>NC_090404.1:9279301-9920140 GCF_036365525.1 Heterodontus francisci
AGCTTGGCAGTAATAGCTGGAGGTATCTTCAACTCTTACATCCCGAATTTCCAGCGAAAATGTCTTTTTTGCCTTATTCACCCTAATACCAAATCGGCCTCCACTGTAGATCCACTCCTTCTCTCTCCCGGTCTGGGTTTGTCTGAAGAAATATCCATTCTCTAAAGTACAGCCATCAGCACTGTAAACACAGGTGATGGTGAGAGACTGACACTCCTTCCTGGTCACCGCTGCCGGGGTCTGTGTCAATGACTGACTGAAAGAGCCTGGAAATTAAACAGAGAAAGTTTAATGGGCCATCAGAGCCGAACCACACAACGAGGCTCAAACCCGAGACAGTGTCTGTAATTCGGATGGACTCGGGCAGCTTTCTATTAAATCCACACAATGTCGGTTTGTTTGATCGGTACTCACGGGGTAAACAGACACACAGGGTGAAAACAAGGAGGATTCCCATCGTTCTGCTGCCTGGAGCTGATGGTTTATATGACGGGGAGCTGGAGACTGCAGCCCTGGACTGTTCTGGGAGACTGGACCTCAGAGCTGGACTGAAATACTTCAGGGGTCGAACTGATTTGCAGAGGGCAGTGTCCTGGAGATCATTGATGGGCCGCACGGTTCCCGGGTCTCTGGCTGTGCGTGTGTTGTGTGAATAACCAACAGGTTTAAAGAGGGAACGTGCAGTTTTCTGTCGCTACATTGGGTCTGTGAGGCCGATGTGAAATCCCTTCCCACATTAGTCTGATACAGGGGGTGGGGCTGGGGGAGTTGTTCTGTCAGTGGAAGCTGCCGCCCTCCTTTCCCCCACAGTAATGAGCTGGGAGGTCACTCCATGTGTTTTTATTGGGTGGTGTTTGTTGAGGGTGGAATGTTGACCCAGGACACCGGGAGAATCCCCCCTCCCCGCTCTTATTACAATAGTGCCGGGGATTCTTTAACATCTCCCTGAACGGGCTGGCGGGGCCTCGGTTAAACGTCTGATCTGAAGGACGGCGCCTCAGACCCGGCAGCTTCTCTCAGTCCAACTACTGAGGGTCAGGTTACAATATGAGACAGTCCAGTGACATTGTCAATATCCAGGCAGAAATATACAATATACACAAAGAATAAACTCTCCCTGTCATTTAAACACATGCTTCCTGCACCCTCCCCTTCAGTGGTTTGCATTTAAAATGCTTCAATTTAGTAATGATTGATTTCTAGATCTGTAATATTCCGAGTTTCCAGTTGCAGTGACAGAGAATGAAGAGACATTGGGAAAGACATTGGAGGAATTCTGTACGTGAAATATGTTTTGAAGATTACAGTCACCACCTTGTGAAATCTTTTCATTGTGTATAAATCGTCTTTGACCAACAACACACTCAGATCAAATAAACCCTATGAACAGGCCTCGGTCAAAGCCTGCGGGATCTGACAGGAGAGATGGGGAAAGGGCTGCTCAATATTGCAGGCAGGCACGGAAAGGGCAGTAAAGGCGAAAAGGGGACTTCAGGATCACTGCACGTCACAAAAAAACATGGCCGACCGTATGTCACACAAACATGGTCGGTGGTTTAAATGACCTCACAACACTGCCTGATGGAGGGGGCCGCAGGGTCCTAATGTCCACCGAAGGCAACTCTCATCTGCTTGATCAGAAACAACTTTAAAAAGCACACACAAACAGTTTGCCTTATACATATTTTGTGCACATCAATTATTTATCTAATTCCCTTTTGCTTTTGAATGTTACTATTGAATCTGTTTTCACTGCTCTGTCATGTAGTGCATTCCAGATCACAAACTGCATAAGATGTTTTTCCTCAGGACAGCAACAACAAGTTCTATTTATATAGCGCCGTTAACGCAATGAAGCATCCCCGAGCAGGTAACGACAGTGATCTTACTGAAACATGAATCCTGCAGATACCGATGTTGTTAGGAACACCGTCTACACTGTCAGAACAAGGAATGTTATCAAGATTAATGTTACTCAGATTACTGCACAGCTCAATTGTAAAAGACGACAAATCATTGGAAATAATCGGAAGGAGAATAATGATTGAATTCATTTCAATCCACATTTCAGGGAGGATTGCAAGGCCTTGGAGAGGGGGGCAGAGGGGATTTATAGAATGGGAGCAGGGTTTTGGGGCTTCAGTCCTGCAGAGCGATTAAAGCGGAGGGGTCAAAAGGGAGATTTAATAAAGGTGATGGATTATGAAGGAGTTTGATAGAGTTGATAGTGAGATACTGTCTCCACTGGGAGCAGTGTCGGCAACTGGAGAACACATTTAACATAATTGGTAGAGGAAGAAGGGAGGAGATGTGGAGTTTTTTTATGCAGCGAGTTATTCTGAGCTGGAATGAAGTCCCTGAAAGGGCGGTGGAAGCAGATTTCAAAAGGGAATTGGATAATTACTTGAAAAGGAAAGATTATCAGAGCTTTGGAGAAAGACCAGGAGAGTGGAACGGATTCTTTCAAGGAGCTGCCACGAAGGGCCGAAGGGCCTCCTTCTGTGTTGACAGATTCCAGGATTCCATGAATTTCAATTACATCATTCAGCAGGTTTATAATTGTGCTCCTGAAGTTGGTGTTTTTGATATTAATATATGAAAACTTAACGGCAAGTGCATTCACCGTTATGGTAAAATTGTAGATACTGAATGTCACCTTAAATCACTAAGCATTTTAATAGCAGTTTGCCTGAAGCAACTAGATCCTGATTTCAGACCAGTAGATTGTGGATTCAACCTCAACTTCAGAATCTGAGCATATTAACCAGGCATCAATCGGTGCAGTACTGAAAAAGGCACTATCTATCTTCGGACAATCAGAACCAATAACCTCTTCCCCTCTATCTAAATGGATCGAACAGGGAAGTGGGACTGACTCAATAGCTCTGTGGAGAGCCGACATGGACTCGATGGACCAAATGGCCTCCTTCTGTGTCGTAAATGACTGTCTGATTCCATGACACTGTGCCTGTTCAACCGACATTAAAACAAATACATTCACAGCAATTGTGCCACTTGCTCTATTGCTGATTTCTACGCGCACAAATCGGCCACGTTCATCTGAAATTAGTTACACTTTAAATACGCAAAGGGCGATAAAGTGGTACATCAATGCAAGTTGTATTACTGTTCTCAGCCTCATCCTTATCTATCACCCTCTGTTGGTGTCTCTCTGAATCACTGTGCTGAATCTCACTTTTATCTGTCTGCCTCTGTTGTTGACTCCGTGTATCAGTCACTGTACTCAGTCTCATGTTTATCTATCTCCCTCTGTTGGTGTCTCTCTGTATCGCACATTTTACTCAGTCTCACCTTTTATCTATGTTCCTCATTTGGCAGCTCTCACAAAGTGCACAGACAGGCACAGGGATGTTCTATGGAGGACGGTTTCACTCAGACGCACAGCTCTATTGATCAAATCTTTAACGATTGAAAGCAGACAGGGACTGATTTGATGCACCTTGGATAGGAGGGCGGTCACTCAACCTTCTGCACAGGAACATTGCTCAGGTATTCAATCAGAGATAGGATTGGCCCACTGAGGAGATTCTCACTCACCTCCACATGCAAAAGTATCAGATTACTAATTATTGAGTCCAGGCAGGCACCGTGTTGATCCACCGTACGAAGCCTCACTCATCTGCACAGGGACATTGATCAATACTTTAAAGATTGAGCACAGACATGCACTGAGCTGATGCACAGGCATTCACTTACCTGCTCGTATCGTTAACCCTCGAGTATAGAGAGACAGTGAGCTGATCTACCGTGGGGAATCTCACTGATCGGCACAGTTACACTGTTAAGGTTTCTAACCATTGAATACAGATAGTATCTCGGTTGATGCACAGAGAGGGCCTTACTCACCCGCATAGCAACGTTGCTCAGATCTTAAATATTCAGTACTTCCAGGGATAGGACTTTTCCAACGTTGGGTCCTCACTCACTTCCACTGGTACATTGCTCAGATCGACCTTCCATTTTACTGTTTCATAATTTTAACTCGTTGTTTCAAGTTTCTGCTCCCTGTCTAGAGGGTTTTGACCCTCTATTTAACCCCATCTTTCTGTTTTTCCCTCTTTTGCTCGTTTCTCCCCATTTCCCGAATTCCATTCACTATCCCCAGATACTCCCACTGCCATAAACAGTGGGACAAATCATTTCAAAGAGATGTTGAAAAAGCAGGCAAGTAACAGAAAAAAACCAAAGAACAGGTAAAAATAAAACAATTACGCGAATGAAAGAGGAACATGCAAGTGATTGAATGAAAGGAAGATGTGATCGATGACCCTGTGCAGGTGAGTGTGGGTTCCTTCGGTGGATTAGCTCACTACCTGTCTAACGCAATGATTTCCTCATCACAGCTTTTAGACTCAGTTCCCAGCGACAGAGGCTTCACAACAGAAGGGAGGAACTATTTCAGACACTGGCACAGGGCAGAAGCCATCGGCCGGTACATCACCACCACCACTACACTGGATATAGACAACTCCACTCAGACTCTTTCACACTGGGGGGCGGTGTCTATCATTCAGAAAGCTGTTACTTGAAAGATGAGCGGCTCTGGACTAGGAATATCGGGGTTTGAGTGACAAGCCTTTGCTATATTAGGACAAGTCAGAATCACTGAAGTCAGGTTGATAACTGTCTCTGTATCTTTAAACTTCCTGACTCACTGCACAGGTACTGTATTGTAGGGCCGCGAATTATAAAG
This sequence comes from Heterodontus francisci, assembly GCF_036365525.1. Lineage (NCBI taxonomy): Eukaryota > Metazoa > Chordata > Chondrichthyes > Heterodontiformes > Heterodontidae > Heterodontus > Heterodontus francisci. Next base: position 9,284,016 of record NC_090404.1, read on the forward strand.
GGAGGCATAGTATCGTGAAGTAACAACTGAGTTATGCACGAATGTTTTATACAAAGAAAGGGTCTAATGTAATATAAACAGAGGCATGGTCTAGCGTAATATGAACAGAGACAGGGTCTAGTTTTATATAAACAGAGACAGGGTCTAGTGCAATATAAGCAGAGACAGAGTCTAGTGTAATATGAATAGAGACAAGGTAGAGTGTAATATCAACAGGGACATGGTCTAGTGCAATACAAACAGAGGCAGAGCCTAGCGCAGTAATGCGTGTGACAGGTCCTAATATAAACAGAGACATGGTCTATTCAGTAATAATTGACGCACGGTCCAGTGCAAAATAAACAGAGATCGTGTCTTCTGCATTAAGAGCTGAGACCGACGCAAGGGTGAAATATAACTGGGCAAATGATACATCTTATGGTGCGAATGGATTTCACACACCTTAAGCCTGATTGTGAAGACATTAACATAATGGGTGTTAGAATTTGTAGACCCGACCGGAATCTATCTTTTTTTACCTAGGGGCCATCGGGTGTGATGGAGACAGGCTGGAGAAACCGCTCCCCAGAGGACAGGTGAACTCAACAATTTAATTCTCGTGGTTTCTAGGGACACAATAAGACTTGGAACCACTGAGTTTCTAATAGACCAGTCCCAGATCTGTCAGTGAGTGAAGCTGTCTCCAGGTACCTTAGCTCAGCAGTTAATGGGTGACACTATGAGTAACCTGCTTCTACTGGCAGAGCCCAGCTTTCCCAAACAGATGCCGCAGGATGATTCATGGGGTTTGCTGCCATCTGGTGGAATAAATCAGAATTTCTCCCCAGCATTTTGTTTTCTTCAATCGGAGAATGATCGTTTAGGAGTTAATTTTGGAAATTATTGAGAAGGAGACTACACCACAATGGTTGTGGTCATTAAATAATTAGTACAGGAAAAAGCACCGTTAACAAGTCAGATTGCTCAGAATGTAAGGCAATAGATGCAGTAGAACTGAAATTACCCGTTGCCATTGGAAGCAGTTTGTCAATTCCTAAACAGTTTCAAGCTCGTATGTTCCACGGTTTTGGGCTTTTATGTGTTGCATATGTTATAGTCTTAGTCACATCTTGTTAACGTGATAACATGTCAATGTATTCAGGTTAATTTAATTCATACTAGACATGTTAATTAAATGATACCATTCTCTTTAGTTACTCTGCGCGCCGTTTTCCAGTCTTTATACGATGTCCTTTTCACGGTTTGTACCTCACTATCGCAACCTTGCTGATAATTTTTCTGGTAGCATTTTTGGATTCAGTCGGTCTTCTAAAGATCTGCCCGGGCCCAGAACACACCACGCCAGTCCGAAAGGATGATTAGCCCATTAATCATTGTCAGCTTCGAATCTTGTCCTGAAAACGACCTCGTAGAACCTGATTATATTGTGGGTTGTTACGACCGACCGCTCCTATCAAAGTCCCCACTCAAAAGAGACAATTCTGATTGTGGTGGGACCAACGCACTGTTAATTCAATCCCGTCGCTCCACAGATTGGTTAACATATCATTTAAAACTTTCCAAATTAAAGAAAAGCGCAGCCAAATTGTACCATCTACTAACCCCCGAATGAGGCTAATGTGTCTTGAAAACAACACATTAACTCTTAAATTAGAAGAACTAAATTCTTAAACACTATGAAGATATAAACAACATTTAAAATAGAAAAATTAGAATCCTTGCAAATTTACAGTCCAATGTTCCTTGAAGTCCTCACAGAATGTTGCTTTCCTTCTCCAGCGAATTTCAACAAGTAACGACTCGCAAACACTTGCAACAGAATCGGTCTGACTTTAGAGTTTTTGAGGGATAAAAGATTGTCACAGTCTAACTTCCCTTTCTTCAATTTAAATTGCCACAGATCTCTGTTTCAGCTAGCTTTTTTGGGGGGGGGAATTTTGAGAGATAATAATTAAACAGACGAAAATCCTATTCCTTCAGTTTAAATGGTTGAGAGCTCTTTTTCAGATCTGCAAAAAAACAGAGCTGTCTGTGTCCTCTGTCTGTGTGTTCTGTTAGAACAAACCGTCTTCAACTAAAAGCCAGTTCAAAATTGAATTGTAACAAATGTATCATATGAGACACACTCCCAGTAGCTGTATCTATAGTAACGAGAATGCACCCTTTGAATCGCAGTCTCCAAATGGCTGTTTCTAAGACAATGAAAATGCACCTTCCTATAACTCCTGAGGCTTGCTGGTTCTTAAAGCAATGTTGATCTCTTGCAAGCCTTAAAGGCAAACCTCATGTTCTGAAAAAAAAACTACAGGACCATGACACCTTCGCCCCTAGAGGAATGAAACGCCATTCCTGAAATGCTGTTCCTTACAATGGGTAAACGAAATACTAATTGAGAAAACGCTAACACATTTTTCCACGCATTTACAGATATATACATTTCAAAAAAAATTATAGACTACAGCAACAAGTTCCACCAGAACATTTCAGCTTTAAATTTTCAAAAGGCTGTTCCAATTAACCCATTTTAAACTACCAAGCATAGTGTTCCAATTGTTTCGTGTTTCCCTTCCAAGTGTCCCTATTGTCCATCACCTCAGCCAGGTGAACTGCACAGCGAGGAGCACTGACCACTACTGGGTTCACTATTCTCTGAGAAGTTTCTCGAGTATCCCTTAACCTGTGTGGCATCACTTGAGACTGGAAAACCCTGTCCGGTGTAACAGAAGCTGATTTTTCTTATGCTGGGGGTGTCAAAGGAAATTGACAATTTCCTTCCAACAGATCTGTCGCTTTAAGACACATTGTGTTTCCCACTCTGTCCATACAGTCCTTTAAATGAGAATTTGGGTAAGAGTCTGACTTCTTTGCCACAGTGACTTTTCTGCAAGTTTGAGCCGTCCCACCAGGTTTAGTCATCAAGACCATCTGCGAATTCCAGCTGTCCTGACTCGGTTCATCTAAGCTTCCCTTCAGCATGCATTGTACCTCTGCTTCCACTTGGGCCTGTCTGTCTGGACCTAAACAACAAGGATGTCGTTTTAAAGGAATGGCTCCCCCTATATCCACATCATGTGTGGCTAAGGTTGTACATCCCGGCTTATCCCTTTTTTGAAACATTGTAAAAACCCTGGTTAGGACTCCACGCTGTTTTGCCTCTAAGTGTAAAAGCCTATTGTTTAATTTTCCTAGCCATTCTGCATTCCCTAATGGGATAGTTGAAGGTTCAATCTGAGAATTTCCTAGGCCTACTCTCCCTCATCCTCATTATCCTTTCCCTGCTCCACAGTCCTGATTACCTGATATACCTGTATTGGCTTATCCTCCTCCCTGCGGTAATGTGGTTTGAGTGTATTAATGTGACACAACCGGTTCTTCTCCCAGCCATCAGGGGTGTCAATCAAGTAATCTACCGTACCTACTCTTTTGATCACTCTATATGGGCCATTGAACCGTGCTTTCACTGGTTCTCCCTTTGACAGTATCAACACTAATACCTCATCCCCTGGTTTTATGGTAGGTTGTGGTTTTACCACCGTTTGACAGGTGTGGCATGCCCTACAAAATTGTCTCACATCCTTTGTAAGAACTGGCCAGTAATAATGTTTGCATATGTGTGATTTGGTCTTCCGAATTCCCCTATGTCCTGAAAACGGAATGCCATGTGCTAACCTTAATAATCCTTGGTAATATTTAGGTGGTACCACTATCTGTTCAACAACTGACCAGTCTTCGTCGTCTGGTCCACGAGGCGGTCTCCATTTCCCCCTCAAAACCCCGTTTGCCATATAATAGCTTTCCGGAACTCCTTTCACCTCAACTTCTGACTGAGCGATCTGTGCTGTTTGGGTGGCACAGTGGTACAGTGGTTAGCATCACAGCCTCACAGCTCCAACGACCCGGGTTCAGTTCTGGGTACTGCCGATGCAGAGTTTGCAAGTTCTCCCTGTGACTGTGTGAGTTTCCACCAGATGCTCTAGTTTCCTCCCACAGCCAAATTGACCATTGTAAATTGCCCCTAGTGTAGGTAGGTGGTCGGAGAATTGAGAGAAGGTGGGGATGTAGCAGGGAATATGGGGTTAACGTAGGATTAGTCTAAATGAGTGGTTGGTGCACGGCACAGACTCGGTGGGCAGAAGGGCATGTTTCAGTGCTGCATCTCTCCAAGACTATAACTCTATCTCTGGATCCGCTTGCTGTGCTGGAATGATAGACGATCTGTTAAACATTTCATTTGGATTATCCCCAAGTCCAAAAATCCCCAAATAAGGTTTCAGATGCCTGATTATCTATTTGTGGTGCCCCTTTTACCTCCGACAATGGATCCTGTTTAGCCATTGCTCGGGTAACTACACACGCAGGAAATATTCTCGGAACTTGCTCCTGTAATTGCTCTGTTTCTTTAATTTCACTTGGTTCCTCTGTAACTTTAGGAGAAACTGATACTTTTGATCCAGCCAAATCATTTCCTGGGAGTAGTTCAATTCCCTTTACTGGTAAACTGTGGACAACACCTACAATCACTACCACAGTTATTAAGTCACTCTCTAGGCGTACTTTATACAAAGGTATGAGTATATACTCCCCGCCAATTCCATTTACTAAAACATTAGGGTTCAAGGCGCTCTCTAGTGGAAACCTCATGTCTTTCCCCAGCAAGAGGGTTTGGGTCGCTCCTGTATCCCTGAGTATAATGATAGGTTTTCCTGCCTCACATACAGGATATGGAGTTACTCTCCCCTTTAACAAAAAATCATTATAACTGTCACGTATTTTATTCTGAACCTCTACACTCCTCTTAATTTTAGTATCTGGTTTCACATTCACAGCTGTCGTTAAATCTATAGCCTGGTCTGCTATACTCTCAGTCAGAGTCTTTTCCTCTGCACTAACTTTGCGTACCCCAACAAGTCCTATGGGTTTATCTCGCAATTTCCAGCATTCTGAACGAAGATGACCCGTTTTGTTGCAATGATAACACTTTGGCTTGCCAACCTTACTTCTACCCTCAGCACCTTCATTTCTGACCTGCGGAGGTGATCCTGGGGCATTCCCAGCTGTTACTTCTTGTCCCCGGCTACTTGCCTTCCTTCCACTCTCCCACTTTCTATCCTTCTCGGGTTTATGGACAAAATAGGTTGGCTTATTCACAAGCTCAAAATCATCAGCAATCTCTGCTGCTTGCCTAGCTTTCAAAACTTTCAGGTTATCTACATGAGTTCTCACTTCTGAAGGGATGGAGTTTTTAAACTCCTCTAAGAGAATCAATTCTCGAAGGTTCTCATATGTGGTTTCTATCTTTAATGCCCGTATCCAACAGTCAAAAGTAACTTGCTTCACCCTCTCAAATTCTATATATGTCTGCCCAGTCAATCTCCGTAAGTTCCCAAACTTCTGACAGTAAGCTTCAGGGACTAACTCATACGCAGAGAGAATAGCCTTTTTTGCCATCTCATAATCTGCAGAAGCCTCTTCAGAAAGCATGACATAATTTTCATGAGCTCTGCCTACCTGCCTGCCCTGAATAAGCAATGTCCAGTTTGCTTTCGGCTATTTCATCTGTTTGGTTATTTTTTCAAAAGATAAGAAAAATGCCTTCTCTCGAACTCAGGAAGAGCCTGTCTAAATTTAAACAACTTCTCACTTGGTCCTGATCTAAGTTCAGATTCTTCCTGACTGCAATTTTCCCTGGATTCAAGACTACCCCTTTGTCTTAGTTCCATCTCTTTCAACCTAAATTCCTTCTCTTCTCTTTCACTTTCTCTCCGAAATGCTCTCTCTTACTCCCTTTCCTCTTTTTCCAATTCACGTTTTCTTAATTCTTTTTCTGCCTCAAGTTTTTGTTTCTTTTTCCTGCTGAAGCTCCAGTTTTTTCCATTTCTAACCGAATCCTAGCCAATTCCACTGCATCACTCTCGGACCTATTACCTTCATGTCTCTCATATTCCTTTTCCTCGTATTGCCCTTCATCTGCATTATCATCATCATCTTCTTCTACCAATTCCAGATGTTTGGCTGTTATTTCAATTATCTCTGCTTTTTTGAGACCTGATTTCAACTCCAACCCCAATTTCACTGCCAATTCTTTTAATTTGTTCTTAGTTAAAGTTATCAAGTCACTCAGGCAAACATTCTGCTTTCCCAAAAAGTCTGCTACAACCACTAATGCCATAGCAATGATATAGACTGTACCTTATTATACAAGAGAGCTGGTTGTTTGAATTTTTTTGTAATTGGTGTCAGATTTAGATCTCAACAATCAAGTTTCCAAGTGATAAGTTCCCAGATTCGAGAGCAATTAATCTGATGCCAAACAGTATCACATGAGACTCACTCCCAGTGGCTGTATCAATGGTAACGAGAATGCACCCTTTGAATTACAGTCTCCAAATGGCTGTTTCTAAGACAACGAAAATGCACCTTCCTATAACTCCCGAGGCTTGCTGGTTCTTAAAGCAATACTGATCCCTTGCAAGCCTTAAAGGCAAACCGCATATTCCGAAAAAAAAAACCTACAGGACCATGACAGGGTCCTTATAGCAATGTTTCATCAATTTACTTTAATTATTAGAATCTTTCCCACCTCAGAGGTGTGCAAAAGAAACCCGACCCAACTCCGAATGCTGGACCCGGAAGCCCGACCCGACCGACCCGAACCCGACGCATGCCGTCGGATGCCGTCGGGGTCAGGTCGGGTACGAGGCCTTTACCCGTGTACTGATGTAAAGGCCTGCCAACCGACCCGACCCCGACGGGTCCCGACGACATGTGTCGGGTTCGCCCGGGTCGGACATCCGGGTCCGGAATTCGGGCTCGAGTCGGGTTTCCTTTGCACCCCTCTATCCCACCTGTCGTGCCTTTGTCTACACTGTACACTGACATTTTAAACCAAACTTTATTTGTGAATTTACTGTAAGTTCTATCAGAAGCGGCGGTGCACGGATTTAACAGGTTCCTGGTCAGCTGCAGGTATTTGTGTTCTTACTGGGACTGGCAAATTCCCAGTAATAAACACATAAACAGCACACAATTCTGTCCTCACACAGTGCAATAGTCAGACAGGGTTAGTATTGAATTAAACGATTTTAGATGGTGTTTATGTGGATTGTGCTCGGGTTCTGCCGTGTCAGTGTGCGAGCCGCTGTTATAGACATTCCTCAGCAGACAGCAGCTGTGACCCAGAAACCTGCAGCAGTTATTGTAGGAGGCTTTAGCTCGATCTCATCACTGTGAGACTCAATGCACAGTAATAGACCGCGGTGTCAGACAGCCACAGCTCCGAGATGGTCAATCATTCCGACTGCTGGCCTGTATCAGAAAACTGGTTCTGAGAGAAATCCGCGTTAAATTCAGCATCATTGTCCGTGCCAATCCAGACTGCAAAGTCGGGTTCTCTTTATTCGTTCGGGGCGTGTGGCCGTCTCTGGCCAGGCCAGCATTTATTGCCCATCACAAATTGCCCTTGAGAAGGTAATAGTGAGCTGCCTTCTTGAGCCGCTTCAATACATGGGGTGTAGGTACACCCACAGTCATGTTAGGGAGGGACTTCCAGTATTTTGACCGAGCCACAGTGAAGGAACAGCGATCTCGTTCCAAGTCAGGATGGCGTGTGACTTGGAGGGGAATTGACTCCAGTTTTGCTCGGGCTCCTTGCAGCCAGACTCGGTCAAATGTTGCCTTGATGCCAAGGGCAGTCACTGTCACATCACCTCTTGGGTTCAGCTCTTTTGTTCATGTTTGGACCAAGGCTGGAATGAGCTCAGGAGCTGAGTGGCCCTGGCTGAACCCAAACTGAGCAGGTTATTGCTAAGCAAGTGCCACTTGACAGAACAATCTCTTCCTTTCACTCCCAGTCTATTTGTTGCAGTCACTTGATCAGTAAGCAGCAGCAGTTTATCCAGAGGCATCTAGAGACGGAATCATCGCCATTTCCGCTCCATCAGCTCCCAGTGGAGCTGAGCGGCGCCGCGCGCTTTCTGTCCTTACACAGAATTCTCAATTCACTCCATTTGTTTCTGCGGGAGCCCCGCCCACAGCTTCCGTTTGCTGTTCTCACTCTGACCCGCCTTGCCTGACCCTGTTACTGGAGAGATTGCTGCTGCTGTTTCCTGTTTGGTATTGGTTGGATCAGTAGTGCAGTGGGGCGGGGATCTGTACTTCTGCTCGGACAAAGCTCCCGCACTGCCTTTAGGGAAGGAAATCTGTTGTCCTTACCTGGTCTTGCCTACATGTGACTCCTGACCCACAGCAAAGTGGTTGACTCTTACATGCCCTCTGAAATGGCTTAGCAAGCCACTCAGTTGTATCTAACTGCTACGAAGTCAATAAAAAGGAATGAAACCGGACGGACCACCCGGCATCGACCCTGGCACCAGAAATGACAAAGGCAAACCCAGCCCTGTCGACCCTGCAAAGTCCTCCTGACTAACATCTGGGGGCTTGTGCCAAAGTTGGGGAAGCTGTCCCACAGATTTGTCAAGCAAAAGCCTGACATAGTCATACTCACGGAATCATACCTAACAGACAATGTCCCAGACACTGTCATCACCATCCTCGTGCATGTCCTGTCCCACCGGCAGGACAGACCCACCAGAGGTGGCGGCACAGTGGTATATAGTAGGGAGGGAGTTGCCCTGGGAGTCCTCAACATTGACTCTGGACCCCATGAAGTCTCATGGCATCAGTTCAAACATGGACAAGGAAACCTCCTGCTGATTGCCATCTACTGCCCTCCCTCAGCTGATGAGTCAGTACTCCTCCATGTTGAACACCACTTGGAGGAAGCACTGAGGGTGGTGAGGGCACAGAATTCACTCTGGGTGGGGGACTTCAATGTTCACCACCAAGAGTGGCTCGGTAGCACCACTACTGACCGAGCTGGCCGAGTCCTAAAGGACATATCTGCTAGACTGGGTATGCGGCAGGTGGTGAGGGAACCAACAAGAGGGGAAAGCATACTTGACCTTGTCCTCACCAACCTGCCTTCCGCAGATGCATCTGTCCATGACAGTATTGGTAGGAGTGACCAGCGCACAGTCCTTGTGGAGACGAAGTCCCATCTTCACATTGAGGATACCCTCCATCGTGTTGTGTGGCACTACCACCGTGCTGAATGGTATAGATTTAGAACAGATCTAGCAATGCAAAACTGGGCATCCATGAGGCGCTGTGGGCCAACAGTAGCAGAGGAATTGTACTCAAGTACAATCTGCAACCTCATGGCCCGGCATATCTCCCACTCTACCATTACCATCAAGCCAGGAGACCAACCCTGGTTCAATGAAGAGTGCAGGAAGGCATGCCCGGAGCAGTACCAGGCATACCTCAAAATGAGGTGTCAACCTGGTGAAGCTACAACACAGGACTATCTGCGTGCCAAACTGTGTAAGCAGCATGCGATAGACAGAGCTAAGCGATCCCATAACCAACGGATCAGATCTACGCTCTGCAGTCCTGCCACATCCAGCTGTGGATGGTGGTGAACAATTAAACAACTAACTGGAGGAGGTGGTTCCACAAATATCCCCATCCTCAATTATGGGGGAGACCAGCACATCAGTGCAAAAGATAAGGCTGAAGTATTTGCAACAATCCTCAGCCAGAAGTGCTGAGTTGATGATCCATCTCGGCCTCTTCCTGAAGTCCCCAACATCACAGATGCCAGACATCAGCCAATTTGATTCACTCTGCGTGATATCAAGAAACGACTGAAGGCACTGGACACTGCAAAGGCTATGGGCCCTGACTATATTCCGGCAATAATACTGAAGACCTGTGCTCCAGAACTTGCTGCGCCCCTCGCCAAGCTGTTCCAGTACAGCTACAGCACTGGCATCTACCCGGCAATGTGGAAAATTGCCCAGGTATGTCCTATACACAAAAAGCAGGACATTTTCGACCTGGCCAATTACCGCACCATCAGTCTACTCTCAATCATCAGTAAAGTGATGGAAGGTGTCATCGACAGTACTATCAAGCGGCACTTGCTTAACAATAACCTGCTCAGTGACACTCAGTTTGGGTTCCACAAAGGCCACTCAGCTCCTGACTTCATTACAGCCTTGGTTCAAACATGGACAAAAGAGCTGAACTCAAGAGGTGAGGTGAGAGTGACTGCCCTTGACATCAAGGCAACATTTGACCGAGTATGGCGTCAAAGAGCCCTAGCAAAACTGAGGTCAATGGGAATCAGCGGGAAAACCCTCCGATGGCTGGTGTCATACCTAGCGCAAAGGAAGATGGTTGTGGTTGTTGGAGGTCAATCATCCCAGCTCCAGGACATCACTGCAGGAGTTCCTCAGGGTAGTGTCCTAGGCCCAACCATATTCAGCTGCTTCATCAATGACCTTCCTTCAATCATAAGGTCAGAAGTAGGGATGTTCGCTGATGATTGCACAATGTTCAGCACCATTCACGACTCCTCAGATACTGAAGCAGTCCGTGTGGAAATGCAGCAAGCCCTGGACAATATCCAGGCTTGGGCTGATAAGTGGCAAGTAACATTTGCGCCACACAAGTGCCAGGCAATGACTATCTCCAACAAGAGAGAATCCAACCATCTCCCCTTGACATTCAATGGCATTACCATCGCTGAATCCCCCACTATCAACAGCCTAGGGGCTACCACTGACCAGAAACTGAGCTGGAGTAGCCATATAAATACCGTGGCTACAAGAGCAGGTCAAAAGCTAGGAATCCTGAGGCGAGTAACTCACCTCCTGACTCTCCAAAGCCTGTCCACCATCTACAAGGCACAAGTCAGGAGTGTGATGGAATACTCTCCACTTGCCTGGATGGGTGCAGCTCCGACAACGCTCAAGAAGCTCGACACCATCCAGGACAAAGCAGCCCGCTTGATTGGCACCAAATCTACAAACGTTCACTCCCTCCACCACCGACGCACAGTGGCAGAAGTGTGTACCATCTGCAAGATGCAGTGCAGCAATGCACCAAGGCTCCATAGACAGCACCTTCCAAACCCACGACCTCGACCAACTAGAAGGACAAGGGCAGCAAATACATGGGAACACCACCACCACCTACAAGTTCCTCTTCAAGTCACACATCATCCTGACTTGGAACTATATCACCGTTCCTTCACTGTCGCTGGGTCGACATCCTGGAACTCCCTTCCTAACAGCACTGTGGGTGTACCTACCCCAAATGGACTGCAGCGGTTCAAGAAGGCAGCTCTCCACCACCTTCTCAAGGACAATTTGGGATGGGCAATAAATGCTGGTCTGGGCAGCGACGCCCACATCCCATGAATGAATAAAGAAAAAAAGTTACATCCTCGAGCATCATGCGGAACCGTCTCGCACCGCATCTCATCATTATATCACTTCTCTGGGAATATTCTCAACTGGCACAGTCAGCACTCCGGGATTCCGCCACAGTTTAGGACCTGAGTTTCTCGGCGTCATAGTTCAGAGGGGACTTCATTGTTCCGAACATTATTCCTCGATGGTCTATTAACTAGTTACTGAATGTAATCCCTCCTTTCAGTTCATTTCCTGCCGACTGACGCGCCAGGTCTGATTGCGACTCTGGCACAGAATGCGAACTAGTTTTATATTTGTTTGACTAAGATTGAAATTTAAGGAGGTTTGGAAGAACACTCTAATCCGACATCCAATTCTGAAATTAACTTCAAGATTAATGATATTAATAATAAACATTAATCCTGTGCTGTTTTGTTAGTTGCATAGCTGTCGATATGTCTGCTTTTACACTAACATTCTCCTGTGATAAATACTGACATTCCGCCTTTCACCCACACTGTCCGCTGCTTCGTTCACGTTGTCACACTGAGGCAATGTTTTTGTACGAGGCTGCCTCTGGTTCCTGTCACTGTGTCTCTCAGCCCGCAGTAATACATCGCGCTGTCAGACAGCCGCAGGTCGCGGATGGTGAAATTCCCCTCCCTTTTCGAAGTGTTGAGAGATGCAGAAAATCGATTGCCAACGCCCTCTGCTCTGAAAACCTTTCCGTATTGAGGGATGTACATGAGGAATGTGGGAACTTTATCCCGGCCCTGACGGTACAGTTGGAAGGAATCGGGAGCAGCACTGGCCGAATAGTTGTATTTAATAGTCACCGAGTCTCCTTCGGTCTGCATCGCTGTAACGGGCTGCTGTGAGACCGAGTCTGCACCACCAACACCTGCAGAAATTTAGAAATACAGAACTTTAAGCTTTTATTACCAATTTATTCTAACTAATATCATCAGGTGACGGAACACATTGTAAATAGTGAGAAAGTAAACGAATGTCAGTGACGCCTGCAACAGAAGATTGTGTAACTTGCAAACTTTACCAGTTAAGAGAGCTGCAGCTGTGAGGAGTGAATACAAAGTAACAAACAACATATTTGCAGAGAGTTGATGGCGGATTTGAAGAGATCGGGTTGAATCCGTAATTGTTTCAGTCAAGAGTTGGGGAGATGTTCATTATCTTCCAGTCTCTCCATCGATTGGTTCATTCGTGAAAGAGTCAATAGATGACGCCCAATGAGCTCACAGTCTTTTGTTCTCCATTTCATCCAATCAGCTCACAGAGCCTTTGTTCATCAATTCATGACGTCAGGGCGGGGAGCAGGAAATGAGTGAAATTGTTGTCCTGATAACAGGGAACTGGACGAGGATTAAACCCAATATTGGCCTTTAACAGTGTCAGTCTGTTAGGTGGAGCAGTAAGGGGAAATTGTTAATGTGGTTCTGCTGTCAGTGCCGGAGGCTCCTATTAAAGGAGCTGCTCACTGACCATTGGAACCGCCTGCAGCCCATATTTAGAGGAATATTACACAGAATTACAAAGAATCTGCAACACAGAAATGCGTCATTCTGCCAAACTAGTCATTAGTTTTGTTGCCGTTCTATTATCTGTTCACAATCCAAGTCCGAGATCTGATTCAGTGCGAGGAGGAAAGTCACCTTTGCTGAAGAAGGGTCACTGAGCTGAAACATTAACTCTGCTTCTCTCTCCACAGATGCTGCCAGACCTGCTGAGTATTTCCAGCAGTTGTTTTTATTCCTGCTTTTTCTTTCCGTGTTTCTCTTTTTAACTCGCCCTCCCTTTGACTGTTTAACTCGCTGTCGTTCTCACTCCCTCTTTCTCACTCTCTATATGACCCCCTCCCCCTCCCCCGCCCCGCCATCTCAGTAACAAATTCCGACGGTGTGTTCCGACCTGAGCTTTGTACGTTTGGATCAGGATTCCCTCTGACTTCCGTCTTTGTTGGCTCGGCGCTAAACATCGAATTGGTGTTGTTTTCTCCACTGCATTCACTGCCCATGTGGAACGTGGTTTCAATGTCTTTATCGTCATTCTCTCTGTCTCTGAGTATCTCCCTCTCTCGTTTTCTCTGTCCCTGTCTGTCTCTCTCTGCCATGTTCCATGAAAGTAGAAAATCCAACTTCTCCCAGTCTCTCGGTTCAATGAGTGCTCCAATAATAGTTATAATGGATAAAAGATAACCGCAGCTCAGAGGAAAGTTTAAAGTAACAGCAGTTTCATTAAAATCCCATAGTATATCGGATAGGAGTGAATCGTGAGTCACGTTTACATTCTTTATATGTGGCATGGTGAATAACATTCTTTGTGGTTTCATTTTCAAAAGAGCAATATTGCACCGCTACGACTAGATAATAAAAATAAACAAACTGTATCATCAGGATTTAAACTGAAGATAGCTTTAACGTCTTGTGCGTGTTTATCTGCATTTTGTTGTATTGGCTTATAAATAGTCAGAAGAACATGAATAATGCTACATAATCATACAACAACACCCTTCAGTGATTTGAGAATTCATTGATTTCCCAGGTAGAGGGCCATCACCGCCAGAGGGCGCTCCCTCATCGTTCACTGCAACACAGTTGATCACACGGAACTGAAGAGGAATGAGGAAGGTTATTCTTCCCGAATTAATTAATTCTTCCAGAAAATCTCACACCCCTACACTTTACTCAGTTATCACTAATTTAATTCATTGCTTTTTGATTCTATCACTTGGCTCGGATTCCATTCCAAGTGTCGACCACTCTCTGTGTAACCAGTTATCTCCTGATCTCAGTTCTAATGTCACCTTTTACTGGACGGAACCTGTGCCACTTGCCCTGCAGCCGCAGTTCAATTGAAAGTATATTTCAAGACAAGCCCTTTCCATATCACCTGTTTATTTTATAGCTCTACGTTACTGTTTTTATGGAATTCCAGCTTCCATTTTAGTAATCGCTTTTCTCACTGTCTTTCTCTCTTATCTCACTATCTCTCTCTCTCTCTCTCTCTGATCCCCTCGCTAGCTCTTCCTTCGTTTCCCTAGTTTTCTCAGTCTGTATGTCTCCCTGTTGATTCATCTGTTTCTTCATCACTGCATCTTCGTCTATTTCCCTCTCTGTCTCTGCCATTTTCTCACTCTTCTCCCCTTTTATCCCCCTGTCTCTACCTCGCTTCCTATTATTGATTTTCTCTCTGCTTCTGTCTGCTTTTCCCTCAGACTTTCTCCCTTTCTATCTCTGTATTCCCGTCTCTGTTTCTCCCACAATCTTTCTCCCTATGTCTCCACCTGTCTTTCTATCGCTGTCTCTCCCTCAGTCTTTCTCTCTGTACCTGTAGCTCTGTTTCTGTCTCTGTCTGCCACTCGTCTGTCTGTGTTTCTTTCGCCTCCCGCTGAATAGCAGGTTTGAAAAGCAATGAATGTGCAGCCACGTTGATGTATCAATAGCTTTCGATGCACCAAAAATATCCAAATATTTATTTTGCATTCCATTCCCAGCAGCTTATCCGGGATTAGGTGACGGTTAATATTATAGAAGGCAGGATAATCAATACTGTGTTGCCAGTGCAATCTGCGCCATATTTATATCACGGATCTGCAACAATAACAAGCCTCAAACCTCTTCTCCTTAATTTTATGACACTTCCTATCCAAATTAAATGCGCATTTTACTCATTCTATTGTCTCTAGTTGAACGGAGACGAATACCAGTGTTAAGGAAACTGACCTTATCATTCTCGATGAAGCACAATAAATGTCCAGCCTTTGTGAACCCACTGGATTTCAAAACAAATCCCAGAGGGTGAAATGTCAGCATCTGCCTCACTGCCCCACTCAGTTTCCCAGCAGAGAGAGGAGGCCTTCACTACGCTTTGCCTAGGCTCGATTTGAATCCAGATCAAAGATGGTCAAAGGACAAGTGTCTGACTCGACACATCGCAGTCCTTTTTACACTTGTTCTAGGGATTTGAATGTCACTAGCAGGGCCAGCATTTATTGTCCACATCTAATTTCCCTTGAGCAGGTGGTGGTGAGCCGACTTCTTGAACCGTTGCAGTCCATGTGGTGTAGGTACACTCACACTGCTGTTCGAGAGGGAGTTTCTGACAATGACAAATAGGGCCACCAGAGGGCGCGTCAGTACGACTAACACGTCAGCATTGGATTGTTCCCTGGCCCTCAGTGAATATTTTAGTGATATTTATCTTCATCCCTGACAGAAAAT
This sequence comes from Heterodontus francisci, assembly GCF_036365525.1. Classification (NCBI taxonomy): domain Eukaryota; kingdom Metazoa; phylum Chordata; class Chondrichthyes; order Heterodontiformes; family Heterodontidae; genus Heterodontus; species Heterodontus francisci. The sequence goes on from NC_090404.1 coordinate 9,299,512, forward strand.
ATCATGAATGCCACATCAGAATTATTCCAAAATAATTTGTTTTTCCAGTAATATTCCTGATGTACCGATCGCAGAAACCAGGAAAACACAATGAATGAATTATTCATTTTCTTTGATTTTGGGCGAATGTTTTGTGCACAAAAGCGTTCGTGGTTAGAACAGTTTCTGTCGTTTCTCGTTTCCATGTCTCTTTGGTATCGACCGTTATCAGCGGTGAGACTCTGATCCACCAACCAGAGCAGATGTTTGTACAAGAGGGACAATCGATTGAAATGCAGTGCAGTGTAACCACCAGCGGCACCGAGAGTATCCACTGCTACAGACAAATACCGAACCGTGGCCCCAATCGTGGTTCAGACTCCTAATTAACCAAACAAGAATCTATAACATTCTTGGTATTGACAGCACCGCGGTATCAGACATTGGAGTGTACTACCAAGCACTGAGGCACTGTGAGACAAAGACTGAGCGCTCCAATGCAATATCTGCTACAGGTTCCTATCAGGTAATCTCTGCATATCTACTTTTCTCTCCTGTGCTTATTCCTTTGTGAGGTACAGTTCCACAAGCTCCATCCATCCTATAAGGAGAGGGTTGTTCAGACGGCCCTGAATGTATTGAATCATTTGAGAGGTACAGTTCCACATGCTCCATTCATTCGGTAAGGAAAGGGTTATTCAGACTGTCATGAATGTGTTGATTTATTTGTGAGGTACAGTTCCACATGCTCCATTCATTCGATAAGGAAAGGATTTTACTGAATTCGAACACCCAGCGCCAGGTCTGCCCCTTTAGAGTAAATTAAAATAAAAGCAAAATGTTGCAGATGCTGGAAATCTGAAATAAAACCAAAAGAGTTCTGGAAATACTCAGCAGTTCTGATGCAAGGTCACTGACCTGAAACGTTAACTTTGCTTCTCTCTCCACAGATGCTTCCAGACCTGCTGAGTACTTTCTGCCCCTTTACAGAGTCATTATCACAAAGGGATGGGATTCCCCTCAATTCCCTCCACAAGGAGGAGAGGAATAAGCTGATCATTAGACAACTGACAAGTCCAGATATAAACCATTGGCGAATGGAGCAGCGAATCAATAAACTACCTCTTTACATTTGTGGAGTGCCACAGGGATCAGTGTTGGGGCATCAACTATTTACAATTTATATCAATGACATGAATGAAGGGACCGAATGTATGGTTGCTAAATTTTCTGATGACACAAAGATCGGAAGGAAAGCAAGTTGTAAAGAGGACAAAAGCAGTCTGTAAAGAGATATAGATAGGTTAAGTGAGTGGACCACTTTGGCAGGGAGAATAGTAAAGTGGTATATTATTTAAATGGAGAGAGATTGCAGGACTCTGAGGGTCAGAAGGATTTGGGTGTCTTACTGCATAAATCACAAAAGGTTGGTCTGCAGATACATCAAGTGATTAGGAAGGCAATTGGAATTTTGTCTTTATTGCAAGGGGAATGGAATATAAAACTAAAGATTTTTGCTACAGTTATATAGGGTATTGGCGAGACGACATCAGCAGTACTGTGTACATGTTTTGTCTCCTTATTTCAGAAAGGGAGACCAACCCTGATTCAATGAAGAGTGCAGGAGAGCATGCCAGCAGCAGCACCAGGCATACCTCAAAATGAGGTGTCAACCTGGTGAAGCTACAACCCAGGACTACTTGCATGCCAAACAGTATATGCTGCATGCGATAGACAGAGCTAAGCGATCCCATAAGCAACGGATCAGATCTAAGCTCTGCTGTGCTGCCACATCCAGCCGTGAATGGTGGAGGACAATTAAACAACTAACTGGAGGAGGTGGCTCCACAAATATCCCCATCCTCAATGATGGGGGAGCCCAGCACATCAGTGCAAAGATAATGCTGAAGCATTTGCAACAATCTTCAGCCAGAAGTGCCGAGTTGATGATCCACCTCGGCCTCCTCCTGTAGTCCCCAGCATCACAGATGCCAGACTTCAGCCAATTCGATTCACTCCACATGATATCAAGAAATGACTGAAGACACTGGATACTGCAAAGGCTATGGGCCCTGACAATATTCCAGCAATAGTACTGAAGGCTTGTGCTCCAGAACTTGCCGTGCCCTTAGCCAAGCTGTTCCTGTACAGCTACAGCACTGGCATCTACCCGGCAATGTGGAAAATTGCCCAAGTATATCCTATGCACAAAAAGCAGGACAAGTCCAACCAGGCCAATTACCGCCACATCAGTCTACTCTCAATCATCAGTAAAGTGGTGGAAGGTGTCATTGACAGTGCTGTCAAGCGCTAAGCAATAACCTGCTAAGTGACGTTCAATTTGGGTTCGCCAGGGCCACTTAGCTTCTGGCCTTATTTCAGCCTTGGTTCAAACATGAACACAAGAGCTGAATTCAAGAGGTGAGGTGAGAGTGATTGCCCTTGACATCTAGACAACATTTGACAGATTATGGCATCAAGGAGCCCTAGCAAAACAAATGTCAATGGGAATCAGGGGAACACTCTCCGCTGGTGGGAGTCATAACTAGCGCAAAGGAAGATGGTTGTGATTGTTGGAGGTGAATCATCTCAGCTCCAGGACATCACTGCAGGAGTTCCTCAGGGTAGTGTCCTAGGCCCAACTATCTTCAGCAGCTTCATCAATGACCTTCCTTCAATCCATAAGGTCAGAAGTGCAGATGTTCGCTGATGATTGCACAATGTTCAGCACCATTCGTGACTCCTCAAATACTGAAGCAGTCCATGTAGAAATGCAACAAGACCTGGACAATATCCAGGCTTAGGCTGATAAGTAACATTCGTGCCACACAAGTGCTAGGCAATGACCATCTCCAACAGGAGAGAACCTAACCATCTCCCCTTGGCATTCAATGGCATTACCATCGCTGAATCCCCCACTATCAACATCCTAGCGGCTACCATTCACCAGAAACTGAACTGGAGTAGCCATATAAATACTATGGCTACAAGAGCAGGCCAGAGGCTAGGAATCCTGAGGCTAGTAACTCATCTCCTGACTCCCCAAAGCTTGCCCACCATCTACAAGGCACAAGTCAGGAGTGTGATAGAATACTCTCCACTTGCCTGGACGGATGCAGCTCCAACAACACTCAAGCAGCTCAACACCATCCAGAACAAAGCAACCCAATTGATTGGCACCAAATCTACAAACGTTCACTCCCTCCACCACCGACGCACAGTGGCAGCTGTGTGTATCTATTATTAAACTGTGTCCCCGAGTACTAGTCTCTCCCACAAGGGGAAACAGCCTTTCAACATCCACCCTGTCAATTCCCCTCTATATCTAACATTTTTTCAATAGGTTCACCTCTCATTCTTCTAAACTCCAATGGATACAGACCCAACCTGTCCAACCTTTCTTCATAAGATAACCTCACCCCAGGCGCCCCATCCCAGGTATCAGTCGTGTGAATGGTCTCTGCACAGCCTTTAACGTTTTTTAAAAATTCATTCATGTGATGTGGGCATCGCTGGCCAGGCCATCATTTATTGTCCATTCCTAATTACCTTTGAGAAGGTGGTGGTGAGCTGCTTTCTTGAAGTCCATGTGAGGTAGGTACACCCACAGTGCTATTAGGAAGAGAGTTCCAGGATTTTGACCCAGCGACAGTGAAGGAATGGTGATTTCGTTCCAAGTCAGGATACTGTGTGACTGGGAGGGGAACTTGCAGGTGGTGGTGTTCCCATCCATTTGTTGCCCTTGTCCTTCTAGTTGGTAGAGGTCACGGGTTTGGAAGGTGCTGTCTAAGGAGCCTTGGTGCGTTTCTTCAATGCATCTTGATTATAATAAGGGGTCGCCCATTTAAGACAGAGATGAGGATTTTTTTTTTTCTCAGAGGGTTGTGAGTCTTTGGAATTCTCTTCCCCAGCGAGTGGTAGAGGGAGGGTCATTGAATATTTTTAAGGCTGACGTAGATGAATTCTTGACTAGTACGGGAGTCAAAGAGTAGCGGGGGCACGGGGTCGGGAGGAAAGTGGTGTTGAGGCCACAATCAGATCAGCCATGATATTATAGAATGGTGGAGTAGGTTCGAAGGAGCCGAATGGCCTCCTCCTCTTCCTAATTCGTAAGTTCGTATGTTCGTATGTACGTCGCGTGTACAATATCCAGTTCCAGCCAATCCAAGAACAGCAAACCCACGTGACTGAGACTTTGGTTGACGCTGACTTTAATATGCCGACTGTTCAGTGTCTTCACTCGGTTCGTATTCTTCTGCTGCGAACAGTGTCGCGTTTCCTTCCTGAAATGTTAATTACAAGGATGTATTACTCGGTACAAATGAATCTATTATCCGTCATTTTGACGCTGCTAACATGTAGGTACAGGAGCCGTATTCAATAACCCGCGGTGATTCTTTTTTTTATTCACGTTGCTTCAGCGTTTAATGATCTGAATGCTTTTACAGGTCGATGCCTCTCGGACCGAGTGTTCCAGTCTCCGGCTGCGCGAACAGTCCAGAGCGGGGATTCGGTGCAGCTGAACTGCAGCTATGAAATGTCGAGCATTTACGGCATGCATTGGTACAAACAGAAATCCGGTCACGGACTGGAGTGGGTCATAAGGCGAGCATCAGCTGGGAGGGAGAGAAGTGGGCGATTTAAATTGGATCTTTCCACTGCGGCCAAACGCGGCCAACTGGTTATTGAAAACACGGAGAGCGCGGATATGGCGGTGTATTACTGTGCGATAGAGCCGCACAGTGAGAGGAAACGCGGCAGTCACTGTACAAAAACATTCCTCCTGTTTACAGTTCCGGAACAGCTGCAGCAATCTCTATAATAACACAGGGCAGGCAAAGGCGGGTCGGAGTGAGAGCAGCAAATGGAGGCTGTGAGCGGGGCTGCCGCGGGCAGGATTATTGCAGAGTCTGTCTCTATAATTCCCATTGGATAGCGGGTTTGATCAGAGATACTGACGGTCACAGCATAAAGTATCCGACTGAGGAGCCAGTCACTCCGCGAGTGTAGTCTTTGCTGTGAGAATAGCTTCAACATTGCTCAGTTGTGGGATTATATTCAATGATGCCGAATCGGTCTCTACACAGAATGTTTAATTTTTGTTTATTCCTTTATGGAGGTGGGTGTCGCTGGCAAGGCCAGCATTTGTTGCCCATCCCTATTTGCCCTCGAAAACTGAGTGACTTGCTTGGCCATTTCAGAGGGCAGTTCAGAATCGACCACATTGCTGTGGGTCTGGAGTCAGATATGGACCAGACCAGGTAAGGACGGCAGATTTCCTTCCCTAAAGGACATTAGTGAACCAGATGGGCTTCTACAACAATCGATGATAGTTTCATTACTGACAGATGTAGCTGATATTGTGATTTAACATTAGAAAATGACAAATATTCTAAATAATTATTTTGCTTCGATTTTCACACTTCACCGCCCTTATAACTGACTTCAGCTGGCGGCGCTTACGATCTACATAGCGGCGGGAGTTCCTGTACGAGCATTTACCTGATTTCCATCAGTGTGAGCCTCAGGGCGCAGTAATAAACTGCAGTGTCGGTCAGCTGCAGCCCTGAGATGGTTAAACTGGTGAATTTTGCCAAGCGGTCGAGTTGTGCTGAGAAGCGGATTTTGGCAAACTCTGCTTTATCTTCAGAACCACTTGCGTATTTCATCAGAATAAACTCAGGTTGTGTGTCTGGCTGTTGCCGGTACCAGTACAAATTATAGCTGCCGCCCCGTGTAGTATTATAGGTACAGTTTAAAGTGACCGCTTGTCCTTCTGTCTTAACACCTGAGGACAGCGGCTGAGTGACAGAATCTCCATGACTCAGATCTGAAAAACATGTTCAAACAGGAAAGGATCAAACACACAGATGTTTAATATTCAGGTTCAAAACTTGTCGGAAAAGAGAATAAGATTCGAAATGGGTTTGACCCAACTTTGACCCAACTTCGCCGTTTACAAACAATAATATGTAGGTTACAGCAGTCAGCCGGAGAATGGATTTTTACTGGGCCAAAATACTTACTGAGAAGTGATATAGTTACGAGGAATAGATAGAGACGGTTCCGCATGATGCTCCCTGAGTCTTTAACTCTGCAGTCCGGGAAATCTTGCGCCGTAGCTGAATAACAGATCCCCGCCCCACTGCACTGCTGAACCAACCAGTGCTATCAGGGAACCGCGGCAGCTGCAATCTCTCCAATAACACAGGGCAGACAAAGGCGGGTCGGAGTGAGAACTGCAAACGGAAGCTGTGGGTGGGCCTGTAACAGGCAGTGTTATCACATGCAGAATCCGTTTGTGAGGAACTGTTTCGCTGCCCTCACTTCAAAGAACAAAGAACAAAGAACAGTACAGCACAGGAACAGGCCATTCGGCCCTCCAAGCCTGCGCCGATCTTGATGCCTGTCTAAACTAAAACCTTCTGCACTTCCGGGACCGTATCCCTCTATTCCCATCCTATTCATGTATTTGTCAAGATGCCTCTTAAACGTCGCTATAGTACCTGCTTCCACCACCTCCCCCGGCAACAAGTTCCAAGCACTCACCACCCTCTATGTAAAGAACTTGCCTCGCACATCCCCTCTAAACTTTGCCCCTCGCACCTTAAACCTATGTCCCCTAGTAACTGACCCTTCCACCCTGGGAAAAAGTCTCTGACTATCCACTCTATCTATGCCTCTCATCATCTTGTACCCCTCTATCAAGTCTCCTCTCATCCTTCTTCGCTCCAATGAGAAAAGCCCTAGCTCCCTCAATCTTTCTTCGTAGGACATGCCCTCCAGTCCAGGCAGCATCCTGGTAAATCTCCTCTGCACCCTCTCTAAAGCTTCCACATCCTTCCTATAATGAGGCGACCAGAACTGAACACAATATTCCAAGTGTGGTCGCCTTATATTAAGTGGTTGAATGGATTATTCTGATAATTTATTTGTAATTCCACTAACGGAACCCTCTGGAACCAGAGGTATTGGATTTAAGGTGAAGCTAGATAAGTAGATGAGGGAGACAGAATTAGAAAGAGATGAAGTAAGGTGGGAGAGATTCGTGTGTAGCACAAACACTAGCACAAACTAGTTGGCCGAATGGCCTGTTCATGTGCATACATTCTATGTAATTTTCCAATCTAATCCTTCAAGTTCCCAGCGACAAGGATTGCATCCGCCTCTGCACCGGGCTGGTAAACAGGACAGGCCCCAGAGAGGAAAAGGAAACCCTTTAAAATTCAGGACCAAGCACATTCCTCTCACATCGAACCACCGGCTTCATTGTTTCTTGAATTCTCCAGTTTATTGACATTTATTTTAATTTTTCTGCAGTTAAAGATCTGCAGGAGCCATCTGTGTCTGTCCTCCTGCCCTCGGCAGAAGAAGCCTCCGCTCAGAGGTTCCTCTCCCCCACCTGCTTAGTGAGAGGTTTTTCGCTCTCCATCATCCCATCAAGCACTCCCAGGACAGAGACAGCACAGGCTAGGGATAGAGTAAAGCTGCCTCGACACTAGCTCACCAAACACTCCCACAGCAGACACAGCAGGGGTTAGATACAGAGTACAGCTCCCTGTACACTGTCCCATCAAATACTCCTAGGACTGATCCAGCATGGGTGAAAGACATGGTAAAGCTCCCTATAAACGCATTAAACGCTTCCAGGACAGGCGTGGCACGGGTTAGATATATAACAGACACACATGACAGGCATAAACCCTGGGAATGATTCCGAGAGACTGGTGCATATCTGACAAAATATAACATCGAGCACAAGATCTGGGAATTATTCCAATAGCCTGGGGACATCTGAAACAACGGGAAGCACAAACCCTGGGAATGATCCCACAGCCCTTGGGCCTATCTAATACACCAAGGAAGACAACCCCTGGGAATGATCCCACAGCCCTGGGGCACATCTAATACACCAAGGAAGACAACCCCTGGGAATGATTTCTAAAGCCTGAAGCCTATGTGACAAACATGGAGGCAGACTGTCTGGGTTGATTCCCAGAGCCTGTGGCCTAACAGACACAACAGAGAGCACAAACCGTGGGAATGTTTCCAGGAGACTGAGGCCAATCTGATGCAGTGACTCTATCTTTGCATTTTCGGTTCTACACACAACTCACAATCTCCATTTCTTCCGTCAGACACACACACACACACACATTCTCTCTACTTTTCTGTTCTACACATGCCCACCATCTGCTTCTACCTTTTCTGCTATACCCATTATCCCTGCTCCTCTGATAAATGTTTCCCTGGTGATCTCTGTTCCGCTCCATTCCCTCTGATACCATCTCGTTGATCAGCATCCCAGGGATCCTCTCTCCCTGCTATATTCCCTCTGATACAATCTCCCAGAACTCACTGAACATCGTCCTAGGGATTGCCTCTCCCTGCTCCCTTACTGAACATATGGGCGGCACAGTGGCGCAGTGGTTAGCACCGCAGCCTCACAGCTCCAGTGACCCGGGTTCAATTCTGGGTACTGCCTGTGTGGAGTTTGCAAATTCTCCCTGTGTCTGCGTGGGTTTCCTCCGGGTGCTCCGGTTTCCTCCCACATGCCAAAGACTTGCAGGTTGATAGGTTAATTGGCCATTATAAATTTCCCCTAGTATAGGTAGGTGGTAGGGAAATATAGGGACAGGTGGGGATGTGGTAGGAATATGGGATTAGTGTAGGATTAGTAGAAATGGGTGGTTGATGGTCGGCACAGACTCGGTGGGCCGAAGGGCCTGTTTCAGTGCTGTATCTCTAAATTAAAATTTAAAAAAATATAACCCCAGGGATCCTCTCTGCCTCCTCCATTCACTCTCATCCCATCTACCTAAACTCCATACCAGGGATCTGCCTCTGAGCTTCAAATCTTCACGACCTGAAGTTTCTCTCCTGGCCACGGGAACATCGCCGGAGGTTTCTGTTCAGACCCGAGTGTCTTCGGTATTTTCCTTCTAATGCTGAGCCGCTTTTTATCTGAACTCAAGAAATTCAGGCACGGGGTCTCCTGTGACTGAATATCACAAGGGAGGGATTTTTTTTATTCATTCATGGGATGTGGGCATCACTGGCCAGACCAGCATTTTGTTGCCCATCCCAAATTGCTCTTGAGAAGGTGGTGGTGAGCTGCCTTCTTGAACCGCTGCAGTCCATGGTATGAACGCTCCTTCTGAAGTGCTCGGCATGATAGTTGGGAATGGGTGGCGTTGATGTTAGAACTCTTTCCCTGCCAAACCTCTCTCCCCGCTTCTCCCTCACCACCATCATTCAGGGTCGCCCGGCCCTCGACATTACATTTATCTTTAGCCGCCATCACTGTGACTCCCGGTCTCCATCCTTTCCCCAGACTCGCGCGGACACACTGGGTGCACGGCTCTTTAAGATGCAAGGATTGGCCCCATCGGTCACTGCCCTGAGTCAGGGGTAACATGGGCTGAATGTAACCTGGAGACGGTCCGTGACCCCCTGACCCTGAATCAATGGGGGAAAACATCCAATCACGGTGTAGTGACGTAAAGAAAGTAGTGTGGCGTCATCCACAACAGGGCAAACCGGCGTCCGCCATTTATGTGTGACGTCACACATTGCTCATGTTTGCCAGTCATTTAAAAGAACGACTCGATTCAAAGGAAAACCGACTTCGGTTTCCATCAAAATAACAACTCAATCTTAATCTACAAAAGCGCAGGTTTGGTCAGCGCGAGTATAGAAAGAGCTGTGCTTAAACCGGCTGTGGGTGTGAGCATGTGCTGCTCGTGCCACAGATAGAGGCTCTTCCCAGCCGTTGTGAATTGTGGAAGCTCCAGCCCTCCATAGCCCAGTCATTAACAGAGTCAATCCAAACTCAACCTCCAGCCGATAGCGACCCGCATTGTTAATCCCGACAGACATAAAAGTGAGGTACAACCCCGGTTAAGCGACAACACAGAACAACATGTGTGCTAAACAGCGGAAGCAGCATGCCATGGACAGAGATAAGCAATCCCACAACAAACGAATCAGATCAAAGCTCTGCAGTCCTGCCACATCCAATCGTGAATGGCGGTGAACAATTATAACCTGAGGAGGAGGCTCCAAAAACATCCTCATCCTCGAAGATGGAAAAGCCCAGCACAAGAACGCGAAAGACAAGTCTGAAATATTTACAGAGCCATTTTTAGCCAGAAATGCCTAGTGGCTGATTTATCTCAGCCTCCTCCTGAGGTTCGCAGCATCTCACAAGCCATTATTCAGCTAATTTGATTCACTCCACGTGATATCAAGAAATGGATGAAGGCATTTGAGACAGCAAAGTCTTTGGGCCCTTGCAACATCCCAGCTGTCGTACTGAAGACTTGTGCTCCAGAACTAGCCGCATCCGTAGCCAAGATATTAGCATCTACCCGACTATGTGGAAAATTGCACAGGTATGTCCTGTCCATAAAAAACAGGACACATCCAATCTGACTAATTATCGCCCCAGCAGTCCATTCTCAATCATCAGCAAAGTAATGGAAGGTGTCATTGACAGTGCTGTCAAGCGGCACTTTCTCAGAAATAACCTGCTCAACGATGCTACGTTTGAGTTCTGCCAGGGCCACTCGGCTCCAGTCCTCATGAAAGCCTGGATCCAAACATAGTCAAAGGAGGTGATTTCCACGGGTGAGGTGGCAGCATTTGACGGAGTGTGGCAGAAAAGAGCCCCAGTAAAATTGAAGTGAATGGGAATCAGGGGAAAGCTCTCTACTGGTTTTAGTCATATCTAGTACAAAGGTGTTCCGTGTCAGTGCGCCATTTTCCCACACTCTCTTGGCCAGTCTGGACATAGCAGTGGAAGCCTTACCCATGCGCTTGTTGATTTCTGCATCTAGAGACAGGTTACTGGTGATAGTTGAGCCTAGGTAGGTGAACTCTTGAACCACTTCCAGAGCGTGGTTGCCAATATTGATGGATGGAGCATTTCTGACGTCCTGCCCCATGATGTTCGTTTTCTTGAGGCTGATGGTTAGGCCAAATTCATTGCAGGCAGCCGCAAACCTGTCGATGAGACTCTGCAGGCACTCTTCAGTGTGAGATGTTAAAGCAGCATCGTCAGCAAAGAGGAGTTCTCTGATGAGGACTTTCCGTACTTTGGACTTCGTTCTTTGACGGGCAAGGTTGAACAACCTGCCCCCTGATCTTGTGTGGAGGAAAATTCCTTCTTCAGAGGATTTGAACGCATGTGAAACCAGCGAGGCCTGGACAACGTATGCCAGCCAAGAGCGACGTCTCAATTCATTCCATCTTCGCTGCCTTCGGAGAATACTTGGCATCAAGTGGCAGGACTATATCTCCAACACAGAAGTCCTTGAAGCGGCCAACACCCCCAGCTTATACACACTACTGAGTCAGCGGCGCTTGAGATGGCTTGGCCATGTGAGCCGCATGGAAGATGGCAGGATCCCCAAAGACACATTGTACAGCGAGCTCGCCACTGGTATCAGACCCACCGGCCGTCCATGTCTCCGCTATAAAGACGTCTGCAAACGCGACATGAAATCGTGTGACATTGATCACAAGTCGTGGGAGTCAGTTGCCAGCATTCGCCAGAGCTGGCGGGCAGCCATAAAGACAGGGCTAAATTGTGGCGAGTCGAAGAGACTTAGTAGTTGGCAGGAAAAAAGACAGATGCGCAAGGGGAGAGCCAACTGTGCAACAGCCCCGACAAACAAATTTCTCTGCAGCACCTGTGGAAGAGCCTGTCACTCCAGAATTGGCCTTTATAGCCACTCCAGGCGCTGCTTCACAAACCACTGACCACCTCCAGGCGCGTATCCATTGTCTCTCGATATAAGGAGGCCCAAAAGAAGTACAAAGGTAGATGGCTGTGCTTGTTCGAGGCCAATCTTTCCAGCTCCAGGGTGTGTCCTAGGCCCAAACATCTTCTGCTGCTTCATCAATGATCTTCCCTCCATCATTAAGTCAGAAGTGGCGATGTTCACTGATGATTGCAGTGTTGAGTACCATTCAACTCCTCTGATACTAAAGTAGTCTGTGCCCACATGGAGCAAGACATGGATAACATTCAGGCTTGGGCTGATAAGTGGCAAGTGACTTTCGCGTACGCAAGTGCCAGGCAATGACCATCTCCAACAAGAGACAATCTAGCCATCTCCCCTTGACATTCAATGGCATTACCATCGCTGACTGACCCACTATCAACATCCTGGGTGTTAAAATTGACCAGGAACCTAACTACTGGTCGAATAAATACGGTGGCTACAAGAGCAGGTCAAAGGCTGAGAATTCTGCGGAGAGTAACGCACCTCAAAGAAAGAACAAAGAACAAAGAACAAAGATAATTACAGCACAGGAACAGGCCCTTCGGCCCTCCAAGCCTGCGCCGATCCAGATCCTCTCTCTAAACATGTCGCCTATTTTCTAAGGTTCTGTATCTCTTTTCTTCCTGCCCATTCATGTATCTGTCTAGATACATCTTAAAAGACTCCATCGTGCCCGCATCTACCACCTCCGCTGGCAATGCGTTCCAGGTGCCCACCACCCTCTGCGTAAAGAACTTTCCACGCATATCCCCCCTAAACTTTTCCCCTTTCACTTTGAACTCGTGTCCTCTAGTAATTGAAACCCCCACTCTGGGAAAAAGCCTCTTGCTATCCACCCTGTCTATACCTCTCATGATTTTGTACACCTCAATCAGGTCCCCCCTCAACCTCCGTCTTTCTAATGAAAATAATCCTAATCTACTCAACCTCTCTTCATAGCTAGCGCCCTCCATACCAGGCAACATCCTGGTGAACCTCCTCTGCACCCTCTCCAAAGCGTCTACATCCTTTTGGTAATGTGGCGACCAGAACTGCACGCAGTATTCCAAATGTGGCCGAACCAAAGTCTTATACAACTGTAACATGACCTGCCAACCCTTGTATTCAATACCCCGTCCGATGAAGGAAGGCATGCCGTATGCCTTCTTGACCACTCTATTGACCTGCATTGCCACCTTCAGGGAACATTGGACCTAAACACCCAAATCTCTCTGCACATCAATTTTCCCCAGGACTTTTCCATTTACTGTATAGTTCACTCTTGAATTGGATCTTCCAAAATGCATCACCTCGCATTTGCCCTGATTGAACTCCATCTGCCATTTCTCTGCCCAACTCTCCAATCTATCTATATTCTGCTGTATTCTCTGACAGTCCCCTTCACTATCTGCTACTCCACCAATCTTAGTGTCGTCTGCAAACTTGCGAATCAGTCCACCTATACTTTCCTCCAAATCATTAATGTATATCACAAACAACAGTGGTCCCAGCACGGATCCCTGTGGAACACCACTGGTCACACGTCTCCATTTTGAGAAACTCCCTTCTACTGCTACTCTCTGTCTCCTGTTGCCCAGCCAGTTCTTTATCCATCTAGCTAGTACACCTTGGACCCCAAGCGCCTTCACTTTCTCCATCAGCCTGCCATGGGGAACCTTATCAAACGCCTTACTGAAGTCCATGTATATGACATCGACAGCCCTTCCCTCATCAATCAACTTTGTCACTTCCTCAAAGAATTCTATTAAGTTGGTAAGACATGACCTTCCCTGCACAAAACCATGTTGCCTATCACTGATGAGCCCATTTTCTTCCAAATGGGAATAGATCCTATCCCTCAGTATCTTCCCCAGCAGCTTCCCTACCACTGACGTCAGGCTCACCGGTCTATAATTACCTGGATTATCCCTGCTACCCTTCTTAAACAAGGGGACAACATTAGCAATTCTCCAGTCCTCCGGGACCTCACCCGTGTTTAAGGATGCTGCAAAGATATCTGTTAAGGCCCCAGCTATTTCCTCTCTCGCTTCCCTCAGTAACCTGGGATAGATCCCATCCGGACCTGGGGACTTGTCCACCTTAATGCCCTTTAGAATACCCAACACTTCCTCCCTCCTTATGCCGACTTGACCTAGAGTAATCAAACATCTGTTCCTAACCTCAACATCCGTCATGTCCCTCTCCTCGGTGAATACCGATGCAAAGTACCTGTCCACAAGGCACAAGTCAGGAGTGTATTGGAATACTCTGCACTTGCCTGAATGGGTGCATCTCCAACACCACTCGAGAAGCTCGACACCATCCAGGATAAAGCGGCCCGCTTGATTGGCACCTATCCACCTCCTTGAGCATTTAGGCCCCACAGCACCAAGGCACAGTGGCACAAGTGTGTACCATCTACAAGATGCACTGCAGCAACTTGCTAAGACTCCTTCGGCAGCACCACTGTTGCTTGGTCAAAATCCTGGAACTCCCTCCCTAAAAACTCTGTGGGTGTACCCGCACCAGATGGCCTGTCCAAACTGCTAGCTCGCCACCTCCTTCGGGGCAGTTAGGGATGGGAAGCAAATGCTGCCCTGTCCTGAGACCATCACATCCCATGAAAGAATAAAAAAGACTGAGAGGGTGCTTTTGAGCGGAGAGAGTCTCTGAGCAGATTGGAGACCGAATCCGGGACATCACAGGAGGCGGTGACTGCTCATCAACCAAAGATGGATTGAAGCAAAGAAAGGGAATAAAGTAATTCTACTGGTCTCCGTGATAACAGGCGGATAATATATTTAACCCCTACAGTGTTAAATAACATTGAAGTTTTTTTTTATATAACAGAAAGGGACAGACGTTTCAAATATCGCGCCATTCACGGCTTCAGAACGTTCAAAAGCATCTTGCAGCTAAAGAAGCATTTTGCAGGTGTAGTCGCTGTTCCAATGCAGGAAATATTATTTACGCAGAGTGAGGTGAGAATGTTTAATTGTCTGACAGAAAGTTTTGCCAATCTGACACTTGTGGAGGAGTAAGAGGATTTGGAAGTCCAGGAACTTTCCAGATTATTTCAATTTATGGTCAATAATGAAGCAACATCCGGTCACAAAACAATCGATGCAATTGTCTGCATATTTGTCTGTTTATGTATTATTAAGAACCATTTTGAACGGAAGAATTGTTGTCTTTCATCTTCGGGCGACAGTGGCATTAGATTAATGAAAAACAATGATTCCGACAGTTCACTGTCTCAGTCAACAATGCCATAAGACCTGTCATTTGCTCTCGCCGTTTGCGGTGTTATCACACAGGAATGTTTCCTGTAATCTCCAGCTGTCACCTGTGAAGCCAATAAACTGACGGCTCTGCAACTTTTGGGCAAAAATGAGGTGCTGGAGCGCCATCCAGTGGCGTCAGGTGGTAAATGGAATCCTGTCTGTGAAACATTTGGATTCTCAATTTATGAGTGAAACTGTTGCATGATCATGTTGAGCTGTTATTACGTTAGAGTACAATAGTTGTCATTGTTTTATTTTTATTATCACTGTGACTGCTGCGATTTTATTGTTTTACTGTTACTACCGTTAATATTTTGTGTTAATTCTGAGATTTCGTGTCTCAGTTTTCTGGTGTGCCCAAGTCACTAACACATTACATGTTCAATTGCATACATTAGACGGACTTTACGTTAATAATTGCTCAATTCATCTGCCTGGATTTTTAATGTCATAACAGTGGAAGACTTTCGACCTCTCAAATTATCAAATACGGAGATCAAGCAATATTCAGTAACTCTATGACACGAAAGTGATCAATATTTTGCTGTTGAGGTTTTATCTGTATATTGGAACAAAACACACACACACACACGCGCACACTCACACACGCATATAAATATAAACCATCCCATTCGGGAGCATCATGAGTGAGGAAGCAAAGCTGCCTTTACACTGCCCCACCAAACACTCCCAGAGTAGGTACTATATGGGATAAATATTGAATAAAGATTCATATACACTGTTGTATCAAACACTCCCAGAGCAGGTACAGTATGGGTTAGATGTAGAGTAAAGACCCCTGTGCACTGCCCCATCAAACACTCCCAGAGCAGGTGCTATAGGGGATAAATATTGAATAAAGATCCATATACACTGTTGTATCAAACACTCCCAGAGCAGGTGCCGTATGGGTTAGATACAGAGTAAAACTCCATTTACAATATCCCAGTAAACTCTCTGAGGGCAGGTACATCACGCGTTAGATACAGAGTAAATCTTTCTCTGCACTGTCCCAACAATCACTCCAGGGCAGTTACAGCACGAGATAATATACAGAGAGGTTCTGCCTGGATCGGACAGGACTATGCATGAAATTGCGAAAAATAAACGTATTTCCAACTAAACAGTACATATTAGTTTATTGCATTGAAAATAATTACTTTGATGATGTAATTTACTCATTTAAATAACCTTATTGCTGATTTTGCTTGTTTCGCACTAGCTTCTGTGACCTGTGAACTGCTCCTCTCCTCTCACTCCATGCTGAGTGAGTTATTGTACAGGCTCCTCACATCTATGTTTCACCGTGTCTCACTGCACTGTAAAACACCGCAGCGTCTGACAGCCGAGCCGTGTTAACGGTGAGAGTGGTGGTGCCTTTCTCACGGTCCACAGATATTTTAAACCTTCCCTCAACTTTCTCATCGCTGTATGTGGAGAGGAGATGTTGGGGAGCTTGATTGGAGAACTGCCGGTACCAGAATACAAGATCATTTCCAGCTAAAGTAGCGTTGTGATGAAGTGAAATGGTTTGTCCTTCGGTTCCTTGATGCATAGATATCTGCAATGTCTCTGAGTGACAAAGAACACCTGTCAAAGCAAGAGCAAAAATTAACAGAATGATACATAAAAGGAGAATTAAATACAATGTGGTGGATACGGGCAAAATTGACTAATCTACACATTTCTCCATCGATCTATCTACTTATTTCTCTATCTATATATCGATATATCTATCTATTTATCTATCTATCCACCTAGCCATAGCGATCTTTCCATCTATAATATATTAATCTATCTCAGCCTTTCTCTTGCTCAATTTATCTATATATCTATCCGCCTAGCTGTATCTATCTCTCACGCTGTATATATTAATCAACCTTCCTCTGGCTCTTGTTGTATTAATCTATGTATCTATCTCTGTGTGTGTGATGCAGTGTTCCATGTCTGTCCATCTATTTACTCTGTATGTTGTGCAACCAAACATAGAATATCTTAGTCAACATATTTCGATGTACTGTATTTGCAGTAACAGCTATAGAATGTTGAAACTTTATCTAGGTTGAAGTTTAAACACGGGCCTGTAACATTTCTGAATATCACCAGCATGTCTAAATGACTTGGTTTGGGGAAAGGTTAACTGTGCAGCGGAGACACGGCAGCAAACAAGATATTGTGCATCTGGATGTGCTCTTTGACTCACTGTGTCCCCACGGCACAGTGATATAGTCCCGCGTCCTGGGCCTCGGTGCCATCTATAGAAATGGTGTTGGACTTCTTTACTCGGTCCAAGGACAGTGTGTAGCGTCCAGTAGTCTCAGTCCCCTGGTATATGGAGCTGATAAATGTCGGTGCCCCTTTCAATGTTTGTCTGTACCAGCCTACAGTATCCCGAGCAGCAATGGAGAGCCGGCAGTCCAGTTCAGCCCGTTCCCCTTCCCGAGAAACCACCTGCTCAGGGTGTGAGCTCTGATCCTCACACTGAACGGCTGTGAACAAAACAAAATCACTCAACAACCACAAGGTATTAAGAGATTGGTGAAACAAGGTGTCTGATCAGATAAATAAACTCACACAACATCAACAGCACCAGAACTCCAACTGGAACCCGGTTTTTGCGGAAGTTTCTGTTCATGACGGTGAAGATGGACAAAAGGCGGATCAATCAGGGTCTGATTTCCAGACTACAACTTTCTGCCGAGAGCCAGCCTCTCAATGGTGAGGAGGGGGAGGAGAGGGGAGAGCCTTACATTCTCCTCGTACAGTGTGAGACTGATGGGCGACATTCACCAATCGGACTATTATGGGCTGTTGTCACCTGACATTATTCACTGAGACTCTCAGTGATTGGCTGTTTCTCACAACAACAAAAAACTCTTGAACCGTCACAGGGAAGGAATTTCTCTTCTTGCTCTGAGTAGTGACTCATTAAATGATTCGGGAAGATTTAATCTTTGTTTATTTCTATCCCAAATGTTCAGCGCGGTCTGAAATCATAGAATTTTACAGTATTGTTCCAAACCTTATTTATCTGAATCCCTCAGTTTTTCTCCTTCTTTACTCCTTTAAAAGAGTAATAACTGCATATTGGGTCCTAGTTATGCCTGTCCTTTTGTGGGATATGTTGAACATTCCTTGTTCCAGTTCTACTGAGGCTTCCTCCCTCACCTGTTTTTCCGGTACACTGATGACTGTATCGGTGCCGTTTCCTTCTCCCACCCCGAATTGGAAAACTTCATCAACTTTGTTTCCAATTTCCACCCTTCTCTTTCCTTTGCATGGTCTATTTCCGACACTTCCCTTCCCTTCCTCGAGTTCTCTGTCTCCATCTCTGGGGATAGGCTGTCTACTAATATTCATTATAGGCCCACCGACTCCCATAACTACCCTGACTATATTTCCTCACACCCTGTTTCCTGTAAGGACACCATCAGATTCTCCCAGTTTCTCTATCTCTGACTCATCTGTTCTGATGATGCAACCTTCCACAACAACGCTTCTGACGTGTCTTCCTTTTTCCTGAACCGAGGATTCCCCCCCCCCCCCACCCCCACCCCTCACCCCCACCCCAGCAACCCCCCAATGTGGTTGACAGGGCCCTCAACCGTGTCCATCCCATTTCCCGCACTTCTATCCTCACCCCTTTCCCTCCCTCCCAGAACCGTGATAGGGTTCCCCTTGTCCTCACCTTCCACCCCACCAGCCTCTACATCCAAAGGATCATCCTCCGCCATTTCGGCCACCCCCAGCGTGATGTCACTACCAAATGCATCTTCCCCTCCCCTCCCCTGTCAGCATTGCGAAGGGATCATTCCCTCCACGACACCCTAGTCCGCTCCTCAATCACCCTTGACACATCGCCCCATTCCACTGGCACCTTCCCACGTAATCACAGGAGGTGCAATACCTGCCCATTTTCCTCCTCTCTCTTCACCATCCAAGACCCCAAACACTCCTTCCAGGTGAAGTAGCGATTTAGTTGTACTTCAATTTAGTGTACTGCATTCGCTGCTCACAATGTGGTCGCTTCTATATTGGGGAGAACAAACGCAGATTGGGTGACCACTTTGCAGAAGACCTCCACTCAGGCCGAAAGCATGACCCCGAGCTTCCGGTCGCTTGCCATTTTAACACGCCCTCGCAACCCCACCCCTGCATTCATGTCAACATTTCTGTCTTTGGCCTGCTCCAGTGTTCCAGTGAACATCAACGCAAGCTCGAGGAGCAGCACCTGATCTTTCGGTAAGGCACTCTACAGCCTTGCGGACTGAACATTGAGTTCAATAACGTCAGAAAATGACTGGCCTTTTCTTTATATATTTATATTTTTTTATTTTATTTTATTTTTCAACCAAGTGCCTGTTTTCTTGTTATTCTGCTATTAACAGTCTCTCTGGACTAATGCTTTGTCTTTCACCACAAGCATTAACACAATCTTTGCTTTGTCCCAGGTCAGCTTTGCTATGTAATCTCTCCTGTTTTCTGCCCTATCAAACACCTCCCCTTATGCTCCCTTCCCCGCCCCCCGCACCCCCTCCCTCCCCACCCCCCCTCCCCATCCCCTTCAGTTGCTTAAAACCTAATTCTTTGCTAACCTTTGCCAGTTCTGATGAAGAGTCACGGACCTGAAACGTTAACTCTGCTTCTCTCTCCACAGATGATGCCTGACCTGCGGGGTATTTCCAGCACTTACCTTTTTTATTTCAGATTTCCAGAATCTGCAGTATTTTGCTTTTATTAACTTTATATTGCCTTCCCTTATTTGTCCACTTTATATTTAACGTGATTTCCCTATGGTATTTGGTCAGTAGGAATTTATTGTACAAAACAAACAGAAACGGCAATTTCTGGTTTTCCTTTAAATTCCACATCAATGTCGAATCTCCAGAACGAACAGGCGCACTGCCTGGTGGTGGTGTAGTCTTACTGCGTGTTCGTCAAATTTAGCCAACAATATATTCGCTCCTGAAATCACCTGCAATTATTCTACTTATTTTACCCTGGAGAGATGTTTATTGCGGGGAAAATATAACTCACCACTGAGGTTAGTATTGTAGTAACTTCCATTTACATTTATTTTATCTGAACTGGCGCTACATAATAAGACCAAAAAAACAAAGAATGTTACACCAATTTATTTTAACCTCATATAATAAAAGCAAAATGCTGCGGATGCTAGAAATCTTAAATAAAAAGAGAAAGTGCTGGAAATACTCAGTAAGTCTGGCAGCATCTGTGGAGAGAGAAGCAGAGGTCGCAGAAACGTTAACTATGTTTCTGTCTCCACAGATGCTGCCAGACCTGCTGTGTATTTCCAGCACATTCTGTCTTTATTTTAAACTCGTTCTCGGGCTGTTGCTGCCGCTGGCAACACTGACATTAACTGGCCATCCATAACTACCCGTGATGTCTAGCTAAATCTCCTTAATGAGTTTTTAACAATGCAATCTATTATATTTTATGTGTCCTGGTGAAATCACAACAACACTCAGGAAGCTCGACACCATCCGGGATAAAGCAACCCGCTTGATTGGCACCCCATCCACAAACATTCACTCCCTCCACCACCGACGCACCGTGGCAGCAGTGTGTACCATCTACAAGATCCACTGTAGAAACGCACTAAGCCTCCTTAGACAGCACCTCCCAAACACGCGACCTCAACCAACTAGAAGGACAAGGGCAGCAAATGCATAGGAACACCACCACCTGCAAGTTCCCCTCCAAAACACACACCATCCTGACTTGGAACTATATCGCCATTTCTTCACTGTCGCTGGGTCAAAATCCTGGAACTCCCTTCTTAACAGCACTGTGGGTGTACCTACCCTACATGCACTGCAGCGGTTCAAGAAGGCAGCTCACCACCACCTTCTCAAGGGCAATTAGGGATGGGCAATAAATGCTGGCCTGGCCAGCGACGTCCACGTTCCAGGAATGAATAAAAAAATATATGTTTGGTGAGGTAACCCCACAAGATACTCTGGAATTCCTACAAATGTGTTCACCCAAAGTAGTGGCACCATTAACATTCAGATCTTTGTTAGATGACACTATACGACAATATTGCAAATCTTATTTTTTTAACTGTAAACGGAGACTTGAGGTGGTGAGGATGAAAAGTACTGAACAGATTGAGAAGTATTCCAGTTATTGTACAGGATGTTTCACGCTTTGTGCATCCTCCCATCCCCAATACACCCTCTGACTGAAGCCGCGGTTTCCCGCCCACCGTGAGTATTATAACTCCTCTTTCTGTTAAGAAACACTCCGAGCCATCCGCTCATATCGGTTGTTCTGCCCTGACAGAGGAAGATTATAAATTGCGGCTCCCGGTCCGGTAACTGATGGTACCACACCATCCAAGCATTGTGTCTGGTGGCGGCAGTGCACCGGATTTGAACCGCTTGTCCCTGAACTGCAGTCACCTGCTCGGTGTGGGACATCCCGTCCTCACCACGGACCCTGTTAATGCAAGACAAAGATGCAAATCTTTCAATAGCTTTATTTTCATGCCCAGTCTCCTAAGTTCAGAACAGCCACATGAGAATAAGAAGGTCAATGTCCCAACTGGACGCACCGTATTTCAGGATATTGGTTTTGAAATCACAGTAATATCAATTGTCTCAGAAGCTGCTCGTATTGTTGATCAATTCGATAATCGATATTTTAATTTGCCAGCGCCTCAACATCTAATAGTCAGACGGCTGACGTGTTTCTCACTCACAGACCCGAAATTCACTCTGCTTGGACTTGGTAAATCTTAAAGCGATTGGTATCTATTCACTCTGGCGTGGTAGTCATTTCCTCACAATGTGTCCGAAGCCAACCTTTCACCCTCTTGGACTCTGTGCTGAAATCTGACACAGACAAAGTGGACGGATGCCTCCTTTTCTGGTGGGGGTGACGAGCGTGAAAAGTGTGTCAGAACGTTTAACCTATTAGGCACCCGGGGCTAGCGAATACAAGAGAGAAATGAGCCTTAGCGGTCCCATCGAATAGGTTCACCCACCCGAGGGGAAAAACACAAACAAATGTAGCTGATGGAACATAATAGAAACGTGTAAAATATTGCACACAAGAAAGGAAATGGAGAACATATAGACCTCCTGAGTGGTGTTGGGATAGCTACAGATGAATTTGAAAGAGAGCTGAGAGTCTAGAGAACTCACATTTACAGGAATGCAGTGGGGAACATGTCGGATATTCGCCAGAGTCAGGGGTCTGTTTGTCGGGGATGTTCACATTGACAGGGGAAAATAGAAGTTTTGTAGCGTTCAGCTGTGCGGTCACAAACAATACAAATGAGAGGAGATTACTTCAAGAATAATGTACCCATTCAAAATGATATCAATCCACTTCTCTATAAGAGCCGTGTTACTCCCTTGCTGGGAATAGGATTTGTAGTGAAATTGTTTAGCTACAAATACCTTCACCGCTCAGCTGGGTTACGCTATCGGGGTGAAAGTAGATGTTGGATGACATAGAAAAATTCCAACCCATTCTGAATTGTAATTCTCAATGGCAAATGTTTTTATTTTGAAATTGTCAGCATAACGTGACCAGCTCATTTGCGGTCAGGCAATGGGTGAAATTTTTATAGTGTTAGTGAAGATATAATATTAATTAACATAAATCTAAGAGTTGAAAAATAATCTCTTGTAAATTTATACTAATGTTCGTCAGTATTCGTGGAGGTAATGA
This sequence comes from Heterodontus francisci, assembly GCF_036365525.1. Taxonomy (NCBI): domain Eukaryota; kingdom Metazoa; phylum Chordata; class Chondrichthyes; order Heterodontiformes; family Heterodontidae; genus Heterodontus; species Heterodontus francisci. Next base: position 9,322,247 of record NC_090404.1, read on the forward strand.
GACCTGTGGTGGGTCACAGCGGTTTGTCGGCGCCACCTGGTGGTCGGATTTAAAGATTCCTCTTTGAGCGGGTCTCACAGACGTTGCTCACTATTTGTGTTCTCTCTGTTTCCATTTCTGGGTTTGATTCAGGGTGACGCGCTGATGCTCTGACGCATGAGTTTTCCTCCCACCCTATATCAATGGTGAGCCTAAACCTCCCTCACTCTTCACTTTGTGATCACAAGTGCCAGAGACCTTCGGACACAGTGTCCTGGTGTCGGGTTCACTTTGATACAAAACAGTGCTGCCTTCTCCGGGAGCCTCTCTCCGCCTGGATCTTCCGACAGTTACTTTACACCAGTGGATAGGATCCGACATGAAGCTGAGGTTCACTTTAGTTATTATCTCCCTGGATTTCTTACTCTGCCCGCCGTGTGAGTGCGGTCACTATCTCTGTCAGGAATATTCTGCACATTTATATATATAATATATATTGTATTCTGTTCTGTTGCATTTTATTGCGTTATGTTATATTGTATTGTGTTATACGAATTATATATTATATCTCTATATTCAGATGCCGCTGGTAGTGAAGAGGTATCACAGTCTCCTGAGTCAGTGGTTGTTACCAAGGGAGACACTGCATCGTTGACCTGTTCCACCACAGTAGCACGGATCCTACATTGTTACAGACAATACCAGGACCGAACCGTGCAGCACCTGGCGAGCGGTACCAGTGATCAGAACAGGATCATGGCTCGGTTTATTTTAGCAGAGAAGCGCAGCTCCCTGGCTGTTAGTGACACTCGAGTGACAGGCACCGCCACCTATTTCAGTGCATTGAGACACAGTGTAGCAATGATCAGCAGGGGGCGTACAAAAATCTGCCGGGGCTGGTCCTGACCGTGCATGGCCTGTGCAGTTAACAGAGCGCTGGAAGTTTTATAACACTATCCTTATTTTCCGTCGAACTTTAAACGAGCCCCCATGCGTTCCACGTATTCTTTACTCATAATAATGACCGTGCTGCTCGGTGAGTCTATGTCTAAATGGTCACTGTCTGTAAAATGCGTCACATTCAAACCCAGACTTAGACACATTCTCTGTTTGGTTATATGAGCAAATGGCGCAGACTCAGTGTCCCAGAATCCGTCTGAGTTAACGGTTCAGGGAAAACATTCTGTAATATGCAGCTACAGTTATTTCACAGCTGACAGCGTTCTCTACCTCTATCGGTGCATCAATATTCCGGGTGGGTTCTGAGATATTTACTGAGGAGGTAGAACTCGGGGCATGTAAATAATTCTCCAGATTTCCCAGACCAGTTCTCTTTTGATTTGGACAAGGGTAAAGACAGCAATACAACTATTTGATCTATAAACCTGGAAGTCTCATTCTCCCTGAGTCCGGAATCAAACTAACCCGCCGAAAATGGCACCAAAGAACACTTAACGAAGCTGTAAATACTCTCTGAGGTTTTTGTACAGGGTAATGGCTTTTATCTGACGCTGTGCCTCACTGCACAGTAATATAGCGCCCCGTCCTCCACACTCAGGTCACTTATATTGAGATAACCGCTCCTTTTAGACTTATCAGCAGCCGCTAGATATTGTCCTGAGATTTCGTTTTCCTTCAGTGCAACTACTTTGCTAATAATCCAGCGTGGAGGCTGTGCCGGTTTCTGCCGATACCATTGCATGTATTGAATATTCAGGATTGTATATTCGCAATCTAACTGCACCGAACCCCCTTCTGACACGGTTATTTTCGCCGGAGACTGAGTTACTGGATCTGCACATCGTCCGCCTGTGAACGTAGAGGAATAAAGAACAGGAGGTTAAAGAGGATCGGTGTAAAATTTTGTCTATCTGTGTATGTATGTGTAATCTTCCATCTACCCGGCTGTCCATAATATGGATCTTTCTGATAGCAAATTACATTAAATCCGAGAACAAATTCTCATCAGAAATCTGACAATCTGCCTTATTTAAGCTAATCCAGTACTTACTGTCCAACACAGCCGCCAGTATTATCAGAAACATGTCTGACTGAATCCCTCGCAGTGAATGGGAATGGAATGAGCCAGAGATTGAGAAGGGGAGTGAGGTAACCCGGTGCCTGTTCAACACATTGTTCCACCCACACACTGCAGGGGACGGCCCCATTGTGACCTCACTCCTTTTTGCCCTTTGCTGGCATCACGTGACTTTCTAATCTCCATGCTCGAGTTTTGCGCCCTCTGCTGGCGGATTCTTTTCAATCCGGTCGAGAATCGGGTTATTGAGTGAATTCAGTTGATATTGATTTACATATTAAAACACGAATGCCAGACATTGCCTCCCAGAAAGCTAAATTGGAGCTGATTAGACCCATTCGTTATTGTTATTGATATTGATGCCCGAAAGTGATGTTTAACCTTTCTAAATCACTGTTTAGACATCAGTTAGGGTTCTGTGTCCAATTCTGGGCACCACTATCTAGAAAGAATGTCAAGACATGGGAGAAAGTGCGGAGGAGATACACCAGAATGGTACCAGGAATGAAGGACTTTTATGTGAACAGACTAGAGAAACTGGGATTATTCTCCTTATATCAAAGAAGTTCAAAATGATAAGCATTTTTATAGAATTGATCACACATAACTATTTCCACTAAGAAGGAAATTTGGATAACCCAGCACCTGGATTTACGAGAATTGATTAGAAAAAAGACAAGGAAAGATCAGATTTAGTTATCACACTGTGATCTGTTAAAATAGGGAATGCGCTGCCTTAAAGGGCGGCAGAAGAAGATTCAATAGGAACTTTCAAAACGGAAATGTATATAACTTAAAAAGGAAAAAAAAAAGATGCGCTTTGTTGAAAACGCAGGGAGTGAAAGATGAATTGGAGAGCTCCTTCAAAGAGTCACAGGTAATATAGGCCGAATGGCCTCATTCCGTGCTCTAAGCTTCTATTATTCCAGTCCCTTCATGTCCCTCCCACTCTATTTGTTGTCGGTCAATTGTAAGTGAGCTGGTGCAGGATGGCCACAGACTTCTGGAGATTCAACCGTCGCTATTTCCGCTCCATCAGTTCCGAGTGCAGCTGAGTGTCGCCGCACATTTCGTTCAATTTTGAGGCTGCGGTATCCCCGCCCACAGCTTCCGTTTGCTGCTCTCGCTCTGACCCGATTGTGTTATTGGACAGATTGCTGCCGCTGGTCTATTCTTGTCATTGGTTGGATCAGCAGTGCAGTGGGACGGGGATCTGTATTTCTGCACCGACAGAGAATTTCCTGCACTGCAGAGTTACAGGTTCAGGGAGCATCATGGGGAACCGTCTCTCACCGCTTCTCATCATTATATCACTTCTCAGTAAATATTTCCTTCCCAGTAAAAATCCATTCTCCCCCTGACTGCTGTAATCCAGATGGGATTGCTGATAAAATAATAGTGTTGGTGGTGATGATGTTTATGTTAATCAGTATGGGCTGATCCTGATTGTTGTTATTACCACTTTTATGCTGGAATGGAGCCATTAAGACTCAGTGGAACAGCCGGCTGCTGAAATAACGGATGAAGAGGAAAGTAACGTCACACTGACCTGCAACATGAAAACAAACGCTGCAAATCCTTATTTGTACTGGTATAGCCAGCAGCCCAGGCAGCCTCCACACAACATGCTTCGTCTTCTTGGAGGGAATGTATACAGGAACACCGATATCACTGACTGAGTTTCTTCTACATTTAATAAAACTGCCAAGATTACTGACCCAACGATCGGCAACACCCTGATCTCCGACATCGCCGAGCATTTCTGTGCCATGGAGCCCACACTGAGACACAGCGGATGCGGAAAAAAACCCACGTTGAGAGTTCCAGTTAATGCTCAGCAGAGGGCGCTCTCACACCGATCAACAGAAGCAATAGTTCAGACTCCTCAGTGAGAGTCACAGGGACCTTCTTAAAACTGCCACAAAGCACAAACCTCAACAACAGGCGTAGTCCACTTGCGCGGTTATCTTAGTCTGTGGTTACAACTTACACGTATCATAAAATGAGCTTTACAAATCGATTTGTGATGCATTTATTCACCTCTTGTCTTTCGATGCCCTTTCCCTGCCTACACACTTTACCCATAATTGTATACATTTCCTTATTACACTCTTTAGATTACAGATATAAACACCTGTGCCTTCATTCAGACCCACTCCAACACAGCTACCCATAGATTCAGCCCTGGTTTAAACCAACTTCACTGAGGGAGATTTTGCTTATTATTGCATAATATACTAGCACTCCTGTCCCGATCCTGCTTTCCCCCAATATGTAATGAATGTGGCAGTGTTGCAGCTCTTATAGAGAGCCCGAGTTATATAATTGCTGACGATATTATTATTTAATTCCGCTCTTGACAAATGGATACTTCCCCCAGAAACCCCGCCCTTTGCTGTCTCTCTGACCTGTGAGCGGAAGGAGTAGAAGATGTGGAAAATAATATTAAAATGTGACTGACAGACACACCCTGGGACCTGATTTCTGAATCCATTCACTGTACCGTTAGTGGAGATCGATGGTAAAGGAGAGAACGACAAACCGACACCGCCTGTATTTTGTTTCTTTTTCTGCTCGACACGTTTTTCGATTCTGAGTGACAGTTGTAAGGACAGTTTTTCATGTCCTGCTGCTATTGGGTTCTTGTTATGAGAATCGTCCTGCACCTCACCCTGGAGTCTTTGAACCCGCTCCCCGCGCTCTGCTCCCGCCACTTTCAACCAATGAGCGGCAAATTGCTAAAAGCCCCGATTCGCCGCTCCGTCGATTCTCTCTCATCGCTAATCCAACATCTGTAGATTATGGTTGTTTAATTTAATCATTACTAACAAAAGGAATGTCGGGGTTCAATAGAAATAATTTAAACAACATTTTAAATGGAAACTAGGGTAGAGGGCGGTACTGGAAATGGTGTTTAAATTACAGCGAGAGTTTATTCTTTATGTGTGTTCAGTTGTTTGTTCAGTAACAGCAGATATCATCGTTCTAATAAGACCAATCTATAAATCACTCCGACAAACGACAGAATCATTGTTAGTTCACTAGTTAACTGATCGGTGAGAGAAATCTCACTGGAGTCACGGTTACCAGTGTGCTGATGGTGAGGTTACTGGAATTTGAGAGGAAGAATTGACGCCAGAATAAACCAAATCCATTAACAATCCCATGTTTCCTGTTACAATAACCAGACAAGGGTTTCAGTCCCCGCCCCACGTCTCTAACAGTGGAACCAGTCCCCATATAAGGACAGTGACTGTCGCCCAGCTCGGGGTGTTTCCATTCACTGACAACCAGCTCACCACCTACCGCTCTCACAGTACCACTGAGGACACAAGGAAGTGATGTCAGAGCATTCTGAGACACGACAGCAGATTATTGAGGGTGGGGATTAGAACGGGTGTCTTCAAATATCCAACTCCCCTTTTACAGAGCTGACAGCAACAATGCGGCTACTCAGCATCTGGGTTGTGTGGGGAGCATTTCTGACAGGTAATTGTGGATTAAATACATTTAATCTTTTCTCTCATTTCACAAACATGCTTTAAATACGATTTTTGAACACCCAGTCTGACCTTTTCCTGTTTAACCATGTTTTTCAGATCGGAGTCATGGAGATTCTGTCACTCAGTCGCTGTCCTCAGATGTTAAGACTCAAGGGGAAGCGGTGATTTTAAGCTGTACCTATGATACTACACAGAGCAACTATTATTTATACTGGTACCGGCAACACCCAGATACACAGCCCGAGTTTATCCTGAGGAAATACACAGGCGGTGCTGAAAATAAAGCAGATTTTGCTAAAACCCGTTTCTCTGTAAAGCTCCAGAAAGCGACTAAATTCACCAGTTTAACCATCTCGGGTCTGCAGCTGACTGACTCTGCCGTGTATTACTGCGCCTTCAGCCTCACAGTGATGGAAAGCAGTCTCACCCCTGTACAAAAACTGCCTTTGGACTGTGGGTGGGAGCTCCTGTCTGTTGTCGGTTGTGTAGAATCGCGGGCAGATGCAGCCACAATGTGCAGCGCACTGTCAGGCGCTCAAACACACACCGAGAGGAAACCAAATTAACCTCGGATCAAACTGTCACCCAACTGTTTCCAGGAGCGGCCGAGAAAACAAACTGCAGAATCCAATCAGACAGACAGATCCAGCACAGAATCATATTTGAAAACATTAGTTCTAAACCCCACCCTCAATAATCTGCTGTCGTGTCTCAGGATTCTCTCACCTCACTTCCTTGTGTCCCCAGTGGTGCTGTGAGACCGGTAGGTGGTGAGCTGGCTGTCAGTGAATGGAAACACCCCGAGCTGTGCTTCCGTCAGAGTCCTGATAGGGGAATTGTTGAACGTTTAGAGACCAGGGGTGGGTATGAAACCCTGGTCTGTCCATTCTCACCAGCAAGCTCGGGATTGTTAATGGTGACACAAACCATCCCAGGATTAAGGAGACATGCTGAAGCACAATGGTGATTGAGGGGATTTTGTGCTTGGGGCTTGTTTTAAATATCACAGACACTACCTTGTGGAATCTGTTCATTGTGGCCTGCTCCTGCTCCTAATTCGCATGTTCGTATGTTCGTAATCCCCAAGCACAGAGTTCCCCCAATGTTCATTGTTCTTCAGGATGTAGAGTTTTCTGGCGATAAATAACGGACAATGGTTTCATTCTCACCCCAGTCTGTAAAAGTGAAAGGGACCCACTATCAGGACTCTGACTGGAGCCCAGCTCAGGGTGTTTCTATTCACTGACAGCCAGCTCACTTGCCAGTCTCACAACACCACTGAGGACTCGAGGAAATAAACTGAGAGAATCCTGAGACATTATTGAGGGTGGAGATTAGAACACGTGCTTTCAAATATGATTCTGTGTTGGATTTCTCAGTCCGATTGGATTCTGCAGTTTGTTTTCTCGGCCTCTCCTGGAAACAGTTGGGTGACAGTTTGATCCGAGGTTAATTTGGTTTCCTCTCGGTGTGTATTTGAGCGCCTGACAGCGCGCTGCACATTGTGGCTGCATCTGCCCGCGATTCCACGCAACCCCAACAGACAGGAGCTCCCACCCACAGTCCAAAGGCAGTTTTTGTACAGGGGTGAGACTGCTTTCCATCACTGTGAGGCTGAAGGCGCAGTAATACACGGCAGAGTCAGTCAGCTGCAGACCCGAGATGGTTAAACTGGTGAATTTAGTCGCTTTCTGGAGCTCAGCAGAGAAACGGGTTTTAGCAAAATCTGCTTTATCTTCAGCACCGCCTGTGTATTTCCACAGTATAAACTCGGGTTGTGTATCTGGGTGTTGTCGATACCAGTATAATGTATAGCTGCTCTGTGTAGTATCATAGGTACAGTTTAAAGTCACCGCTTCTCCTTCTGTCTTAACATCTGAGGGCTGGAGCTGAGTGACAGAATCTCCATGACTCCGATCTGAAAAACAAGTTTAAACAGGAAAAAATCAAACCAAGTCTGTTGAAAATTCAGGTTTAAAACATGTTTGTGAAATGAGAGAAAAGATGAAATGTGCTTAGTTCACAATTACCTGTCAGAAATGCTCCCCACACAACCCAGATGCTGAGTAGCCGCATTGTCGCTGTCCGCTCTGTAAAAGGGGAGTTGGATATTTGAAGACACCCGTTCTAATCCCCACCCTCAATAATCTGCTGTTGTGTCTCAGGATTCTCTCACCTCACTTCCTTGTGTCCCCAGTGGTGCTGTGAGAGCGGTAGGTGGTGATCTGGCTGTCAGTGAATGGAAACACCCCGAGCTGGGCGACAGTCTCTGTCCTTATATGGGGAATGGTTCCGCTGTTAGAGACGTGGGGCGGGGACTGAAATCCTTGTCTGGTTATTGTAACCGGAAACATGGGATTGTTAATGGGGTTGGTTTATTCTGGCGTCAATTCTTCCTCTCAAATTCCAGTATCTTCACCATCAGGGCACTGGTAACCGTGACTCCAGTGAAATTTCTCTCACCGATCAGTTAACTGGTGAACTAACAATGATTCTGCATTTTGCCGGGGCCATTTTTGGATCCGTCATATTAGAACGATGATCTCTGCTGTTTCTGAACAAACAACTGAACAGAAATAATGAATAAACTCTCGCTGTAATTTAAACAATGTTTCCAGCACCGTCCTCTTCGCTGGTTTGCATTTAAAATGTTGTTTAAATTCTTTCTGTTGAATTCTGACATTCCTTTTGTCCGTAATGACTAATTTAAACATCCATAATCTATAGATTTTGAGAGAGTGTTGAGAGAGCGGCGAATCGGGGCTTTTTGGCAATTTGCCGCCCGTCGGCTGAAAGTGGCGGGAGCAGAGCGCGGGAAGCGGGTTCAAAGCCTCCAGGGTGAGGTGTAGGGCGGATCCTCTTCACAAATGCTCAACATCGGCAGGACATGAAAGACTGCCTTTGCAACTTTTACACAGATTGGAAAAACCAGTGGAGCAGAAAAAGAAACAAAATACATGCGGTTTCAGTTTGTCTTTCGGTCCTTTCGCATCGATCTGCACTAACGGTACAGTGAATGGATTCAGAAATCAGATCTCAGCATGTGTCTGTCAGTCACAGTTTGATATCCTTTCCACATCTTCCACACTTTCCACTCACTTGTCCTGCTCACTGGTTAATATTAGAGTCCGTCCTTCGATATGTGGATGCTTGTTTGTGTTGATTATTGGTCAATGTAACTTCTCAAACCCATTGAGCTAAGTTGATTTCAGGTACATTATTCCAAAATATCCTTAGATTTTGGGGAAACAGAAATGAACTCACTGTTATTACTGCTCTAGACATGTTTCTCTATACATCATATTTGGCCCTATCTCCTCTATTATTGCACTGGACATGTCTGTGTTTATATTCCACACGAGCAGCACCCGATCTTTCAATTAGGCACTCTACAGCCTAGCGGAGTGAACAACAACCTCAGAACATGACTGGCCTTTTCTTTATATTTTTATATTTTTTATTTTGTTTTATTTTATTTTTCAACCATGTGCCTCTTTTTCTTGTAGTCAGAGCTGCTCATTATTCTGCTATTAACACTCCCTCTGACTAATGCTTTGTCTTTCACAACAAGCATTAACACATTCTTTGCCTTTGTCCCAGGACAGCTTTGCTATTTAGTCTCGCCTGCCTTCTGCCCTATCCCCTTTTGTTCTCCTCCCTACCATCCCCCCGCATCTCCTTCACTTGCTTGAAACCGAATTCTTATCTAGCCTTTGCCAGTTGTGATGAAAGGTCACAGAGCTGAAATGTTAACTCTGCTTCTCTCTCCACAGATGCTGCCAGACCTGAGGACAGCGGCTGAGTGAGAGAATCTCCATGAATATAATTTGCCGCTGATCCGCTGATAGTGACCGGGAGTAGAGCACGGGGAGCAGGTTCAAAGCCTCCAGGGTGAGTTTTCTCATTAATAAGAACCCAACACCAGCAGGACATGAAAAACTGTCTTTACAACTTTCCCCTGGAATAGAAAAAGAAGCGAATCAGAAAAAGAAACAAAATACAGGCGGTATCGGTTTGTCTTTCTCTCCTTTAATATCGATCTTCACTAACGGTCCAGTTAATGGGTACAGAAATCATATCTCAACGTGTGTCTTTCATTCACATTTCAATATGCTTTCTCCCTGTTTCGCACGCTCCATTCACTGGTCCTACGCACTGTTTAGTATCAGAAGCCGATAGATAAATAGATTTTTTTTGGTGATGATTATTGCCTAACTTATCTCCCCACCCCATGGAGATAAGTTGATTTCAACTAATGAACTTTTATTTATTCCAAAATATACTCGGTTTAACTCGCTGCCAGGGGTTTGATCAGCCAAAGGAATTGTGTGATCTGACGCCCTCTGGTGGATATTCTGAGAAGTGTTCAATTGTCGGTGAACGGAGTTTGAGAATTCTGTTTTTATTCATCAACCAATCACAAATTCCTGCTTATAGAAAACTGGATTCCAGCACTTCTGAATTAATATGCCGAGCAGAAATAATGGATTTATATCGTTAAATTAACGACTGGAAGAAGGAGACGAGCGATGAGAAAGAATCGGCACAGAAAAGACGTCAGAAGACATATAGTCACTACAGGCCCGGCAGGTACATTTGTAAATATTTATTATAAATGCGAGTTGAAATCACAAACTAATATAATTCTGCAAGTCGACCTCATCTGCTGTTGCTTGTTGATTTTTGACCTTTAAAACTCTCCCTGTGACTCTCGCAGTGGGGGCTGAATTACTGTTTCTGTTTATGGGTGCGAGAGCGCCCTCTGGTGAACACTAACTGGAACTCTCAGTGTGGGTTTTTGTACGGGATCCGCTATATCGCTGCAGCAGTGTGGGGTTCATGGCACAGAAATACACAGCGGTGTCAGAGATCAGGGTATTGCTGATAGTTAATTTCGTAATCTTGGTCGTTTTACTAAACGTAGAAGAGAATCGGTCAGTGAAGTCGGGGCTCCGGTTTACGATCCCTGCATAGAGATAAAACACGTACCGTGGAGGCTGCCCAAGGTGCTGACTGTACCAGAACACATAAGGGCTGGGATTGCTTGTTTTTACGGTGCAGTTTAGTGTGACATTACTTTCTTCTTCAACCGTCATTTCAGGAACCGGCTGTTCCACTGCGTCTTGGTGACTCCATTCTAACATAAAATAATAATAATAGTCAACAGCAAGGTCATGCTCTTCATCACATCAACACTTTACCAATGGTAACACCTGGGTTACAGCAATCAGGGGGGAACTGGATTTTTACTGGGAAAGAAATACTTACTGGCAAGTGTTATAAGGATGAGGAACGATGCGAGACGGTTCGGCATGGTGGTCTTTGAGTCTGTAACTCTGCAGACCAGGAAATCCTCGGTTGTAGCAGAAATACAGATCGCACCCCAATGCACCACTGAACCACCCAATGACAAACAGGGCACAGCGGCTGCAAACTCTTCTATAACACCGGTCAGGGAAGGCGGCTCAGACCGACAGCAGCAAATAGAAACTGTGGGCGTTGCTACCACTGGCAGTGTCACCGTATGCTTAATCTGGATAATTCCCAGTTGATAACAGCGAGAAACATGTGACTCCGGAACTCTCTGGCGGTGACTCTGAGAACGTTACAGATAATGTCCAGATAATGGCAGAGTGAAGTGTGACCTGATCTAATTGTTAGATTCATGAATCCATTTACTGGGAGTCGCTTTACAGATAATTCAACTGTATAACTAGGAGGAAGAAAATATGAATGAGTTGAAAGGAAAGTGCCTTTTACTTATTTTCTGAATCCATTTCTTCATAGCTTTCTTTACCTTGTAGCTTTGTGTTTCATTCTGGTTCTTTCTCACTTTCTTTTATTGCTCTTTCCTCATGTTCCTAGTTTGCTCTACACGGACTAGGAAAGTGTTTTTTTTTTCTCCTTCTCTCATTCTTCCTTTCATGGTTTTACTACTGTTTTCTCCCGCTGTGTTTCCAACTCTCTATTTCTCACTTTCCTTACCTCTTTCTCTCTCTATTTACTTTTTTTTAAATCTCATTCACTATAGATATCGATTATTATAGCAGTGCCACTCACAATGCCGATACTCCAATCACACAAGAGCGGCTCTCCCACTGTGCAGGTTCCTGTACCGACCCTGTACTTGTTCATTAAACTGTGTCCTCACAGCTCAGAGATAGGTGGCGGTGTCTGTCACTCACATCTTTCTTACAGTCAGTGCACTGAGTTTGTAGTCTCCCCCGATTGAAGTAGTGATCCTCCCGTGTTGATCAGTGAGCTTGTGGCCATCACCAGATGCTGGAGGGGCTGATAAGGTTGCTGTCTGTAAAAGTGTAGAACAGTAAACGGAAGGTAATGGAGCAGTTCATGGAGACAATTCTCGCTTCACTGACAACCACCCGCGGAGGGAGAGGCATCACCTCCTCTTCACCGACGGCATCCACACAGACAGTGTAAAACAGCAAGTAGAATCTGTAAATCCGGTACATTATCAGATCAGATGAAACGGAGTCTGAAAGTATTGTACTAGGACGTCGGGCTAGAGCCAGGACGCGTATATTTTATTCAGGAGAATTAACAAGGACTCAAACGCCAGCTGCAGGTCCAACTCAGAGGCTTCTTCTTGTCGACCTTTAGAAACTGAGGCTGAGTCTCGGGGATTACCCTCCCCCTTCCCAACAACCCCCACCACACCACCACCACCACCAACCCCGCATTACCCACATACAGTGTTTCTTACTGATACCAGCTCACATTGTCTCTGATCTTACACTGTCTTTGAGCTGACACTGTCTCTGAACTCACACTGTCTCTGAGCTCACGTTGTCTCTGAACTCACACTGTCTCTGATCTTACACTGTCCTTGAGCTGACACTGTCTCTGAACTCACACTGTCTCTGAGCTCACATTGTCTCTGAACTCACACTGTCTCTGATCTTACACTGTCTTTGAGCTGACACTGTCTCTGACCTCACACTGTCTCTGACCTCACATTGTCTCTGAACTCACACTGTCTCTGATCTTACACTGTCTTTGAGCTGACACTGTCTCTGAACTCACACTGTCTCTGAGCTCACATTGTCTCTGAACTCACACTGTCTCTGATCTTACACTGTCTTTGAGCTGACACTGTCTCTGAACTCACACTGTCTCTGAGCTCACATTGTCTCTGAACTCACACTGTCTCTGATCTTACACTGTCTTTGAGCTGACACTGTCTCTGACCTCACACTGTCTCTGACCTCACATTGTCTCTGACCTCACACTGTCTCTGACCTCACACTGTTTCTGAGCTCACACTGTCTCTGAATTCACACTGTCTCTGAGCTGACACTGTCTCTGAACTTCCACAGTCTTTGAGCTGACACTGTCTCTGACCTCACACTGTCTCTGACCTCACATTGTCTCTGACCTCACACTGTTTCTGATCTTACACTGTCTTTGAACTCACCCTTCTCTGAGCTCACACTGTCTCTGAGCTGACACTGTCTCTGAGCTCACACTGTCTCTGAGCTGACACTGTCTCTGACCTCACACTGTCTTTGAGCTCACACTTTTTCAGAGCTCACACTGGCTGTTCTCATACTGTCTCTGACATCACACTGTCTCTGAGTTCGCACTGTCTCGAGTTCACACTGTCTCTGAGCTCACACTGTCTCTGAGCTCACACTTTTTCAGAGCTCACACTGTCTCTGACCTCACACAGTCTCTGAGTTGACACTGTCTCTGAGCTCACATAGTCTCTGATCTTACACTGTCTTTGAACTCACACTGTCTCTGAGCTGATACTGTCTCTGAGCTCACATTGTCTCTGATCTTACACTGTCTTTGAACTCACACTGTCTCTGAGCTGATACTGTCTCTGAGCTCACATTGTCTCTGATCTTACACTGTCTTTGAACTCACACTGTCTCTGAGCTGATACTGTCTCTGAGCTCACATTGTCTCTGATCTTACACTGTCTCTGAGCTGATACTGTCTCTGAGCTCACATTGTCTCTGATCTTACACTGTCTTTGAACTCACACTGTCTCTGAGCTGACACTGTCTCTGACCTCACATTGTCTCTGACCTCACACTGTCTCTGAGCTCACACTGTCTCTGACCTCACACTGTCTCTGACCTCACACTGTCTCTGACCTCACACTGTCTCTGAGCTGATACCGTCTCTGAGCTCACACTGTCTCTGAGCTCATACTGTCTCTAAGCTGATACTGTCTCTGAGTTCACACTGTCTCTGACCTCACACTGTCTCTGACCTCACACTGTCTCTGACCTCACACTGTCTCTGAGCTCACACTCTGAGCTCGCACTGGCTCTGAACTCACACTGTCTCTGAGCTCACACTGTCTCTGACCTCACACTGTTTCAGAGCTCACACTGTCTCTTAGCTCACTCTGTTTCTGAGCTCACACTGGCTCTAATCTCACACTGTCTCTGACCTCACTCCGTTTCTGAGCTCACACTGTCTCTGACCTCACACTGTTTCAGAGCTCACACTGGCTCTGATCTCAGACCGTGTTTCCCACACTCAGTCTTTCTCATTTTTAAAAAATCTATCTCCCTCTGTTGGTGTCTCTCTGTATCATTGTACTCAGTCTCACCTTTATCTATCACCCTCTGTTGGTGTCTCTCTGTATCGATGTACTCAATCTCAATTTTATCGATAGTGCTCTGTTGGTGTCTCTCTATTTCACACACTGTACTCAGTCTCACCTTTATCTATCACCCTCTGTTGGTGTCTCTCTGTATCGCTGTACTCAATCTCAATTTTATCGACAGTGCTCTGTTGGTGTCTCTCTACTTCACACACTGTACTCAGTCTCACCTTTATCTATCACCCTCTGTTGCTGTCTCACTTTGTCACTCACCATACTCAGTCTCACCTTTATCTATCTCTTTCAGTTGGTGTTTCGCTGCGTCACTAACTGTAGTCAGTCTCATCTTTATCTACCTTTGTTTGTGTCTCTCTTTATCAGTCAGACTTTCCCCATATCATGTTCTCTAGAATAGCCAGTGATATTCCAAAATGTTACACTCTGGTCGAGGGGCTGGTAAAAAATCAGTCCCTGGTCTCATCAATGCCCTGCATAACTGAAGCATAACATCCTTACTTTTATTTTCAGTTCCTCTTGTAATAAAGGATAACATTCGATTAGCCTCCTTTATTATTTGCTGAACCTTCATACTAACTTTCAGTGACTCATGCACTAGAACACCTAGATCAGTCTGCACTTCGGAATTCTGCGGTCGTTTTTCAGTTAAGTAATACTCTGCTCTTTTATTCTTCCTGCCAAAGTGAACAACTTCACATTTTCCCACATTATACTGCATCTGCCAGATTTTTCTCACTAACTCAACCTATCTATATCCGGCTGCAACCTCCTTATGTCCTCTTCACGGCCTACTTTCCTGCCTATCTTTGTGTCATCTGCAAATTTAGCTACCATGCCATCTCTCCCCTCATCTGTGGTGTTGATATAAATTGTAAAACATTGAGGTCACAGCACAGACCCCTGTAGGACTCCACTTGTCACATCCCGCCAATCAGAAAAGGACCCATTTATGCATACTCTGTTTTCTGCCAGCTAGCCAATCTCCTATCCATGCTAATATCTTACATCCTACACCATGAGCTCCTACTTTGTGCAATCACCTTTTATGTGGCACCTTGTCAAATGCCTTCTGGAAATTCAAGTGCAGTATGTCAACGGGCTCCCCTTTACCCACAGTGCGTGTTACTCATTCAAAGAACTCAAATAAATTGGTTAAACATGACTTTCCTTTCACAAACCATGCTGACTATTCTCGTTTACCTTGAGTTTTTCTATGTACCCAGCTATAACCTCCTTAATGATCGATTCCAGCACCTTCCCCATGACAGACGTCGAGCTAACTGGCCTATAGGTACCTGTATTCTGCCTCCCACCCTTCTTGAATAGAGGGGTTATATTTGCTACTTTCCAGTCTGATGGAAGCTTTCCAGAATCTAGCGATTCAAAGGAACCTCTGGGGGGTAAAGCACTTTGGGATGTCCTGATGTCGTGAAAGGCTATCTGAGAATGCATTTCTTACTTTAATTATTTGATGTATTGAACTCAGTGCTCTAACATGCCAAAACGTAACACCAACGCATCTACTACGTCATTAGCCACCTCTTTTAAGACCCTAGGATGACGTCCATCAAGACCTGGAGACTGGTCAGCCCGCAGTTCCATCAGTTTGCTAACTACCAATTTCCTGGTGATTGCAATTTCACCAAGTTTCTCTCTTCCTTCCACCTCCTGATTTACAGCTATTACTGAAATGTTTTTTGTATCCACAATAGTGAAGACAGAAACGACATATTTGGTCATTTCATTCGCCATTTCCTTATCACCGACTATTAACTCCCCATTCTCACTGTCTAGAGGACACTTTACTTGCTCTTTTATTAAATACCTATAGAAACTCTTGCTATCCGTTTTTACATTTCTAGATAGTTTCCTCTCATACTCTAATTTCTTTCTCGTGATTAATCTTTTAGTCATTCTCTGCCGTAATTCATATTCTGACCAATCTGAACTGACAAGTCCCCAGGTCCTGATGGACTGCATCCTAGGGTCTTAAAAGAGGTGGCTAATGACCTGCCAGTCATCTTTGCGCAATTATATGCCTTTTCCTTAAATTTGATGCTTTCCTTCACTTCTTTAGTTAACCACGGATGGTGGGTCCTCCCTTTAGAATTTTTCTTTATAGTGGGAAGACGCCTATTCTGAGCATTCTGAAATATCACATTAAGGCCGTGTCTATAGTTACCTGATTAAAATGTATAATACTAATAGGAATATTAATCAGTCTGTGACATAATTATTCAGCAACATCCAGATATAATCTGAGAATTCAGTGATTTCACAGATGACGTTGATGCACCACTTTTCCCAACGTCACTCCCGTTCCATCAACCAATACAAACATTGCTTTTTATTATAAATTAACAAAAACTTCATTTTCACCTCTCGGTTTGATGCTCATTAATATTTTATCCTCCTATTATTTAACAATTTCAAACATTATTTAACTGTAAATAAGCTTGCCTCCTCAAGTTTCATATTTCGAACTAGAATTGGGAATGGGTTGGGATTTTGTGAGCTAAGACCTACCTTCACCCTCATAGTGTCATCTCAGCTCAGTGTTGATGAGATTTGTAGCGAATGAAGTAGTTCTGCAAATGCTTTCGCAAGCCTGGGAGTAACACGGTTCCTATAGAGAAGCGTTTATATAATTTCGAACCGGTGCATTATTATTGAAACAATTTTCTCACACATGTACCGCCGGCTCTTGTACAGATGAATGCTGCAATAAAACAAATGGTGCCGATAAATGACAAATCGATTTGCCGCTGTCAGTGTGAAAATCCCTTGTACTTTACACTTCTCTGGATTGTTTCATCCACCATAATGGATGGTGTTCTCTCATCGAAGGCAGTTAAAACATTCAAGGGTACAGTTAATGTCCATTTTTCACATGGGTTCGGTCGCCACGGGTGCATTGTCAGCTCACTTGTCTATGACACTGCTCAGTTCAGTCAGCCCCAGCAGGAAGAGAGACCTCTATCCCCTTTGTCTGGGCAGGATTTTAACACTGAGTCCCAGGGGGTGAAATGATTGCTTCGGGCCCATTGCCCGAGGACACGATTCCCCCGCTAGAGTGAATGGACACCAGTCATTTTTGAACCGTTGCAAAATCTAACCAGCCCGAATATCGGCCGTGTCGGTGTCAAACACGTCAGCTGTCTGATTATTGGATGCTGAAAAACAAACAGGCGGCCGCCTTTGGCAGCAGCTAGTAAATTAAAACATCGATTACCGAATTGATCAACGGTACAGATGGATTTTCAGACGGTTGATATTCCTCCGATTACAAAGTCAATATCCAGAAATACGATGCATCTAATTGGGACATTCGCCTTTTTATTCTCATGTGACTATTCTCACATAAAAAAGACTGGGTCGGAAAATAAAGCCATTGAAAGTGTTACATGCGTGTCATGTTTTGACAAGGGTCCCTAGTGAGGATGGGATCCCAAGCCGAGCAGCGCTGTTATCGAACACTTTTATGAGTCTGGAACTGGCCACGACACCGTAACCAACACATCTGCGGTGAAGGAGCATTTTCAGCTGACCAAATGCATAGCAGCCCTAGTGGCCTAATGGATAAGGCACTGGCCTCCTAAGCCAGGGATTGTGGGTTCGAGTCCCACCTGGGGTGCGTTAGCATTTTCAGCTCCTCCAATAAATAGACAATTTCTTTCGAGCATCCGTAACCAACACAGACGCTTACTACCATCTGGTGGTTACCACCTGCAAGTACAAGGTACAGCTTCACAGCCTTCCAGACTCAACATTGAATTGAGTTCAGCAATTTCAGATCATAATCTCTGGCCCTATTTCTGTTCTTCTTCTCGTTTTCCGACGGCGGTTGGTCGCGATGATTCTGCTTTTCCCATGTACCCCTCCTCCAGACCCACCATTTGTTTCTTTACTTGTTCCATTACCACATCTTTTCCCTTGTACCATGCTCTCTTTTGTCATTCAATGTCTCCTGACTTGTTCCCTGTCACAGACCTTCCCTTCTGTTCTGTATACCCCCACCTATACCTACCTCTGTGCTTGCTTAAAACCTGTTGCATCTGTAACTTTTTCCCGTTCTGATGAAAGGTCACTGACCTGAAACGTTAACTCTCCAAATACGCTGCTTGTTTGCTGACTATTTCCATATATCTTTTACGCGGTAGAGCTGCCTTGCTTCGATCCATAAAATCATTCAGAATATTGAGCTCATTCGGCCCATTTTGTTCCAACTACTGGGAGATGTCCGAACTCTCTCCCATATGTGGCTTCAAGAATTTCTATAAACGTTTTAAGGGATTATTTGTCTTCCACCTATTCGGATTTTTTTTTACACATTCATCACTTTCTATGCGTAAGAAGGATGTCTCGATATTGTCCTAGAATTACCTTTAATACTTAGAATCCGTGTCTCCCATTTGACACAACAATTCAATTTAAAGTAATATTGCGAGTTATGTTTTCAATATATGAATTATCTGATATTGCTCTCGATGTCATTGTAGTCAGGCAATGCGATAGAATGCCGTTTGAATCAGTTTCACGTCCTCCAGTCGCAGGCCACAGGTTCTGTCTCCTTAGGGTGGATTCTGTCAAACAATGTTGTGATAGGAAGTGAGCACAGCTCGACAGTTCCTCATAGCTGGATCCTACATGTGATAATACAAACAAGAAATGCTGGAAACCCTCAGCAGGTCTGGCAGCATCCGTGGAAAGAGAAGCAGAGTTAACGTTTCGAGTCAGTGACCCTTCTTCGGAACTGACAAATATTAGAAATGTCAAAGGTTATAAGCAAGTGAGGCGGGGGTGGGGCAAGAGATAACAAAGGAGAAGGTTTGCTTACCCACTGTTGTTTTTTTTTCATGTTTGTACTTGCTGCTGTTCAATCTTCAGCCCGTTAACACCCTATCTGTACTAATGCTTTCTCTTTCAACACACCATTAACTCATTGTTTGCCTTTCCTCCATGACCTTTTGGTCAGCTATGTGGCCTTGTCCAATCTACACCTTCTCCTTTGTTATCTCTTGCCCCACCCCCGCCTCACTTGCTTATAACCTTTGACATTTTCTAATATTTGCTAGTTCCGAAGAAGGGTCACTGACCCGAAACGTTAACTCTGCTTCTCTTTCCACGGATGCTGCCAGACCTGCTGAGTGGTTGCAGCATTTCTTGTTTTTATTTCGGATTTCCAGCATCCGCAGTATTTTGCTTTTACCTACATGTGATAACACTGCCTATTGTAGACCCTCCCACAGATTCCAGTTGCAGCTCTCGCTCTGACCCGCTTTTGCCTGCCCTGTATTATTGGAGGGATTTCTGCCGCTGTTCCCTGAGTAGCGCTGGTTGGATCACCAGTGCAGTGGGGCAGTATTTCTCCAACACAGCATTTCCCAGACTACAGAGTTAGAGACTCAGGAAGCATCATGCGGAACTGTCTCGCACTATTCCTCATAACGATATCACTTCTCAGTAAGTATTTTGAAAGTAAAAATCCATTCTCCCGATGACTGCTGTCACGCAGATATTATTGTTTGTTAAAGAATGGTGATGATGGTGAAAGTGGATCAAACTCATTTCATATTTAATCATTTTTCGACAGGTTTTGAACCTGAATGTTAAATACCTATGCGTTTGATCGTTTCCTGTTTGAACATGTTTTCCGGATCTGAGTCATGGAGATTCTGTCACTCAGCCGCTGTCCTCAGGTGTGTCGACAGAAGGATAAGCGGTGACTTTAAACTGTACCTATAATACTACACGGGGCGGCAGCTATAATTTGTACTGGTACCGGCAACACTCAGACACACAACCTGAGTTTATTCTGATTAAATACACAAGTGGTTCTTAAGATAAAGCAGACTTTGTCAAAACTCGTTTCTCTGCACAACTCGACAGCTTGTCTGAATTCACCAGTTTAACCATCCCGCGTCTGCAGCTGACCGACACTGCAGTTTATTTAGGCTCATACTGATGGAGACCAGTTAAACCCTCGGACAGAAAATCCCACCGCTTTGTAGAGCAGAAGCTTCACCAGCTAAAGTCAGTTATAAGGCCAATCAGGTGTGAAGACTGAAGCAAAATAATCATTTAGAAAATATGTCATTTTCCAATGTATTATAATAATAGCCTCATCTTTTTTAAGCAGCGCACGTTACCCTGAGTTGCCTGCTTTCTCTGAACGCAGTTTGAAAAGTTTAAACATGCTCGCCACCAGAGGGCAGTAGGAGGCTGTGTTGTAAAACAGTAAATGTTGGAGATGCAGAGCTGGACTGGCAGCATCTGTGGAGAGAGGGAGTTAAATATCAGATCGCTGACCTTTCATCAGAACTCTGACATTGGTCAAACTGAGGTGATTGACGCCAAGTCGAGTTTGATTAACCTTATGCTGTGATACACAAGGGGAAGATTGCCTCTCGTCTTTCCGTGGAAATCTCCTCTGAACGTTGTTTTAGCGTAAGCACAAAATCATTCTTTTAGATCACTATTTCGTTAGAATTAAGTCAACCTACCCCATGTGTGGACATTTCATCGAAAATACGGATTTTACAGTAGAATTATGATAGCTCACAGGAATCACGGTTACTAGTCTCTTGATGATAAGATTGACCAAAGGCCAGACAGCATATTTAGCCGGAATAAACCAAACCCCTTAACAACTTGTCCTTGCTGGTTACAACAAACAGACATGGGTTTAATTGCCACCACTACTTCTCTAAGAGCGGAACCATTACCCCTATAAGGACACTGATGATAACTCAGCTCAGGGTTTGTTTCCATTCACTGGCAGCCAGCTCGCCATCAGCTGTTTATTGCAGTTTTTATCGGTGTGAGAGCGCCCTTTGGTGAGGTCTAACTGCAAGTCTCAGTACGGGCAATTGTCCTGGATCTGCAATATCTCTGCAGTCGGAGGCTGATGACACAGAAACACATGGTGGTGTCGGAGATCCTCTGCTCAAAATACAAAATTATTCCAACTTCTCCCTCTATTATAATGGTGATATTCTGAAATGACGCCCTGTAGTTCCCCACTGAGCCACTAGTCTGATTAACTGTGTTCCATTTTAACCTTTTCCCAACCTCTCATTAAGAGCTCGACGGTCAGACCATTTCTTAACATTCACTGCTCGGGTGAAAAGATCCTCAGTTGCTCAACTTTGGAGTATATGCCCACAGATTCATGAAGGAGCAGGACAGATCGATAAGGTGGCTTTTTTATTCGTTCATTGGATGTGGACGACGCTGGCTAGGCCAGTATTAATTTCCCATCCCTATTTGCCCTTAAGAAGGTGTTGGTGAGCTGCCTTCTTGAACCTGTGCTGCCGTCGGCTGTATGTACATCCCTAGGAAGGGAGTTCCAGGATCCTGGCCCAACGACAGTGAAGGAACGACAATATAGTACCACGTCAGGATGCTGTGTGACTTGGAGGGAAACTTACAGGTGGTGGTGTTGCCACGCATCTGCTGCCCTTTTCCTTCTAGGTGGTGGAGGTGACGGGCTTTCAAGGTGCTGTCGAAGGTGATGTCAGCTGAACATTGTGCAATCATCAGGGAACATTCCCGCTTCTGATCTTATGATGGAGGGAAGGTCATTGACGAAGCAGCTGAAGATGTTTGGGCCTAGGCCACTACCCTGAGGAACTCCGCAGTGATGTCCTGGGACTGAGATGATTGACCTTCAACAATCACTGCCATCTTTCTTTGTACTAGGTATGACTCCAACCAGTGCAGTATTTTCTCCAATTTCCATTGATTCCAGTTTTGCTCGGGATCCGTGATGCTGCACTCGGTCAAATGCATCTTTGATGTCAAGGACAGTCACGCTCACCTCACCTCTGGAGTTCAGCTAAGGCTGTAATGAGGTCAAGAGCTGAGTGAGCCTGGCAAAACCCAAAGTGAGCATCACTGAGCAGGTTATTGCTGAGCAAGTGCCACTTCATAGCGCTGTCGATGACACCTTCCATCACTTTACTGATGATTGAGTGTAGACTGAATGGGCGGTAATTGGCCGGGTTGGACTTGTCCTGCTTTTTCTGCACAGAACATACCTGGACAATTTTCCACATTGCCGGGTAGTTGACAGCGTTGTAGCTGTACTAGAACAGCTTGGTTAGGGGTGCGGCATGTTCTGGAGCACAGGTTTTCAATACTATTGTCTTAATATTATCCGGACCCATAGCATTTGCAGTATCCAGTGCCGTCAGCCGTTTCTTGATATCACGTGGAGTGAATCGGATTGGCTGAAGACTGGCATCTGTGATGTTGGGGACGTCAGGAGGAGGCCGAGATGGATCATCCACTCAGCACGTCTGGTTGAAGATGGATGCAAATACTTCAACCTTTTCTTTTGCACTGATGTGCTGGGCTCCCCCACCGTTGATGTTTGGGATATTTGTGGAACTACCTCGTCCAGTTAGTTGTTTAATTGTCCACCACCATTCACGATTGGATGTGGCAAGACTGCAGAGCTTAGATCTGATCCATTGGTTATGGGATTGCTTAGCTCTGTCTATGGCATGCTGCTTATGCAGTTTGGCATGCAAGTAGCCCTGGATTGAAGCTTCACCAGGTTGGCACCTCATTTTGAGGTATGCCTGGTGCTGCTCCTGACATGCCCTCCTACACTCTTCATTAAACCAGTGTTGGTCTCCTGGCTTGATGGTAATGGTAGAGTGGGGAATATGCCGGGCCATGAGGTTACAGATTGTGGTTGAGTACAATTCTGCTGCTGCTGATGGCCCACAGCGCCTCATGGATGCCCAGTTTTGAGTTGATAGATCTGTTTTGAGTCTATCCCATTTAGCACGGTGGTAGTGCCACACAACAAGATGGTTGGTATCCTCAATGTGAAGACGGGTCTTCGTCTCCACAAGGACT
The DNA here is from genome assembly GCF_036365525.1 of Heterodontus francisci. Taxonomy (NCBI): domain Eukaryota; kingdom Metazoa; phylum Chordata; class Chondrichthyes; order Heterodontiformes; family Heterodontidae; genus Heterodontus; species Heterodontus francisci. The sequence continues at coordinate 9,345,234 of NC_090404.1, forward strand.
GTGCGGTGGTCACTCCTACCAGTAGTGTCATGGACAGATGTCTCTGCGGCAGGCAGATTGGTGAGGACAAGGTCAAGTAGTTTTTTTCCCCCTTGCTGGTTCCCTCACCACCTGCCGCAGACCCAGTCTGGCAGCTATGTCCTTAAGGACTCGGCCAGCTTGGTCAGTAGTGGTGCTACCGAACCACTCTTGGTGATGGACATTGAAGTCCCCCACCCAGAGTACATTCTGCACCCTTGCCACCCTCAGTGCTTCCTTCAAGTGGTGTTCAACATGGAGGAGTACTGATTCATCAGCTAAGGGAGGGTGGTATGTGGTAATAAGCAGGAGGTTACAAAGAACAAAGAACAGTACAGCACAGGAACAGGTCATTCGGCCCTCCAAGCCTGCGCCGATCTTGATGCCTGCCGAAACTAACACCTTCTGCACTTCCGGGGCCCATATTCCTCTATTCCCTTCCTATTCATATATTTGTCAAGATGTCTCTTAAACGTCACTATCGTATCTGCTTCCACCACCTCCCCTGGCAGCAAGTTCCAGGCACTCACCACCCTCTCCGTGTAAAACACTTGCCTCGCACATCCCCTCCAAACTTTGCTCCTCGCACCTTAAACCTATGTCCCCTAGTAACTGACCCTTCCACCCTGGGAAAAAGCTTCTGACTATCCACTCTGTCCATGCCGCTCATAACTTTGCAAACCTCTATCATGTCGCCCCTCCATCTCCGTCGTTCCAGTGAAAACAATCCGAGTTTATCCAACCTCTCCTCATAGCATAGTTACCTTGTCCGTGTTTGACCTGATGCCATGAGACTTCATGGGGTTCGGATTTGATGTTGAGGACTCCCAGGGCAACTACTTCCTGACTGTTTCCCACTGTGCCGCCACCTCTGCTGTATCTGCCCTGCCGGTGGGACAGGACATACCCGGAGATGGTGATGGTGATGTCTGGGACGTTGGCTGTAAGGTATCATTCCGTGAGTGTGACTATGTGACTCTGTCAGGCTGTTGCTTTGTTAATATGTCGGACAGCTCTCCTAATTTTGGCACAAGCTCCCAGATGTTAGTAAGGGGGACTCTGCAGGGTCGACAGAGCTGGGTTTGCCGTTGTTATATCCGGTGCCTAGGTCGATACCGGGTGGTCCGTCCGATTTAATTCAATTTTATAGACTTTGTCGTGGTTTTAGTACACTGAGTGGCTTGTTAGACCATTTCAAAGGGTATTTAAGAGTGAACCACATTGCTGGGGGTCTGGAGTCATATGTCAGTCAGACCAGCTAAGGACGGCAGATTTCCTTCCCTGAAGGAAATGAATCCTTTCCTTTATTAGCCGAGGCATAGAATATAAGAGTAGGGAGGTTTAGCAGGAGCTATATGAAGCCTTACTTAGGCCATAACTTGAGTACTGTGTGCCGTTCTGGTCACCTCATTATAGAAAGGTGATATATAAGATGTAATTGCATTGGAGAGGGTACAGTGGAGATTTAAGAGGAGGTTGCCAGAACAGGAAAATTGCAGCAATTAGGAAAGATTGGATAGGCTGTGGTTGTTCTCCTTGAAACAGAGGGGGCTGAGGGGAGATTTGCTTGAGATGCAAAGAATTGTGAGGGCTTAGATAGAGTGGTTGTGAATGGCCTATTTACTTTAACAGTGGTGAACCTAACTAGGGGGAATAGATTGAAAGTGATTGGTAGAAGGATTGGAGGGGTGATAAGGGTCATTTTTGCATTCGGAGGGTGGTAGGGATCTGCAACTCGCTTCCTGAACGTGTGGCAGAGGCAGAAACCCTCATCTCATTGAAAACGTGACTGGGCTTGCACTTGAAGTACCGTAAGCTGCAGGGCTATGGAACAAATGCTAGAGAGAGGGATTAGACTGGGTGGCACTTTCCTTTTCCGACTGATGCAGACACAATGTGCTAAGTGGCCTCTTTCTGTGTCATAAACATTCCATGATTCGATATCTCTCTGCTCAGAATTATCGTCTCTCACCCCTGGTTCTTCTTTCTCAATCTCTCCCGCACCCTGTCCTGACTTCAACATAATCCTAAAGAAGATTCACAAACCTGCACCAAATATTCTAGCTGTGGCCGGAACAATGATTTGTGCAGGTTTATTATTGTCTCTAGGTGCTTTGAAATCCTTGTCCCTGTTTACAACCCTTGGACTATTTAACCCTTTCACAATATCAGCAGCTTGTTCTCCCATTTCTGCACCGGAACTCCATTTCTTTCTCTCCTCGTTTACTCAGTTAAATTAGTAGTTACTGCATATTTCCTTTAGTTATTCGTCCACTTTGCATTTACTATGTCGTTTGTCTAGTTTATATGGTTTTGTTGTATGAGACAAAGAGAAACAACAATTTTTTGATTGCACTTCACACCATTCACTTTGCTATGCTTCTGACGGTTTGTGATTGTCATTTCACCTGTGTGAATATTCCTGATGTGGCAGACGCGCCACCTAGTGGCGCAATCCGGTAAGCTATGTCCAAGTTGATATTCAGTCCCCGAACTGTTGTACTCTTTCTATTTTTTTTAATTCATTCATGGGATGTGGGCATCGCTGGCCAGGCCATTTATTGCCCATCCCTAATTGCCGTTGAGAAGGTGGTGGTGAGCTGCCTTCTTGAGCTACTCCAGACCTTGGGAGGTAGGTACACCCGCAGTGTTATTAGTAAGGGATTTCCAGGATTTTGACCAGGCGACAGTGAAGGAACGGCGATATAGTTCTAAGTCAGGATGGTGTGTGGCTTGGAGGGGAATTTGCAGGTGGTGGTGTTCCCATGTATTTTCTGCCCTTGTCCTTCTAGTTGGTAGAGGTCGCAGGTTTGGAAGGTGCTGTCAAAGGAGCCTTGGGGCATTACCGCAGTGCATCTTGTAGATGGGACACATTGCTGCCACTGTGCGTCGGTGGTGGAGGGAGTGTATGTTTGTAGATTTGGTGCCAATCAAGCGGGCTGCTTTGTCCTGGATGGTGTCGAGCTTCCTGAGTGTTGTTGAAGCTATGCTCATCCAGGCAAGTGGAAGAGTATTCCATCACACTCCTGATTTGTGGCTTGTAGATGGTGGACAGGCTTTGGGGAGTCAGGAGGTGAGTTACTCGCCTCAGGATTCATAGCCTCTGACCTGCTCTTGTAGGCACGGTATTTATATGTCTACTCCAGTTCAGTTTCTGGTCAGTGGTAGCCTCTAGGATGTTGATAGTGGGAGATTCAGCGATGGTCAAGAGGAGATGGTTAGATTCTGTCTTGTCGGAGATGGTCATTGCCTGGTACTTGTGTGGCGTGAATGTTACTTGCCACTTATCAGCCCAAGCCTGGATATTGTCCAGGTCTTTCTGCATTTCTACACGGACTACTTCAGTATCTGAGGAGGTGCAAATGATGCTGAACATCGTGCAATCATCAGCGAACATCCCCACTTCTGACCTTATGATTGAAGGAAGGTCATTGATGAAGCAGCTGAAGATGGTTGGGCCTAGGACACTACCCTGAGGAACTGCAGCAGTGATGTCCTGGAGCTCAGATGATTGACCTCCAACAACCACAACCACCTTCCTTTGCGCTGTGTATGACTTCAACCAGCGGAGAGTTTTCCCCCTGATTCCTATTGACTTCAGTTTTGCTCGGGCTCCTTGACGCTTTACTCAGTCAAATTCTGCCTTGATGTCAAGGGCAGTTACTCTCGGCTCACCTCGGGAGTTCAGCTCTTTTGTCCATGTTTGAACCAAGGCTGTAATGAGGTCAGGAGCTGAGTGGCCCTAGCAGAACCCAAACTGAGCATCACTGAGCATGTTATTGTTAAGCAAGTGCCACTTGATGGCACTGTCGATGACACCTTCCATGACTTTACTGATGATTGAGAGTAGGCTGATGGGGCGGTAGTTGGCCGGGTTGGATTTGTCCTGCTTTTTGTGTACAGGACATACCTGGGCAATTTTCCACATTGCAGAGTAGATGCCAGTGTTGTAGCTGTAATGGAACAGCTTGGCTAGGGGCGCTGCGAGTTCTGGAGCACAGGTCTTCAGTCGTATTGCCGGAATATTGTCAAGGCCCGTAGCCTTCTATTGATTTTACTGCGTGGGGGGATCTTTTCTATGGGGTAAATTAGCCCTTCGCGATTAGAAGTATTCTGGACGCTTCCATTTCATTTATTTAATTTGAAGTGACACTAAATAATAAAGGAGACAGGCCATAAATATTTGCAGAATTTTTAAAAATGCATACATTATAGGGACTTGAGCGTGACTGGCAAATCTGGGACTTACTGTCCATCTTTAATTGGGCCTCACGAACGTTTAGACCTCCCTAGGTGAAACTATAATCATATGACCCACAATTTCTGATGTATCCCACTGAACTCACGTCACATGTGGACTGGGAATGCAGTGGAGAAGTCATCAACACCAATAGGATGTTTAACATCGAGGCAACAAGGGCACTGGTCAGAGGGAATCCTGATCGAACCGTGCAGTGCTCTGGTCAGAACACACCGTGGGCACTGTCTTTAGTTTTGATCACCAAATAACAAGAGAGAGATTCAGGCATGGGGGTACAGCAGAGGTGATCCAGGGGGCTGTCTCTTCAGCTTGAGAGGCTGCAGTTAAGAGCAAAGAACTAAATCAGTCTCTTGGGACTGAGATCAACTATTTGTTGGTCACATAGAAAGTTTTTGAAAGTTGGAATTGTCTCCACACAAAGCTAAAGAGTCCAAACTCCGGAATTATCTTTGCAACAACTGGAGGAAAATGTAGGGACTTGTGGTTTCTCGAAGGACGAATTAAGATGAGAAAAACGGCCTCCCTCATCCGGCAATACTTTATGCATTTAACACCAATCTCCTGCCATGAAAACGTACGCACGATAAGTGAGGGCCCTCTAGTGGTGATGTGAAGTAAACTGCGCTCTCACACTGTCTGCAGATTAGCTAAAACAAACTTCTAAAACATTTTGTGTGTTTATCGACTGTGCTTATCTGTCTGTAGATGTGTGCATGTGTGTGGGTGTTAATCAGTATCTGTCTCCATTGGTGCGCATTTCCAATGTTCTATGTGAGGCTTGTACTGTCCACGGGAGGGCGCTCTCTGATCACTTGATAAAGATCATGATCCCCAGCTGCAGGAAGCGGCTGCTCAGAGAGAAATAAATGAGCGGGGAGAAGACACCCGATCTGATGAGATCTCGGCGCTGTTTGAGATTTTGCCATTGCAGGTCCGGTAAAGGGAGCGATCACAGTCTCTGTTTCTGGAGTTCACACTGGAACCATGGAGGTGAAACTCTGTCTGACTCTGATTATTGTCCTGATTATAGGTCAGTGATATTGGGACCTTTCTACAATATTCCCAGTTCTCAAACAATTTCACATCTCTATCTCCGGGTGATTATTCTCTTTCTGTTACTCCGTCTAACCTGCCGTGTTTCTGCTGTTTATTTTCAGAGATGAGTAATGGAGACCCAGTGTCCCAGTCAGAACAAGGGGTCAGATCAGAAGAGGGTGCAGATTCAGCAATAAACTGCAAATACACCGTATCGGATTCAGCTACAAGCTATAATCTGTTCTGGTATCGCCAGTATCCACACCAAGCCCCTCAGCATATGCTCAGAGCCGATAGTTATGGGAATAATGAGATTGCTCCAGGTTTTGAACACTTCAGCGCGAATCTCAACCAGAAACAAGGCACTTTTCACTTGTCCATGAAAGACTTGAAGATCACAGACAGCGCCGTGTATTACTGTGCTCTGAGACCCACAGTGAATGAGCCTGCCTTGGGCCTCATACAAAAATTAGGTACAGCTCGGCATCGGGGATGGTGCTGGTGGTGGAGGAGGGGCGGGTTGGGGGTGGTTGCGGGAACGGGCGGCACATCAAAGAAATGCCAGGGATTGGCTCGCCAAGTGTTTGTGTAGAAAATGAGAGAATGTACATCCTGATCCGATCGGGTTTTCCAGCTGAAGCCACTGCTGTCAGTGCTGGGATGTGACATTTCTCAACCATTTTTAAGCCAGAGTCAAATTCAGACATTTTCACATCCAGTGTCAGCTCAGACCTACAGATTTCTGGGATGACTAACAGAAACAATTTCTGCAAATAAAATATTGACTGTGCTCAGTTCCGTCATGGGCACATTTTAAATAACAGTCTCACCAGTGTAGAGTGGAGTCCACTACATTATATCCCTCATAATCTTCAGGCTATGAACGGTAATGGGGATCATTGGCTGGCAGTGATGACCGGGATTGAGACTGAGTTCGATTATTTTCCGCTTTGCATGTTACTAAGAGAAGGTGGGGGGGGGGGGGGGGGGGGGGGGAGGGGGGCGGGGGCGGTGTTGAAGAAACAGAGACAGAGTGAGAAACCGATGGGACGAGGAAGATGGCAAGTTAAATAGAGTGAGATTGAGTTTTAAAAAAAGGGAGGCAGGAAGGAGGGAGAGGGAGATGGAGAAAGACGCCGACTTAAACAAAATGAGTGAGACCCAGACAGGCAGACGGAGAGAGTGAGAGAGAGAGTGAGAGTGAGTCAGAGAGAGAGAGACAGTCAAAGGCACCAGCAAACAGAGCCAAAGAAGATAGAAGATAGAGTAAACAGATTGATTGACACCGAAACAACGAGACAGAGACACACAAACAGAGACACAGAGAAACACACAGACACACAGACACACACAAAGAAATACAGAGACTGAGTTAAATAGATTGACTGACACCGAGACAGACACGTGCACACATACACACATATCACACTTAGAGCGAGCGATAGAGAGAGAGTGACAGACAGACACACACACACACACACAGACTGAGACATAGACAGAAAGAGACAGCCAAACTGTGGGTGTGTTTATGTGAAAATGTGAGTGTGTGTGTATGTGTGTGTGTATGTGTGTGTGTGAGTGTAGATGCAGGTAAGATGTTTCCCCTGCTTGGGGGAGTCTAGAACCAGGGGGCACAATTTCAAAATAAGGGGGAAGCCACTTAGGACAGAGATTAGGACAATTTCATCTATTCAGAATGTTGTGAATCGTTGAAATTCTCTATCCCAGAGGGTTGTGAAAGCTCAGCCATTGAGTATGTTCAACGTAGAGATTAACAGATTTCTAAATACCAATGACATAAAGAGATATGGGGATAGTGTGGAGGAAAGACCTTGAAGTGGATGATCCGCCATGATCGTATTGAATGGCGGAGCAGACCCGATGGACTGAATGGCCCACTCCTGCTCCTATGTTCCTGTGTGTGTGTGTGTGTTAAGGTGTGTGTGTGAGAGAGCGAGTGAGAGAGAGAGACTCACTCACATGGCTAGGCAAGGATAGGGTTAGTTCGAAGACATCAGTAGTTGGTCCACAGCTCGCACTGGTTGAGGCACATCTGGTGTCAGTTCTGAGAGACCCTGTCCCTGGGGGACGCCCCGCGCTCTCACAGTCAGTCCAGTCCCTGCTTACCTGAGTTTACTCTTTGCTATCGACTAGAAGAGTCAACATATTTAAAACATACTGAAGAAGGGTCACTGACCTGAACCGTTAACTCTGCTTCTCTCTCCACAGATGTTGCCAGACCTGCTGAGTATTTCCAGCATTTCTCGTTTTAATTTCAGATTTCCAGCATCGGCAGTATTTTTCTTTTATTATTTAAAACATACTGTTATTTTCAGTCAAAATCTAAACCAGACACCATGTTCCTTACTGATAATAATGGTCTTGCTGCCCGGTGAGTCCGTGATTAAATGAACAGTGTATGTTCCAGGGGTTATACTTACTCCCAGACTCTTGACTGTTTCTGTATTTTGTTACAGCAACCAGTGGTAAAGATTCAGTATCTCAGGATCCGTCTGAATTAACGGTTCAGGAAGGACTGACCATAAAACTGAACTGCAGTTACTCCACACCCAGTGACTTTCCCGACCTCTACTGGTACATCCAGTGTCCTGGGGAAGCTCCGAGATATTCACTGAGGAGATACGGCAAGGGACAGTGAGATAGGTCTTCAGATTTCCCAGATCTCCTGGACCAAGACAAGAAAACGGTTCCTTTAAATACCGCCGGGGCCCTTGTCTCTGACTCTGCCGTGCATCACTGTGCGCTGAGCCTCACACTATTGCAGAGGCCCGGTCAGTCCGGACAAAAAGCAGAAATGCACTCTCACCGCTCTCTCTCTCAATCAGATAATAGAAAGGAAACCAAACTTCAAAGATCAATTCTGCCGAATGGCATATTTCTGCGCTACGACTCTATGTCATTCTGTGTAATAAGCCCCATAATATCAGCTGTGGATGGTTCCCAGGGTCCTTGAGCAGTTCTTATAATGGGAGGCTCCGTCATTGATACCAGTGCAACAACAATTATTTCCCCTCATTGCCACCATCTCACCGACTGACCCTGTTAAAGGGCCAACATTGGATTTGATCCCCGTCCAGTTCTTTGTTGTGAGCAGAACAATGTTACTCTGTTCCCTGCTCCTTGCTCTGATGTTATGAATTGGCGAACAAAGGATCTGTGAGCTGATTGGTTGGATGAATTGGAGAACAAAGGAGCTGTGAGCTGATTGGATGAATTGGAGAACAAAGGAGCTGTGAGCTGATTGGATGAATTGGAGAACAAAGGCGCCAACTGGATGTGACCTGTTCACTCTTCCAGCAATGGACCAATCGGAAGAGAGACCGGATATTACTCAACATCTTCCCAACCCTGACTGAAACAATTACAGGTTCAACCCGTTCTGTTCAAATCCGCCATCAACTCTCTGCAAACATGTTGGTTGTTGCTTTGTATTCATTCCTCACAGCTACAGCTCTCTTAACTGGTAAAGTTTACATGTTTTCATTTTTTCTTTTGAAGTATCACTGACATAGAAAATCTACTTTTTAAATGTTTCTTTTCTCTATTTACGACGGATTCTGTTACATTTATATTAGTTGTAATAAAGTGATAATAAAAGCTTAAAGTTCTGTATTTCTAAATTTCTGTAGGTGTTCGTTGTGCAGACTCGGTCTCACAGGAGCCGGGTGCAGTGATGCAGGTTGAAGGAGACTCGGTGACCATTAATTACAACTATTCGACCACTGCTAATTTCTATTCCTTACAACTGTACCGTCAGGACCGGGATAAATCCCCCCTAATCTTAATCTACATCCCTTCTGCTGGAGAGGTTTTCAGAGCAGAGGGCGTGGGCAATCGATTTTCTGCATCTCTCGACACTTCGAAAAGTGAGGGGAATTTCACCATCCGTGACCTGCGGCTGTCTGACAGCGCGATGTATTACTGCGGGCTGAGAGACACAGTGACAGGAACCAGAGGGAGCCTCGTACAAAAACACTGCCTCAGTGTGACAAGGTGAACGGAATAGCAGGCAGTGTGGGGTGAAACACGGAGTGTCAGTATTTATCACAGGAGAGTTTATTCATATAATAATCTTGATATTAGTTTCATAAAAATATATTTGATTGGACTGTTCTTCCAATCTCTGTTTATTTAATGGACACCTTAACTTTCAAACTTAGTGGAGCAAATATCAAACTAGTACTCAGTGTGCGCCAGAGTCACAATCAGACCTGGCACTCTAGCTAGTATGAAATGAACTGAACAGAGGGGAGACATTCAGTCACTTCATCGAGGAAAAACCCTTCAGAACAGCGAAGTCTCCTCAGAACTGTGAGGCCGACAAACTCAGGTCCTAATCTGCGATGGAAGCCCGGTGTGCTGACTGTACCAGTTGAGAATATTTACTGAGAAGTGATGTAATGATGAGGAGCGGTGTGAGACGGTCCCGCGTGATGCTCCCTGAATCTGTAACTCCGCAGTACGGGAGCTCTGTCCAAGCAGAAATACAGATCCCCGCCCCACTGCACGACTGATCCAACCAATACCAACCAGGGAACAGCGACATTAATCTCTCCAGTAACACAGGGCAGGTCAGAGTGAGAACAGAAAACGGAAGCTGTGGGTGGGGGACACCGCAGAAACAAATGGAGTGAATTGAAAACTCTGTGTAAGGACAGAAAGCGCGCGGCGCCGCTCAGCTGCACTGGGAGCTGATGGAGCGGAAATGGTGATGGTTCCATCTCTAAATGCCTCTTGATAAACTGTCACTGCTCACTGATCAAAGCATTGTGTTAGGGATGTTTTTCGAGAGCAGTATGTTGAGGAACCGACTAGAGAACAGGCTATTTTTATATCTAGTATTGTGTAATGTGAAAGGGCTAATTAATAATCTTGTTGCAAAAGAACCTTTAGGGATGAGTGACCATAATATGATAGAATTTTACATTGTGTTTGAAAGTGAGTTCAATCTGAAGCCAATGTGTTAAATTTGAACGAAGGAAGCTATGAAGTTATGAGGGGCAAATTGGCTGAGGTAGATTTGGAAAATACATTAAAAGATATGACAGTACATAGGCAATGGATAGTCTTTAAATAAAATATTACATAGTTTACAGCAACTATACATTCCTTCAAGGCACAAAAACCCCAAAAGTAAAGGCAGTCAACGTGGAAATCAAAGGAAGTTACGGGTTATATAAGATTAAAAGAAAAGGTCTATAAAGTTGCCATAAATAGTAGTAAACTTGAGGATTGGGAGGATTTTAGAATACAGCAAAGGAGGGTGAAGAAACTGATGAAGAAAGGGAGAATAGAATATGAATGTAATCTTGCAAAAACATCAAAACGGACTGTAAAAGCTTCTACAGGTACGTAAAAAGGAAACGTTTGGCTAAGACAAATGTGGGTCCATTACAGGCAGAGTCAGGAGAATTTATAATGGGGAATAGAGAAATGGCAGAGAAGCGAAATGATTACTTGTGTGGGAGGACCAAATGCAGTATTTCCAAGTTCGCGGATGACACAAAACTAAGTGGGAATGTATGTTGTGAGGAAGATGCAAAGCGGCTTCAAGGGGATTTGGACGGACTCAATAAGTAGGCAAGAACGTGGTAGATGGAATATAATGTGAAAAAAATGTGAGGTTGTCCACTTTGGTAGGAGGTACAGATGTGCAGAGTATCTCTTAAATATTAAGAGATCCGAAAGTGTATATGCAGAAAGGGACCTGGGTGTCCTTGTCAATAACTCGATGAAAGCTGACATGCAGATGCAGCAAGTAATTAAGAAGGTGAATGGTATGTTAGCCTTTATCACAAGAGGATTTGAGTACAGGAGTAGCAAAGTCTTACTTCAATTGTAAAGAACCTTGGTTAGACCGCACCTGGAATACTGTGTGCCGTTTTGGTCCCCTTACCTTAGGAAGGATATTATTGCCATAGAGGGAGTGCAACGAAGGTTCACCAGACTTGTTCCCGGGATGGCGGGACTGTCCTATGAAGAGAGATTGGAGAAACTGGGCCTGTATTTTCTACAGTTTCGAAGAATGAGAGGTGATCTCATTGAAACTTACAAAGTATTTAAAGGGATAGACAGGGTAGATGCAGGTAAGATGTTTCCCTTGGTTGGGGAGTCCAGACCCAGGGGACATAATTTCAAAATAAGGGGGAAGCCACTTAGGACAGAGATGAGAAGAAATTTCATCACTCAGAGGGTTGTGAATCTTTGGAATTCTCTACCCCAGAGGGCTGAGGAAGCCCAGTCATTGAGTATGTTTAAAGTAGAAATGCATAGATTTCTAAATACCAATGATATAAAGGGATGTGGGTATAGTGTGGGGAAAAAGGCATTGAAGTGGATGATCAGCCCTGATCGTATTGAATGGCGGGGCAGGCTCTATGGGTTGAATGGTCTACTCCTGCTCCTATATTCCTCTGATTGGGAACAAATAGCTTGGGAACGAAAAGATAGGATTACATGCTATGGGAAGCAATGAGAGGATTTCATCATTATAATGTAATTTTTTGAGATACAAATGCGACAGACGTGCTTTTATATGTGATCAAAAACTCTAAATCCCCTCAATGACCTCGGGTTGACTAGAATCCGCCAGCAGACGGCGCCAAACTCAATATGGCCGTTCTGGAGTCATGTGATGCCAGCGCCAACGCCAATAGGGATCGCAGCCTGAGTGAGGTCACAATAGGACCGCCCCCTGCAGTGTGTCCGTGGAAGAATGAGCTGAACAGGCACGGGTTACCTCTGTCCCTTTCTCAATCTCTGGCTCATTCCATCTCAATTCACTGAAAGAGATTCAGTCAGACATGTTTCTGATTATACTGGAGGCTGTGTTGGACAGTAAGTACTGGATTAGTTTAATCAAGGCAGTTTAGCAGATTCATGCAAAGAGTTTGTGCAGGAACGTAGTACAATTATCAATCAGGACTATCCGCATGATGGGTAATGGGAGTTTACACACACTCACAGAAATAAACTTATCTTTAGTTAGATCTTGTTTAACTGCTTGTTCCTTTATTCCCCTATCTTTACAGGCGGAATATATGTAGATATACTAACATAATTTTCGGTGACAGGTACGGTGGCGGGGTTCGATACAGTTAGATTGTGAATTTTCAGCCCGGTTATTAACAACATGCAATGATATCGGTAGAAACTGGCACAGTCTCCATGCTAGAAAATGAGCAAAATACCAGCACTGACGGGAGACAAAACACCAGGACAATATCAGGCGGCTTTTGACACGTCTAAAAAGAACGGTTCCCTCAATATAAGCGCTCTAGTGTGGAGGGCGGGGCGCTCATTACTGTGCGGTGAGGGACAGCATCAGATAAAACAAAGGTCTCATACAAAAACCTCAGCGACTATTTACCGCTGCATTGAGTCTGGATGGTAACAGTTAACATGCCTCTGGTGAGATGTTACCGGAGTGGCGAGGCGCCTGTTTCTGTCTATTTACCCATCATCTGCTGATGATCTGTAGCACAAGCACTTCACAACAGAACTCAAACAGGAATATTGACTTGGTGTTAAACAGCCCGCGTGAGGCGAGGTTACCGGGAATACCTTCAAGGCGTCATTGTTTACAATTATTTTCCAATACTACCAGCGTAGCTCCTTCTTTCATTCTAAATTCATATTTTACGTAATTATCTCTCTCTCTCTCTCTCTCTCTCACACACACACACACACACAGTATATATAGTTAAGAGCGATAGACCAGCACACAGAGCGGGGCACATTCATACAGAACACTTCGAACAAATCCCGGGTTGCACTATTTCTCTCTATGTTATCACAAATCTTGTGTCGAACACACCCTTCCTCTCCAAAGAGGGATTCGCAAATGCGAATTGGATATGTACTTGAAAAGGAGAAACTTACAAGTCTCTGGGGGACAGCAGCGCAGTGGAAATAATTAAATACCAGTACGGGCATGACGGACGGAATGGCCTTCTCCATTGCTATAGGATTCCATGAAATGAGCTCAGAAGGAAATTAAAGAGCGACTTGGGGGCGACATCGACCCCAGGAAAACTGGCATCATTCAGTCTCTGACTAATTGTGATTCTGGAGCGATTTCCAGGAGACTCTCGGTCCTTATTAGTGATTAAACGTCATTTACTACCCCCGGTTAACGCTAAGGGTAGCTAAGTACTGTCTCTGTAAAATCCCTCTGCTACATGCAATGAACTGAATAACTAAGCGAGGGGAATAATGTCCCCGTTCATTAAATACAATGAATCGCAAATCTTTCTACGAAGGTTTCCGCTGACCCCTCTCCAAACTAACCTTAAATATGTTCTTTGCGAATAAATTGTTGAAAAAATAAAGAGCTTACAATTTCGCTCCAAATACTGTCCAGTGGAATCTTGACTGAAACATTTCTCATGTTGCCTCACACACAGCGACCACATCAATTCCTCCTGTTCCCTGATGATGTAACATTGTCAATAACGGATATGACATGGCGGCAGAGTCAGTTCCCTTTCTATCACGGTCACAGGGTTAAATAGTTCAGCCTGCTGCGGTGCTGGTGGCTGTTTTTGCCACTGTAGAGAAAGTGTCGATGCTCACATTGTGACTCGTGGACAGTGATGTGTTTCTCTATTTATTTCAGTGTGGTTTTAGCCCTCTCTGTGTTGTGTAAGTACATGTGGAATCTGTGTACAAATAAACACTAACAGGTCTGGCTATTGAGGCGGCTATTTGTAAACGTTCAATTTCTCTTCCAGCCGGCAGTGTTAGCGGCGATTCTGTGCATCAAGACTATTCGACCAGGACAGTGCGGGAAGGGGAAGCGGTGACGCTGAATTGTAGTTTTACAACAGATACAGACCCTTACCTTTCCTGGTACCGGCAGCTTCCCGACCGGACTCTGGTAAATGTGTTGTTTATCACCCAATACGGCACATTCCCAGCCGACTTCTCCAAGGACAGTTTCACAGCAGAGCTGAGCACAGAGGAGAGCACGGTTCAGCTGAGAGTTTCTGCGGCGGAGCTGTCAGACAGCGCCGTGTATTACTGCGCTCTGAGAGCCACAGCTACACAGCTACACAGCTCCGTGTCCGCCCTGTACAAAAACCTCAGCACACTGTGTGTAACTAGAACTGTGTGTGACTGCACCACCCGCTCTGTGATGGTCTGAATTGGACAGTTATTCTCCGGATAGAATGTTCCCGCAGTGCAGCTCCCATTAGCTCCAAATAGAGGAGTCAGATTTCAGATTTCATTCACTCTATAATGAGGAATCGACAGGCGAAAGCCTGACAAAGTTTAGTAGGCCAACTTACCGGGTAATGTGTGTTAAATTGCAAGTTTCCCCTATTCACTACCCATGTACTTTCCCGTTCTGTTTGGCATGTCGCTATCACAGAGACACCAGAGGAAATCTTCCCCGTGTGTATCTTCAGCAGAAAATTAATGAACCCAATCCCCATCAACTAGCTCAGTCTGATTAATAACAGTGAGTGAAATAAACTGAACATCTTCATCTACATTCAACTCCTGTCTTCCTTTCTTTGAGAGGACTTCTCTCAAGCAAACATAAAATTTTCTCTCAGGTCAATTGGAGATCAAACTCTCTCTCAGATCAATTAAACATGAAACTGTGTTTCAGATCAATTCGAGATCAATGTGACTCTCTGGTCAATTAGAGATCCATCTGCCCACATTTATTAAACTTTTTCTTTAACATTTCAGTTCTCCGAAATAAACACGAACTTGTGGTTAAGGAAGTGACATCAGACCAGCCAGAGCCAATCCTCTCAGACTTTTCTATTTGACGCTCTGCAGGAAGTGACGTCAGACCAGCCAGAGCCAATCCTCTCAGCTTTTTCTATTTGACGCACTGCAGGAAGTGACGTCAGACCAGCATCAGCTCTTTCTGTTTGATGTTCTGCAGCTTTCTGAGACGCAGAATGTCCCTCGAATTCCGAAGCAGCAGCAATGCGGCTCCCTGTTCTCGCCGTGCTCTGGTTGACATTCATAGTCGGTAAGAAGATTCAAGCTTTAAAAAGGGATCAATTGCTACGGAAATAAATTTGAAAAACGGTGTTCATGTTAAACTTGTGAGGACCACAATTGGGGTATGGTGAACAGCTCTGGTCTGACAACAAGGATGTAGAGCCACAGGATAAAATGCAAAAAATGATTTACAAGGATGACGCCAGAACTGAGAAGTAATATATATCAGAAAACACTACAGGCTGGGGCTCTTTCCTCTTGTAAAGGGAAGACTGGGGGCAAAGGATAGATGTCTTTAAAATTATGAAGGTGTTCGACATGTAGAACTGGAGACGGTGTTGCCACTTGTGGACGATATCAATACAATGGCTCATAAATATAAGAGTAACCAAAATATCCACCAGGGAATTCAGAAGAAACTTCTTTACCCAGAGTGTGATGAGAATGTGGAACTCGCTACCACAAGGAGGGGTTGAGGTGAATTGTGTAGATGCATTTAAGCGGAAGCTGGATAAAGAGATGAGGGAGAAAGGGATGGAAGGATAAAGTGAGATGAGGGGGGTGGGGGGGGGGTGGGGATGCTCTAGGGAAATGTGAACCCAGGCATGGACAGGTTGGGCCGAATGACCTTTTCTGTGCTCCAAATTTTATTTAATTTTGTGAAACACTGACTGCGAATTTTCCCGGTCAGTTCGGTCTGTTTTGAACATTTAATCGGTGATTTCCGCTTTCTTTAACCGTGTGTTCCAGATCTGAGCGATGGAGATTCTGTTACTCAGCGGGAATCCTCGCTCACACAGACAGAGGGAGAAGATGTCACTTTAACCTGCACCTATCCCGGCGATGGTTATTACTTATTTTGGTACCGCCAATACCCAGGCAGACAGCCCGAGTTTGCAGTCCGGAGGTACACGAGCGGCGGTGCTGAACTTAAGGCGGATTTCGCTCAGAACCGGTTTTCTGATAGAGTCCAGCAGTCAGACAAGTTGTACCGATTGACCATCTCGGAGCTGCGGCTGTCTGACACAGCGGTCTATTACTGTGCACTGAGTCTCACAATGATGGGAACGAGCCACAGCCTCGTACAATAACTGCCGCAGGTTTCTGGGTCACAGCTGCTGTCTGCTGAGGGCTGTTTATAACAGCGGCTCACACACTGACACGTGAATACATTCCTGTGCGGGCAGAACCCGAGCACAATCCACATAAACACCATGTAAAATCATTCACATCGAACACTGATTCAGTCTGATTATCACATTAACTGTGTGAGGGCAGAATTGTCTGTTGTTTATTTGTGTATCTCTGGGAATTCACCATTCACATTGAGAATACAAACTCCAGCAGGTGACCTGGAACTAGTTATATCCGTGCACCGGACAGGATTAGAAGCTGACGGATAACGGTTAATGGGCTAATAATCTGTAAGGACAACCATGGTGTGTTCTAGGCACCGGGCCAGAGGCTCCGAAGGGCGACTGAAACCAAAAAGGCGATGAAAAAAGGTATCAAAAGGTTGCGATAGTGAGATACAAACCGTGAAGAGGACATTGTGCAAAGACTAGAAAACGGCGTGGAGACTCACTAAAGAGTAATTTTAAGTTTATTTACCGGTTTAACGTGTTCATTATTAATTTAAAAAATAACCTGAAGACATTGGAACGCTGTCAAGTTAGCAAGGTGTAACTAAAATATAATATATACAATACATAAAAACTCAAAAACGTGAAAGATGCGAGTTTGAGTCAGTGCAGAGCAAGAGATCAACACTGCTCCCAAAGGAAACGGATAATATCAGTTCTGCTGTATCTATTGCCTTACCTGGTAAGACGCTTAGCAATCTGACTTGTTAACTGTGCTTTGTTTTATACTAGCTACAACTATTCAATTATCACAACCGTTTTGGTGTAGTGTCCTTCAGAATATCGTACAAAAGAAACTGATAAACAATAGCTCTCCGGATTGAAAGAAAAATACTGGGGGAGATTCTGATGGTTGCCACCAGATGGCAGCAAACACCGCGTAACCATCCCACAACATCTGTCTACAATTGATGATCTCTGCCAGTATTCTGCAGGTCACGCACAGTGTCGCCCATTAACTGCTCAGCTGAGGTTCCTGAAGATAATTTCACCTTCTGGCAGGCCTGGGACTTGTCTGTCAGAAACTCGGTGGTTTAAAATTTTCTTGTGCCCCTAGACCGACTCCGATTAAATTGGGTAGTTCACTTGTCCTCAGGGAAGTGGATTCTCCAGCCTGTCTCTGTCAATCTCGATAGTCCGTCGGTGTATAATATAGACTCAGGTCACTTCTACAAATTCTAACACCCATTCTGTCAATATTCGCACAATCTGGTTTAAGATGATCCAGTGAGAAGTGTGAAATCCATTCGCACCACAAAACATATCCTTTGCCGAGTTATATTTCACCTTTGGATCTATCTCAGTTATTACATGCACTCGACACGATCTCTGTTTATATTACACTGGACCCTGTCTATGTTTAAATTACTCTTGCCCCTGTCCTTGTTTATATTAAACTAGACCCAGTCTCAGTTATAAGCACCCGACCATTTCCTGTTCCTATTACACTAGGCCCAATCTCACTCATTGCTGCACGAGACCATGTCTCTGTTCATAATACAGTAGACACTGTCGGTCTTTATGTTAAAATAGACCCTGTTTCAGTTATTACTGCACTAGACCCAGTATCTGCTTATATTATAATAAGCCCTGTCTCAGTAATTTCTGCATAAGACTTGCCTCTGTTTATGCTACATCAACCACTATCTTTGTTAGGACTAGGCCACGCCTCTGTTTATATTACATTAGATCTTTTCTCTTTTGTATCACTCCAGGCCGTATCTCAGATATTACTACACTAGACCATGCCTCTGTTTATATTCTGCAGTACATTATCAGTACCGGTGCAGTGAGATGGAGAGTTTAAAGATACAGAGACAGATACCAACCTGACTGCAAGTCAGTGACTCTGAATTGCCCTCATATAACAGAGGCCTGTCACTCAAACCCCGCTCTGCTCAGCCCAGGGCCCCTCACCTACCAAGTAACAGCTTTCTGTATTCCAGACTACGTCCCCCAGGTGTGATAGAGTCCACGGGGCGTTGTCAGTATCCAGAATGGTTGTGGTGGGGGCCGTGGGGTGTGGGGAGTGGCTTCTGTCATGTGCCTGTGTCTTGAATGGTTCCTTCCTGGGCCAGTCTGAGGCCTCTGCTACTGGTGTCCGAGTGTTAGCAGGAATGAATCTAGAAGAATCACTCGACACTCAGGTCTGCTCCAATGTCAAACAGTTTATTGAGTTACGCCAGTGGGGAGCAGGTCACTGGTCTGTCCAGATGCCTCTCCACTGAACAAAGGAAAATCATCAATACTTATACATTTTCAAACAGTTACTCAGCCCATCCCGGCTGGACATGGTCCAATCACAACGATTATAGATCATATACATTGATTATTAGAGCCAATAGAAGTGGTTACTAGGCATAGAGAGGCTGCATGACAGGCCCATAGGCAGATAGGGGATTACTCATGATGTTTCCATTCCCCCTTATCCATTATCCTTGGTTCTCATGTACGCATAACATCTTATCTTGACCTCATTACAGGCTGGTACCTTTGTCAGCATTCCACAAGGACATCTGCTTTGTCTTTGTTTAAGTTTGGATTAGTCAGCTCTTGTGTGGAATGTGGTCAAGTTAACTAAGCCCCATGATGCCTTGCAACCTCCTCAATGTTCTTTAAGATTATATGTATCTACTTACTCAAATAACATTTGAACTATATGTATTACTGCAGGTGCCTCTGCGCTTGGGAATACCCTACAGCAATCCCCCCTTTCGGTAGGGAGACTAACCCCAGTCTCCTTAACTGACACCATTCAATGTTGTTGTTGTTGTTGTTATTTTCTTTAACCCTTTAAACTCGCCCGGTATTCCCTGCCTCGGACGTGCTGGCCAGTCACATGATTTCAGGAATTCCGGTCGTGCTACATCACATTAATGTGATCCAAATGATTTAGACGCATTGTCTCCCTTGCCTTTGCTCTAATTTTTATCCTCCTTCGCCGCACATATCGCCTGCATGGTCGGCAGGCCAGTATGCCCCACGTTACAGCCAGTATCAGCTGTACCCCAACTAGCACATGAGAAATTATCCGAATCCAGGGGTGGATGTTCACATTCATTCCCCAATCCCAAATCTTCTTCCACCAGCTCTGGTTCTGCAGTTCTGTGTCCGTATCTTTCTCTAGCTTTTTGATTTTTGTCTGCAGTTGGTGGTAGAGTTTTACGGATTGGCCCACCCTGAGCCTTAATTCCCTTAGTACATCGGCCAGGTGTGGGATGGGGACTGGTTCTGGGTCCTCGTAATCCTGTAGGTGGTCATGGAGGTAATCAGTGACGTTGATGGTCTCGGTACCTCTACGTCGAACCTGGATAATTCGGGCTTGCCCTACACTGACGGGTCGTAAGGGCATAAAGCAAAAGTTAGGAAACGGGATAGGGCATTGTAGATTATTGTAGTGGTAGGAACTGTCTGTAGTGGAGACTCAATATTTCCCTTTACCACCGTATCCTGTTCTTGCGAAATGCATGATTTCTACGACACAACCGTCTGTCTGATTGAACCCACATTCATCCAATTCTCCCTGTCCCACTGGGTGTGGACATACTGCTTGCATCCTGGAAGGGAAATTCCATATAGTGTATTGTTCCTGAGTATGGCAGAGGTTTCAGTTAAATAGTAACAGAGGGGGGTGCTACCCTGTATGACCCCAATATTTTCCAATTGGTAGTGGGGAAATGGCCCTGAGTCCCATGTTACTGTGGGGATCATCAGAACTACCCCCACTCTTTGCCCAATTCACAGTCTGGGATGACTGGATATACTCTGGTGAGTCCTTTCAGTGTACAATTTTTTTTGAGAGATACAGCACTGAAACAGGCCCTTCGGCCCACCGAGTCTGTGCCGACCAAGAACCACCCATTTATACTAACCTTACAGTAATCCCATATTCCCTGCCGCCTACCTACACTAGGGGCAATTTACAATGGCCAATTTACCTATCACCTGCAAGTCTTTGGCGGTGGGAGGAAACCGGAGCACCCGGCGAAAACCCACACGGTCACAGGGAGAACTTGCAAACTCCGCACAGGCAGTTCCCGGAATTGAACCCGGGTCACTGGAGCTGTGAGGCTGCGGTGCTAACCACTGTGCCGCCCCTTTTCTCTCTGCTAATCGAGCTAAATGTGGGCTGTCTATCCAATCGGGCACCTCCCCCCTTTGGATCTGATCGAGATTGTGTCATATCTGTCCCATAAGCGTGGCAGAGTTGGCCCTGCCTTAGCTTTCCGGCATCTTCCTTTTCTCTATCTATGAGGTGATTGATGGTCTTGGCATGGGCTTCTAATATCGTAATTCCATCTAATTGTATTCCCATGCCCTCCTCTCCTAGATTGGCCTGATCTGCCTGATTTTCCTCGGCTCTGTCTAAGAGTTCCTTCATTACTCCTTTAAGTCGTTCTACCTTCTCATTTAGGCCTTGTATGTCCAGTGAGTTTATGACGGAAGTACCAGTATTGACTCCGGTAGCAACATCGTTAACTACCCCCCTCTTTGTTCTATAAAGCTGATCCTGGCCTCGAAATCTAGTGGCACCCATGGCATCGGCAGCCTGCTGCATTACAACCTTACTGAATACACTGTACATATTTCTTGCCTGTTCTGTACAATATCCCGGCATTTGTATTCCGGAGATATTGATCAGAACAGGCACAATTTCGTGTTTAACATTATCATATAATATTTCACCTTCGTTAAAGAGTGCAATTCCATTCTCTGGTCCTTTAGTCACTGTAGGGCATGGCAATGTCTCGGGTTGGGTGGTGGTTATTACGGGGCGTGGTGTCGGAGGGGGAGGAAAGCATACATACAAAGATAACGCTGCGGCTCCCACCTCCTCATAATACCCACATAATCCCACCCCCTTTCTATAGGCAATCGTGGGCTGAGGTCCGGTGGGTGGGGCGCATAATATTCCGAACGCACACCTATCAGGTTTCTTTACTTCCTTTCGCAGGATACAGCTGACTCTTGCTGCATCAGTAGAACATTGTATGCACACTTTATCTTCCCCGGAGCGAACCTGTAGCCATGCATTAAAATAGGTTCTACCTTTACTCCAGTCTCTGGTTGCTGGGGTACATACACCGTCCGTGAAATTATACAAAGCCCCATAGTTCATGTAGTCATGTTCCTCTTGTGTTTGTTGCAGCTCCAACGGTGCGTCAGCATTCTCTCGTGCTTCAGTTAATTTCAGAGTTCCTAGTATCACCAGCCCCCCAGAGCTGAAAGATCCATCGCTTTGGATTCTTAATCTGGGGGTTTAAACAGAATGACCTGGTCGTCACCAGGTGTTAGTTCTAAGTCTACTCGTTTTCTCATCTGTATGGATCGGAAAACATCTATGGCTAATGGTTAAATTCTAGAACTGCACCATCTCTATTTCGTCCAGTTCGGGTCTGTATTGTTGGATTTGTATTAGTGCGCGTTGTGCCCGGGCCCGTGCGGTGGCCCATTCGAATATCGTCCAGATTCCTATTAATATCACCCGAACATTCCATCCTCTAATGTATTCCACCACGCCTGGTATCGCTCAGCATACCAAGCAGTCTCCATGATGGGCACTACCTCGAGTTCAGCCATCGTCCCTTTGATTATATCTTTTCAGTTGGGACCAGTGTTTCCACCGGTCCCTTCCTTTCATATCGACACATACACAAGTATCACTAGTCATGATAATATCGTACGGTCCGGTCCATTTCGGGGCGAATCCCGCCTGTTCGGGGGTGACCCGTACCAAAACTCTTTCCCCTGCTTGGGGTGTGGGTTGGTTAATTTTAGCCCTGTTCTGTAACTCTAAGTCCCGTATACTTTGCTGATCCCTTACTTCCCGTCGTAATTCCTTTAAATGTGAGTCCAAGTGTGTTATGTACTGCCTGATTCGGTCCCGTACGGGTCCCATATCCTCCCCGCCCACTATGATGTTTTCAGGAAGTTGCATAGCCCTTCCTGTCATGAGTTCGAAGGGGGGTGGGGGGGGGGGGGGTCAAGCCGGGTTGTTCGGTTTGGCATGGCTCTGAGTCTCATTAGTATACAGGGTAAGACATCTACCCACCCCTTCCCGGTCTCGGAGATGGCCTTCGCTATAGCTGTTTTTAAAGTGTGGTTCATTCGTTCTGCCATTCCTGAACTCTGTGGGTGGTAGGGGATATGGAAGCGCTGTCGGATTCCCAATAACCCACAGGCTTGCTTCATGACCTTTCCTGTAAAGTGGGTGCCCTGATCTGAATCGATCTGAAGGTGCACCCCCCCCAGGGCGGTATTATGTCGAAAGCAAGAATTCGTCCTACGGTGGAGGCCTCGCCAACCCGAGTAGGGAATGCTTCAACCCACCGAGTAAATTGATCAATGATTACCAGACAATACCTTTTCCCCCTACTGCTGGCTAAAGGTCCTGTAAAATCAATTTGCAAGTTCTCCCATGGGCCCTTAGGTCGGGTTTGATGCCCCATTTTTACCTTTATGTGTCTTCCCGGGTTATGTTGTGCGCATATTATACAGCGTTGGCAATACTTCACTACGTCTCTCCCCATACTGACCCACCATCAGTCTTTAGTCAAGCGGTTTAGCATTCCATCACGCCCGGTAAGGTCTGGTTCATGATATAATTTGAGTAATTCGATCTGTATGGAAGATGGGG
This sequence comes from Heterodontus francisci, assembly GCF_036365525.1. Lineage (NCBI taxonomy): Eukaryota > Metazoa > Chordata > Chondrichthyes > Heterodontiformes > Heterodontidae > Heterodontus > Heterodontus francisci. The sequence goes on from NC_090404.1 coordinate 9,368,311, forward strand.
CGACCACTCGCAATTCTTTCCGCCACACCCCATCTCTCCCAATGACTGCCCCTTGACGTTCCCATCGGGATTGCTCCTCTGAGTCCGCCTCTTCCTGTACTTTTCTAATATTTAATTCTCCCGATCCTAACACGGCTACTTGAATAACCTGTGGCGCAGCCACTTCTGCGGCATTCTGGGCTGCCTGGTCCGCCAACATGTTCCCCTGTTGTTCTTTACTTACGACCTTCTGGTGTGCTTTAATTGTTATTACGGCTGCGGCGGCTGGGCGCTTAGCTGCTTCCACTAATTCTCGAACCACGTTCTCGTGTTTAATGTGACCCCCTCCCGATGTTACACATCCTCGTCTACTCCATGCGGTGTACTATAATCGTGTACTACCCCAAATGCGTATCTAATGTCGGTAAAAACATTCACCTGCGCGATTTCCTTCTGCTAACTTCAAGGCTTCTGTTAGAGCCACTAATTCAGCGATTTGGGCAGATATTGTTCCTTCCAGCCCCCCCTTGTGAGAGAACTGTGCCCCTTTGGTCTACCACGGCCCACCCCGTATGAAACTGCCCATTTATATATCGTCGAGATCCGTCAACGTAGAGGGTCACATCGGGATCAGTGAGGGGTTCGTCTTCGATTTCTCCCTCTACCTCTTGATCTATTTCTACCCGGCACTGGTGAGGCTCCCCCTCGGCTATCATCCCCTCGGCCGGGTTGAGTCCTGTGTCTCTAATGATTTGTATTGATTGATCTTTAGGTAACAGTACGGCCTCCCATGTAGCCCATCGAGCATCGGACACTGTTTTTAATCTCCCGGTATTTAACAATTCTACTATAGTATGTTTGGTGTGTATGATTAGTTGTCCTGACATGGTGATGGGCTCGCTAACCTTTGCGGCCCATGCTGCGCAGTCAAGGGCAGCTACACATCGGCGGAGTCCCCTAACTATCGGGGATTCTTGTGTAGAGTAGTATGCCACTGGTCTCATCTTCCCTCCCCTTTCCTGGGTTACTACAGCGCTATAGAATCCCCCATCGAGGTCGTAATATATGTGAAATGGCTTAGTCATGTCTGGCAGCCTGAGGGCTGGGGCTGCCAGCAGTTCTGCCTTTAATTTACTGTATGCTTCCTCCTGCTCTTCTCCCCATTCCACTTGCTCCGTCCCTGGTTTTCACCCTTTTATTAGGCGTTGGATAGGCTCTGCCAGGGTAGCGAATTGGGAAATGAAATTTCTATAGTAATTAAATAGGCCCATCACTCGTCGCACCCCCCGCACTGTTAAAGGTCGGGGCATGTTAGAAATTGCTGTCTTGCGGTCGGCAGGGAGGGTTTTTGCCCCCTGACTTACGTCATGTCCTAAGTATCATACCCGGGTCTGGCCAATCTGTGCCTTTTTTGGGTTAATTTTAAATCCCGACTCCTCCAGCGCCCTCAACACCGTTGTCAGGGCCCCCAAGTGTTCCCGATTAGTCGTCGAGGCTGTCAGGAAATCATCTACGTGCTGTAAGATCGTACTATTGTATGGGTTTAGGTCACACTTTTCCAGAGTCTTACTCATGACCCGGTGAAAAATATTTGGGATATTGTGAAATCCCTGTGGAAGTCTGGTCCAGGTATATTGTTTGCCCTTTGATGTAAAGGCAAATTTTTCCTGGGACTCAGGGTCCAATGGGATTGACCAGAATCCGTGTGCGATATCCAGGATTGTAAAAAATCTGATGTTCCGGATTTAAACCATTGAAGATAGTGGCTGGACTGGATAGGATAGGATGCTCTTTCGGCGTTACCTTATTCAGGGCAGTATAATCTATCGTTAACCGGTAACTCCCATCGGGTTTTTTAACCGGCCACGTGGGGGAGTTTGTAATCGATACTGTTGGCCGGAGAATACCCTGCTCTACCAGAACCATTATTATACCCTCGGTCGCCTGCGTAGCTTCCAGTCTAACCGGGTATTGTTTGTGAGGTAGATGTGTTGGTCCAGCAATCCGTTCAGGTGTAGTTTTGATAGGTCCACAGTCTTGCTTACTCCTAGCCCAGACTCCTGGTGCGGCCTGACATATCGTTCCCAATATCCCATCTTTAACCCAATCCCTGGCCAAGGTTTTAATGCTGCCTATCGTTGCTGCATTTCTCACTGGGACTCATTTCCCGGTCATCTTGTCTTTATACCCCCTTTCTAGTGGCCCAAGATATTTGTCTTTACTGTGCATCTACTATCGTGCCCAGTTCTCTGAGTCGGTCCATACCCATACCCTTCTGGGTTCGGACAGACCCAAAACTGCACTGGTAACATTATACCTTCAACCTCTAATATCTACGTTTCACTTTTGTGGGCTGTGATTTTACTGCCCCCTACTCCCTGTATCGTAATACAATGTCGGGTAGTGGGCAAGGCGGGGTTGGTGGAGGATACTGAGGCCCCCGTATCTATTAACATTTCACATCGCCGGCCCCCTATCGATGCCTCAATCCACATACGAGGATCAGTTCCTTGCCCGGGGGCCGCTGCCACTCATTGAGGCAAGGTTGGTTGTCGGGTCAACTGCTGAATGATGTCCAACAACTGTTTATTGCTCATTTTAGTGGCATCCGTGATCGTCTCGTTAGTTACGTTCCCCGTCCCTTGTCCCTGCCAGGGCCCCTTTCCTTCCTGTCCGCCCCCCTTTGCCCAGCAGTCCTTTATGTCATGCCCTATTCTGTTACAATTTGTGCATCCTTTACGGCCATTGCGCTTCGGGGCCCTACACTCAGCGCGGCGATGTCCCGGTTTGTTACAGTTAAAGCAGGTCATTTTTTTACAGAGGCTGTTTTGTACGCCTCAGTCAGAAAGGTAGTTATTTTAAATTTCTGCTGATTATCTACTGCAGTAGCCCAATTTTCCAAATCGTCATAGTTATAGTAATTTACCAAACCCTTTTTTAGTATTATAAAAGCAAAATACTGCGGATGCTGGAAATCTGAAATAAAAACAAGAAATGCTGGAACCACTCAGCAGGTCTGGCAGCAGGTCTGGCAGTTTTTAGTATTGCCTGATGAGCGGGGCTTAACCCATCTTTATATAACTGGAGAAAAGCCGGATTTTATTGATCGGCATTTGCCATGCCACTGTGTGCTCGGAAAGCTTCGAACTTCCTGGTTCCATATTCCTGCGCCCCCTCCCCTTTGTTCTGTGTCACTCCTCCTATCGAATTCCAATTTACGGGGATCTGACCTAAGGTGGCTGTTACCGTCTGCCTTAAAAGCAATCAGGTCTAATTCCTGCTGCTGTGGGTCGGCGGCCAGATCCGCACACCAGGTACCATCCCGGTGGGCAGCCTGGAGCCGTCCCCATTAGTTCTCAGGCATCTTGGTCTGAACTAACCCTGCAACATCCCGATTATGGAGGTTGTGACAGATTTGCATCTCTTTGATTTTCTGCCAGAATATTGCATTGCTATGACGAGGTTTTAAAAGTGACAATCTGTCCAGCAATTTCATGGTGTCTCCGGGGGACAAGATCATATATGTCATTCTTAGTTGTGCTGGTCGGGCTGGTTGTCCCGGGTGTCCACCCCTTCCCACTACCCCCCTTTGTGCTGGCGCTCCAGGGACATACTCCACCTTTACAGGAGCTGTTTTTACTGCATTCGCCGGAGCGTAAGGGGCCGGGGTCTCGTCTCCTTCCTGATTATAATTATGCGCCTCTTCTTCTAGGGATCCCCAATCAATATCGTCCTCACTGGGCGGCGCGCTAGGGTGGCCCGTTAGTGCTAGCAGGACCGTTTGTCCGGACATAACGGTTACCTGCTGCTTTTTGTCCTTTATATACTGATTCCCTCGCTCTGTTAATTTTACATGGGCACGAATAACCAAAACCAGAGCTTTATCATCCTTCTCTTTCTTTTCCTTCTTCCACCACTCCCGCTGGTCAGCCAGCAGGTCGTGGGGTTTCCAACCTGAGTCAATCATCTTTTCTATTAACTTTTTGTGTTTCTCTGCCAGGTGGTAGGTAAGGGAACCCTCCGGTCCCCACTCGAGCTCTATCTTCACTGGCCATACTTGGGTAGGATTAGAACCGTTAGAATCTACTCTCAGAGGTCCGCTTTTAACCTAGCGCAACTTGTAGTAGACCGTCTCCTGGCTAACTGTCGGGTCACAAGTCTGTCCGTATTTCATACAACAAGCTTATGATATATATACACATACATATATTGCAAACCCTTCTCGACAGTGCCTAAGTCTCTTAACGAACTACCTACCACCGTTTGACCACTGTTCAGATCCTGTTCACAAACGTGGCATTCCTCGGTCGTGAAACACCACCCGGCCCCGGGATAAGCTTTAGATACTCACCCAGTATTCCTGATGGCATCAACGACCGCCGAATCCTGTTCTCAAGTTCGGGATCAGGCTCCAGCCAACTCCCCCTTGGTCCCTTTGTTCCCTTCGCCCACTGAAATCCTGGCCGTCACGTGGGACTCAGTCCTCTTAATTCCGGCTCAGGCTGGGTGATTGGGATATCACGGTCGCAGAAGAGTTGACTTACACCTGATCCTGCCGACTACGCCAATTGTTAGCGGGAATGAATCTAGAAGAATTACTCGACACTCAGGTCTGCTCCAATGTGAAACAGTTTATTTAGTTCCGCCAAAGGGGAGAGGCATCTGGACAGCCCAGTGACCTGCTCCCCGCTGGCATAACTAAACAAACTGTTTGACATTGGAGCAGACCCGAGTGTCGAGTGATTCTTCTCGATTCATTCCCGCTAACACCGAGTCTCAGGGCTGCTCCCTGGGGATCATCTTTTAACCATTGAGTTCAGAGAGTCTCTGAGCTGATCCACTGAGAGAATCCGTACTCACCTGCACAGGAACATTGATCAGATCTCCTTTTCAATATGTATAATTGTCTTATTTTAACCTGCTGCTTTTTTTTCTCTGTTACCTGTCTGAATTCTTTTCAATCTCGCTTTCTATTGATTTCCCGCGACTGTTCATGGCAAAGGGGAGCCTGGGGGTGTGGAGGGAATAGGGGAGATGGGGAGAAAGCAGCAAAAGGAAAAGCCGAACAGCTGGGGATAAATTGAGCTAAAAGAAAATCCGGTTAAAGCACAGAAAAAGAAACTGCTGGTTAAAATTGTGCAAGAGTGCAATGAAAGAAAAATCTGAGCAATTCACCAGTGGAAGTGAGTGAGACCCCCAGGGTTGATCATGCCGGGGCATGTACTCAATGTTTAGAAACTGAGCAATGTACCTGTGCAGCTGAGTGAAGCTCCCCAAGGCTGTATCCACGACTATCAACTTTCTGGGGGTGACCATTGACCAGAAACTGAACTGGAGTAGCCGCATTAATACTGTGGCTACAAGAGCAGGTCAGAGTTTGGGAATTCTGCAGCGAGTAACTCACCTCCTGACTCCCCAAAGCCTGTCCACCATCTACAAGGCACAAGTCAGGAGTGCCTGACTTGTCTGGATAGGTGCAGCTCCAACAACACTCAAGAAGCTCGACATCATCCAGGACAAAGCAGCCCGCTTGATTGGCACACCATCCACAAACATTCACTCCCTCCACCACTGACGCACAGTGGCAGCAGTGTGTACCATCTACAAGATGCACTGCAGCAATGCACCAAGGCTCCTTAGACAGCACCTTCCAAACCCGCGACCTCTACCAACTAGAAGGACAGGGAGAGAAAATACATGGGAACATCACCACCTGCAAGTTCCCCTCCAAGCCACACATCATCCTGACTTGGAAATATTCGCTGTTCCTTCACTGGGTCAAAATCCTGGAAATCCCTCCCTACCAGCACTGTGGGTGTATCTACACCAGATGGGCTGCCATGGTTGAAGAAGGCAGCTCACCATCACCTATCCAGCACCGCCCACATCCCGTGAAACGCATAAAAAAAACAACAGAGGGAGATAAAGATCAGATACAGTGATGCACAGATACACTAACAGGGGAGATAGATAAAGGTGAGACTGAGTACAGTGACACAGAGAGACACCAATAGAGGGAGATAGTTTAAAGTCATACTGAGTCTAGTGATGCAACTTGCATTGATGTAGCACCGCATCACCCTCTGCAGGAAGTCCCAAAGGCTTTCAGTGTGACTAATTATAGATGAACGTGACTACTTTATGCGCATAGATATCAGTAATAGAGAGAAGGTGGCTCTATTGCTTAATTCCTAACATCCTACCCCATGCATATTTCTGATACGTCGATAATAGTTTTGCTATATCTGAATCTGCAGTTTTTTTTATTCTTTCATGGGCTGTGGGCATCGCTGGCAAGAACAGCATTTGTTGCCCATCCCTAATTGCTCTTGCAACTGAGTGGCTTGGTAGGTCATTTCAGAAGGCAGTTAAGAGCTGACCACATTTGCTGTGGGTCTGGAGTCACATGTAGGCCAGACCAGGTAAGGACGGCAGATCTCCTTCCCTAAAGGAGATTAGTGAACCAGTTGGGGTTTTTTATAACAATCGATCAAAGTTTCATGACATCATTTACTATCATTATGGCACTAGCTTTCAATTCCAGATTTTTTTGTATTAATTAATTGAACTAATCAATCAATTGAATTGAAATTCCATCAGCTGCCATGGTGGGATTGGAACCTGTGTCCTCAGGGCATTGTCCTGAGCCTCTGGATTACTGGTGTCAGTGACGCTACTGTCTCCCCTACGTGTAAGAATTTCAATCCACACCTTAATGCGTGCCATCCCGTGCTCAAATCCACCTTTGAAATGTAGCAGTTTAATGAGCTCCCTTTGCTCGATGTGCTGGTTGAGAAATCCACTAACAGCTTCCCGATTACTGCCTATTGCAAGCTTATCTTGACTGGTCAGTATACGTTTTGGGATTCCTACAGCTGCACGCAAAATCTCACACATAGGGCCTGACCTATTTGCTCACCGTGCAAACGGGAGGCCAAAATAGGGCACATCAAGGCTATCCTGTGGGATAATGGCTACTCCGATGAGGTCACAGATCATTGTGTATCACACCTATTCACGAATGGGCGCAAGGCCTCAAATATCCTGGAATGGTTAAGGTATTTCAAAAATCTGAGCAACAGATGAAGCGAGCCGTTTCATGCTGCTGCAATGCGGTAGCAACACGAGTGGTACATTCCACTAACATGGTGCTGCTGTCACGCTGAAATGACGTTCTGTAACGCGGTATATGAATTTCAGTGCCAGTGTAAGGCCAGGTATGTAGGCTGTAGCTCCCAACAACTGGTAGATCATATCAAACAACACGTCTCTGCGGATGTTCGCAATAGGCAGAGTACTGACGACTCAACCAGCCCCTACTTGCAAAACTCAGAATGCCACTTAGAACCGAGATGAGGAGCAATTTCATTACTCAGAGGGTTGTGAATCTTTGGAATTCGCTACCCCAGAGGGCTGTGGAAGCTTAGTCATTGAGTATGTCGAAAGCAGAGATTGACAGATGTCTAAATATCATTAAGGAACACGGGGATAGTGTGGGGAAAAGACATTGAAGTGGATGATCAGCCATGATCGAAATGCATGTGGGAGCAGACTTGATGGGCTGAATGGCCTACTCCTGATCCTATGTTCCTAACGCAATGTTAGATGCAATTCCGTGATTGGATAACATTGCTGTACAATCTCGAGTGTGCTAAGAATTACACTGACGACCAATTTAAGATTATCAGTCAGGCTCGCAATGTGGCTCACTGACACTGCAAAGAACTACATATATTCATACACAGGGACATGTCCGGGTTTTCTGCCTTTTTTGAATTAAACAAAAGCGTGGGGGGACAATAGTTTCCTGGTGCATTCTCCATGGCAATCGGAGTCGGCTTGCCAACCAATCAGCACCCTTTTCTCATGTGGGATAAATTGTTCTCCCTTTGAAATTTTGCATTCTTGCATCTGTCTTGATGAGTGCAAGACAAAACCTCGACAGCATGTCTCTTTTTTCAGCAATACTCAAATATCTGTTACTATTCTTTAGTGGATCCTGATTGAAGGGAAGAATGTTGTCCTGGAGACAGTGTGGCACCATGGGAGATTTAATGTTATTGGTTCAGATTATCCCCGGAAAGACCGTATCCTTTCAGCACTGCACCGATTGGAAACCTGGTCAATACACACAGCTTCTGAAGTTGAGGTGGAATCCACAATCTGATTCTGAAACCAGAGTCGTCACTTTAGCCAAGCTGCTACGAAAATCCTTAATAAGATAAGATGCCATTTTATATTTACAATTTCACCATGACAATGATTAATACTGCTAAGTTACTGCTAAGCTGCTAATACCACAAAAATATGTAACTTCAGGGGATAATTTTAGAAAGTTTTAATTGATGCAACTGAAATTCAATAAATCGTGAAATCTGTCAGCAGGGGAGGAGGCCATTCGGCCCATCCTGTCAGCTCTTTGAAAGAGCTATCCAATCAGTTTCATTCTCCTGGTCTTTCTGCAAAGCCCTGGAACGAGCAGTTACACTAAAACTGAAATTCACAAATCCATTTGTGACACTGCAATTTACTTCTTGTCCTTTGCTGCCCTTTCCGTGCCTGCCTGCAATATTGAGCAGCTCTTTCCCCGTCTCCCCTGTCAGTTTCCCGGAGTCTTTGACCGAAGCCTGTTCACAGGGTTTATTTGATCAGAGTGTGTTGCTGATTCAGAGACCGTTTATACACAATGCACAGATTTCACAAGGTGGTGACTGTGATCTTTAAAACAAGCTCCTAGTACAGTTCCCCCTGTGTCCATTGTGCTTCAGGGTGTCTCCTTAATGCTGGAATGTTTTCTGTCACCATCAACAATCCCCATCTTGCTGGTGATAATTAACAGACCAGGGTTTCATTCCCACCCCCGGTCTCTAAATGTGCAACCATTCCCCTGTCAGGTCTCTGACTGGAACCCAGCTCGGGATGTTTCCATTCACTGACAGCCAGCTCACCACCTACCCGTCTCACATCACCACTGGGGACACAAGGAAGTGAGGTGAGAGAATCCTGAGACAGGACAGCAGATTATTGAGGGTGGGGATTAGAACGGGTGTCTTCAAATATGTGTCTGTGTTGGATCTGTCTGTCTGACTGGATTCTGCAGATTGTTTTCTCGGCCGCTCCTGGAAACAGTTGGGTGACAGTTTGATCCGAGGTTAATTTGGTTTCCTCTCGGTGTGTGTTTGAGAGCCTGACAGCGCGCTGCACATTGTGGCTGCATCTGAAGTTACATATTTTTGCGATTCTACGCAACCCCCAACAGACAGGAGCTCCCACCCACAGTCCAAAGGCAGTTTTTGTACAGGGGTGAGACTGCTTTCCATCACTGTGAGGCTGAAGGCGCAGTAATACACGGCAGCGTCAGTCAGCTGCAGCTCCGAGATGGTTAAACTGGTGAATTTAGTCGCTTTCTGGAGCTTTACAGAGAAACGGATTTTAGCAAAATCTGCTTTATATTCACCACCGCTCGAGTATTTCCTCAGTATAAACTCGGGCTGTGTATCTGGGTGTTGTCGATACCAGTATAATATATAGCTGCTCATTGTAGTATCATAGGTACAGCTTAAAGTCAACGCTTCTCCTTCTGTCTTAACATCTGAGGGCAGGAGCTGAGTGACAGAATCTCCATGACTCCGATCTGAAAAACATGTTTAAACAGGAAAAGATCAGACTGACGACTGTTTAAAATTCAGATTTAAACCATGTTTGTGAAATGGGAGAAAAGATGAAATGTGTTTAGTCCATAATTACCTGTCAGAAATGCTCCCCACACAACCCAGATGCTGAGCAGCCGCATTGTCGCTGTCAGCTCTGTAAAAGGGGAGTTGGATATTTGAAGACACCCGTTCTAATCCCCACCCTCAATAATCTGCCGTCGTGTCTCAGGATTCTCTCACCTCACTTCCTTGTGTCCCCAGTGGTGCTGTGAGAGCGGTAGGTGGTGATCTGGCTGTCAGTGAATGGAAACACCCCGAGCTGGGCTACAGTCACTGTGCTTATATGGGGAATGGTTCCGCTGTTGGAGACGTGGCGCTGCATTTTATAAGCTGCGCCCCAAAGTAGGCCGGGCGCAGGCGCGACTTGTGGGCCATGGGAGCTCATTTAAATAGAGCGGGCGGAATGCCGCTCCGATGACGTAATCGAAACGTTCGGTGCCACCGCGCAGGCGCCGGCGCCATTTTTAAAGAGCTTTAAAGCCCTTCAGATAAATTTACATTTTTAAAGGTCCCGCTGCACGAAACTTGTAAATATAATTTGATTTAAACTTCGAATTCTCTCTCCCACCACCCCCACCCCCACTAAGTTTCCCATAAATAAAATGACCTATCCCTCCAGAAAACCACCTTTTAGTGTGTCGAACATTCACCCACCAACGTCAGTACCTTTGGCCCTCAACGCCTTGCCACCATCCCCACAACCAATCGGAGCGGTTTTCCTCTCACACCCCCCCCCCCCCACCTCACCCCCACCCCTCCCGTCCTGCAAATTTCACTCCTCCTCCTCTCCTCGCCAGTGTCACGCCTCGGATCCCGTACGGAGATGGGATGGCCGTCGCTCCCAGGTAAGTGTTTATTCATTACTTTTAATATGATTGGCATATTCAGATGTAGGCATCGCCGCCGCCAGTAAAATGTGGTGGGGCCTTCCGGCGTCGGAGAGCTGGTAATATTCAGCCCGTGAGCCCGAGGACTGAAACCCACGGTCTGGTAAAGCCTTGATTAACCCTTCTATAACCCTGGTTATTGTACCGGAAACGTGAGATTGTTAATCGATTTGGTTAATTCTGGCGTCAATTCTTCCTCTCAAATTCCAGTCACTTCACCATCAGGACACTGGTAACCGTGACTGCAGTGAGATTTCCCTCACCGAACAGTTAACTAGTGAACTAACAATGATTCTGTAATTTGCCGGAGTGATTTATAGATCCGTCATATTGGAACGATGATATCTGCTGTTACAGAACGAACAATTGAACAGACATAAACAGAATAAACTCTCACTGTGATTTAAACAGCATGTCACTGGTTTGTATTTAAAATGCTGTCTAAATCCTTTCTGTTAAATTCTGACATTCTTTGTGCCCGTAATTATTAACTTAAATGTCCATAATCTACGGATCTACAGATTTTGGATTTGCAATGCGAGAAAATTGAGAGAGCGGCGCATCGATTTTTGTTTAACAATTTGCCGCTCATCGGCTGATAGTGGCGGGAGCAGAGCGCAGGGAGCGGGTTCAAAGCCTCCAGGGTGAGGTGTCGGGCGGATTCTCATAACAAGAACCCAACACCAACAGGACATGAAAATCTTCCCTTACAACTTTCACTCAGAATCGAAAAAGGAGTGGAGCAGAAAAATAAACAAAATGCAGGCGGTTTTGGTGGGTCTTTCTCTCCTTTGGCATCAATCTCCACTAATGGGTGCAGAATCAGATCTCATGTCAGATCAGATATCTCTCATTCACATTTTAATATACTTTTCCCATCTTCTACACCTCCCACTCATAGATCAGAGAGAGAGACAGCAGCAGAGGGCAGAGCTTCTTGGGGCAGTATCCATTTGTAAGGAACTGAATTAAATAATAAATTCCTCTTCGGAAATTATATAACTCGGCCTCGCTATAAAAGCTGCGGTACTGCCACATTCATTACGTTTTGGGGGAAAGAAGGCTCGGGACAGGAGTGTTAGCACTATTATGTTATGCAATAATAAGCAAAATCTTCCTCAGTGAGGTTGGTTTAAACCAGGGCTGAATCTATGGGCAGTTGGGTTGGAGTGGGTCTGAATGAAGGAACAAGTGTTTATATCTGTAATCTAAAGAGTGGAAGAAGGGAATGTATACAATTGTGGGTAAAGACTGGAGGTAGGGTGCGATAAGAAACACGTAGGGGAGGAAAGGGCATCAAAAGACTAAAAGGTGACGAAAGGCATCACAAAGTTGCACTCACAAATCTGCGCAGGTGGACCTCGCCTGTTGATGCTGAAGTTTCTAGTCAGTTGTAGTTTTAAGAATCCCCAGTGACTCTCACTGTGAAGGCGGAATTATTGCTTCTATTTATCGGTGTGAGAGCGCCCTCTGGTGAGCACTAACTGGAACTCTCAGTGTGGGTTTCTGCCCGGGATCTGCTGTACCTCGGCGGCAGGAATGGGGCTCATGCCACAGAAATACACGGCGCTGTCAGAGATCAGGGTGTTGCCGATCGTTAGCTCGGTAATTTTGGCAGTTTTATTAAACGTAGTAGAAAATGAATCAGTGATTTTTTTTAATTTCCAAAATATACTTTATTCATAAAAATCTGTAAAAATACATTACCAAACAGTTTCAAACAGCACCAATTCAAAAATTACTAACAGTGCAAAGGTGATCGGTTTCCTTCAATACAATCATGAGTTGCCTCACAACCCTTCCATTTCACATTTGTCGTGCCAGATACATTTTTACATTTTACAGGAGACAAAATTTTCCCGATACAATTCGAGGGCTTTCCCATGCATCCAGCTCCTCAGTTCAGCTTGGTGGGGGGACCTTACACAGTGGTCTTTCCCCATTGAGCCTTTGCTGCGGCTGCCCCAAGCTTTAGTGCGTCCCTCAGCACGTAGTCCTGGACCTTGGAATGTGCCAGTCTGCAACATTCGGCGGTGGACAACTCTTTGCGCTGGAAGACCAGCAAGTTTCGGGCAGACCAAAGGGCGTCTTTCACCGAATTGATAGTCCTCCAGCAGCAGTTGATGTTTATTTTAGTGTGCGTCCCTGGGAACAGCCCGTAGAGCACAGACTCCTGTGTTACAGAGCTGCTTGGGAAGAACCTCGACAAAAACCACTGCATCTCTTTCCACACCTGCTTTGCAAAGACACATTCCAGAAGGAGGTGGGCAACCGTCTCTTCCGTACCACAGCCACCTCGAGGGAAGCGTGCGAAGGGGATGAGACTTTGGGCGTGCAGGAAGGATCTGACGGGAGGGCTCTTTTCACCACCAGCCAAGCTACATCTTGGTGCTTGTTTGAAAGTTCTGGTGATGAGGCATTCCACCAAATGACTTTGGCGGTCTGCTCGGGGAACCATCCGATAGGGTCCACCATCTCCTTTTCCCATCGGGCCTTGAGGACATTCCGTGCAGACCACTGCCTGATGGACTGGTGGTCAAAGGTGTTTTCCCGCAGAAATTGCTCCACGAAGGATAGGTGGTACGGCACAGTCCAACTGGATGGAGCGTTCCGCGGCAATGTGACCAGACCCATCCTTCACAACACTGGGGACAGATAGAACCTCAGCACATAGTGACACTTGGTCTTTGCGTACTGGAGGTCTACACACAGCTTGATGCAGCCACACACGAAGGTGGTCATCAGGATGAGGGCGACGTTGGGTAAGTTTTTCCCGCCCTTATCCAGAGGTTTGAACATTGTGTCCCTCTGGACCCGGTCCATTTTAGATCCCCAGATGAAGTGGAAAATGGCTCGGGTGACCGCCACAGCACAGAAGTGGGGTATAGGCCAGACCTGCACCACGTACAGCAACAACGTGAGCGCCTCGCACCTGATGACCAGGTTCTTACCCACAATGGAGAGAGATCGCTGCCCCCACATGCTCAACTTTTGCTGTACCTTGGCTACTTGCTCCTCCCAGGTTTTGGTGCATGCCCCGGCCTTCGGAACCATATCCCCAGCACCTTCAGGTAGTTTGACCTGACGGTGAAGGGGACAAAGGATCGGTCAGCCCAGGTCCCAAAGAACATGAAAATTGATCAGTGATGTCGGTGTTCCTATATACATTCCCTCCAATAAGACGAAGCATGTAGTATGGAGATTTCCCGGGGTGCTGACTGTACCAGTACACATCAGGGTCAAAGGCGCTTGTGTCCAAGGTGCAGGTTACAGTGACGTTAATTTCTTCTTCAGCAGTTATTTCAACAACCGGCTTTGTTTCTTGGTGGCCCCATTCTAACATAAAAATAATAGAAATAGCACCATCGTATCATCAACTTCATATTGATCAACATAACTATCATCATCATCATCACTATTATTTTACCAACAAAAATATCTGGATTACAGCAGTCAGCGGGAGAATGGATTTTTACTGGGAAGGAAATACTTACTGAGAAGTGATATAATGATGAGAAGCTGTGAGAGACGGTTCCCCATGATACTTCCTGAATCTGTAACTCTGCAGTGCAGGAAACTCTCTGTCGGAACAGAAATACAGATCCCCGTCCCACTGCACTGCTGATCCAACCAATGACAGGAATAGACCCGCGGCAGCAATCCCTCCAATAACACAATCGGGTCAGAGCGAGAGCAGCAAACGGAAGCTGTGGGCGGGGATACCGCAGACTCAAAATTGAGCGAAGTGTGCGGAGACACTCAGCTGGACTCGGAACTGATGGAGCGGGAATAGCAACGGTTGAATCTCCAGAAGTCTGTGGCCATCCTGCACCTGCTCACTGTTCAATTGACCGGCAACAAATGGAGTGGGAGGGGCATGAAGAGACTGGAATAATAGAAACTTAGAGCACGGAATGAGGCCATTCGGCCTATCGTACTTGATCCTCCTTGACAGAGCTCTCCCATTCATCTTTCACTCCCTGCATTTCCACAAAGACCGGCATTTTTCCTTTTCAAGTTATATACAATCCCCTTTTGAAAGTTACCATTGAATCTTCTTCCGCCATCCTTTTAGGCAGTACATTCGAGATTTTAACAAATCGCAGTGAAATAAACCTCATCTTGGCTTGTCTTTTTTATCATTTCTCTTAAATCCGAGTGCTTGGGTTATTAAATTTTCTGCTAGTAGAAACAGCTACGTGTGATCTACTCTGTGGGCAATTCCTGTGTCTTTAGTCTTGTTCACAAAACAGTCGCTCATCCCAGGTACCACTTTCTCCAATGTTTTGACATTCTTTCCAAATAGTGGTGCCCAGAATTGGACACAGAACTCTAGCTGATGTCTGAACAGTGATTTACAAAGGTTTAACATCACTTTCTGGCATAAATTTCAACGACTGGGTCTAATGAGCTGCAATTTAGATTTCTAGGAGACAGTGTCAGACGTTCGTGTTTTTAGCTGTAATTCAATAAACCCTAAATCCACTCAATGGCCCCATTCTAAACCAGATTGAACAGAATCCGCCAGCAAAGGGCGCTAAACTCAAAATGGTAATTACAAAGTCATGTGATGCCAGCGCGGAGGCCAATAGGGATCGCAGGCTGAGTGAGGTCACAGTAGGACCGCCCCCTGCAGTGTGTGGGTGGAACAATGAACTGAACAGGTCACCTCTCTCCCCTTCTCAATCACTGGCTCATTCCATTCCCATTCACTGCGAGGGATTTAGTCAGACATGACCTTCTCCACGGTAAATACAGACGAGAATTATTCATTTTAGACCTCGCCCATTTCCCGTGGCTCCACACTGATCCTTAAGGGGACCTTCTCTCTCTCTCTAGCTACCCTTTTACTCTTAATATACTGATAGAATCTTTTAGGATTCGCCTTTATCTTATCTGCCAGGGAAATCTCATGACCCCTTTTTGCCCTCCTAATTTCCTTCTTAAGTGTACTCCTACATCCCCTATACTCCCCGAGGGACTCGCTCGATCCCAGCTGCCTATACCTGACATATGCCTCCTTCTTTGTCCTAACCAGACCCTCAATAAGGTTGAGGGCAAGGTTCCCTAAACTTGCCATCTAACAGGAACATGCTGGCCCTGAACTCTTCCTAAAAGATATTAATATCAATACAGATGTTAGCCTGGAAATTGGTCTCGGGTGACACGCGTGCCATCGGATCGGCCGCCCGTTCTACGCGGCGCCTGATATTCAGTTTCATTTCAGTCAATCGAATCAAATATCAGGCGCTGCCTATACCAGGCGATCAATCCGATACTGTCCTTTCTGTGCCTGAGACCAATTTCTACCTCATATATTTATGTGTGTTGGGTGGGTGTAATCATTTTTTGTATGGAGGAATATGCTTAATCGTGTTAATAGCTATCAGTAGCTGCGTGAAATTTCTAATTGCTCTGGTATTTTGTGGGTAGTATTTGTGTTGAAAGGATGGGGTGACTCTCCCAGAGATAAACTGGGATTGAGGGACAGGAATAAAGGTGAGCAATGGTGTATTGCACTTTTCACTACTTAGTAACAAACTCTGTTGTGTTAAACTTTGCTAATTGAGTCTTGTGTTGCATTGTGACAATTCCCCAGTTTTTAATGTAAAGGTTTTTTTTTGCCCTTGCAGCATTTTCAGTTTAGCTTTCACCTCACCTAGTGTTCGTGTTCCAAACAGTCGGGAACTGTGACTTCCCAGTACCGGCTGACGGGCTGCCGCAGGGTCCTAATGACCACCAATTATACCTCTCCTCTGATCATTAGAAAAAACTGAAATGAGAGCACATAATGTGTTATATATACGAGTGTATACGGCAGCGAGGCCTGGACAACGTATGCCAGCCAAGAGCGACGTCTCAATTCATTCCATCTTCGCTGCCTTCGGAGAATACTTGGCATCAGGTGGCAGGACTATATCTCCAACACAGAAGTCCTTGAAGCGGCCAACATCCCCAGCTTATACACACTACTGAGTCAGCGGCGCTTGAGATGGCTTGGCCATGTGAGCCGCATGGAAGATGGCAGGATCCCCAAAGACACATTGTACAGCGAGCTCGCCACTGGTATCAGACCCACCGGCCGTCCATGTCTCCGTTATAAAGACGTCTGCAAACGCGACATGAAATCGTGTGACATTGATCACAAGTCGTGGGAGTCAGTTGCCAGCATTCGCCAGAGCTGGCGGGCAGCCATAAAGACAGGGCTAAATTGTGGCGAGTCGAAGAGACTTAGTAGTTGGCAGGAAAAAAGACAGAGGCGCAAGGGGAGAGCCAACTGTGCAACAGCCCCAACAAACAAATTTCTCTGCAGCACCTGTGGAAGAGCCTGTCACTCCAGAATTGGCCTTTATAGCCACTCCAGGCGCTGCTTCACAAACCACTGACCACCTCCAGGCGCGTATCCATTGTCTCTCGAGATAAGGAGGCCCAAAAGAAAGAAAGATACGAGTGTGTGTGTTTATGTGTTGTGTCTATGTGTGTGTCAGTATACAAAATAAAACATCCTTAATGATTGCAAGGTCATTCCACAAAGATATGTAATTATTTCACCAGATTTTTTTCTGCATTTATTGCCTTTTATTCAAACTGTAATTGCATATTGTTTAATACCGTGTAACATAAATATAAATATGGGCTCGTGCAATAATAACAGGGAGATGGACTTAAGGTGAAACTAAAAGAAACACGGCTTTATGCAATATTAATTGAAACAATACTTTGCAAAATAATAGCTATAAGTGCTCATGGTGTAACATTAACAGAAGCAGCGTCAACTTTAACATAGCAGAAACAGGTTCCTATTGAACACTGACAGGTTTATAGTAATAATAATGGAGGTGGGAACTAGAATTGGAATAACAGGCAGGTTTTTTCTAATAATAACAGTGACAGGGTATAAGTGTAACAATTACAGTGACAGTGCCGAATACAATAAGAATTGAGACAAGGTCCGGAGTAATAACAACAAAAACGCAGCTTCATTTGAGTGTAACAAAGACAGTGTTTGATCCAATACTATCAGATGCAGGATGCAGTGTATTACTGAAGACATCACTGGATCCAGTGTGATGATAACACTGTCAGTATCCAGTGCACCAAAACTAAAGTTTGGGTCTCATATAATAGTGAGTGCGAGTCAGGGCCTACTGATATAGCAAATGCTTTGCCTAATGCCTGACAACAGAGTCAAGGACCAATGCTATCTGAATGAGATAGGATTAATGTAATAACACAGGCAGTGTCCAGTGTAGTGGCAACTGGGAACAGATTATGGCAGCATTGAGTAATTGATGACAGTCTCACCCCTGAATCTGAAGGTTGTGCGTTTAATCCCCACTCCAGAAACTCGACCATATAATCTAGGTCGATGCTCCCAGTGTCAGTATAAATGCAAGTCTTTCTGTTCCTTTGCCCACTATTTTATTAGACTCCGAAGGAGTGAGGGGAATGTCAGACAGAGCAATTCTGGACAATTTCTCCATCCAGCGAGGCAGGGGTTCCCAGGACATCATTGCAGGTTTAATGTGCTGCCCACACTTTTTTAAAAAATCTCTTCAACCTTGCTTTTGTGAAGGGAGAGATGACTGCAAGGCCCGGGACAGACTGGAACTGTGTATCAATAACAGAGGCTGCTTTTACTGTAGGTATTTTTACACTGAGGAAGACGGGAGGTGGGGGGGGGGGGGGGGCGGGGGTGGCTGCAATTAAATACCAGATGTCATAGGAAGACAAGGTGCAGGGAAACAATGATGTTTTGAGTCTAGTGCAGGCTTCTGTGTTATGGTGAGTGAAGCAGGGGTTTGTGTGATCAAATAAGAGTGGAAACATCATGACAGAGGCACGTGTGACCGACTCCACCTGACTAAGAGCCGATACACAAAAGGCGTTGACCATGAGGATATGACAGACTCCAGAGATTTCTGATATCTGAGGTGACAATGGTGGATCTCTCAGAGGAACTGAAAAGAATCTGTTTCTTTCCACCCTTCTGCAGCTGTCAGCTGTGCCTCCGTTGGTAACACTCTCACCTCTGAGTCACAAGATTCTGGATTCAAGACCCACTCCAGGGCTTGAACACAAAAATCAAGGCTGACACTGTAGTACACTACTGAGGGAGTGCTGCACTGCTGCAGGTGCCATCTTTCAGATGAGATATTAAACCGAGGCCCTGCCTGCTTGCTCGGGTGGATGTAAAAGATTCCATGGAACTATTTGGAAGAAAAGAAAGGGAGCTATCCCTGAGTCATGGCCAATATGCATCCCTTAGTCAACATCACAAAAACAAATGATCTGGTCATTGTCATATTGCTGTTTGTGGGAGTTTACAAGTGAACAAATTAGTTTCTGTGTTTTCTACATTACAACAGTGACCACACTTCAAAAGTACTTCATTGGCAATAAAGCATTTTGAGATGTCCGGTGGACGTGGAATGCAGGATATAAAAGCAAGTCTGTCTATTCTTTGCAGTCGCTGTGTTACACAGAAACAAAGCGGCTGGATCTTCTGTTTAAGGCACATTATGACTGAAAACAATTAAACTTCAAACCCTCACCAGAGGAAAATTCAGAGCACTGCAAAACTGAGTGAGCTGTCCAATTAGCCCCATTCCCCATAAAGCTGCGAATTAGCTTCCTGTCAGGTATTTATCCAATTCCCTTTGAAAGTTACTGTTCAAACTGCTTCCAGAGCCCTTTCAGACTGTGCCTTCCAGATCACAACGAATCGCTGTGTTAAAACAAAATTCTCCTCATCTCCCCCTCTGGTTCTGTTGCCAAATATCTTAAATCTCTGGTTGCAAACCCTCCTGCTATTGGAAACAGTTTCTCCCTATCTACTCTATCAAAAATCCTCCCTAATTTTGTACACTTATATTAAGTCTCCCCTTAACCTTCCCTGCTCAAAGGGGGGCATCCCCTGATTCTCTTTATGTTTTATATCAATAATCCCTCATTATTTTGAACAGCTCTATTCCATAGGAACACACATTTGGAGAAAGATACGAGAGAGAGAAAAACTGAAACTTTTAAAAAGGCAGAAACACAAGACGGTGAGAGATAAAAGCTGAGAAATAGAGGAAACAAGGAACACACAGAGAGAATGATATAAACTGAAAGGGAGCAAACTACCAGCTCCCGGCTTCAAAGAGCAGAGGGAGCTCAGTGACTGATCCACAGACATTGCCAGTTATGTCCTGGAGTGGAGACTCGAAACAGAAACAGCAGGTTCATTTGTAAATGTCACCACAATGTGATCTGTGTGACTCTGCACCGACTCTGTGGACAGATATAGGCCGCCTTGGCAGATGTTTCCACCAGATTGTGGCCCCTGGATTTATTTTCTGCTCAGAAGTGAGATGTGCGGTTTGGAAGCGGCAGCAGAGAAACAGGAAGTTGTGTTGCCTGAGAATGGAATAGCAGCTGTCAGTTTCATGTTATCATCATGAACAGTCCTCCTGCATGTGAGGGTGGATTCACTCTGACAGCATCAAGAACCAGCACACAGAATACTTCTGGTCTCAACATTGCCTTCACCTCCATTCTCATTTTTAAAAATAAAACAGATGGGTTTATCTGGGTTTTAATGTATTCACTGAAGGGGAAGATGGGCTGAGGGTTATCAATGGGTGAAATGAGGGGAAATTAACAAAATTAATTTTCCCCAAAGAGAATAATTAGAAAATAGGAGATTTTACATAAGTCAGGGAATGTCTGAGAGAGAGAGAGCGGAGAGAGTTTCAGTGAGTTAGATGCAGCCTGAAAAAGAGGAGAGAGGTTCAGTGAGTTCAGTGGTGTCTGAGAGAGGAGAGATGGTCAGTGAGTTCAGTGGTATCTGAGAGAGGAGAGAGGTTCAGTGAGTTCAGTGGTGTCTGAGAGAGGAGAGAGGTTCAGTGAGTTCAGTGGTGTCTGAGAGAGGAGAGATGGTCAGTGAGTTCAGTGGTATCTGAGAGAGGAGAGAGGTTCAGTGAGTTCAGTGGTGTCTGAGAGAGGAGAGAGGTTCAGTGAATTTGGTGGTGACTGAGAGAGGAGAGAGGTTCAGTGAATTTGGTGGTGACTGAGAGAGGAGAGAGGTTCAGTGAGTTCAGTGGTGGCTGAGAGAGGAGAGAGGTTCAGTGAGTTCAGTGGTGTCTGAGAGAGGAGAGAGGTTCAGTGAGTTTGGTGGTGTCTGAGAGAGGAGAGAGGTTCAGTGAGTTTGGTGGTGACTGAGAGAGGAGAGAGGTTCAGTGAGTTCAGTGGTGTCTGAGAGAGGAGAGAGGTTCAGTGAGTTTGGTGGTGTCTGAGAGAGGAGAGAGGTTCACTGAGTTTGGTGGTGACTGAGAGAGGAGAGAGGTTCAGTGAATTTGGTGGTGACTGAGAGAGGAGAGAGGTTCAGTGAATTTGGTGGTGACTGAGAGAGGAGAGAGGTTCAGTGAGTTCAGTGGTGGCTGAGAGAGGAGAGAGGAGAGAGGTTCAGTGAATTTGGTGGTGACTGAGAGAGGAGAGAGGTTCAGTGAGTTCAGTGGTGGCTGAGAGAGGAGAGAGGAGAGAGGTTCAGTGAGTTCAGTGGTGTCTGAGAGAGGAGAGAGGTTCAGTGAGTTTGGTGCTGTCTGAGAGAGGAGAGAGGTTCAGTGAGTTTGGCAGTGTCTGAGAGAGCAGAGAGGTTCAATGAGTTTGGTGGTGTCTGAGAGAGAGGTTCAGTGAGCTCAGTGGTGTCTGAGAGAGGAGAGAGGTTCAGTGAGTTTGGGGGTGCCTGAGAGAGAGGTTCAATGAGTTCAGTGGTGTCTGAGAGAGGAGAGAGGTTCAGTGAGTTTGGGGGTGCCTGAGAGAGAGGTTCAGCGAGTTCAGTGGTGTCTGAGAGAGGTGAGAGGTTCACTGAGTTCAGTGGTGTCTGAGAGAGGAGAGAGGTTCAGTGAGTTCAGTGGTGTCTGAGGGAGGAGAGAGATTCAGTGAGTTTGGTGGTGACTGAGAGAGGAGAGAGGTTCAGTGAGTTCAGTGGTGTCTGAGAGAGGAGAGAGGTTCAGTGAGTTCAGTGGTGTCTGAGAGAGGAGAGAGGTTCAGTGAGTTCAGTGGTGTCTGAGAGAGGAGAGAGGTTCAGTGAGTTCGGTGGTGTCTGAGAGAGGAGAGAGGTTCAGTGAGTTCAGTGGTGTCTGAGAGAGGAGAGAGGTTCAGTGAGTTTGGTGGTGTCTGAGAGAGGAGAGAGGTTCAGTGAGTTCAGTGGTGTTTGAGAGAGGAGAGAGGTTCAGTGAGTTCGGTGGTGTTTGAGAGAGGAGAGAGGTTCAGTGAGTTCAGTGGTGTCTGAGAGAGGAGAGCGGTTCAGTGAGTTTGGCTGTGTCTGAGAGAGGAGAGAGGTTCAGTGAGTTTGGTGGTGTCTGAGAGAGGAGAGAGGTTCAGTGAGTTCAGTGGTGTCTGAGAGAGGAGAGAGATTCAGTGAGTTCAGTGGTGTCTGAGAGAGGAGAGAGGTTCAGTGAGTTCGGTTGTGTCTGAGAGAGGAGAGAGGTTCAGTGAGTTTGGTGGTGTCTGAGAGAGGAGAGAGGTTCAGTGAGTTCAGTGGTGTCTGAGAGAGGAGAGAGGTTCAGTGAGTTCAGTGGTGTCTGAGAGAGAGGAGAGAGGTTCAGTGAGTTCAGTGGTGTCTGAGAGAGGAGAGAGGTTCAGTGAGTTCAGTGGTGTCTGAGAGAGAGGAGAGAGGTTCAGTGAGTTTGGTGGTGTCTGAGAGAGAGGAGAGAGGTTCAGTGAGTTCAGTGGTGTCTGAGAGAGAGGAGAGAGGTTCAGTGAGTTTGGTGGTGTCTGAGAGAGAGGAGGTTCAGTGGTGTCTGAGAGAGGAGAGAGGTTCAGTGAGTTCAGTGGTGTCTGAGAGAGAGGAGAGAGGTTCAGTGAGTTTGGTGGTGTCTGAGAGAGAGGAGAGAGGTTCAGTGAGTTCAGTGGTGTCTGAGAGAGAGGTTAAGTGGTGTCTGAGAGAGGAGAGAGGTTCAGTAAGTTTGGTGGTGTCTGAGAGAGAGGAGAGAGGTTCAGTGGTGTCTGAGAGAGGAGAGAGGTTCAGTGAGTTTGGTAGTGTCTGAGAGAGAGGAGAGAGGTTCAGTGAGTTCAGTGGTGTCTGAGAGAGAGGTTCAGTGGTGTCTGAGAGAGGAGAGAGGTTCAGTGAGTTCAGTGGTGTCTGAGAGAGAGGAGAGAGGTTCAGTGAGTTTGGTGGTGTCTGAGAGAGAGGAGAGAGGTTCAGTGAGTTCAGTGGTGTCTGAGAGAGAGGTTAAGTGGTGTCTGAGAGAGGAGAGAGGTTCAGTAAGTTTGGTGGTGTCTGAGAGAGAGGAGAGAGGTTCAGTGGTGTCTGAGAGAGGAGAGAGGTTCAGTGAGTTTGGTGGTGTCTGAGAGAGAGGAGAGAGGTTCAGTGAGTTCAGTGGTGTCTGAGAGAGAGGTTCAGTGGTGTCTGAGAGAGGAGAGAGGTTCAGTGAGTTCAGTGGCGCCTGAGAGAGAGGTTCAGTGAGTTTGGTGGTGTCTGAGAGAGAGGAGAGAGGTTCAGTGAGTTTGGTGGTGTCTGAGAGAGAGGAGAGAGGTTCAGTGAGTTCAGTGGTGTCTGAGAGAGAGGAGAGAGGTTCAGTGAGTTTGGTGGTGTCTGAGAGAGAGGAGAGAGGTTCAGTGAGTTCAGTGGTGTCTGAGAGAGGAGAGAGGTTCAGTGAGTTCAGTGGTGTCTGAGAGAGAGGAGAGAGGTTCAGTGAGTTTGGTGGTGTCTGAGAGAGGAGAGAGGTTCGTGAGTTTGGTGGTGTCTGAGAGAGAGGAGAGAGGTTCAGTGAGTTCAGTGGTGTCTGAGAGAGAGGAGAGAGGTTCAGTGAGTTCAGTGGTGTCTGAGAGAGGAGAGAGGTTCAGTGAGTTTGGTGATGTCTGAGAGAGAGGTTCAGTGAGTTCAGTGGTGTCTGTGAGAGAGGAGAGAGGTTCTGTGAGTTCAGTGGTGACTGAGAGAGTAGAGAGGTTCAGTGAGTTTGGTGATGTCTGAGAGAGAGGTTCAGTGAGTTCAGTGGTGTCTGTGAGAGGGGAGAGAGGTTCAGTGAGTACAGTCTGAGAGACAGAGAGGTTTCAGTGAGTTAAGTGACAAACCTGCTTGCCTTGGTAATGCAATGGTCAGTGTGAGATCGCTTTCTCAAGAAGAGCACACAACCGAATGGGTTGTGAATAATTGTGACTGTTCTTTAAACAATTTGCAATGTTATTACATTTTGAATAAATTGGATTTGAATAAAATGCTGAAAAACACTTATTGGACATCATTAGCTTGGTGTAATGTATTGCAAGCATTTAGAATTAGGTATTCTTGGCAAGCTGTCTCTGTTTTATTACACTGGACCCAGCCTCTGTTTATATTACACTGGACCCTGCCTCTGTTCATATTACACTGGACCCAGCCTCTGTTCATATTACACTGGACCCTGCCTCTGTTTATATTACACTGGGTCCTGCCTCTGTTTATATTACACTGGGTCCTGCCTCTGTTCATATTACACTAGACTGTTTGGTATCATATTTTGTTTCACAATGCCCTTGTAAAGCACCTCAGGACGTTTTATTATGCTGATGGTGCTATCTAAAGGCAGGTTGTTGTTGTTTCAGTGATTGGACTCTGCTGTTAATCACATCCAAGACTGAACCATGTTCATTCTGAAAGTGGAGTTTGTTTCTACTGATGTCAATAACCCCAACAACTGGGCTGGAGTTTAAATTTTATATTTACCACAATCAGACTTGTGTCAAACACACACTTGTTCAATCCTTGATTTTTCCAGGAGAGGAGACTAATTGATGTCCTGTTCCCTACTGTTCCATTTTTGGGCCTTTTCTTCTTTCTAACTCTAGATTATTTCAGTTCTCAAACCTTCAGTTACTCTCATGGACAAGATCCAGCTTCCCATCCCTTCCAGAGTACCTCTCCAACCTTGTGATCCAGGGAAGGTGTCAGTAACACACCCGGGATCACTAAACAGAAAACCCAGTCTATTGATCACTTTCAGCAACTGGGCTTAGTGTGTGTCCCACAGCATCTCTCTCACCTTCGATGTGTGAGTAGATCATCACACCTGCAAACCTGGTTTAAATTTAAACTTAAATCTTCTGAGCAAATGTATTTAACAACAGACGAACACCTCAAATAACTGGTAAAATATCAGTGAGTTGCTGTGATCTGGAACGCACAGCCTGAAAGGACGGTGCAAGCAGATTCAATAATAACTTTCCAAAGGTAATTGGATAAATATTTAAAAGGAAGAGTTTGCAGGGCTCTGGGGAAAGGCCAGGGGGGTGGGACTAAATGGCAACTCTTTCAAAGATGCTGCAGGCCCTACACTGCTGCTCCATATTGACAGGAGACAGTCTGATGTCCAACTCCCCGAGAATAAAGATCCAAACTCTCTAATAAATCAGTTTTATTTCAAACCATTTGCCCCACTTCCCTGTCCCCGGGGTACAAACACTGTGAGCTGCTGTGCCCTCTAATTATGGACCTGAGACCGCGCTCCCTGTTTAAAGTGCTGTGGCACCGCCTCCCTGCGGTTCAATCCTCTGCTGCCCCCACACTCACTTCCCTTCTTTCTGGAGATCTAACTGTTGCACCAGCAGTTAACAGGTTCGTGTGAAATCCTCCATCTGCTCTTTTCACGCAGACTTCAGCCAATTTATTTAAACCAGGTTTTTATTAAATGAATTAACGGCTGCCTAAAAGTGATCATCTCAGGTCT
The DNA here is from genome assembly GCF_036365525.1 of Heterodontus francisci. Classification (NCBI taxonomy): domain Eukaryota; kingdom Metazoa; phylum Chordata; class Chondrichthyes; order Heterodontiformes; family Heterodontidae; genus Heterodontus; species Heterodontus francisci. The sequence continues at coordinate 9,393,583 of NC_090404.1, forward strand.
ATCACACTAACATGTTCAAATGTTGTAGAATCATTACGAATCATTTTCAGACTAGAAACTTAAACCTGCCGTTTCACTTTCAGTCAGTAACAGATCACAGTTTTATACCAATCTGCCGTCAGTGAAGAGAGATGAGAAAGACCAAAGTGCTGTATGTCCCTCTTAGTGTGACCCAGAAGGACTGTGTCCAGGATGAAGTTCTGTTCCTGCCGTATGATCCTACCCCCAGATTGTCCTTTCTGAGCTCCAGCCAGGTGATGGTAAACACTCGGGTAGGAAAGTTAAAAACCTACAACACTGTATTTAAAACAAAGCTGATTTATTTCACATTCATCCAGAATATTAAACCTCAGCAACAAATCATGACTGTCAAAATGAATATGGTTCAGTTTTGGATGTGATTAACAGCAGTAATAACAGCAGAATCCAACCCTTAAAATCAGTTGTGAACTCGCTGGTGTGTTAGCAGGTGGGATGACTGAGTGAATCTTTTCCCACACACAAAGCAGGTGAATGGCCTCTCCCCAGTGTGAATTCGCTGGTGACTCAGCAGGTTGGATAAATGAGTGAATCCCTTCCCACACATGGAGCAGGTGAACGGCCTCTCCCCAGTGTGAATTCGCTGGTGTGTCAGCAGGTTGGATGAATGGATGAATCCCTTCCCACAGACGGAGCAGATGAACGGCCTCTCCCCAGTATGAATTCGCTGGTGATTCAGCAGGTTGGATGAACGGGTGAATCCCTTCCCACAGATAGAGCAGGTGAACGGCCTCTCCTGAGTGTGAACCAGCTGGTGTGTCAGAAGATTGGATGAACGGGTGAATCCCTTCCCACACACAGAGCACATGAATGATCTATCCCCCGTGTGCACTTGCTGGTGTTTCAGAAGGCTGGATGAATTCATGAATCCCTTCCCACAGTCAGAGCAGGTGAATGGCCTCTCCCCAGTGTGAACTCGCTGGTGAGTCAGTAGGGCAGATGAACGGGTGAATCCCTTCGCACACACAGAGCATGTGAAAGGTCTCTCCCCAGTGTGCAAATATTGGTGCGTTAGCAAATCCTCTTTTCTTTTAAAGCTCTTCTCACAGTCAGAACAATTAAAAAGTTTGGTGTTAGAGTGAACAAGTTGATGTGTCAGAAGATGGGATGATTGAGTGAATCCCTTCCCACACACGGAGCAGGTAAATGGTCTCTCCCCAGTGTGAATACGTTGGTGTATCAGCAGATCCTTTTTGCATTTAAAACTCTTCTCACAGTCAGAACATGTAAACGGTCTCTTATCAGTGTGAACAAGTTGGTGTGTCACAATGTGGGATGACCGAGTAAATCCCTTCCCACACTCAGAGCAGGTGAATGGCCTCTCCCCACTGTGAATTTTCTGGTGTGTCAGAAGGTTATAAGAATGGGTGAATCCCTTCCCACATACAGAGCAGGTGAACGGCTTCTCCCCGGTGTGACTGCGTTGATGAATTTCCAGCTGGGATGGGTAACTGAAACCCTTCCCGCAATCCCTGCATTTCCACGGTTTCTCCATGGTGCAGGTGTCTACCTGTGCCACTCCAGGTTGGATATCAGTTGAAGCCTCATCCACACACACGTATGGAGTTTCTCCCTGATGTGAATGGTACAGTGGTTTTACTGGCTTGTTAAAGCTCATTCCACAGTCAGTGCACTGGAACACTCTCACTTGGGTGTGTGTGTCTCGGTGCTTTTCCAGTCACACTGATGTTTGAAATTTTTCCCACAGACAGAACAGACAAACATTTCTCCTTCCACATTCAAAGGCCAATGATATTCAGGTCCTGATGAATCGAGGGACTGTGTCAAATCTTGATGTGATGTTTGGTTTGAGTTTCCTGTGCACAAATTCTCCCCTTCTAATACCCTGTAAAAGGAGTTTACAAAAGTCATCACTCTGAGTACAGGATAGAAATTCAGAACAGACAATTCTAGATTTTATGGAACATTTTTCCCTCTCTTGTTCCCCCAAAGTTGTAAATCCCCGTCCCACACACTCTCCTGCCTCCCTGTGTTGAAATCGAAACCCATCGCAGCATCTGCACCATTTCGTTCCTCCACTGTCAGTTTTCTCCTTCCCTCTACTCTGACTGGGTTCAGTTCTCCAGTCCGTGTGCAGAGTGAGAATCAAATCAATGAGTCAATGATTTTCTCTCCTGGTCACTGGGACCCTGAAGCTCCGCCCACTCTCTATTGCATCACCAAGATGGCCGCGCATGCCCGTGACACCGCCCTGCCCAAGATGGCGGCCAGCGCTCCCGCTCCCTGGCTTGTAACTGCGGAATAAACAAGGGGCCTGTAGCCTCTTATAGGGGCCTGAGGCCTACCTCAGCTGCCGTCCGGCAGAACACACAGGTGACGTTATCGGACCGTAAAGCCCTTCAGCAACTTTCTAACCCCAGCGGCGGGCGGTAGGATCACAGTCTCCCTGCAGTTTCTGAATCTCCCGATTCCACTTCCACCTACCTGCTCCAGAATCGCAGATCCAGCTGGTGACGGAGCAAGCCTCTTCCGCGCCTGCGCACCGGCCTCCTGGAACAATGATCGGGCGGATTCCACCCCGCGGAGCATTCTGGGAAACCACACCTTCCATTGAATGTCAATAATTGGGGAATTTACTGATACGACTGAGAAGCAGTTGAAGCGAAATTAAAGCAACTGAATGAAAATGTGAGAGCCATTAATATTTTGAATAAGGAGACTAAACTGCCGCCCTCCCAGACAACTTTAAATACAAATTTTAATTTGAACGCACGTCAATGATCCTTAAAAGAACAGTACTCTCCCTCCCCGAGGTTGGCAGTTAAAGGGACTGACAGAATTAAAGGCAGAGTGTCTCTCTGTGATGAGTCAGGCAGTTTGTTAAAACAAAGTGTGCAGAATAAATTCACTCAGTCAAGCACCAACATTTACACATTGATAAGACCAGCTCGTTCACACTGTCCAAAGATCTTTTAACTGTTCGAAAAATGAGAAGAGCTTAAAAAGCCAAAACAAAAAACCAATCTGCAGACAAATTAAACCACTCACTCAAGGGACAGACTGTTCACCTGCTCTGGCTGTGGGAAATAAATTACTCATTTACTACGAGTTCATATGTGACTACGGGGGTCAGAATCTGCTATTATTGCTTGTGTTAATCTCATCCAGGTTTGAATCGTCTTAATTCTGACAGTTAAGATGTGTTTATGCCGATATTAATAACCCTCAACTGGGCTGTAATTCAATATTCTGCATAGCTAATCAAAGGCTGAAGGGTCAGGTAAAAATCCTGTGTATGCCTCCAATTAGTTTATTTTTACTTTTGTGAAATACTTCACTCTTCAAAGGACTTCCTTCAAATACTTTTTTTGGAAGGTCTAATGTAGGTGGGAAGTATACAGTAAATGGCAGAACCCTTAGGGGTATTGACAGGCAGAGAGATCTGGGCGTACAGGTCCACAGGTCACTGAAAGTGGCAGCGCAGGTGGATAAGGTAGTCAAGAAGGCATACGGCATGCTTGCCTTCATCGGTCGGGGCATAGAGTATAAAAATTGGTAAGTCATGCTGCAGCTGTACAGAATTTTAGTTAGGCCACATTTAGAATATTGCGTGCAATTCTGGTCGCCACACTACCAGAAGGACGTGGAGGCTTTGGAGAGGGTACAGAAGAGGTTTACCAGGATGTTGCCTGATCTGGAGGGCATTAGCTATGAGGAGAGGTTGGATAAACTCGGATTGTTTTCACTGGAACGACGGAGGTGGAGGGACGACATGATAGAGGTTTACAAAGTTATGAGCGGCATGGACAGAGTGGATAGTCAGAAGCTTTTTCCCAGGGAGGAAGAGTCAGTTACTAGGGGACATAGGTTTAAGGTGAGAGGGGCAAAGTTTAGAGGGGATGTGCGAGGCAAGTCCTTTACACAGAGGGTGGTGAGTACCTGGAACTTGCTGCCAGAGGAGGTGGTGGAAGCAGGTACGATAGCGACGTTTAAGAGGCATCTTGACAAACACATGAATAGGATGGGAATAGAGGAATACAGTCCCCGGAAGTGCAGAAGGTTTTAGTTTAAGCAGGCATCAAGATCGGCGCAGGCTTGGAGGGCCGAATGGCCTGTTCCTGTGCTGTACTGTTCTTTGTTCTTTGTACTGAAAGCTACCACAAATGGAGCAAAGCTCCGTTAAACAACTGGTCATAAACTGAATTGAAGCTCCTTCCAGGTGAATCAGTCCTTCTATGTGTCCTTCTTTCAGTTCAGTATTGTGTATTCACTGCTCACAATATGGTCTCCTCTACACTGGGGAGACCAAACGTTGACTGGCTCACTGCTTTGTGGAAAACGTCCGTTCAGTCTGCAAGAATAACTCTTGAGCTGCTAACCTCCTCCTCCCTTTCACTGGCTCAAAACCTATTACATTTCTACCTTTTCCTAGTTTTGAAAAAAGCTCACAGACCTGAAATGTTAACTGTTTCTCTCTACATAGTTGCTGCCAGACCTGCTGAGTGTTTCCAGAATTTTCTGTTTTTATTTCAGATTTCTAGCACCTGCAGTATTTTTCTTTTGTGTTGAAGGTACAGATTGGGTTTGGTTTATTCTAGGAAAGAACCATTACAGCCTAGATAGGTCTGCGTCCAGGAGATGGAGGCTGGCCCTCCTTTAAGCTCCTCTGAGACAGCTCAGGATCAGACACTGAACATACTGCACCCCGCACAAATATCACAAACTGCCCCGTCCCTGGGGCAGCTCAAGGTCAGACATTGAACACACTGCACCCCACACAAATATCACAAACTGCCCCCTCCTTGGGGCAGTTCAAGGTCAGACACGGAACATACTGCATCCTACAGGGACATCACAAACTGTCCCCTCCCTGGGGCAAATCAGGGTCAGACACTGAACATACTGCACCCCTCAGTAACATCACAAACTGCCCCTTCCCTGGGACAGCTCAAGGTCAGACATTGAACACACTGCACCCCACACAAATATCACAAACTGCCCCCTCCTTGGGGCAGTTCAAGGTCAGACACGGAACATACTGCATCCTACAGGGACATCACAAACTGTCCCCTCCCTGGGGCAAATCAGGGTCAGACACTGAACATACTGCACCCCACAGGGACATCACAAACTGTCCCCTCCCTGGGTTAGTCATTGCTGGAGGGATTGCAGCCAGAATATAGGAACAGGAATAACTATTCAGTCCCCTCGAGCCTGCTGCACCATTCTATTAGGACATGGCTGATTTGCAGCTAAACTCTATTTTCCTGCCTTTGATCTATTTCCTTTGCTATCTTTACCTACATGAATCTAATGAGTCACATCTTGACAATTTCCATGGCCCCCGTCATTCAACCTTTTGGGGAGATTGATCCAGATTTCCACCACCTTTTGTGTGAACAGTTTATTCCTGATTTCACTCCAAGCTCTGATGTTTAGATTGTGCCTCCTTGTTCTGGATTCCCAGCAGAGGAAATAGTTTCTCTGTATCTCCCCTCACAAGCACCTTTATCATTCTAAAGACCTCCATTAGATCACCACTGAAACTTTCATACCCAAAGGAATACAAACCAAGTTTCTGCAGCCTGCTGACAGAATTTAACCCCTCCCACCCAGGTGATTCTGTGCTGGACCATCTCCAACACCGATATATCTTTCCTGTGGTTTGGTAAGTGGTGTGGAGGAAGTGGGTGAATAAACCTGGGGGGAATGGCTCCTGGGTTCACCCCGGTCTGAAAGTACAGTATAAGCGGCAAAAACTGCAGGAGGAACAGCAAGAGCTGGAAACTCTCAGCGAGCATCTGCAAATGGAGGAGAAATGGGAGTTGGGCAGGGAACGTCTGTAAATGGAGGAGAAATGGGAGTTGGGCAGGGAGCATCTGTAAGTGGAGGAGAAATGGGAACTGGGCAGGGAGTGTCTGTAAATGGAGGAGAACTGGAGACTGGTCAGGGAGTGTCTATAAATGGAGGAGAACTGGAGACTGGTCAGGGAGTGTCTATAAATGGAGGAGAACTGGAGACTGGTCAGGGAGTGTCTATAAATGGAGGAGAACTGGAGACTGGTCAGGGAGTGTCTATAAATGGAGGAGAACTGGAGACTGGTCAGGGAGTGTCTATAAATGGAGGGGAAATTCAAAAACTTTGAACTTCTATAGCAGTTTTCATGACCGTCGGACATCCGAAAGCACTTTACAGTCAATGAAGTAGTTTTCAAGTGTAGTTAATGTTGAAATGCCAGAAACACGTCAGCAAATTCGTGCACAGCAAGCTCCCACAAATGATAATGTGATAATGACCAGATAATCTGCTTTTGTGATGTTTATTGAGGGCTAAATATTGCCTTGGACACAGGGGATACCCAACCCCTCACCTCCCCTCCCCTCCCCTCCCCTCATCCCATCCCACACACACGCGCGCACACATACACTCTTTTGAAATAGTGTTATTAGATCTTTAACATCAACCTTGGTTTGACATTTCATCTGAAAGATGGCACCTCCAACTGTGCAGAACTCGCTCAGCACTTGGAGTGTCAGCCTTGATTTTTATGCTCAAGCTTTGGAGTGAAACATGAATACAGATGCTTATGAGTCAGAGGCAACAGTGCTACCAACTGAGCCATGACTGACAACTGGGGACCAATCAGTGAGAATCTGCAAATGAAAGAGAAATGGGGCAGTTGTAAGTGACTTGGGGACAGTTTTTTCCAAGGTAGACACAGAAGGAAGGGGAATGTGAGTGGTGAGGGATACAAGGAAGTGAACAGGAGTGGCGTGTGTTGAAGAGAATGAGAAGGGCGAGGTGATACTTGGGATTTTCTGCTTTACACTCATTTTCCTGTGTTTTTGTTAAAGAAAAGAAAAACTGATGTATTTGAATAAATGCCAAAGTGGCTGAAATAAGCACTGAAAATCATGAACGTTAATACTCAACTGAGCCTGCAGTCATTTTACCTTTGTGTTTTTTCCCAATATTGGTTTCAGCATTCTGGATATCATTAGGTGTATAACAATGTGACCTTCCGTGAGGACTGGAGGATAGTAACTGGAACTTGACTGAAATAATTGGACACAGATCAATGGCCTCAGTTGTACAGAATGAGGTTGCTTTAAAGGCAATAATATTGCAGTTGTATCCAGCAGTAGTCGAACTGCCCTGTACACCACATTCAGGCCCAGAGATTCCTCAGCATTTTCAGAGAGACGTGCAGTCTGGGCACAAACTATTTACGAAGCTTAAAACATTGTGCAGACTTGGATGGAAGTGAGATTGTGCTGACGAGAGGAAACTCCAGGCCAGAGTCTCAGACTGAACTCTTGAAATAAGCTGGGTATTTTTGTAACTCCATCACTGATGTCACTTCCAGCTTGCAATGTGAGAATCAGACTCTCTGAACTGAAATCAACTGTTTTTAATGTAAAATTTGCTTTTTTTGATTATTGGAGTGGTGTATAGTTGTAAAATGGTTACAATCAAATATCAAATTAATGCCAAAGTGACCAACTAGAAGTTAGAAGTGGTTTGTTAACAGAAAAGAGAGGAATTCTACAGGAGCCTCATCTGGGACCCTGGTGTTTGTACAATTCATTTGAAATAGAGAAATACAGAACAGGGGGCTTCTAGTTATCTGAAATTGACTGATTGGAGCAAACTTGAGTTAGAGGACCAGCATAAGGGGGATCATGGTCATCATGATCAAATGAATTATTATTTTTTTCAAATGCACACTGTGTCAGTCCTTAATTTCTCGAGATGTCCTGTTACCTACTGCTCCATTTATTGGGCCTTTTCTCCTTTCTAACTTTAGATTGTTTCAGTTCAGTTACTCTCATGGACAAATGCCAGCTCCCCATACTTTCCAGAGTACCTCTCCTCATTTTGTGGTGACCAGAACTGGATGCAATACTCCAGTTGCGGCCGAACCAGAGCTTTGTAAAGGTTCAACATCACTTACCTGCTTTTGTTCTCAATGCCTCAATTTATGAAGTTCAAGATCCCATATGCTTTGCTAACTACTCAATATGTCCAGCCACCTTCAAAGATCGATGCACGTGCACCCCAGGTCCCTCTGTTCCTGCACACACTTTAGAGCCATAATGTCTATATTGTCTCACCCTATTCCTTCTGCCAAATTGCATCACCTCACACCTGTCTGTATGCAATTCCATCTGTCCCACCACAGATGCTAAACTAACAGGCCTGTAGATGCTAGGACTGCCCTTACACCCTTCCTTGAATATATGTCACATATGCCACTCTCTAATCCTCTGGCACCTTCCCCATACTGAGGGAAGATTGGAAGATTATGGTAAGCCCTTCTGTTATCTCCTTCCCTCAATTCCTTTCGCAACCTGGAATGCAGGCCATCCAGACTAGAGGACGTATCTACCCTAAGCATCGTCAGCCTTTCCAATACTTCCTCTCAATTTTTACCCTATCCACTGCCTCCCTCCACTTCTACCGACATTTTGTCAGCATCCTCTTCTTTAGTCAACACTGATAGAAAGTACTCATTAAGTATTCTAGCCTTGCCCTGTGCCTCTAAGCATATATTATCCTGGGACAAAGGCAAAGCATGTGTTGAAAGACAAAGCATTAGTCCAGACAGAGTGCTAATAGTGGAATAATGAGCAGCTCTGACTGCATGAGAAGCAGGTACGTTGCCTTTGTCCCAGGACAGCTTTATTATTTAATCTCCCTCTGCCCTATCAAAAACCTTCCCTTTTGTTCTCTCCCCCACTCCCCTCCCCTTGCTTAGAACCCAATACTTTTCTAACCTTTGCCAGTTCTGATGAAAGGTCACAGACCTGAAACGTTAATTTTGCTTCTCTCTCCACAGATGCTGCCAGACCTGCTGAGTATTTCCAGCACTTTGTTCTGTTTCAGATTTCCAGCATCTGGAGTATTTCACTTTTATCATTCATGCCTAGACCTACACTGGCAGGTAAAACCCCAAACAGTTCCTTAGTAAGGATTCCTCTGGTTCCTCACCATATATTTGTCAGGATACTGAAACCCAGCTTTCGTACAGTCCACTCCTGGAAGCTCCACTCCCTGAGCCTACAACCTTCAGCAGGGTCAGTGGTGGAGCCCCACAGTGGGAATGATTCCAGAGTATCTGTCAGGATCGCACCCGTGAATGTTCTGGGTCATGTATTTTTAGTTATTCTGGTGTCTAACACAGACACATCAATAAAGCAAGGACTGAAAACACAATGCAAGACCTTCTTCATCTGGGGAAAAAAAATGTTGTGTAATTGCCCAAGCAGTTAACAGGCTCCTGTGTCTATTTCAATGACAACTTTATTTATTTTAGCTAGGTTTATTTTAAATGAGTTAACAGCTGTATTAAAATGATAGACTCAAGACTGACACACAAACATGTTAATTCATCGTAGAATTACCAGTGGTTTTTAGACTGGGAACTTAAACCGGACATTTCACTTTCAGTCAGGAACAGATCATAGTTTTACACCAATCTCTGATTTGACAACACGTTTCCAGCATTCACTGTTGTTCCTCCTGACTCTAAACACAGTTGTAAAGGAGCCTTCCATTCTGTACCCAGGAGCTCTGAACTATGGGAGAGCGCGGCTGGGACACATTTCTTACATTCCTCAGGATTAACCCACATGGGGACTTTATTCTCAGCAGAGAGATGAGAAAGACCAAAGTGCCGTTTGTCCCTCTCAGCATGACCCTGAAGGACTGTGTCCAGGCTGAAGTTCTGTTCCTGCCGTATGATCCTCCCCAGAGATTGTCCTTTCTGAGCTCCAGCCGGGTGATACTAAACACTCAGGTGGGAAAGATAAAAATCTACAACAATGTGTTTAAAACAAAGCTGATTTATTTCAAGTCTATCCAGAATATTAATAACCACTCTAACTGGGCTGGAGGTTATCAGTAGAAACAGACCCCAACTATCAGAATACAAATATAGAATATTTATAGCACAGGAAGCCATTCAGCCCATTGTATCTGTGCTGGCTGAAAAAGAGCTAGCCAGCCTAATCCCACTTTCCAGCTCTTGGTCTGCAGTCCTGTAGTTTACAGCACCGCAAGTGCATATCCAAGTGTTTTGTTAAAATGTAAGGGTTTCTGCCTCTACCACCTTTTCAGGCAGTGAGTTCCAGACTGCCACCACCCTCTGGGTGAAATGATTTCTCCACTCCCCCCTAATCCTTCTGCCAATTACTTGAAAACTATGTCACCTGATTATTAATTCCTCCGCTAATGGAAACAGGTCCTTCCTATCCAATCTTTCATCATAGTGAAAATTCTCCATCCCTGGCACATCTTCATAAATCTCCTCTGTATCCTCTCTGATGCCATCACACCTTTCCTGTAATGCGGTGACCAGAACTGTACACAGTACTCTAGCTGTTATTTAACTAGTGTTTTATTCAGGTCTAGCATAACCTCCCTGCTCTTGTAATAAAAACAGAAAATGTAGGAAATATTCAGCAGGTCTGGCAGCATCTGTGGAGAGAGAAGCAGAGTTAATGTTTCAGGTCTGTGACCATTCATCAATAGAAAATGCTGGAAATACTCGTTGCTCTTATATTCTATGCCTTGGCTAATATAAGAAAGTATCCCATATGCCTTCTTAAGTAACTCATTTACCTGTCCAGCTACATTCATGGATCTGTGGACATGCACTTCAAGAACCCTCTGTTCCTCTACACTTTTCAGGATCCGCCCACTCGTTGTGTATTCCCTTGCCTCGTTACCTCACACTTCGAATTCCATTTGCCTCTTTTCTGCCCACCTGACCAGTCCATTGATATCTACATGCAGTCTACAGCTATCTTTTTCATTATCAACCACACGACCAATTTTTGTATCATCTGCAAACTTCTTAATCATGGCTCCTACATTTAAGTCTAACTCATTGATATATACCACGAAAAGCAAGCAGCCTACTGCTGAGCCCAGTGGAAACCCAATTGGAAACAGGTTTCCAGTCAGGATTCATTTCTGGGTGTGATTAACAGCAGCAAGAGCAGAATCCAATCCCTGCAGTCACTCACTAACTTACTGGTATGTCACCAGGTTGGTTGACTGAGTGAGTCACTTCGCACAAATGGAGGTGAACGGCCTCTCCCCAGTGTGAACTCGCTGGTGTATCAGAAGCTCGGTTGAATCAGTGAATTCCTGACCACACTCACAGCAGGTGAATGGTCTCTCCCCAGCATGAATACGTTGGTGTTTCAGCAGATCCTTTTTGCTTTTAAATCTCTTCTCACAGTCAGAACATTTTAAAGGTCTCTCATCAGAGTGAACCTGCTGGTGTGTCAGCAGGGTGGATGAATGAGTGAATCCCTTCCCACACTCACAGCAGGTGAACGGCCTCTCCCCAGTGTGAGTGCGTTGGTGGTTGAGTAAATTTTTTGTGCTTTTGAAGCTCTTCCCACAGTCAGAACATTGAAAGGGTCTCTCATCAGAGTGAACCCGCTGGTGTGTCCGGAGATTTGATAAAACATTAAACGCCTTCCCACATTCAAGGCAGATGAAAGGCCTCTCTCCAGTGTGAACTTGCTGATGTGTATAGAGGCTGGACGAATGAGTGAATCCCTTCCCACACACAGAGCAGGTAAACGGCCTCTCCCCAGTGTGAGTGCGTTGATGGTTCAGTAAATCCTTTTTACTTTTAAAGCTCTTCTCACAAACAGAACATTGAAAAGGTCTGTTATCAGAGTGAACAAGTTGGTGTCTCAGGAGGTGGGATGACTGTGTGAATCCCTTCCCGCACACGGAGCAGATAAACGGCCTCTCCCCAGTGTGAGTGCGTTGGTGTGCCAGTAGATCCTTTGTGCTTTTAAAGCTCTTCTCACAATCAGAACATTTGAACGGTCTCTTATCAGAGTGAACCCGCTTGTGTTTCTGGAGAGTTGATAAAGCATTAAATCCCTTCCCGCATTCAAGGCAGATGAATGGCCTCTCTCCAGTATGAATTCTCTGGTGTGTATACAGACTGGACGACTGAGTGAATTCCTTCCCACACATGGAGCAGGTGAATGGCCTCTCTCCAGTGTGACTGCGTCGATGAGTTTCCAGTTCAGATGGGTAATTGAATCCCTTTCCACAATCCCCACATTTCCATGGTTTCTCCGTGGTGCAGGTGTCCTTGTCTCTCTCCAGGTTGGATGATCAGTTGAAGCCTTGTCCACACACAGTACAAGTGTACGGTTTCTCCCCACTGTGAATGGTGCAGTGTTTTGTCAGGCTGTGTAAATGGTTAAAGCTCAGTCAGTACTCTGGAACACTCTCACTCGGGTGTGTATCTCGGTGCTTTTTCAGTCACACTGATGTTTGAAATATTTTCCCGCAGACAGAACAGACAAACATTTCTCCTTCCACATTCAAAGGCTCCTGATATTCAGGTCCTGATAAACTGAGTGACTGTCCAATATTGATGTGATGTTTGGTTTGAGCTTCCTGTCTGAAAATTCTCTCCTAATCGCCTGTAAAAGGAATTTACACAGAATTACACAGAATATACAGCTTCGAAACAGGCCATTCGGCCCAACTAGTCTGTGCCAGTGTTTATACCCCACATGCGTCTCCTCCCAATCCATCTACCTCATCATAGTCTTTCAGTACATTGATCTACTCCCTTTGCTCTGATGTTCTCGTCTAGTTTCCTTTCGAGAAATCCAAGCCAGGGGTGTCAAACCTTTTCACGTGGGGGGGGGGGGGGGGGGGGCAACTTTTAAAAGCCCACCGGCAAACCCCACATCTGTCCAAAGTTTGGAAACTGCTGTTCCTGCTCTGTGTGCCTGTTAGCTATGGGAAGAAGTGTTAACGAGCAATAGGTAAAGATCTTAACTCAGAAATTCCAATTCAGCTGTGAAACTGACAGTGCAATTTGTTTTAAAGCCAGTCTGCTCGGAAAGAAACCAGTGGGAAATTTCTCACCCTGAAATTATCAGTGACGGACCTCAAAACTGTTTTTTAACCACAGGCAAGGATGAGAAACGGCTGCATACAGTTTACATCCATGGGCCGGATGGATACCTTTGGTGAGCCAGATCCTGGCCTGTGGGCCATATACTGGACAATCCTGATCTAAGCCATTTGCCTCAACCAGATCTTGTGATACGGAGTTCCACATTCTACCCACTCTGAGTAAAGGGACCGTGTCTGTTATATTTAAACTTGTATTTATTGCCCCTAAGGTTGGATTCTCCCACAAGTGGAAACAAACATTCTTTCCACGTAGACCCTGTCGAACCCATTCATAATTTTAAAGACGTCTATCAGGTCACCTCTAAGTCCTGCCCTTTCAAAAGAAAAAAGCCCCAACCTGTTTAATCTTTCTCAATAACTAATTATCAGTTTGCCAAAGCAATCACTGCTAGTCCAGGATAGAAATTCAGAAGAGACAAACATTTCACTTGGTTTGAGTTTGCTGTATGTAAATCTTCCCCTCCTAAGCTCCTGTAAAAGCAGTTTACGAAAACCATCACTGTCTACAATAGAAATTCACATTCCTCCTGCTTCCTTGCCCAGGATAACTGCGCATGCGCCCTACCGCCCTATAAAAACGGCGGCTGTTAACCCCGGGACTGTCACCAGGAGAAGCCTCACAGCTGTCTCCCCACTCGGTGCGTTTGCTTCTTATTCGGGGTTTGAGGCCTACACCAGGTGTTTACAAAGCCTCCCCGCCCACCTGCCGACTCAATTCCCCTCCTGCGCTTCTGACTCGCTGCGGATCCGACACAATGAATTCCTTCCTGCTCCAGCACTGTGCATGCTCATGCTCCTGTCACAGCCAGCACGGTGCCTTTCATAAATCCAGGTTGACTCTGCCCAATCATATTATTTTCTAAGTGTCTCATTATCATATCCTTTAGAATAGAGAAAATGTTAGAATCTACTACTGATATCAAACTAATAGGTCTGTAGTGCCCCATTTTCTCTCCCCCTCCTTTCTGGGGGATTACATTTGCTACTTTACAGACTGCAGGAACCCTTCCAGAATCCATCAAATTTTGAAAGATAATCACCAATGCACCCACTATATCCCTATAGCCACCTCATTTAACACTCTGGGATGTCGCTCATCTGGTCCAGGGGATTTATCAACCTTCAATTCAGTTAATTATTCGATCAGTCCCTCATTTTCACAAGTGCTTTGGTTCCCTAGTATTTCTGGGAGAATTTTGGTAACTTCCTCCGTGAAGACAGACAAAGTAATTGTTTAGTTTCTCCGCTATTTCCCTATCCTCCATTATAAATTCTCCTGTCTCCGCCTGTAATGGACCCACATTTGTCCTTACTGATCTTTTCCTTTTCACATATCTAAAGAAGCTTTTACAGTCCACCTTTATGCTACTCGCTAGCTTGTATTCACATTCTCCTTTCCCTTCTTTATCAGTTTCTTGGTCATCCTTTGCTGGATTCTAAATTGCTCCCAATCCTCAGGCTTAACACTTTTTCTGGCAACTTTATAAGCCACTTCCTTTGATCTAATGTAATGTTTAACTTCTTCTGTTAGCCACAGTTGATTCATCTTTCCCGTTGGGTTTTTGTGTTTTCGAGGAATGGTTATTTGTTGTAGACCATGTCATAATACTTTAAATATTAGCCTATGGCTGTCTGTCAAATCTTTTGGTGTATTTTCCCAATCCACCATAGCCAACTTACCTCTCATACCTTCAGTTTCTTTTGTTCAGATTTAAGACCCAAGTTTCAGAATGAATTACATCACTTTCAAATTTAATGTAAAATTCTATAATATTATGGTCACTATTTCCTAAATGCTCCTTTACAGCAAGGTTATTAATTCGCACTTTCTCGTTATATAATACGAAATCTGAACTAGCCCGATCCAGAGTTGGTTCTTCAACATTCTGCTCCTGAAAACCATCTCGTACACACTCCAGTAATTCATCCTCCACAGCATTAGTGTTGATTAGGTTAACCCAGTCTATATGTAAACTGAAGATGCCCATTATTACTTTATTACCCATGTTACATACACCTCTAATTTCCAGATTTATACCATGCCCAACATTACCACTACAGTTTGGTGGCCTATAAACAATTCCCACCAATGTTTGCTGCCCCTTGCTGTTTCTTAGCTTCACCCAAACTGATTCTACATCTTGATCCTGCGATCCTCTCACAAATGTATTGATCGTGTCCCTAATTAAAAACATTACCCCACGCCCTTGTCCTTTTTTCCTATCTTTCCTAAATGACGATTATCCTTGACTATTCAGTTCCCAGTCTTGGTCACCGTGTAAACATGTCTCTGTAATGGCAATTTAATCATACCAGTTCACCTCGATTTGTGTTTTCAAATCATTTACCTTCTTGCATTCAGAGTGCCCTTAACTTTGTCTTTTTAACATATTCTGCATTCTGATCCTATTTGATGCTTGCCTTCACTTCGTCTGACTTCTAATTTTGCTTACTACTTCCTGTTAGCAGTTTTGCTTCCCGCCAATCTCCCCTTCCTACCCCACACTCAGATTATCAATTCCCTTATTGCTACGTTGCTCTCTTGCCTTCTCCTCTCTCTCTCTCTAAATGATCACATCTTCCCTCACTCGATTCCTCGCTCCCACTATTTAGTTTAAAGCCCTCTCCACCGCCCTAGTTACACGACTCGCCAGAACACTGGCCCCAGCACGTTTTAGGTGAAGACCATCCCAATGGTACAACTTCCACTTTCCCCAGTACTGATGCCAGTGCCCCATGAATGGAAACCCACATCTCCCACAACTCTCTAATCTTATCCACCCTATTTCAATATGCTCGTGGCTCAGGTAATAATCCAGAGATTATTACCTTGAAGGTTCTTTTTAATTTAGCCCCTAATTGCTTATATCCCAGCTCAGAACATCTTTCCTAGTCCTATCTATGTCATTGGTCCCCACATGGACCACAACTGGATCCTCCCTCTCCAAGTTCCTCTCCAGCCCTGAGCAGATGTCCTGAACCCTGGCACCAGGCAGGCAACACAGCCTTCTCACACTTCGTTGCAGAGAACAGTGTCTATCCCCCAACTATACTGTCCCCTACTACCACTACATTCCTATTTACCCCTGCTTGAATGGCTTCCTGTACCACGGTGCCATGGTCAGTTTGCTCATCCACCCTGTAGCCCTCACTCTCACCCATATAAGCTGAAAGAACCTCAAATCTGTTGGACAATTGCAAGGGCTGAGGCTGCTCTACTTCTGCCTTCTCTATCCCCTTCGCTGCTTCAATCGCAGTGATACCCTCCTGTCCCTGTTCAAATCAGAACTCCCTATCCCAAGGGGTGTGACTGCCTTCTGGAACAAAGTGTCCCAGTAACTTTCCCTCTCCCTGATGCATCACAGTGGCTGTAGCTCAGCCTCCAGCTCACTGACTTTGAGGCGAAGCTCCTCGAGCCGCAGACATGTTTGCCATGGATCACACTGGCGTCCACCAGCTCCCACATACTGCAGCCACAACACATCACCTGCCCTGTCATCTTTATAATTTAATTTTTTTTTTTAAATTTATAATTAATAAACTCCACAATACTAAGCCCCACTACGAGTAAGCTTTAATACGGCTGTTAACCCTTCCTACAACTAATGAAACTGTAATAATTTACCTCGGTCTCAGAAGATTCTTAGGTTTATTATTCAAATTGATGCTAGATTGATTAAATTAAAATTCCCTAGTTTAGATAAGAGAAAATGATCACAACCAATCACTTGTCTTCCATGTTGAAAAGTCATTGTCAATTCCTCTTTCCTCTGCACCGAATTCCCACCTGAACCAAATTCCCACTTTCACACCTTGACTATATACCACTCTGGTGAAGTCTCCACTCCGTGTGCCCGAGCGATAACCATTATTAGTGACAGTGGCTATATTTCAGTCAGCATAAGTAAGACTTGACACATGTCAATGTCTGAGCAGTACTATCAAAGTACAACAGCATTAGAATCATTGAAAGCTAAAGGCACAGAAAAAGAGGCCACTTGGCGCATCGTGTCTGTGCCATCCGAAGAACGATCCACCTATTCTAATCCCACCTTCCAGCATTTGGTCCACAGCCCTGCAACTTACGGCACTGGAGGTGCATATCCCAACTCCTTTTGAATGAGTTGAGAGTCTCTGCCTCAACTACCCTTTCAGGCAGTGAGTTCCAGACCACCCTCCGGATGAAAATGTTTTTCCTCATCTCCCCTCTAATTTTTCTACCAATCACTTTAAATCTATGTCCCCTCATCACTGACCTCTCTGCTAAGGTGAATAGACCCTTCACCTCCACTCTATCCAGGCCCCTCAAAACTTTGTACATTTCAATCAGATCTCCCTTCAGCCATCTCTGTTCAAAGAACAACCCCAGCTTATCCAATCTGTTCTCATAGCTGCATTTTTCCAATCCTGGCAACATCCTCGTAAATCTCCTCTGTACCCTCTCGAGTGCAATTACATCCTTTCTGTAATGAGGTGAGCAGAACTGCACACAGTACTCAAGTTGTGGCCTAACCAGTGAGTTATACAGTTCCAGCATAACCTCCCTGCTCTTGTATTCTATACCTCAGCTAATAAAGGAAAAGATTCCATATGCCTTCTTAACCACCTTATTGACATGTCCTGCTACCTTCAGGAATCCGTGGGCATTCACTCCAAGGTCCCTGACTTCTTCTCATCTCTCAGTATTTTCCCCATTAATTGTGTATTCCTTTGCCTTGTTTGACCTTCCCAAATATATCACCTCACACTTCTCCAAGTTGAATTCCATTTGCCACTTTTCTGTCCATCTGACCAGACTATCAATATCTTCCTGCAGCCTACAGCTATCCTCCTCGCAATCCACCACATGGCCAATCTCTGTGTTGTCTGCAAACTTCTTGATCATGCCTCCCTACATTAACATCCAAATCGTTAATATAGACCACAAAAAGCAGGGGACCCAGTAGAACACCACTGGAAACAGCCCTCCAGTCGCTAAAACAGCCGTCAACAATTACCCTTTGTTTCCAGCCACTGAGCCAATTTTGTATCCACCTTGCTGCATTTCCCTGGATCCTATGGGATTTTATTTTTTAAACAGTCTGCCATGTGGGACCTTGTCAAAAGCCTTGCTATAATCCATGTAGACCACATCAACTGCACTACCCTCATCTATCTTCCTTGTTACTTCTTCAAAGAATACGATCAAGTTCGTCAAACAAGATCTTCCCTTAACAAATCCATGCTGACTATCCTTGATTAATCTAGGGTCCAAGTGACAGTTTATCCAGTCTCTCAGAATAGATTTCAATAATTTGCCCACTACTGAGGTTAGACTGACTGGCCTGAATTATTCAGTCTATCCTTCGCTCCCTTTACCATTACGCGCTGGGTATAAGTGCAATCTCCACGTATCCCACTCCCTGGCCCTGCCCCAAGTACCGTTGCATCAGTCAATTCAACACATAAAAACTTTATTTCTGTGCTCGGGGAATTTCCTCTTATACTTTCTTCACACAGCAAAGCTAAAGAAGACAGATTAATCCAATCATCACCTCGGTATTATTTAAACAGCCCAATTACAAAAGATGTCACTGAACCATCTGCCCGTCCAAACCAGGTCAAACTCTCACGATCGTTGGCTTCCCACATTCCGACACCCATCAGCTCGTAACTACTACAATGCCAGTGCCTGGGCAAAACAAGGAGAACATGGTGCCCCTGGCACCCCGGTGTCTTGTCTAGGATTCTATTGCTTTCTCTGCCCTCTGTCAGGACCTCTGGAATTCTGCGAGGGTGTTTATCATTAATTCTTACAAAGCAGGCTGTCTGTTTTCATGCTCTGCTGGATTTCTGCTGAACTTTTACCTTTTGACCATTTGGTCAATGAAGGTCCAAACCAAATGAAGGTCCCATCATGTCACCTCTTAGCCGTTTTTACCCATAGAGTATCAGAAAAACGATTCAATATATAATTCAGTATAAGATTCAGTATAACAATGAAATTAAAGAAATGTACAATCATAGATTTTAAGAGAGTTTCATTAATTAGCAAGAAAACCTAATGTAGGGATTTCTGAGGATTCTTACAAAATGATGAAACACAGCTCCACACGGTCTGCAGGAATTCCTTCCCACAGTGTGCAGTGACATTCAAACACAGCTCCAGCAAACCACAGCAAACACAATCCAGACAAAGAGGACATGTGTCCTCCTTATAGAGAAACCAGACAAAGAGGACGTGTGTCCTCCTTATAGAGAAACCAGGCAAAGAGGACGTGTGTCCTCCTTATCGAGAAACCAGGCAAAGAGGACGTGTGTCCTCCTTATAGAGAAACCAGGCAAAGAGGACGTGTGTCCTCCTTATAGAGAAACCAGACTAAAAGGACACGTGTCCTCCTTATAGAGAAAAAGACTAAAAGGACGCGTGTCCTCCTTATAGAGAAAAAGACTAAAAGGACGTGTGTCCTCCTTATAGAGAAACCAGACTAAAAGGACACGTGTCCTCCTTATAGAGAAAAAGACTAAAAGGACACGTGTCCTCCTTATAGAGAAACCAGACTAAAAGGACACGTGTCCTCCTTATAGAGAAAAAGACTAAAAGGACACGTGTCCTCCTTATAGAGAAACCAGACAAAGAGGACGTATGTCCTCCTTATAGAGAAACCAGGCAAAGAGGATGTGTGTCCTCCTTACACAGAAACTGAACAAAGAGAACGTGCGTCCTCCTTTTGGAGAAACTAGACAAAGGGGACATGTTTCCTCCTTGGAGAGAAATCTAGACATGTTAAAATACTAGTTATTACAATCAATGTTGCAGCTGCTGAAAGGCTGACCGTACTGAGGTTTGTGGAGATGGAGCTGGCAGACGTGTTGCACTGAAGTGTGATATCTCACCCCTGAAGAGTCTCTTACTGTCATATTGTAATTCCCTTTTTCTGTTGCCTGGTGTCAGGAATAGAAATCAAAGGGAGATGATGTCCCACTCTATTCATCAACTATCTGACACATTTCCAAGCATTTCCTTCCTGATTTTACAAAGATCCCGACTCCATTAGTTAACAATGGATTGTCAGTCTGCCAAAGTTTAGTGAGGTTTGAAAGGATTCACTGTGAAGCTACACTTACCCATCTGTCTTTGGGCCTGTGTTTGGATTGTGTTGGACAAGAGTCAAATATCTCACCTACATCCGGTACGTTGTGTGACGTATTAAGACTGGACTTGGAAAATGTTGAGTTTGAACCTGACAATTCTGGAATTGGGAACAGTCAATGATTTTTGTTTTTCACATAACTATCTAGTGATGAGATCAGTCAAAATAAATTTAAAGATGATGCTGCGATTTACTTAACGCAACTGAATAATTCTACAAGGACGCTAGCGCAGTCTTCCTCAGTATTAACCACATCCCCCAATGTGGTTCACCTGCAAATTTTGAAATTGTATTTCTGATCTCAACTCCAAATAGTTTATGTAAATGGTGAACAACAGTGATCCCAATCCCTGTGGAACACCACTTCCCACCTTCCACCAGCCTGAGTAAATACCTTTAACCCCTACTCTGTTTTCTGGTTTGTAGCCAGCTTGCTCTCCATTCTGCTGCCTGGTCACTAAGGCCGATTGAATTTCCAGGTACATTACATACTGGGGCGGCACAGCGGCGCAGTGGTTAGCACCGCAGCCTCACAGCTCCAGCGACCCGGGTTCAATTCCGGGTACTGCCTGTGTGGAGTTTGCAAGTTCTCCCTGTGTCTGCGTGGGTTTCCTCCGGGTGCTCCGGTTTCCTCCCACATGCCAAAGACTTGCAGGTTGATAGGTAAATTGGCCATTAGAAATTGCCCCTAGTATAGGTAGGTGGTAGGGAAAATATAGGGACAGGTGGGGATGTGGTAGGAATATGGGATTAGTATAAATGGTGGTTGATGGTTGGCACAGACTCGGTGGGCCGAAGGGCCTGTTTCAGTGCTGTATCTCTAAACGTCTACTCTTTCTGTTCCTTCTTCAAAGGATTCAATAAGGTTGGTCAAGCATCACCTTCCCTTTTGAAATCCATGCTGGCTGCTCTTCATTATATTTTCCGTTAGATGTTTTTCCTTTACATCTTTGAGTACAGACATCATCATTCCAACCACTAAAATAGAAGCTAAATACTGCAGATGCTGGAAATCTGAAATAAAAACAAGAAATGCTGGAAATACTCAGCAGGTCTGGCAGCATCTGCGGAGAGAGAAGCAGAGTTAACGTTTCAGGTCAGTGACCCTTCTTCAGAACTGGCAAATATTAGAAATGTAAAAGGTTATAAGCAAGTAAAGCGGGGATGGGGCAAGAGATAACAAAGGAGAAGGTGTAGCTAGGACAAGGTCACAGAATAGCTGACCAGAAGGTCATGGAGCAAAGGCAAACAATATGTTAATGCTGTGTTGAAAGACAAAGCATTAGTGCAGATAGGGTGTTAACAGACTGAAAATTGAATAACCGCAAGTACAAATATGAAAATAAATAGTGGGTAAGCAAACTGAACAAACTAAGATGAAACAAAATAAAACAAAAAAATATATAAAAAAGAATAACTAAAGATAAAAGTGGAATACACCTGTTCAGTTCGCAAGCATGACCCTGAGCTTCTGGTCACCAGTCATCTCTGTTCCAATCCCACTCTGCCCTCAGCCTCCTACACTGTTCTAATGAAGCTCAACAGAAGCTCGAGGAACAGCTCATTTTTCAATTTGGCACTTCAGTCTTCCAGACTCAACACCGAGTTGAAAATTTCACATAATTTCTCTTACAATTCAGTGGGATGTAAACAGTAACCCCGGCACTTACCAGCATCTTAAAGAGTGAGAAAAAATTTGGCTGCAAATTGTGTCCTAATATCCTATTAAAGGTGTTTACCAAAGTCATTAGGCCCTTGAAGCCCCGCCCACTCGGTGTCACCAAGATGGCCGCGCATGCGCTCTACTCCCCGTCCAGCCAAGATGGCGGCTGCTAACCTCTTCTCGGGAGAAAGTCCCGGAGCTGCAAACGAAGACCTGGAGCTTTTTATTCGGAGCTTGCGGCCTACAACAGATGTTTCTGAAGTCTCCCCGCTCACCCGCCGGCTCCATTCCTCCCCTGCGTTCCGTCGACACTCATCTGCTGCAAGAGAGTCTCCACCACTCGCACAGCTCTGATCAAAGTGACACTACGCATGCTCCAAATACAGTCCAGCACTGCGCCTGCGCACTGGGCTCCTGCTGTCAATCCACTCCCCATCAACTATTGTCTTTTCTTTTGGGCCTCCTTATCTCGAGAGACAATGGATACGCGCCTGGAGGTGGTCAGTGGTTTGTGAAGCAGCGCCTGGAGTGGCTATAAAGGCCAATTCTGGAGTGACAGGCTCTTCCACAGGTGCTGCAGAGAAATTTGTTTGTTGGGGCTGTTGCACAGTTGGCTCTCCCCTTGCGCCTCTGTCTTTTTTCCTGCCAACTACTAAGTCTCTTCGACTCGCCACAATTTAGCCCTGTCTTTATGGCTGCCCGCCAGCTCTGGCGAATGCTGGCAACTGACTCCCACGACTTGTGATCAATGTCACACGATTTCATGTCGCGTTTGCAGACGTCTTTATAACGGAGACATGGACGGCCGGTGGGTCTGATACCAGTGGCGAGCTCGCTGTACAATGTGTCTTTGGGGATCCTGCCATCTTCCATGCGGCTCACATGGCCAAGCCATCTCAAGCGCCGCTGACTCAGTAGTGTGTATAAGCTGGGGGTGTTGGCCGCTTCAAGGACTTCTGTGTTGGAGATATAGTCCTGCCACCTGATGCCAAGTATTCTCCGAAGGCAGCGAAGATGGAATGAATTGAGACGTCGCTCTTGGCTGGCATACGTTGTCCAGGCCTCGCTGCCGTAGAGCAAGGTACTGAGGACACAGGCCTGATACACTCGGACTTTTGTGTTCCGTGTCAGTGCGCCATTTTCCCACACTCTCTTGGCCAGTCTGGACATAGCAGTGGAAGCCTTACCCATGCGCTTGTTGATTTCTGCATCTAGAGACAGGTTACTGGTGATAGTTGAGCCTAGGTAGGTGAACTCTTGAACCACTTCCAGAGCGTGGTCGCCAATATTGATGGATGGAGCATTTCTGACATCCTGCCCCATGATGTTCGTTTTCTTGAGGCTGATGGTTAGGCCAAATTCATTGCAGGCAGACGCAAACCTGTCGATGAGACTCTGCAGGCATTCTTCAGTGTGAGATGTTAAAGCAGCATCGTCAGCAAAGAGGAGTTCTCTGATGAGGACTTTCCGTACTTTGGACTTCGCTCTTAGACGGGCAAGGTTGAACAACCTGCCCCCTGATCTTGTGTGGAGGAAAATTCCTTCTTCAGAGGATTTGAACGCATGTGAAAGCAGCAGGGAGAAGAAAATCCCAAAAAGTGTGGGTGCGAGAACACAGCCCTGTTTCACACCACTCAGGATAGGAAAGGGCTCTGATGAGGAGCCACCATGTTGAATTGTGCCTTTCATATTGTCATGGAATGAGGTGATGATACTTAGTAGCTTTGGTGGACATCCGATCTTTTCTAGTAGTCTGAAGAGACCACGTCTGCTGACGAGGTCAAAGGCTTTGGTGAGATCAATGAAAGCAATGTAGAGGGGCATCTGTTGTTCACGGCATTTCTCCTGTATCTGACGAAGGGAGAACAGCATGTCAATAGTCGATCTCTCTGCACGAAAGCCACACTGTGCCTCAGGGTAGACGCGCTCGGCCAGCTTCTGGAGCCTGTTCAGAGCGACTCGAGCAAAGACTTTCCCCACTATGCTGAGCAGGGAGATTCCACGGTAGTTGTTGCAGTCACCGCGGTCACCTTTGTTTTTATAGAGGGTGATGATGTTGGCATCGCGCATGTCCTGGGGTACTGCTCCCTCGTCCCAGCACAGGCATAGCAGTTCATGTAGTGCTGAGAGTATAGCAGGCTTGGCACTCTTGATTATTTCAGGGGTAATGCTGTCCTTCCCAGGGGCTTTTCCACTGGCTAGGGAATCAATGGCATCACTGAGTTCCGATTTGGTTGGCTGTATGTCCAGCTCATCCATGACTGGTAGAGGCTGGGCTGCATTGAGGGCAGTCTCAGTGACAGCATTCTCCCTGGAGTACAGTTCTAGGTAGTGCTCAACCCAGCGGTCCATCTGTTTGCGTTGGTCAGTGATTATGTCCCCCGATTTAGATTTGAGGGGGGTGATCTTCTTGATGGTTGGCCCAAGAGCTCTCTTCATGCCATCATACATTCCTCTGATGTTTCCGGTGTCTGAGGCCAGCTGAATATGACTGCATAGGTGTTGCCAGTAGTCGTTTGCGCAATGCCTAGCTGTTCTTTGTGCAGTACTTCTGGCTGCTTTAAGTGCTGCGGATGTTAAATCGCTGGGGGCTTTCTTGTAGTTCAAAAGTGCAATGCGCTTAGCGGCTATGACAGGTTCCAGCTCTTCATTATGAGATTGAAACCAGTCTGCATTTCTCTTCGCACTTTTGCCGTAGGTGGTCAAAGCTGACTCATAGATGGCGTCTCTGATGTGGGCCCACCTGGTCTCAGCATCCCCTGTGGGAGTGTTTTGAAGGGCTGTTACAAGTGAATTTAGAAATTTTTGTAACAGCTGTGGGTGAGAAATTCTGCTCGTGTTGATGCGCGGGTGGCCCTTCTTCTGCATCAACTATTGTAAACTGCAGCTAAAATGAACTTGTGCAATAATACCGTGAGCCTTCTGTCCGGCACCTCAAACATCTTTTGACAATCCATCTAGACAACATCCACTGCATTTCCTTTCTCACTACACCGTGCTATTGCCTCAAATAATCTCTGTTGTTTGTCCCGAATGAAACCATTTCGCGAACAAATGTTGAAATGTTTGCTTCAAATGCAAGGCTTCATCTGTTTTCAGACAGAAAAGGGCCATTTTTCTCCTGGAGTTTGAGTGAAATCAGGTTGAAAATGATGCAGGGTTTCAGCCAAGGAGGGAGATCTGGGTTGAGCCCCGCTCACCCTGTGCTGAAAGCCCCACCCCTCATTTACTCTGATTCGTTGGAGGACCAAACACCCGCTCAGTCCTCCAGCCATGCCCCACTCTTCCCATTGGCTTGAAGCTGATGTCAATCATCCTGGCATTGTGTGGTAACCATGGGTAGGCTGATAACAAATTGTACTGAACATCAAAATATCCCAAGCCGCTTCACAGGAGCATTATAAAACAAAATATGAGACCGAGCCAGTTGACCAAAAGAATGGTCAAAGAGGTAGGTTTGAACATACGAACTAGGAGCAGGATCCCCTCGAGCCTGCTCAGGCATTCTCTAAGATCAGGGCTAATCTGTGGAAGGCTTTTGACAGGATATCACACACCTACACGATGGACGTGCTCTCCAAAATGGGGTTTGGGGAGGGAGTTTGCAATTTAATCAAACTGCTCCACACAAACATCAATAGCGCAGTCTCAATCAAGTTTCCCGATCCAATCTGGAGTCAGACAGGGCTGACTTCTCTACCCTGTCTTGTTTGTTTGCTGTATCGAACCTTTTGCTGAGTCCATTAGGAAGGATGCGAGCATAAGCGGGGTTACAATCCCAGCCAGTGGAGGCACTCAGGTAAAAACCTCCCTGTGCATGGACGGCATCGCCGTCTTCTGCTCTGATCCGCTGTCCGTTCGCAGACTGCTGAGCATCTGCGACCAGTTCGAACAGGCCTCAGGAGCCAAAGTCAACCACGGCAAGAGTGAGGCCATGTTCTTTGGGAACTGGGCCGACATATCCTTTGTCCCGTTCACCGTCAAGTCAGACTACTTGAAGGTGCTGGGGATATGGTTCGGAAGGGCCAGGGCGTGCACCAAAACCTGGAAGGAGAGAGTAGCCAAGGTAAAACACAAGCTGAGCGTGTGGGAGCAGCGATCTCTCTCCATTGTGGGTAAGAACCTGGTCATCAGGGGTGAGGCGCTCACGTTATTGCTGTATGTGGCGCAAGTCTGGCCCATACCCCACTCCTGAGCCGTGGCAGTCACCCGAGCCATTTTCCGCTTTATCTGGAGATCCAAAATGGACCAAGTCCGGAGGGACACGATGTTCAAATCTGTGGATAAGGGCGGGAAAAATGTACCCAATGTGGCCCTCATTCTGATGACCACCTTCATCCGTGGCTGCATCAAGCTGTGCGTAGAGCCCCAGTTAGCAAACACCAAGTACCACTATGTGGAGAGGTTCTATCTGTCCCCGGTGTTGCGAAGGATGGGTCTGGTAAAATTGCCGCAGAACGCTCCATCCAGTTGGACCGTGCCGTACTACCTATCCTTCTTGGGAAAGTTTCTGCGGGAAAACACCTTTGACAACCAATCCATCAGGCAGTGGTCTGCACGGAATGTCCTCAAGGCCCTACGGGAAAAGGAGGTGGTGGATCCTGTCGGATGGTTCCCCGAGCAGACTGCCAAAGTCATTTCACAGAATGCCCCATCAGCAGAACTTTCAAACAAGCACCAAGACATAGCTTGGCTGGTGGTGAGAAGGGCCTTCCCTGTCAGATCCTTCCTGCACGCCCAGAGTCTCGTCCCCTCCACACGCTGCCCTCGAGGTGGCTGTGGTGGGGAAGAGACAGTTGCCCACCTCCTTCTGGAATGTGTCTTTGCAAAGCAGGTGTGGAAAGAGATGCAGTGGTTTTTATCGAGATTCATCCCAAGAAGCTCTGTAACACAGGAGTCTGTGCTCTACGGGCTGCTCCCAGGGACGCACACTGAAATAAACATCAACTGCTGCTAGAGTACCATCAATTCAGCGAAAGACGCTGTTTGGTCTGCCCGAAACTCGCTGGTCTTCCAGCGCAAAGAGTTGTCCACGACCGAGTGTTGCAGACTGGCACATTCCAAGGTCCAGGACTACGTGCTGACGGATGCACTAAGCTTGGGGCAGCTGCTGCAAAGGCTCAATGGGGAAAGACCATTGTGGAAGGTCCTCCCACCAAAGTGAACTGGGGGACTGGACCCATGGGAAACACCTCAGGCTGTATATACCAAATATGGGTTTACTGTAAAACGTACATGGCATGTAAAATGGAATGGAAGGGTTGTGAGGCAACTCACTCCTGTATCGAAGAAAACGGATTTCCTTTGCACCTTTTGGAATGTCAACTTGGTGCTGTTTTGAACGGTTTTGTAATGCACTGTTTATACAGATGTTTATGAATAAAGTATATTTTTGGGGTAAAAAAATCTGTTTGTGGACTCGACTCCAATTTCCTGCCCACCTCCCGATATCCTTTGTTTCCCTTGTTTGTTAGGAATCTGTCTACCTCTGCCTTAAAAAGATTCAATGACCCTGCCTCCACCACTCTCCAGGAAAGAGATTTTCAGACTCACAACCCTCAGAGAAAAATTTCTCCTCATCTGTCTTAAATGGGAGACCCGTTATTTTTAAACTGAGTCCCCTAGTTTTAGTCTCTCCCCAAGGGGAAACATCCTTTCAACACCCACCCTGTCAAGTCCCCTCAGGATCTTATATATTTCTATCAGATCACAGAATCATTACAGTGCAGGAGGCCATTCAGCCCATCATGTCTGCACCGGCAATCCGGAAACCAATTCCCTCAATTCCATTCCCCTGCCTTCTCCCCATAACCCTGCACATTCATTCTTTTCATAAATGTCTAATTTCCTTTTGAATGCGTCAATTGAACCTGTCTCCACCACGTTCTCAGGAAGCGCATTCCACACCTTAACCACTTGCTGCGTGAAAAAGTTTTTCTTCAGGTCACTTTTGCTTCTCCTAGGAAATACTTTAAATCTGTGCCCTCTCGCTCGCAATCCTTTCACAAGTGGGAACAGTTTCTCTCTATCTCCTCTGTCCAGACCCCTCGTGATTTTGAATACCTCTATCAAATCACTTCTCAGCCTTCCCTTCTCCAAGGAGAACAGTCCTAACTTCTCCAATCTAAATTAAATTCCTCATCCCTGGAACCATTCTCGTGAATCTTTTCTGTACTCTCTCCAATACTCTCGCGTCTTTCCTAAAGTGCGGTGCCCAGAACTGGACGCAATATTCCAGCTGAGGCCGAACTAGTGTCTTATACTTCCTTGCTTTTGTACTTTATGCCCCTATGTCTCTATTAATAAAGCCCAGGATACTGTATGCTTTATTAACTGCGCTCTCAACCTATCCTGTCACCTTCAATGACTTATGCACATATACACCTAGGTCCCTCTGCTCCTGCAACCCCTTTAGAATCGTAACCTTTATTCTATATTCTCTCCATGTTCTTCCTACCAACATGAATCACTTCACATTTCTCTGCATCGAACTTCATCTGCCACCTGTCTGCCCATTCCACCAACCTATCAATGTCCTTTAGAAGTTCTACACTATCCTCCTCACAGTTCACAATGTTTCCAAGTTTCATATCATCTGCAAATTTTAAAATGGTGCCCTGTACACCAAGGTCTAGGTCATTAACATACATCAGGAAAAGCAAGGGTCCCAACACTGATCCTTGGGGAACTCCGCTACAAACCTTCCTCCAGCCCAAAAAACATTCATTAACCACTACTCTTTGTTTCCTGTCGCTCAGCCAATTTCGTATCCATGTTGCTACCATCCCTGTTATTCCATGAGCTACAAGTTTGCTCACAAGTCTGTTGTGTGGCACTGTATCAAATGCCTTTTGAAAGTCCATGTACACCACATCAACAGCATTGCCCTCATCAACCCTCTCTGTTACCTCCTCAAAAAACTCCAAGTTAGCTAAACATGATTTTCCCTTAAGAAATCCATGCTGGCTTTCCTTAATTAACTCGCATTTGTCCATGTGACTACTGATTTTTTCCCAAATTATTTTTTTCTAGAGGTTTTCCCACCACCGAAGTTAAACTGGCCAGCCTGTAATTGCTGAGCTTATCTTTACACCCTTTTTTGAATAAAGGTTTAATGTTTGCAATTCTCCAGTCCTCTGGCACCATCCCAGAGTCTAAAGAAGACGGAGAAATTACGGCCAGTGTCTCTGCAATTTCCACCCTTAATTCCCTCAGTATCCTTGGATGCATCTCATCTGGTCCTGGTGCTTTATCCACTTGAAGTACAGACAGCCTATATAATACTTCCTCTTTATCAATTTTAAACCCCTCTAGCATTTGACTTACCTCCTCTTTCAACATTGTCTTGGTTGCATCTTCTTCCTCGGTAAAGACGGATGCAAAATATTCATTTAATATCTCAGCTATGCGCTCTGCATCCATGTATAAATCCCCTTTTTGGTCTCTAATCGGCCCCACTCCTCCTTTTACCACCTTTTTACTATTTATATACCTGGAGATCGCCTCTCATCCTTCTAAACTCCAATGTATACAGACCCAATCTATCCAATCCAACCTTTCCTCATAAGATAACTGTCTCATCCAGGAATCAGTCAAGTGAAATAAAAACAAGAAATGCTGGAACCACTCAGCAGGTCTGGCAGCATCTGTGAAAAGAGAAGCAGAGTTAACGTTTCGGGTCAGTGACCCTTCTTCGGAACTGCTTCTCTTTTCACAGATGCTGCCAGACCTGCTGAGTGGTTCCAGCATTTCTTGTTTTTATTTCAGATTTCCAGCATCCGCAGTATTTTGCTTTTATATCAGTCAAGTGAACCTTCTCTGAACTGCTTCCAATACAATTATATCATTTCTTAAATAAGATGACCAAAACTGGACACAATACTCTAGATGTGGTCTCATCAATGCCCTGTACAACTGTAACAAAACATCTCTACTTTTATATTTTATTCCCCTTGCAATAAATGACAACATTGCATTTGCCTTCTTAATCATTTACTGCACCTGCATACAAACATTTTGTTTTTCATGTACTAGGACAATCATATCCCTCTGCATTTCAAAGTTCTGCAATCTCTCTCCGTTGATCCTATTCTATTCTATCCAGCCAAAGTGGACAAGTTCACACTTTTCCATATTATACTCCATCTGCCAAATCTTTGCCCACTCACTTAACCTATCTATACCCCTTTGCATAATCCTTATGTCCTCTTCACAACATACTCTCCTACCTATCTTTGTGTTAGCAGCAATTTTAGCAACCATGCATTGGCCTTCATCCAAGCCATTGATATAGATTGTAAATAGTTGAGGCCCCAGCACTAATCCTGCAGCACTCCATTAGTTACAGCTTGACAACCTGAAATAACCCATTTACGCATACTCTCTCTTTCCTCTATCCTCTATCCATGCTAATATGTTACCCCCCTTTAGAATGAGCTCTTATTTTGTTTAGCAACCTTTGATGTGGCACCTTGTCAAATGCCTTCTGGAAATCCAAGTACACCACATCCACAAGTTCCCCTTTATCCGTGTTCCCTGTTACTTCCTCAAAGAACTCTAATAAATTAGCCAAACAATTTCCCTTTCACAAAACCATGTTGACTAGGCCTGTTGCATTGAGATATTCTAAATGACCTGCTATAATCTCCTTAATAACAGAATCCAGCATTTTCCCTATGACAGATGTTAAGCTAACTGGCCTGTAGTTTCCTGCTTTCGGTCTTCCTCATTTCTTGAATGGCGGAGTTACATTCGCTATTTTCCAATCTGATGGTACCTTTCCAGAATCTAGGGAATTTTGGGAAATTAAAACCACTTCTTTGAAGACTCTAGGATGAAGTCCATCAGGACCTGGGGACTTGTCAGCTTTTCATTCTAGTAATTTTCTCCGTACCCTTTCCCTGGTGATGGTAATTGTTTTAAATTCCTCCCTCCCTTTCAACTCTTGATTAACAATTATTTCTGGGATGTTATTTGCATCTTCTAAAGTGAAGAGAGATGCAAAAAAATCTGTTCAATTCCTCTGCCATTTCCTTATTTTCCATTATCAACTCCTCAGACTCACTCTCTAGAGGACCAAAACTCACTTTACTTACTCTTTTTCTTTTTAATTACCTGTAGAAACTCTTACGATCCATTTTTATATTCCTAGCTAGCTTTCTCTCATACTCTAATTTCTTTATTATTCTTTTAGTCATTCTTTGCTGTTTTTTTATATTCTCTCCAATCTTCTGACCTGCCAGTAC
Source organism: Heterodontus francisci (assembly GCF_036365525.1). Taxonomy (NCBI): domain Eukaryota; kingdom Metazoa; phylum Chordata; class Chondrichthyes; order Heterodontiformes; family Heterodontidae; genus Heterodontus; species Heterodontus francisci. Next base: position 9,424,593 of record NC_090404.1, read on the forward strand.
TCTTCACTGAATTGTACACCTTTTCTTTCAATTTGGTACTATAATTAACTTCCTTAGTTAGCCACGGATGTTGCGACCTTACCCTGGAGTCTTTCTTTCTCACTGGAATGTATCTTTGTTGAGTATTATGAAATATATCCTGAAATGTCTGCAACTGCATCTCTACAGACTAATTAATCTAATTTCCCAGTTTAATTTAGCCAGCTCTGTCTTCAAACCCTCATAATTACCCTTCTTTAAGTTTAAAATGCTAGTCTTAAGTCCACTCTTCTCACCTTTAAACCATATTGTGATCACTGCTACCTAGGGGCACCTTTACTCTGAAGTCATTCATTACTCCTGTCTTGTTACACATTACCACCTCCAGAGCAGGCTGACCGGCTCTAGAACATACTACTCTAAGAAACTGTCCCAAAAACACTCCATAAACTCATCTTCCAGACCAACTTTGCCAATCTGATTTGTCCAATCTATCTGTAGATTAAAATCATGATTATACGTTTCTCCCAAGCCCCCATTATTTCTTCCTGTAGACCCTTTCCTAGTGTGGTTACTTTTAGGGGGCCTATAAACTACTGCCACAAGTGACTTCCTACCTTTACTATTTCTTATCGCTACCCAAACTGATTCTACATCTTGATTTTTAGAACCAAGGTCACCTCTCTATTGTATTAATGTCATCCTTAATTAACAGAGCTGCCCCTCCACCTTTCCCTAGTTTCCTGTCCTTCCAAAATGTCATGCACTCTTGAATATTCAGGTCCCAGCCTTTGTCATTGTGGGAGCAATTTTGCTGAGTTTTGCTTCTATACCTATTATTTTGTAGACAGATTAATATAATCCTAGTGAGAACGTATACACATATTCTCTCTTATATGAGTTGAAAGTATAGCCACACATTGATACAAAATGGAGTTTTATCCCGAGGCACTGTGGGACAGAGCTCACAGTTGGCGCCTGGTACAGCATAACACAGATAACGAGAGGGGGCCCCCTCTTATCAGTGAATCTACAGACTGCCCGGCACCTTCAGGAATGCAGGCCCATTTAAGGTGATAATTGGGAGACTTCAGGATAATGGATGGGACCTGAGCTCATCAACTGATGATCAGGGCCGGCATAAGCTGATCATGTTGCCACATGATGACTAATCAATGATTTAATTGGTACTATGTGTAATGTATGTAATCAATAACCATTCTGATTGGATTGTGTCCAGCCAGGATGGGCTGAGTAACTGTATATCCGTTGTGGATTTCCTTTGTTCTACAGAGTAACACTGGACCGCTTTTAGGTAAGGTGTGCTCTCCATGATATCATGCATAAAGTCTGTTTATTCTCAAAGTCGGAGTCCGGAGAATTTGTTGAATCATTGGGTTAACTGGATTTTCTCCAACAGTCATCTTGCAGCCATGTCTCTCTAATGGCCATCAGATCATACATATTTATTTCTATTTGAGCTAACAATTCATTTGTTTTGTTACAAATGCTAGGCGCATTTAAATACAGAGCCTTTAGTTTTGTCTTTTTACGATTTACGCAACCACTAGCCTTAGCTGCTCGCACTCTTAATTTTGTACATTCTGTCCCTTCCTGCAACACTATTATTTCCCTTCTTACTACCTTGCCTTGCCCTCTCTCTTTAATTTATCATATCTTCTCTCACTTGATCCCTCGCCCTACACGCACCCCCCCCCCCCCACCCCAGCATGGTTCAGGTGAGAACCATCCCAATGGTCCTGGACTCCGATCAGAGCTACCCCTCCTCCTTTTCCATTCTGCCTGTCTTCTTGAAATATTGTGCACACTGGAATATTTATTTCCCAATCTTGGTCACCGTGTACCCATGTCTCTGTAATGGTGATGAGATCTAAACCATTTATCTCTATTTATGCCACTAGTTCATCTATCTTATTGTGGATGCACCGCACATTCAGATAAAGTGACTTCAATTTTAGTTTTTACTACTATTCCCTGCAGGGTCCTTACTCTCTGATGCACTATCACCATTAAACTCTCTGTCCCTTCCTGTCCCCCTCAGCCTCTCTTTACCCACATCGATATACTTTTGTACTTTCCCAACTTTCATCTTTGGATTTCTAAATCTCTGTTCACCAGAACCCTCCTCCCCCTCTTAGTTTAAAGCCATTTCTCCTGACTCTGACCTTATCTGCTGTTGCACTCTTATGTTTGCACACTCTGTCCCTTCCTGCTTACCATTACCTGTATCACTACCCTGCACTATTGCCTTGTCCTTTCTCTCCTCACGTGAAGCCACTCCACTCCCCCACCCCACCAATTGTTTATCTGAAAGCCCTCTCTACTGCCCTAGTTATATGACTCATTAGGACACTGGTGCCAGCATGGTTCAGGCAAAGGCTGTCCCAATGGTACATTTCCCTCTTGGCACCAGTATGGGTGCCAGTCACGCATGAATCAAAACCTAGTTCTCCCACACCAATCTTTGAGCCACGCGTTAATCTCTCTGATCTTGTTTACTCTAAGCCAATTTGCTTGTGGCTCAGGAAATCATCCAGAGATTATAACCTTTGTGGATCCGCTTTTTAAATTTAGCTCGTAGCTGTTCATACTCCCTCTTTCTTAGTCCTACCTCTGTCATTGGCGCCCACATGGACCACAACAACTGAATCCTTTCCCTTCCACTTCAATTTCCTCTCCAGCCCCGAGATGTTTTTAACCCTGACATCGGGCAGGCAACACAGCCTTCGGGACGTGCTCTCAGCTGCAAAGTAAATATCTAACCCTCTGACTATACCGTCCCCTACAACAGTTATTTTTACTCCCTCTACTTGAATGGCCCCCTGCACTCCAGCGCCATGGTCAATTTGCTAATCCTTCCTGCAGTCCCTGCTCTCATCCACACAAGCTGCAAGAAACTCAAACAAGTTGGACAACTGCAGGGACTGAGGCTCCTCCAGTACTAGCTTTTGGAACCCCACACCTGCCTTATTCGGAGTCACACCCTCCTGTCTTTGACCACGGACCAAATCTGAAGTAGCTAGCCTAAGGGGTGTGACTGTCTCCTGGAACCAAACCTCCAGGTGACTTTCTCCCTCCCTTCCTTGATGCATCACACTGTCCAAAGCTTCGACTCCAGCTCATCAACTCCAAACCGAAGTTCATCAAGCTGCAGACATTTACTGCAGATGTGGTTGCAGTGGATCACACTGGCATCCACCAGTTCCCGCATGCTACAGCTGCAACATATCACCTGCTCTGCCACCTCCATTGTATTTTATTTAACTAATTAGGTTTCAAGTTTAGAAATAGCACTGATAATATAACTACAAACTAAGTAGTTTAACTAGTTAACCTACAATAAAAGCAAAATACTGCGGATGCTGGAAATCTGAAACAAAAACAAGAAATGCTGGATTCACTCAGCAGGTCTGGCAGCATCTGTGGAAAGAGAAGCAGAGTTAACGTTTCGGGTCAGTGACCCTTCTTCGGAACTGACAAATATTAGAAAAGTCACAGATTATAAACAAGTGAGGTGGGGGTTGGGCAAGAGATAACAAAGGAGAAGGTGCAGATTGGACCAGGCCACATAGCTGACCAAAAGGTCATGGAGCAAAGGCAAACAATATGTTAATGGTGTTTTGAAAGACAAAGCATTAGTACAGATTAGGTGTGAATATACTGAATATAGAACATCAAGTGCAAACCTGAAGAAAAACAACCTGAAAAAAACAGTGGGTAAGCAAACTGAACAAACTAAGATGAAATTAAATAAATGCAAAAAATGTAAAAAGGAATGCAAAAAAAAAAGGAAGAAAAAATAACTAAAAATGACTAAAAATGAAAGTAAAGTGGGGGGCTGTCATGCTCTGAAATTATTGAACTCAATGTTCAGTCCGGCAGGCTGTAGTGTGCCTAATCGGTAGATGAGATGCTGTTCCTCGAGCTTGCGTTGATGTTCACTGGAACACTGCAGCAATCCCAGGACAGAGATGTGAGCATGAGAGCAGGGGGGAGTGTTGAAATGGCAAGCAACCGGAAGCTCAGGGTCCTGCTTGCGGACTGAGCGGAGATGTTCCGCAAAGCGGTCACCCAGTCTGCGCTTGGTCTCCCCAATGTAGAGGAGACCACACTGTGAGCAGCGAATACAGTATACTACATTGAAAGTAGTACAAGTAAATCAATGCACTATTTATATCTCTCCAGTACCAGTTTAAACAACTGAAACAGTTTACAAAGGGGAAAAAAACTTAAAACTCACCAACCAATAACCTACCTGCTCCCTAATGACTACCTCTGGGCTTCAGCTCTCAGGTCTCACCGTCTCAAACTCCCTCTCTCGGATCATTGCTTGTTCTGTACAAAACCAGAACAGCATCTCCTCCCTCACTGCACCAAATTCCCACACTCAGCAAATTCCCGAGTTCAGCACTCTGTTTCGCAGTTGAGCAGATCTTTGTGCTGCTTACTTTGTGCATCAGCAGAACCTCCTGTATTTCTACTAGGTGGAACTCTAGAGACCTGAGTCAGGCCTTACTGACTAGCGAACCAATTCTAACTAGCTACCTAAGTAATCAACTGTGCAGCCGAGACTAGCAGGCAGCTTGTTTACCACTGGCGAGACTGAAAGAGACTACAAATTAACATTAAAGTCAAGTTAAATACTAAATGGAAAAATGACAAGATTTTAGAAAGAGATCAACCTTTGAAATTCCCACACTTACCAAATTCCTGAATTAAGCACGTCACACAGCACTCAGTCGTGGTTCTGTTACATGAATCCAGAGGCCGTGAGTTCGAATCCTGCCATGGCAGTTTGAGAATTGGAAGTCAAAATCTGAAAATAAACAAGCTGGTTGTCAGTAGAAGTGACCATGAAGCTGCTGGATTGCCTAAGAACATTCATTTATACAGCCTTTCCCAACCTGAGGGTCTTCCAAAGCACTTTTCAACTAAATAAGCTCATTTAAAATGTGTACTCACTCTTAAAATGTAGGATAATGTGGGCAGCCCAAGCTGCGCACAGCAAGATCCCAAAAACAGCAAAGGGATAAAGGACTGGATAGTCCACTTTTTCCACAATTGGTGTAAAATTGGTTGTTAATGTCTCTCAAGAGATGGAAACCTGCCATCCTTACCCAGTCTGGGCCTGTATATGTGACTGAAATCTTGCATTAATATGGGTGACTAGTAACTGCCCCTGAAGTGGCCGAATGATCCACTCAGTCGTATGAAACCGGTTCAAGGAGGCGGCCGCCCACCACCAGCACCTTCTCAAGGGGAGACTAGGGACAGGGTAATAAATACCAGCTTTACCAGCGATGCCCACATCCCAAGAATGAATTAGTAAAAACTTGCAGCCAGTCCTTTCCTCAAAGGGACTGGTGGAAAATCTGAAGCCCACCCACTGGAGACACCAAAACCCATCCAAGCTCAGTCATTATCAACCAGGTTTTCTGTCACCCATTGCCTCCCCCTCGAAGGTTGTAACATTAAAATCCTTGTGTTTCAGTGTTTTGGGTGGCCCCAGTCAGAGTGGTGTCCTCCCCAGGAGAGAGGCCAGCCCGGAGCCTGCCGGCTGCCACTCAAGCCCCAGGCTCTCTCCGCGGCCTTGCTCCTGGCCGCTCACCTGCTGCTGCTCAGCTCGAGCTCGATGGCCCACCTGTGCCGGCGCGCGCCGTTACCAAGCCACGCCCCCGCAGCCATGGCAACGCCGGCGACCGTTAACCATTTCCCGCTCAAACTTCTCGATGCGAAAAAAAATCCTCCGCGCGCCTCATAACAACCGCCACTCTCGCAATTCGCGCACGCGCAGCTGCTCAGCTCGGGGTGAAATGTCAAACCCCGCCCCCATCGTCGCCATCTTTGTTCGGGGCAAATCTGCACGAACGCGATTAAACCAGGCGAAATGAAGTATCGCAGCCCCATAGAAAGATGGACGTCACTCCCGAAAAGGACCTTTCACAATATTGTTTGTTTTTTGAAAAAAAGTATTTATCTTTTGCAAGTTGCGTTGAACCTTATTTTCATTTCTTCTTGGGCGAAATATTGTGCAGCTATATTTTAATTTTAATGTTGATTTACTTGTACCCATTCGTCTCTTTTTACAAAGATGTCTGAAATCTCTGAACCTGCCTTTGGGGTTTTCAATGGCGGGTTGGTTGACATTCTTCCATCTACAGAAAGATGATGGACTCGCAGCAAACAATCCATTTAAGTGGGGTGTCTTCTCTTGGTTCACCTTTGCTGTTGCTGTGAAGGCCAATCCTTGGGAGGCAGATTCTGCCACAAGTGCTGCAGGTGAAGCTGCCAAGTGACTGTGTGAGTTGTTGTTTTTGACATTGACGCCTGTTGTGAAGCTGCTGCAGCAACTGGTCATCGTGGTCGTGCAAACCAGTCCACAGGATGTGTCACCATTTCCCACTTTCATCAGCTAGTGATTCCCAGGTGCGATAGTTCACTGGTCCCAGTCACCTCACCATACAGAAGGTCCTTGGGTATGCGACTGTCTTCCATCCTGTGGATGTGTCTGATCATTCCCCGTGGAAGTGAATGTGCCTTATTCACACTACAGGAGCCCAGCGCGCAGGCACGGTGCTGGACTGTACCAGGGGCTTGTGCAGTGTCACTTTGACCAGAGCTGTGCGAGTGCTGGAGACACTTTCACGGCAGCTGAGAATAGGGATAGACACCGACATGTTGCACCACGGACATTTGACAAAATTATTGAGTCAGCCATGGACATGGGGCAATGAAGCTGTATATAAAATCTATAGCCAATCAAATGCCATCAAAATACAGTCTGATGTAAAACACATTTCTCCTTATAAATAAAGTAGCTATAAATAAAAACACCAATGGAGAGCAGCACGTATTAGCTAGCTAGCAAGCAAAATATTATTCAATGCCAATGCAAATTACTTTTGTTGACGGAGTAGAGCTAACTGCATCATGACCTCTGTGGATTCACACTGTGTCACAAAGGCTTGCTTGGGTCTGCAATTGAAACCCGACCCGAGCTCAACAGAACCACATCCGACCTGAGCCCAACCCGGCGCGAGTTCTTTGATTTTTTTTCCCGCGCCCGACCTGATTTGACCCGACCACTGGAATGAAGTTGATTATATTAAAGTGGTTGTGCTCTATCTCTATCGCTCACTGCAGACTGGTGCGGAGTCCGGATTCATGCTCCCTGCCTTGACGTCCTGGCTGTCACTGTATCCGACCTGAGCCCAAATGCCGGACCCGGAAGAACGACCCGACCCAAACCCGATACATGTTGTCGGGCCCGGTCGTGTTGGGTAGCCATGCTGTACTGTGTTAGGAGTGCAGATTCATCCAATAAACCATGACACTCAAGGAGAGGATTGTTATTGTGGTCATTGAGGTAAGACGGTAGAAAAATCAGCAATAGGAGGACGGACCATTTCTCACACTGCTTTTGTCACAAGTCAGTTATGGTCTCTGTTTGTGCAACTTCTCCACCTGCTTGTAATATGTATCTGAAGACATGGCAGCCAACAAAAGGGCAATGATCTCCAAATCAGGAGAATTTTATCGGGTGAAGCAGATAGTACTTCAGAAGAGTCATGTAAAACAGAAAAGCAGAGTGGGACATGAAGGAACAGAGAAATTAACAGTAGGCAGCCAAGACTAGTTTATTCATCTTGACAGGCTGTGAAACCAGGTCCTGGATTCTAAAATACAGAAACAGAATCTCTCATTGACAAAATGTCATTTGCTCACCAAAGCTGGTGATAAAATTAGACACAATTACGAATAAAGAGCACCTTTCAGTTCCTCCAATCAAGCGATTCTCTTAAATTCACTTATGTCTATATCTCAGTCTATCACTGTCAATTCAGATTCAGCTCTGACAAGATAATTATTAACAAAAAGCTTTTCTGCAATATGTTGAGCAGTTGTTACTGCATGTATTATTCAGTTACAAAATGTTTAGTCACTATCTGTAAGATTCTACTCCAGACAAACCAATTTATGTCCAAGCCAAATCTCTTACCTGTTAGCAAAGGTGCACATTTAATGTAATGCAATTATATGATACAGACAACTTTCAAATGACATTGGCCACTCAGGTTATCTGCCCTCAAACTGGACAGTAAATGATGCACTTTGCAGTTACTGATCTTTGACATACTTGTAAAACTTGTCCTTTAATCCAATTTACAGCAAAGAAATCAGTTAATGACATGCTTCAATGACCATGTTAGAAACAAATAAGTTTTTACTATGTCCTTCCTGACAGTTTTTAAACCTGCAAATGCAGCATAGAATTTGTTAAGAAATCGTAGTTGGCTCATCATAGATTAAGGTTTATTAAAGCTTTCCGTTACATTGTCTTTACTAACTATTGCATACTGGACAGCAAAATCCTGTTTTTGCCAATATCACTCAGCCCCATTAAACCGTATTATTGTATTCATGAGGAACTTACAGAGCTGACTTATGGAGATTCCTTGGATTTTCTTGCCTGTTTTCCCCTCCACACAAGTTCAGAAAGAACATGATTCCAAATGGATAGCAGTGGAATTGTGACATTCATATAGAAGTAAAAGTCCAGCAACTTTCAACATGTCAGTGAGCTTGTGTCCCAGGTAAATATAATGCGTGCCAGAGTGCAGAAATTGAGACATTACCTAAGTGACATTTGCCATTTTAAAATGAGGTTACATAACACAAGCCTTTAAACTTGTGTTTTAAAATTACCTGGCTGCCAGCTTATTTGAAAACACAAGGTTAAAGGCTTGAAGTAGGGGTGTCCAACCTTTTTTGCGAGGGGGCTACATTACTGTTTTTGTCTCGCATGGGGGCTGGTGAGACAATTTCAGAAGGATTCAGAAAAATTTATCTTACTATTGATCAAAACAACAACAAATGTGCATTTTTGTCAAGACGCTTGAAATGAGAAGACTAATTTATTGATTTACTTTCTCTTCACAATGTTGGACACTGATTTAGAGATTCCTGGCATTTTTTGAATGCAGAAGTAGTCAATTTCCACCCCTCTCTTTCTCCATCCCTCTCACCTTCTCCTTTCTCTGTCCTCTCTCTCTCTCCCTATCCCACTCTGTCTCTCCCTGTCCTCTCTCATTCCCTTCTCTCTCTCTCTGACAGTTGTAGAAAGTGGGAACTCTCAGCTGATCAGCTTTGTGGTTGGTCCTTTTTTTAAAAGAAACCCAGCTGTCAGTTTCACAGCTGACAGGCACTTCAAGCAGAGACCGCGCTTCCGAACCTCAGACAAGTTCAGGGTCAATTTCAGAAATCGAGACATTCCCTAAGTGACTTTTTCCATTTTAAAATGACTTTACCTAACACAAGACTTTAAACTTGTGTTTTAAAATAACCTAGCTGCTATGTTATTTTAAAACGCAAGGTTAAAGGCTTGAAGCAGGGGTGTCCAACTTTTTTGCGAGGGGGCCACATTACAGTTTTTGTCTTGCATAGGGGGCTGGTGAGACAATTTCAGGGTCCTAGTTATGCCTGTCTTTTTGTGGGATATGTCAAACATTCCTTGTTCCAGTCCTACGCAGGCCCCCTCCCACAATTCTTTTTTCGGTACATTGATGACTGTATCAGTGCTGTTTCCTGCTCCCGCCCCGAACTGGACAACTTTACCAACTTTATTTCCAATTTCTCTCACCTTTACATGGTCCATCTCCGACATGTCCCTTCCCTTCCTCGACTTCTCTCTCCATCTCGGGGGATAGGCTGTCCACTAATATTCAGTATAAACCCACCGACTCCCACAGCTACCTCGACTACACTTCTTCACACCCTGCCTCCTGTAAGGACTCCATTCCATTCTCACAGTTTCTCCGTCTCCGACGCATCTGTTCTGATGATGCAACCTTCCACAACAGCGCTTCTGATATGTCTTCCTTTTTCTTCAACCACTGTGGTTGACAGGGCCCTCAAGCATGTCCGGCCCATTTCCCACTCCTCTACCCTCACCCCTTCCTCCCAGAACCACAACAGGGTTCCCCTTGCCCTCACTTTCCACCCCACCAGCCTCCACATCAAAGGCTAATCCTCTGCCATTTCTGCCACGTCCAGTGTGATGCCGCTACCAAACGCATCTTCCCCACCCCATCAGCATTCCGAAGGAATCATTCCCTCTGCGACACCCTGGTCCACTACTCCATTACCCCAACACCTCGTCCCCTTCCCACGGCACCTTCCCATGCAATCGCAGGAGGTGTAATACCTGCCCTTTTATCTCCTCTCTCCTCACTATCCAAGACCCTAAACACTCCTTTCAGGTGAAGCAGTGATTTACTTGTATTTCCTTCAATTTAGTATACTGTATTCGCTGCTCACAATGTGGTCTCTACATTGGGGAGACCAAACGCAGATTGGGTGACCGCTTTGCAGAACACCTCCGCTCAGTCCAAAAGTGTGACCCCGAGCTTCCGATTGCTTGCCATTTCAACACACCCCCATGCTGTCATGCCCACATATTTGTTCTGAGCTTGCTGCAGTGTTCCCGTGAACATCAACGCAAGCTTGAGGAACAACATCTCATTTACCGATTAGGCACACTACATCCTACCGGACTGAACATTGAGTTCAATAATTTCAGAGCATGACGGGGCCCCCCATTTTATTTTCAGTTATTTTTTTCTTTTTGCTTTTTATTTTAGTTTAGTTTGTTTCATCATTTTTTTTTTTTACCATGTACCTGCCCACCCTTTTTTTTCATGTTTGTGCTTTGGGCCAGGGCTGTTCATTTATCTGTCAGTTAACACCCTCTCTGCACTAACGCTTTGTTTTTCAGCACACCATTAACAAACCGTTTCCTTTTGCTCCATGACCTTCATGTTAGTTATTCTCTGTGATCCTGTCCTATCAACACCTTCCCCTTTGTTATCTCTTGCCACCAACCCCCCCCCCCCCGCTTTATTTGCTTAAAACCTATTACATTTATAATCTTTGCCAGTTCTGATGAAAGGTCACTGTCCTGAAATGTTAACTCTGCTTCTCTCTCCACAGATGCTGCCAGACCTACTAACTATTTCCAGCATTTCTTGTTTTTATTTGGGTCAGTTTCACAGCTGACAGGTACTTTGAGCAGTGACCACGCTTCCGTACCTCAGTTAGGTGTGGGGTTTTCAGCGGGCTTTAAAAAGAAAAGGAACCTGCCAGAAAACCACGAAGTTGTCCAAGGTTCAGAAGTGCTGTCCCTGCTCTAAGCGTCTGTCAGCTCTGAAGCTGACAGTTGTGACTTTTTTTTTTAAAGCTGGTCTGGTTGGAAAGAAGCCAATGGGAAATTTCACATCCTGAAAATTACCAGTCACAGACCTTAGAAATTTTACCACAGACACTGGTGTCTGTGTACGGACACGTTGCCGACCCCTGGCTACGCCTGAGGGAGTTGCCTGTCTTTCACCGGAATCTCAGTCTAGAACTTGGTCGCCTCCAGTCAGGGCACTTCCCCCGCCGACGGAAGAGAGGCTCTGGCTATCCAGGCTGCCGACTCTGGGAACGGTCCAACGGGTGGAGGAATAGCCGAAGCCTCCAGGGCGCCCCTCACCGCTCGGCCGGAACTGCTCATTGGACCAAGTCCCGAAACCCTCCTGAGGAGCTGGTCCCACACATTCTGCCCTCCATGCCATTCCATACTGTGCGGAGCAGTTTTCTGTACAGGCTGTTCCTGCAAACTCTCCACTTCCTTGCCCTGGTCTGCCACCCGGACACACCATGGCAGTCTGTGATGCCATCTGGCAGCAAGCGGAATCCCCGTGGAGATCTCTCTAGGTGGGTGTCCTCCCCCTTTACATCAGGGACCTGGGTGGAGAGTGCTGCACAGGGCAGTCCTGTGCAATAGGCTTTTAAGTAGGCTCACGGGCTCCCAGGCTGCCTGTCATTTCTGCGGCCTGGATGAGTCCACATACCATCTGTATGTGGAGAGTGTGAAGTTGCAACCCCTCTGATTATTTGCCTAATCGGTAAATGAGATGCTGTTCCTCGAGCTTGCGTTGATGTTCACTGGAACATTGCAGCAAGCCCAGGATAGAGATGTGAGCATGAGAGCAGGGGGGAGTGTTGAAATGGCAAGCAACCGGAAGCTCAGGGTCCTGCTTGCGTACTGAGCGGAGGTGTTCCGCAAAGCGGTCACCCAGTCTGCGTTTGGTCTCTCCAATGTAGAGGAGACCACATTGTGAGCAACGAATAAAGTATACTACATTGAAAGAAGTACAAGTAAATCGCTGCTTCACCTGAAAGCACGTCAACGCAAGCTCGAGGAACAGCATCTCATTTACCGATTAGGCACACTACAGCCTGCTGAACTGAACATTGAGTTCAATAATTTCAGAGCATGACGGGCCCCCCATTTTACTTTTATTTTTAGTTATTTTTTCTTTTTTACATTTTTTACAATTTTTTAATGTTTATTTCATTTCATCTTAGTTTGTTCAGTTTGCTTACCCACTGTTTTTTTTATGTTTGTACTTGCTGCTGTTCAATCTTCAGTCCGTTAACACCCTATCTGTACTCATGCTTTGTCTTTCAACACACCATTAACATATTGTTTGCCTTTGCTCCATGACCTTTTGGTCAGCTATGTGGCCTTGTCCAATCTACACCTTCTCCTTTGTTATCTCTTGCCCCACCCCCGCCTCACTTACTTATAACCTCTAACATATCTAATATTTGCCAGTTCTGAAGAAGAGTCACTGATCCGAAACGTTAACTCTGCTTCTCTTTCCACAGATGCTGCCAGACCTGCTGAGTGGTTCCAGCATTTCTTGTTTTTATTTCAGATTTCCAGCATCCGCAGTATTTTGCTTTTATTTTACTGAGTAGCTGGTGAGTTTCTTTTGAGTAAAGGTTTATTTTAACTGGTGAACTGTAATGATTAGTAGTAGGATTTATCAGTACTAGTAAGGTTTTATTCATAATTCTAAGGTGATTTATTATTTGTAACTTTTTTTAGCAGCAGATAAAGATCATCTAATAAATAAAGGAATGGCAGGGTTGCATCAACCTTGAGAGTGCACCTCCTGTGCTATCTGGGAACTCCAGGATGCTTCCTGTATCCTGGAGAACCATTTGTGCAGGAAGTGTTGTCAATTGCGGCAGCTTGAGCTCCGGGTTTTGGAACTTGAGCGGTAGCCGATGACATTGCAGTGCATTTGTGAGGATGCGAGCTACATGGATAGCATGTTTATAGAAGTGGTCACCCCACAGCTTTAAGGTATGCAGGGAGAGGGGGAATGGGTGACCACCGGGCAGTCAAAAAGAAACAGGCAGGTAGTGCAGGAGACCATACTGAGGAAGGTAATGGTTCATCTGGGAAATTCAGCCAGAGCCAAATCCATGGCACTATGGGTAGCTCAGCTGCACGGGGGGTGGGGGGTGGGGTGGGTGGGGGTGGGGGGGGACAGGGAATACTGGAAAAGCCATAGTGATATGTGATTCAACAGTCAGGGGAATGGACAGGCGTTTCTGTGACCGCAGATGTGAATCCAGGATGGTGTGTTGCCTCCCTGGTGCCAGGTTAAAGGATGTCACTGAGTGGTTGCAGAGCATCCTGAAGGGGGAAGGTGAACAGCCAGCAGTCGTGGTCTATTTGGAACCAACGACATAGGGAGAAAGAAGAATGTGGGCCTGCAGTCAGAGATTAGGGAGCTCGGTAAGAAATTAGCAAGCAGGACCTCAAAAGTAATCTCTGGATTACTCCCAGTGCCACTCGCAAGTGAGTGTAGAGATAGAAGGATAAGACAGATGAATACGTGGCTGGAAAGATTGTGCGGGAGGGAGGGCTAGAGATTCTTGGGACATTAGGAAATTGGGAAATGGGAGGGACCTGTACAGGCCTGATGGGTTGCGCCTGAACAGAGCTGGGACTGAGTTCCCTGCGGGATATTTTGCTTGTGCTGTTGGGGAGGGTTTAAACTAGTTTGACATGGGGATGGGGACCTGAAGGTAGACTCAGTTGGGACAAAATCAGAAATTAAAGTGGAAGGCAGAAAATTAATGGATGAGTCTGGAAGACAAAAGTTAGAAAAGAAAAGAGTTTGGCAGTGCTCAAGGGTATCTATTTCAATGCAATGAGTATAACAAATAAAGCAGATGCACTGAGGGCACAGACTGACACATGGCAGTGTGATATCATAGCTATCACAGAAACATGGCTTAAGGAGGGATAAGAATGGCTACTCAACGTTCCTGGTAGGGTTTTCAGATGCAATATGGAGGGGGTAAGAAAGGAGGGGGAGTGGCAATTTTGGTTAAAGAAACTATTACAACTGTGAGAAGGGATGATCTGTTGGAAGGTTCATCAAATGAGGCCATATGGATCGAGCTAAGGAACAAAAAAGGGGCAATCACACTGCTAGAAGTGTATGATAGACCCCCAAACAGTCAGAGGGAAATAGAACAGCAGATATGTAGGTAAATCTCTGAAAAGTACAAGAAACATAGGGCAGTAATAGGGGATTTTAACTACCCCAATATTAACTGGGATAGTTTTAGTGTGAAAGGAATTGAGGGAGCAGAGTTCATATTCCCTTTCCCCGATTAACTGAGGTATAGAATAAAGGAGTAGGGAGTTTATGCTGGAACTGTATAAATCAATGGTGAGGCCACAACTTGGGTACTGTGTGCAGTGCTGGTCACCTCATTAGAGAAAGGATGTACTTGAACTCGAGAGGGTACAGAGGAGATTTACGAGGATGTTGCCGGGACTGGAACATCTGTGATGCTGGGGACTTAAGGAGGCCGAGATGGATCATCAACTCTGCACTTCTGGCTGAAGATTGTTGCAAATGCTTCTGCCTTATCTTTTACACTGATGTGCTGGGCTTCCCCATCATTGAGGCTGGGGATATTTACGGAGCCATCTCCTCCAGTTAGTTGTTTAATTGTCCACCACCATTCACGACTGGATGTGGCAGGACTGCAGAGTTTCGATCTGATCCGTTGGTTATGGGATTGCTTAGCTCTGTCTATCGCATGTTGATTATGCTGTTTGCAAGTAGTCCTGGGTTGTAGCTTCACCAGGTTGACACCTCATTTTGAGGTATGCCCTCCTGCACTCTTCATTGAACCGGGGTTGGTCTCCTGGCTTGATGGTGATGATAGAGTGGGGGATATGCCGGGCCATGAGGTTACAGATTGTGGTTGAGTGCAATTCTGCTGCTGCAGATGGCCCACAGCACCTCATGGATGCCCAGTTTTGCATTGCTAAATCTGTTCAAAATCTGTCCCATTTAACACAGTGGTAGTGCCACACAACACGATAGAGGGTATCCTCAATGTGAAGTCGGGACTTCGTCTCCACAAAGACTGTGCGGTGCTCACTCCTACCAATACTGCCATGGACAGATGTAGCTGCGCAGGCAGATTATATTTTTGCCTCTTGTTGGTTTCCTCACCACCTGCCGTATACCCGGTCTAGCAGCTATGTTTAGTTTAGTTTAGTTTAGAGATACAGCACTGAAACAGGCCCTTCGGCCCACCGAGTCTGTGCCGACCATCAACCACCCATTTATACTCATCCTACACTAATCCCATATTCCTACCACATCCCCACCTGTCCCTATATTTCCCTACCACCTACCTATACTAGGGGCAATTTATAATGGCCAATTTACCTACCAACCTGCAAGTCTTTTGGCTTGTGGGAGGAAACCAGAGCACCCGGAGAAAACCCACGCAGACACAGGGAGAACTTGCAGACTCCACACAAGCAGTACCCAGAATTGAACCCGGGTCGCTGGAGCTGTGAGGCTGCGGTGCTAACCACTGCGCCGCCCATCCTTCAGGACTTGGCCAGCTCGGTTAGTAGTGGTGCAACCACACCAATCTTGGTGATGAACATTGAAGTCCCCCACCCAGAGTACATTCTGCGCCCTTGCCACCCTCCGTGCTTCCTCCAAGTGGTGTTCAACATGGAGGAGTACTGACTCATCAGCTGAGGGAGGGCAGTAGGTGATAATCAGCAGGAGGTTTCCTTGTACATGTTTGACCTGATGCCATGAGACTTCATGGGGTCTGGCGTCGATGTTGAGGACTCCCAGGGCAACTCCCTCCCGACTGTATACCGTGACACCACCTCTGCTGGGTCTGTCCTATCGGTGGGACAGGACATACCTGGGATGGCGATAGTGGTGTCTGGGAAATTTTCTGTAAGGTGCGATTCCGTGAGTATAACTACGTCAGGTTGTTGCTTGACTAGTCTGTGAGACAGCTCTCCCAACTTTGGCACAAGCCCCCTGATGTTATAAGGAGGACTTTGCAGGGTCGACAGGGCTGGGTTTGCCATAGTCGTTTCCAGTGCCTAGGTCGATGCTGGGTGGTCCGTCCGGTTTCATTCTTTTTTATGGACTTCATAGCGGTTAGATACAACTGAGTGGCTTGCTAGGCCATTTCAGAGGACATTTAAGAGTCAACCACATTGCTGTGGGTCTGGAGTTACACGTAGTCCAGACCAGGTAAGGACAGCAGATTTCCTTCCCTAAAGGACACTAGTTCTTAGGCAATCCGGCAGCTTCATGGTCACTTCTACTGACAGTCAGCTTTTTTTATTTTCAGGCTTTGACTTCCAATTCTCAAACTGCCGAGGCAGGATTCAAACTCACAGCCTTTGGATTAATGTCACAGAACCACGAGTGTTTAATTCGGGAATTTAAGTGTGGGAATTTCAAGGGTTGATCTCTTTCTAAAATCTAATCAAAGTTGTATTTAGTATTTAACTTGACTTTAACATTAAATTGTAGTTTCTTTCAATCTTAGTCAATGGTAAACAAGCTGCCTGCTAGTGTCAGCTGCACAGTTAGTTACTTAGGTAGCCAGTTAGAACTGGTTCCCTAGTCAGCAGGGCCTGACTCAGGTCTCTGAAATTCTAGTTAGTATAAATACAGGAGGTTTTTCTAATGCACAAAGATCTGCTTGACTGAGTCTTGAAGACTAAGTGCTGAACTGGGGAATTTGGTGCAGTGAGGGAGGAGGTGCAGTTCTGGTCTTTTACAGAACAAGCAGTGATCCAAGAGCGGGAGCAGGAGACAGTGAGAGCTGAAGCCCAGAAGCATTAATTAGGGAGCAAGTAGGTGATTGGTTGGTGAGTTAAGTTTTTTTCCCTTTCTAAACTGGGTCAGTAGTTTAAACTGGTCCTGGCAAGATAAAAGTATTGCATTAAATTTGTGGCTTAACTAGTTGAACTACTTACTATAACTACAAATTATCAGTGCTATTTCTAAACTTGAAACCTAACTAGTTCAACAAAACCCAATAAAGATGGACGGGCAGGTGATGTGTTGCAGCAGTAGCATGTGGGAGCTGATGGATACCAGTGTGATCCACTGCAACCATATCTGCAGTTAGTATCTGCAGCTCGAGGAACTTCAGCTCAGAGTTGAAGTCCATATTTTGGACACTGCAATGCATCAGGGAGGGGGAAAGTTACTGGATGCTTTGTTCCAGGAGGCAGTCTCACCCCTAAGGATAAGTACTTCAGATTTGGTCCATGGTCAGGGACAGGAGGGTGTGACTGTGAGTGAGGCAGGTATGGGGATCCAGAAGGTAGCACTGGAGGAGCCTCTGTCCCTACAATTGTCCATCGGATTCGCGGTTCTTGCAGCTTGTGTGGACGAGAGCAGGGACTGCAGGGTGGATGAGCAAACTGACAAGGGCACCATGGTACAGGGGGCCATTCAAGTGGGGGGAATAAAAAGGAATGTAGTTGTAGGGGACTCGATACTGTTGTGTACAGCAGAAGTGTGAGTCCCGAGGGCTGTGTTGCCTGCCCAGTGCCAGGGTTAAGAACATCTCCTTGGGGCTGGAGAGGAAGCTGGAGTGGGAGGGGAAGGATCCAGTTGCTCTGGTGCATGTGGATACCAAAGACACAGGTAGGACTAAGAAAGAGGTTCTGCTGAGGGAGTGTGAGCAACTAGGGGCTAAATTAAAAAATGAGAATCACAAAGGTGATCATCTCTGGATTACCACTTGAACCACAAGCAAATTGGCTTCGAGTAAATAACAGCAGAGAGTTGAATGCATGACTCAAAGATTGGTATAAGAGAGAAATGGGTTTCGATTGATGGGTGACTGGCACCAGTACTGAGGGAGGAGGGAGCTGTACCGCTGGGACAGGCTTCACCTCAACTGTGCTGGGACTAGTGTTCTGATGAGTCATATAACTAGGGCTGAGCTGCAGAAAGGACTTTAAACTAAACAGTTGTGGGGGAAGTGTGGGTTCATGTCAGGGGAGATTTGAAAAGTTAAAGCCAAAGGACAAGGCAATAGTGCAGGGTAGCGATACGGGTAATGGGTGTGACAGGAAGGGACAGTGTGTACCAGCAAATATGGTCAGAGTCGGGACAAAAATGCCTTTAAACTCACAGAGGAGGAGGGTTTGGTTGAAGGGAGATTTAGAAATCCAAAGGTGAAAGTTAAGGTAATAGAAAAGTATATTGATGTGGGTAAAGACAAGCTGAGTGGGACAGGAAGGGACAGAGAGTTGAACAGTAATAGTGCTTCAGAGAGTAAGGACCCTGCAGGGAATAGTAGTTTAAAAAAATAAAACTGAAGTCACTTTATCTGAATGTGCAGAGCATCCACAATAAGATAGATGAACTCGTGTCATAAATAGAGATAAATGGTTTAGAGCTAATCGCCATCACAGAGACATGGTTACAAAGTGACCAAGGTTGGGAAATAAATATTCCAGGGTACACAATATTTCAAAAAGACAGGCAGAATGGAAAAGGAGGAGGGATAGCTCTGATAATAAAGGATGACAAAAGGATATTAGTGAGAAAGGATCTTGACTCAGAAAAACAGGAAGTAAAATCAGTCTGGGTGGAGACAAGGAATAGCAAGGGTAAGAAAACGCTGGTGGGAGTAGTTTATAGGCCCCCTACCACTAGATTGGTCCCTGGTTTGAGAGGGTTGTCCGACGATGAAAGGCTGAGTAAATTGGGTCTCTATTCTCTGGGGTTTAGAAGAATGAGAGGTGATCACATTGAAACATTCAAGATTACAAAGGGGCTTGACAGGTTAGATACTGAGAGATATTTTTTTTAAATGCAATTAGGGTTTCTACCTCTACCTCCCTTTCAAGCGGAGAGTTCCAGACCCCCATGAAAAAAAATCTCCCATGTTCCCTGCTAATCCTTCTGCTAATTGTTTTAAATCGATGCCCCCTCACTATTGACCTCCCTGCTAAGGGAAAAATACATCCTTCCTATTCGCTCTATTTTGGCCCCTCATAATTCTATACACTTCAATAAAATCCTCCTTCAGCCTCCCCTCTTCCAAAGAAAACAACCCCAGCCTATCCAATCTTTGCTTGCAGCTGAAATTCTCTATTTCTGGTACATCTTTGTAAATCTCCTCTCTACCTTCTCACTGTCTCCCCTCTACCCTCTCTAGTGCGATCACATCCTTCCTGTCACGTGACCAGAACTGTACACAGTTCTCCATCTGCGGTCTAACTAGTGTTCTAACATGAACCCCCAGATCTTATATTCTGTCCTTGACTAATAGAGGAAGGTATCCCATATGCCTTCTTAACCACCTTATCAAGGTGGTTGTCAAGAGGAAGGAGAAGGCTTATGTTAGGATGAGACGTGAAGGCTCAGTTAGGGCGCTTGAGAGTTACAAGCTAGCCAGGAAGGATCTAAAGGGAGAGATAAGAAGAGCAAGGAGAGGACACGAGAAGTCATTGGCGGATAGGATCAAAGAAAACCCTAAGGCTTTCTATAGGTATATCAGGAATAAAAGAATGACTAGAGATAGGTTAGGGCCAATCAAGGATAGTAGTGGGAAGTTGTGTGTGGAATCGGAGGAGATAGGGGAAGTGTTAAATGAATATTTTTCGTCAGTATTTACAGTGGAGAAAGAAAATGTTGTCGAGGAGAATACTGAGATACAGACTACTAGGCGAGATGGGATTGAGGTTCACAAGGAGGAGGTGTTAGCAATTTTGGAAAGAGTGAAAATAGATAAGTCCCCTGGGCCAGATGGGATTTATCCTAGGATTCTCTGGGAAGCTAGGGAGGAGATTGCAGAGCCTTTGTCCTTGATTTTTATGTCGTCATTGTCGACAGGAATAGTGCCGGAAGACTGGAGGATAGCAAATGTTGTCCCCTTGTTCAAGAAGGGGAGTAGAGACAGCCCTGGTAATTATAGACCTGTGAGCCTTACTTCGGTTGTGGGTAAAATGTTGGAAAAGGTTATAAGAGATAGGATTTATAATCATCTTGAAAAGAATAAGTTCATTAGAGATAGTCAGCACGATTTTGTGAAGGGTAGGTCGTGCCTCACAAACCTCATTGAGTTTTTTGACAAGGTGACCAAACAGGTGGATGAGGGTAAAGCCGTGGATGTGGTCTATATGGATTTCAGTAAGGCGTTTGATAAGGTTCCCCACGGTAGGCTATTGCAGAAAATACAGAAGTATGGGATTGAAGGTGAATTAGTGCTTTTGGATCAGAAATTGGCTAGCAGAAAGAAGACAGAGGGTGGTGGTTGATGGTAAATGTTCATCCTGGAGTATAGTTTCTCGTGGTGTACCGCAAGGATCTGTTTTGGGGCCACTGCTGTTTGTCATTTTTATAAATGACCTGGATGAGGGTGTAGAAGGGTGGGTTAGTAAATTTGCGGATGACACGAAGGTCGGTGGAGTTGTGGATAGTGCCGAAGGATGTTGTAGGTTACAGAGGGACATAGATAGGCTGCAGAGCTGGGCTGAGAGATGGCAAATGGAGTTTAATGCGGAAAAGTGTAAGGTGATTCACTTCGGAAGGAGTAACAGGATTGCAGAATACTGGGCTAATGGGAAGATTCTTGGTAGTGTAGATGAGCAGAGAGATCTTGGTGTCCAGGTACATAAATCCCTGAAAGTTGCCACCCAGGTTAATAGAGCTGTTAAGAAGGCATATGGTGTGTTAGCTTTTATTAGTAGGGGGATCGAGTTTAGGAGCCACGAGGTCATGCTGCAGCTGTACAGAACTCTGGTGCGGCCGCACCTGGAGTATTGCGTGCAGTTCTGGTCACCGCATTATAGGAAGGATGTGGAAGCTTTGGAAAAGGTGCAGAGGAGATTTACTAGGATGTTGCCTGGTATGGAGGGAAGGTCTTACGAGGAAAGGCTGAGGGACTTGAGGTTGTTTTCGTTAGAGAGAAGGAGGAGAAGAGGTGACTTAATAGAGACATATAAGATAATCAGAGGGTTGGACAGGGTGGATAGTGAGAGCCTTTTTCCTCGGATGGTGATGGCAAACACGAGGGGACATAGCTTTAAGTTGAGGGGTGATAGATATAGGACAGATGTCAGAGGTAGTTTCTTTACACAGAGAGTAGTAGGGGTGCGGAACGCCCTGCCTGCAACAGTAGTAGACTCGCCAACTTTAAGGGCATTTAAGTGGTCATTGGATAGACATATGGATGAAAATGGAATAGTGTAGGTCAGATGGTTTCACAGGTCGGCGCAACATCGAGGGCTGAAGGGCCTGTACTGCGCTGTAATGTTCTATGTTCTATATACTTATAGAAGCTTTTGCTATCCATTTTTATATTTTGTGCTAGTTTTCTTTCATAATTTACCTTTGCTCTTTTTCTTACTTTTTTAGTAACCCTTTGTTGATCTTTAAAACTTTCCCAATCTTCCAGCCTGCCACTGACCTTTGCAATATGGTATGCCTTAGTTTTTGTCTTTATGTTATCCTTAACTTCCTTACTTAGCCATGGATGTTTCTCCCCCTCTGAAAATCTTTCTTCCTCTCTGGAATATATTTTAGTTGGGAGGAATTGAATATCTCCTTAAACATCTCCACTCCAAGGTACCTCTGTTCCTCCACACTTTTCAGGAACCTACCATTTATTGTGTATTTCCTTGTCTTGTTTGCCCTTCCCAAATACATTACCTCACACTTCTCCAGTCTGAACTCCATTTGCCACTTTTTTTCCCACCTGACCAGTGCATTGATATCTTCCTGCAGTCTATACAGCTTTCTTCTTCATTATCAAGCATATGCCCAATTTTTGTATCATCAACAAATTACTTAATCATGCCCCCTATGTTTACGTCTAAATCAATGATATATACCACAAAAAGCACAGGACTGAGCACTGTGACCCCCCCCCCCCCCCCCCCCCCACATTGGAAACAGCGTTCCAGTCACCAGACACCTGTCGACCATTACCCTATGCTTCCTGGCACTGAGCCAATTTTGGACCCAAATGGCCACTTGTCCTTGGATCCTGTGGGCTCTTACTTTTTTGACCAGTCTGCCGGGTGGGATCTTGCAGATGTGGAGAGAATTTTTCGAATTGTGGGACAATCCAAAACCAAGGGCCATAAATACAAGATAGTTACTGATAAATCCAACAGGGGAATAAGGAGAAATGTGTTTACTCAGAGTGTTTAGAATGTGAAACTCGCTACGGCAGCAAGTTCTTGTGGAAAAAAGCTGAGATACTTTCAAAAGGAAACTAGACGAGTGGATGAGAGCAAAGGGAATAGAAAGATCTGCTGAAAGGATGAGATGAGGTAGACGGAATGGGAGTAGAAACACCAGCACAGAGTAGCTGGGCTGAATGGCCTGTTTCTATGCTGTATATTCAATGTAATTCTGTGTAAACTCCTTTTACAGGGTATTACAAGGGGAAGATTTGCAGACGGGAAGCTCAATCCAAATACTGCATCAAGATCTGACAGTCACTCAATTCATCAGGACCTGAATATCATCAGACTTGGAATGTGGAAGCAGAAATGTTTGTCTGTTCGGTCTGTGGGAAAAGATTTCAAACATCAATTGAAAAGCATCAAGACACACATACCCGAGTGAGGGTGCTCCAGTGTACTGACTGTGGAAAGAGCTTTAACCAGTTACACAACCTGAAAAAAAACATCACTGTTCACAGGAGAGAGAAACTGTACATGTGTTCTGTGTGTGAACAAGGCTTCAACTGATCATCCAACCTGGAGAGGCATGAGGACACCCGCAGCATGGAGAACCCGTGGAAATGGGACTGTGGGAAGGGATTCAATTGCCCATCAAAGCTAGAAATTCATCAGCGCACTCACACTGGGAGAGGCCGTTCACCTGCTCAATGTGTGGGAAGGGATTCATAGCATTATCCAAGCTCCATATGAGAGTTCACACTGGGGAAAGGCTGTTCTCCTCTTTGTGTGGGAAGGGATTCACTGAGTCAACCAACCTGCAAGTTCACGCTGGGGAGAGGCCATTCTCACGCTCCATATGTGGGAAGGGATTCACTCAGAAATCCAGCCTGCTGGCACACCAATGGCTTCACATTGGGGAGAGACCGTTCACCTGCTTTGTGTGTGGGAAGGGATTCACCAGTTTCCAACCTGATGGGTCACCAGCGAGTTCACAAGTGACTGCAGGGGTTGGATTCTGCTGTTATTGCTGCTGTTAATCACATCCAGGACTGAACTGTGTTTGTCCTGACAGTTGGAGATTCTTTTTATACTGCTGTTAATAAACACAATAACCGGGCTGGAGTTTAATATTCTGTATAAATGTGAAATAAATCATTTCACATTTGTTTTAATTTAGTTTAGTTTAGAGATACAGCACTGAAACAGGCCCTTCGGCCCACCGAGTCTGTGCCGACCATCAATCACCCATTTATACTAATCCTACACTAATTCCATATTCCTACCACATCCCCACCTGTCCCAATATTGCCCTACAACCTACCTATACTAGGGGCAATTGCAAATGGCCAATTTACCTATCAACCTGCAAGTCTTTGGCATGTGGGAGGAAACCAGAGCACCCGGAGGAAACCCACGCAGACACAGGGAGAACTTGCAAACTCCACACAGGCAGTACCCGGAATTGAACCCGGGTCGCTGGAGCTGTGAGGCTGCGGTGCTAACCACTGCGCCGCCCATTCACATTCATACAATGGGCTGAATGGCATCCTGTACTATAAATGTCCCATGTTTCCATTCTGGTAGTTGGGGTTTGTTTCTGTTGATGTTAATAACCCCTCTAACTGGGTTGGAGTTTAATATTCTAGATGGATTTGAAATAACTCAGTTTTGTTTGAAACATACTGTTGTAGATTTTTGTCTTTCCCATCTGAGCATGCAGCATCACCTGGCTGGAGCTCAGAAAGGGGGAGGATCGTATGGCAGGAACAGAACTTCAGCCGCGACAGTCCTTCAGGATCACACTGAGAGGGACAAATGCTCTTTTCACTGACAGCAAAGACCCATGTGAGTTCATTTTGAGATGTGTAAGAATGTCCCAGTTGCTCCCTTCCATGGTTCAGAGCTCCTGGGCACGGAACAGAAGGCTCCTTTACAAATGTGTTTAGAGTCAGGAAGAATAACAGTGAATGCTGGAAACGTGCTGTCAAATCAGACATTGGTGTAAAACTGTGATCTGTTCCTGACTGAAAGTGAAATGGCAGGTTTAAGTTTCCAGTCTGAAAATGACTGTGGTAATTATTCTACGAAGATTTAACATGTTTGTGTGACTGTCCTGAGTCCATCATTTCAAAGTAGGCATTAACTCATTTAAAACAAACCCATTTAAAATAAATTGATTGAAGTCTGCATGAAAATAACAGATGGAGTTCGCAAGAGTGTGTTAACTGCTGGTACAATTATACAACAGTCATTTGATCTCCAGATAAAGAAGGACCTGCAGCATGTTTCCACAATGTGTGTGTGTGTGTGTGTGTGTGTGTGTGTGTGTGTGTGTGTGTGTGTGTGTGTGTGTGTGTGTGTGTGTGTGTGTGTGTGTGTGTGTGTGTGTGTGTGTGTGTGTGTCACCAGGATCACTAAAAATACATGACCCAGCGCATCTACGAGGGTGCGATCCTGCCAGGTACTCTGGGATCACTCCCACTGAGGAACTCCAGCACTGACCCTGCTAAAGGTTGTAGGCTGAGCGAGTGGGGCCTCCAGGAGTGGACTGTAAGAAAGATGGGTTTCAGTATCCTGACAAATATATGGTGAGAAACCAGAGGAATCCTTACTAAGGAACTGTCTGGGGTTTTACCTGCCAGTGTAGGTCTAGGGGTGAATGATGCCTGACTCCCCAAACTGTCTTACATTGAACCCAGTTTGGAACAAGATGAATTCAGTTTCCAGGCGATTAGGGACAAATATCACCCACAATTGCGGGAGACAAAAGCAGCCATTAGAGAAGCTAAGAGATGTTTTGAAAAGAACGTGGTCCACAATTTTGGTAATAGTCTCCTTTGTTCCAAAAAAAAACAACCACAGCCTATCCAATCTTTCCTCAGATCTCTAATTCTCCAGTCCTGGCAACATCCTCATAAATCTCTTTTGTACTCTCTCTAGAGATCACATCCTTCCTGTAATGCACTGACCAGAACTGTACACAGTACTCTAGCTGTGGTCTAACTCGTGTTTTGTACAGTTCCAGCATAACCGCTCCCTCATCTTCCACTGATTTCAATGTAATGGAAACTGACGGTTGGAACCGGTCAGCATTTGAAAGATATTTACAAATGATTCGAGGGTTTCTTACAGTTGGGATCTTTCTCTATTCTGTCCACGCGAGGTGTTTGATAACAGACTTTCCCCTGTGAATATCGAGCTGGAATATTGGGCTGCGATGTGTTTCCTTGTTCATCTTGTTGACTCTAAATATTGAGTCTTGTGAGCTGGATTATCTGGTGACTGCAACCACAGCAACATTGTCTTTACCTGCCTTTATTAACAACACTGCAATAATACAGAGTATAGTTATCCGATCCGGAGAACAGAGATAATGATAATGCTCAAACTGTAACCACAAGGATATCTGTGCATTGCTCTGACTGTGTCATGATCACACAGAGATCCCATTTCCTTGTTTCACATACAAGATTTCCATTCAAAGACCATCTCTTTAAACATCCCCATTTGACACAATTGCAGCAGACATGAGCAAGGATGTGAGGCTCATTAATCTACACTCACATTTCAGAACAGCAAAGGTTCAGTTATTTTCCATTACAGGCAAAATACAGAGTGGGACAGCAGCACACTGGCAGCTTCTTTTAAAAAAAAAATTATGGGGAAATGGGTGTTACTGGCTAGGCCAGCATTTATTACTCATCCCTGATTGCTCTTGAACTGAGTGGCTTGCTGCACCATCTCAGAGGACATTGGAGTCACATGTACGCTAGACCAGGTAAGGATGTCTTCCCCTAAAGGGCAATAGTAAACAATTGATAATGCTTTCATGGAGTAAACTACTTTTTAAATTATAGATTTTGTTAATTGAATTCAAATTTCACCAATTGTGGTGGGATTTGAACCTATATCCATAAAGCACTAGCCTGGGTCAGTAGTCCAGTGACATTACCACTATGCCACCCTCTCCCCTATACTTAACAGAGTCTCAACAGCCTGCAGAGCCTGTTAAATATATTTTCTGAGTGGATTTAAATTTAAACCAGGTTTGCAGGCATAATGATCTATTCACACATCGAAGGTGAGAGAGATGCTGTGGGACACACGCTAAGTCCAGTAGCTGAACGTGATTAACAGACTGGGTTTTGTGTTCACTGATCCTGGGTGTGCTACTGATAACTTCCCTGGATACCAAGGCTGGGAGAGGCATTCGGAAAGGTATGGGGGAGCTGGGACCTGTCTACAAGAGTAACCAAAGTTATGAGAACTAAAACTATGTCCAGTTAGAAAGGAGAAAAGGCAGATAAATAGAGCAGTTGCTAACAGGGCGGCGCAGTGGTTAGCACCGCAGCCTCACAGCTCCAGGGACCCAGGTTCGATTCCGGGTACTGCCTGTGTGGAGTTTGCAAGTTCTCCCTGTGTCTGCGTGGGTTTTCTCCGGGTGCTCCGGTTTCCTCCCACAAGCCAAAAGACTTGCAGGTTGATAGGTAAATTGGCCATTATAAAATTGTCACTAGTATAGGCAGGTGGTAGGGAAATATAGGGACAGGTGGGGATGTTTGGTAGGAATGTAGGATTAGTATAAATGGGTGGTTGATGTTCGGCACAGACTCGGTGGGCCGAAGGGCCTGTTTCAGTGCTGTATCTCTAATCTAATCTAATTAGTCTCATCTTAATTTCTCCAAGATAAGAATACAACATGCTGTGTGTTTGCACCAAAACTGATTTATTTGACAAAGATCCAGAATATTAAACACCAGCCCAGTTATAGAGGTTATTAACATCAGAAACAAAGGATGTGATTAATAGCAGAATCCAACCTCTATCATCACACGTGAACTCTCTGGTGTTTCAACATATGTTGTGACTGAGTGAATCCTTTCCCACACACTGAGCAGGGGAATGGTCTCTCTGCAGTGTGAGTACGTTGGTGTGTCTGTACTTCACTTGTGCTTTTCTCAGTCAGTACATTTATAAGGTCACTTATCAGTGTGAACTCGCTGATGTGTCAACAGGGTGGATAACTGAGCAAATCCCTTCCCACACGTGGAGCAGGTGAACGGCTTTTCCCCAGTGTGAACTTGCACATGTACGTGGAGCTTGGATAACTCTGTGAATCCTTTCCCACACAAGGAACAGGTGAATGGCCTCTCCCCAGTGTAACTGCGCCGATGAGTTTCCAGCTTGGATGCATAATTGAATCTCTTCCCACAGTCACTGCATTTCCAGTTTCTCCATGGTGCGGGTCTTGTATTTCTCGAGGTTGGATGGTCAGTGAAGCCTCAGCCACACACAGAAAGCGTGTATGATTTCTCCCCACTGTGAACGGTGTAATTTGTTTTAGGCCGTGTAACTGGTTAAAGCTCTTTCCACACTCAGTTCACTGGAACACTCTCACTCGGGTGTGTGTGTGTCAATGCTTTTCCAGTCACACTGATGTTTGAAATCTTTTCTCACAGGTAGATTAGATAAATATTTCCCTTGATTTGTGTTTCCTGTTTGTAAATCCTCATGTTCTAATCCCCTGTAAAGGGAGTTTACAAAAGCCATCACTGTCAGTCAGGATAAAAATTCAGAACAGACAAACCTTTCTCTTGGTTTGAGTTTGCTGGAAATCCAAACCCATTGCACCATCTGCACCATTTCTTTCCTCCACTACCAGTTTTCTCCCTCCCTCTACTCTGGCTGGGTTCAGTTCTCCAGCCCCTGTGTGCAGAGTGAGAATCAAGTCAATGAGATGTATAGATTTATGTGAACCAAGTGTGTTCAGGGATTTAGGACGAAGAACAAAGAACAAAGAAAATTACAGCACAGGAACAGGCCCTTCGGCCCTCCAAGCCTGCGCCGATCCAGATCCTCTATCTAAACATGTCGCCTATTTTCTAAGGGTCTGTATCTCTTTGCTTCCTGCCCATTCAAGTATCTGTCTAGATACATCTTAAAAGACGCTATCGTGCCCGCGTCTACCACCTCCGCTGGCAACGCGTTCCAGGCACCCACCACCCTCTGCGTAAAGAACTTTCCACGCATATCCCCCCTAAACTTTTCCCCTCACTTTGAACTCGTGACCCCTAGTATTTGAATCCCCCACTCTGGGAAAAAGCTTCTTGCTATCCACCCTGTCTATACCTCTCATGATTTTGTACACCTCAATCAGGTCCCCCCTCAACCTCCGTCTTTCTAATGAAAATAATCCTAATCTACTCAACCTCTGTTCATAGCTAGCGCCCTCCATACCAGGCAACATCCTGGTGAACCTCCTCTGCACCCTCTCCAAAGCATCTACATCCTTTTGGTAATGTGGTGACCAGAACTGCACGCAGTATTCCAAATGTGGACGAACCAAAGTCTTATACAACTGTAACATGACCTGCCAACCCCTGTACTCAATACCCCGTCCGATGAAGGAAAGCATGGCGTATGCCTTCTTGACCACTCTATTGACCTGCGTTGCCACCTTCAGGGAACAATGGACCTGAACACCCAAATCTCTCTGTACATCAATTTTCCCCAGGACTTTTCCATTTACTGTATAGTTCACTCTTGAATTGAATCTTCCAAAATGCATCACCTCGCATTTGCCCTGATTGAACTCCATCTGCCATTTCTCTGCCCAACTCTCCAATCTATCTATATTCTGCTGTATTCCCTGACAGTCCCCTTCACTATCTGCTACTCCACCAATCTTAGTGTCGTCTTCAAACTTGCTAATCAGACCACCTATACTTTCCTCCAAATCATTTATGTATATCACAAACAACAGTGGTCCCAGCACGGATCCCTGTGGAACACCACTGGTCACACGTCTCCATTTTGAGAAACTCCCTTCCACTACTACTCTCTGTCTCCTGTTGCCCAGCCAGTTCTTTATCCATCTAGCTAGTACACCCTGGACCCCATGCGACTTCACTTTCTCCATCAGCCTACCATGGGGAACCTTATCAAACGCCTTACTGAAGTCCATGTATATGACATCTACAGCCCTTCCCTCATCAATCAACTTTGTCACTTCCTCAAATAATTCTATTAAGTTGGTAAGACATGACCTTCCCTGCACAAAACCATGTTGCCTATCACTGATCAGCCCATTTTCTTCCAAATGGGAATAGATCCTATCCCTCAGTATCTTCTCCAGCAGCTTCCCTACCACTGACGTCAGGCTATATAGGCGGATATATAGAGTTGGGTCACAGATTAGCCTTGATCTCATTGAATGGCAGAACAGGCTCGAGGAGTTAAATGGCCTGCTCTTGTTCTGATGATTCTGTGTTAGGGGAGATAGGGAGAAACTATTGTCTCTGTGGGAGAATGAAGAAGGGGACTCGGCCATTGAGTAACAGAATCAGGAAGCAGTTTTTCACAGAAAGGGGAGCAGAAATCTGGAACTCTCTCCCTGAAAAGCTGCAGATACTGGGGATCAACTGGAGCTTTCCAGACTCAGATGGATGGATTCTTGTTAGGTGAGGGTATTAAGGGATATGAAGCTAAGGTGGGTAAATGGAGCTGAGGTGTAGATCAGCCCTGATCTAATTGAATGGAGATGCAGACCCGGGGGCCTGAATGGTCTCCTCCTGTTCCTAAACATCCTGCCGACACTCACTGTCCCAGCTCACAGGGGAAGAGTGGCCACTTCACTGGTCCTGGAGCTCGAGCAGAGCCTTTGGAGCCACAGCCCCAATGTGAGTCAGTGTCTTCAGGAGAGGAGGAGAGAAAATGGCGAGAAACCCGCAGAGTGACAAAAGAAATGAGTCAATGATCTTCTCTTCTAGACTCATTGAGATCAACAATTTCAGATCAGAACCAAAGACCATACTTTTTCAGACTGCAGCAACTGTTGGTAATTATTCTGCTGCTGCCATTTACACCTCCTCTAGATCCATCTTTACTTGTCCCAATACCATCTCCTTCTGCCCTGCACTATCCTCTCTTTTGCTATTTAATCTCTCCTGCCTTCCACCCTATCACTGACCTTCCCTTTTGTTCTTTCCTCCTCTCCCCTTTTCCCTGCCTCTGCATTTGTTTAAAACCTGTTGCATCTCTCATTTTTCCCAGTTTCTGACCTGAAACGTTAATTCTGTTTCTCTCTCCACAGATGCTGCCAGACCCGCTGAGGATTTTCAGCACTTTCTGTTTCTCTCCAGATTTCTGCCTTTGTCTCAATGATTTTCTCTCCTGGTCACTGGACCCTGAAGCCCCGCCCACTCACTGTTTACCCACCAAAACGGTCACGCATGCGCCCAGCTCGCTGAACAAACCCCGCCTTCCTCGACCAAGATGGTGGTCGGTTGCCTGGGTAACACGGCCAGTTATTGGGGAGGAAGCCCCAACTCCTTGATCCGCCCTGAATCCCACTCACAAGACAGCGGCCAGTGACCCGGCTCTCCCGGGCCTGTGACCTCTTATTCGGGACTTTAGGCCTACCCCGGGTGTTTATGAAGCTTCCCAGCCCACTCACGCATCCCTACGCCCACAACCTCCTTCCCCCACCTGTTCCGCCTCAACCACTGCCACTACGCATGCTCAGAATATAGGCCAGCGCACTGGGCTCTTGTAGACATTGATATGGGACTTTCTGTCCCGCGGAGAACTCTGGGTAAGCCATCCGCCATTGCTCCCTGGGTTCCTGTAGTTATTGCTAGTGGACTTGCTACCCTGCGGAGAATTCTGGTTAATTAGTCCGCCATTACTCTCTGAGCTCCTGTCGTCTTTGACACAGGGAGCTTTCTGCCCCTTGCGGAATCCTGGGAA
Source organism: Heterodontus francisci (assembly GCF_036365525.1). NCBI lineage: Eukaryota > Metazoa > Chordata > Chondrichthyes > Heterodontiformes > Heterodontidae > Heterodontus > Heterodontus francisci. The sequence continues at coordinate 9,455,692 of NC_090404.1, forward strand.
ACCTTTTTAAAGGGGCCACAAACAAGAAACTGCAAATTGTCATTAAATTTCCAAAAATTAAAACATAAATTTGCTTTCTATGTCTACAACACCCTCCAGTCCGTCTGGTGCTCAGTGGTTATGGACGAAAAGCTCTTTGGCATTAGTGGAGGGCAGTGGAAACAAACAAAATAAGTCTAAACGCAGGAGCCCAGTGCATGCTCAGTGATGGAGACCACCATTAAAACACCACAAACCATCACATTGCAGGCAGTGGTGAAAGAATGAGAGAATAACCTACTCAACCTCATCCTCAGTAAATCAGCTGTCACATATGTGTCTACTTATGACAACATCGGTCCGAGTGACCACTGCACAATCCTTGTGGAGACCAAATACTGTCTACACACTGAGGAAATCCACCATCGTATCAGATGACAATACCACAGCGTTCAGTGGGTAGATTAAGTACAGAACAAGCACTCAAAACCGATGCTGTGAGCCACCAGCAGTAATTGAATTGTATTCCACCAAAATTTGTAACCTCATGGCCCTCCTTCATTACCTTCAATCAGACAACTAACCCTGGTCAATGACACATATAGAAAAATCAACCCAGTCAAAGATCATCGGATCAGCCTGCTCTGAATCATCAGCACAGAGAATCAGCAACAGTTTTATCAAGCAGCACTTAGTAACCATTGAGGAGTGGAGGTGATGTGACAGCTGTAAAGAGCTGGTTGGGCCCCATCTGGAATACTGCATTCAGATCTGGGCACCACACCTCAGCAAGATATATTGGCCTTGGATGGGGGATGGGGGGGAGGGGGCACAGCGCAGATTCACCAGAATGATATCAGGCCTAAAAGGGTTAAATTTCTTAACAAAACTCAAACAGGTTTGTAAGATGTGACCTTCCTTTCCAGACCATGTTGAGTATCTCTAATGACTCCTTCCCTTCCCCAGTGATCAAACACAGCATCACTTTGGATCCCTTCAAGCATCTTCTTCAGGTCACACTTCATGAGTTACTTTTCAATCTCAGTGAACAATTTCTAACTCTGTCCACAGCATCCTGAGCATCCACAGCTCTGCCATCGCCTGGCAATTTTTCAATCTGGCCTCAACTTTCAGTGGCCCTAAACCACCTTTAAATGTCTTCTCGCTCCTGATGTAGCTGGCAAATCATTTATGATTACCAGCATAATGTGCACCATCTTCTTTTCCAAAGATCTCTTCGTTTCTCTAATGACTGCAGGTCCTTCTTTATTTGGAGATCAAATGTCTGTTGTCTAATTGTACCAGCAGTTAACAGGCTCCTGTGAACTCCTCCATCTGCTATTTTAATGCAGACTTTAACCAATTTAGTTTAAACAGGCGTATTTTTAATGGATTAGCCTACCAATTAATGGAATCTACCTTAAAATGCTAGATTCAGGATTATCAGAAAGCATGTTAAATCTTTGTAGAATAATTAGCACAGTCCTTTTCAGACTGGACGTTTCAACATCCCTTTTCACTTTCAGTCAGGAACAGATCACAGTTTTACAACAATCTCTGATTTGACAGCACGTTTCCAGCATTCGCTATAGTTCTTCCTGACTCTAAACACAGTTGTAAAGGAGTCTTCTGTTCCATGCCTAGGAGCTCTGAACCATGGAAGAGAGCAACTGGGACACATTTCGCACAGACCTCAAGATTAACCTGCACAGGGATTTTGCTGTCAGTGAAGAGAGATGAGAAAGAGCAAAGTGCCGTTTGTCCCTCTCACTGACTCTGAAGGACTGTGTCCAGGCTGAAGTTCTGTTCCTGCCACACGATCCTCCCCCCATGTTTGTCCTTTCTGAACTTCAGCAAGATGATGCCAAACACTCGGGTGGAAAAGACAGAAATCTACAACAATGTGTTTAAATCAAAGTTAATTTATTTGGCATCCATCCTGAATATCAAACTCCAGCCTAGTTATATGGGTTATGGACATCAGAAAAAGCAGACTTCAACTGTCTAATTGAACATGGTTCAGTCCTGGATGTGATTAACAGCAGCAATAATAGAGAATCAACCCATACAGTCACTTGTGAACTCGCTGGTGTCTGAACAGGTTGGATGACAGAGTGAATCCCTTCCCACACACGGAGCAGGTGAACGGCCTTTCCCCAGTGTGAGCCCGTTGGTGCCTCAGCAGGTTAGATGACAGAGAAAATCCCTTCCCACACTCACAGCAGGTGAATGGCCTCTCCCCAGTGTGAATGCGTTCATGTATCAGTAGATCCCTTTTGCTTTTAAAACTTCTCTCACAGTCAGAACATTTAAAAGGTTTCTTATCAGTGTGAACAAGTTGATGTGTAGTGAGGTGGGATGACTGAGTGAATCCCTTCCCACAGACAAAGCAGGTGAACGGTCTCTCCCCAGTGTGAGTGCGCTGGTGTCTCAGCATGTCGGAGGAGTGAGTAAATCCCTTCCCGCAGACAGAGCAGGTGAACGGCCTCTCCCCAGTGTGAGTGCGCTGGTGTACAGTCAGTTCAGATAATCGTCTGAACCCAGTCCCGCAGTGAGAACACCTGAATGGTCTCTCATCAGTGTGAACGCGTTGATGACACGTCAGTTCCACAGAACTTTTATAACACTTCCTGCAGTCTGGGCATTTAAAAGGTCTCTCGTGAGTGTGAACCCGTTGGTGTGTCAGCAGGTTGGATGATTGAGTGAATCCCTTCCCACACACAGAGCAGGTGAATGGCCTCTCCCCGGTGTGAACTCGCTGGTGTGTCAGCAGATTGGACAATCGCCTGAACCTCTTCCTGCAGTGAGAGCAGCTGAATGGTGTGGAACCGGTGTGAATGCGTTGGTGCTCCCTCAGTGAACGTGGGCTTTTAAAGCTCTTGTCACAGTCTGAGCATTTAAACTCTTTCTCTCCAGTATGAACTCGCTGGTGTGTATGGAGGCTGGATGACCGAGTGAATCCCTTGCCACACACGGAGCAGGTGAATGGCCTCTCCCCGGTGTGACTGCGCCGATGAGCTTCAAGCTGGGATGGATAATTGAATCCCTTCCCACAGTCCCCACATTCACACGGTTTCTCCCCGGTGTGACTGTGCTTGTGCCGTGACAGGCCAGATGATCGGCTGAAACCTCGTCCACACACAGAACATGTGTACGGTTTCTCTCCGCTGTGATCGGTGCTTTTCCCTTCCATGTTCAAGACCTGATGATATTCAGGTCCTGATGAATTTAGTGACTCTATCTACAAATTTAAAACAGGAAAAAGGGAATGTCAGAGAACTCACAAAAACACAAAGGCAGGTGTGAAATTGAACTGAATGAACCTAGTAATTTGTGGGGCCAGTGTACTGTCGGTAGTGTTTGAAATTGCAATTGCATGTGTACACATGGGGCAACTGCAGAATGCACATAACAACAAAGGGAAAGTGAAAATAAAACAGAATAAACCAAGAACATCACATCATAGCTGACACCAGAAAAAAGTGACCATGAAACCTGTTGGATTGTCGTAAAAACCCAACTAGTTAGTTAATGTCTTTCAGGGAAGGAAATCTGCCACCTGGTCTCTGCCTACATAAGACTGTGGCATCTATGGGAGGAGAGAGGGGTAGGGGAGTTAGAGAGGAACTTTATACACCTGCAACTCAACCAGAACATTGACAGAATCTCCAAAACCCACAGCCTCCACCAACAAGGAGCGCCTGGACAGCAGGTGCATGGGAAAACCACCACCTCCAAGTCACAGACATATATCGCCATTCCTTCATCATCACTGGGTGAAAATCATATAACTCCTTACTGAACAGCAGTATTAGGGCGGCACAGTGGCGCAGTGGTTAGCACCGCAGCCTCACAGCTCTCGGGACCCGGGTTCGATTCTGGGTACTGCCTGTGTGGAGTTTGCAACTTCTCCCTGTGTCTGCGTGGGTTTTCTCCGGGTGCTCCGGTTTCCTCCCACAAGCCAAAAGACTTGCAGGTTGGTAGGTAAATTGGCCATTATAAATTGTCACTAGAATAGGTAGGTGGTAGGGAAATACAGGGGCAGGTGGGGATGTTTGGTAGGAATATGGGATTAGTGTAGGATTAGTATGAATGGGTGGTTGATGGTCGGCACAGACTCGGTGGGCCGAAGGGCCTGTTTCAGTGCTGTATCTCTAATCTAATGTATTATCTACAAGATGCACTGCAGCAATTCACCAAGCCTCCTTCAACAGCACTTTCCAAATCCTCAACCTCTACCACCTAGAAGAACAAAGGCAGCAGATGCATGGAAACATCACCACCTGCAAGTTCCCCTCCAAGCCACACACCATCCTGACTTGGACATGCAACACCGTTCCTTCACTGTCGCTGGGTGAAACTCCAATAACTCTTGACTGAACAGCATTGTGAGTACCTTCAGCACATGGACTACAAAGGATGATGAAAAAGGTTCATCACCATTACCTTCTCAACATCCAAAGAATGAATTAAGCAAATGTGTATATTTATATAAAATGGATTAAAAGACTCCACAGGAATACTTGTTCCTAAAACAGTACTCTTTTACTTTTCACAGACAGTGTTTATCAACCTGAGCTGTCCTAGGGAAACAAGTGATGTCTGGGCTGTGCAGAAGTGTTTGCACCCGGTTTCACACCATGTCTCTGGCTCCCCACTGCAAATATACTTATTTTGGCTCATGGTCCCATTAACACATCAGACCTCAGCCTTCTAAACCCCATCACAGAAATATCAGCAATATTTGACGTTCAATGGCATTACACACACTGAATTCCCCCACTATCAACATCCTGGGTGGTCACCATTGACCAGAAGCTGAACTGGAGTAGCCATATAAATACCGTGGCGACAAGAGCAGGTCAGATGCTGGGAACCCTGTGTTGAGTAACTCATCTCCTGACTCTCCAATTCCTGTCCACCATCTACAAGGCACAAGTCAGGAGTGTCTCCACTTGCCTAGATGGGTGCAGCTCCAACAACACTCAAGGAGTTCAGCACCATCCAGGACAAAGTAGCCCGCTCAATTGGTACCTCATCCACTACCCTCAACATTCACTCCCTCTACCACCAACACACAGTGGCAGCAGTGTGTACCATCTACAAGATGCACTGCAGCAATTCACCAAGGCTCCTTAGACAGCACTTTCCAAACCTGCGATCTCTACCACCTAGAAGGACAAGGGCAGCAGACGGATGGGAACACCACCACCTGCAAGTTCCCCTCCAAACCACGCACCATCCTGACTTGGAACTATACTGCCGTTCCTTCACTGTCGCTGGGTCAAAATCCTAGAATTACCTTCCTAACAGCACTGTGGGTGTACCTACACCCCGAGAACAGCAGCAGTTCAAGAAAGCAGCTCACCGCCACCTTCTCAAGGGCAATTAAGGATGGGCAATAAATGCTGGCCTGGCCAGCGACGCCCACATCCCATGAGCGAATATAAAAAAAAAATGCCATTCAGTTATGCTAATTCTTTATAAAGCAATGGTTAGACAGCAGTCGGAGTATTGTGTTCAATAATGGGCACCACAGTGTAGGAAGGATGTCAAGGCCTTAGAGAGGGTGCAGCAGAGATTTACCAGAATGGCACCAAGGATGACAGGCTTCAGGAGAGATTGGAGAAGCTGGGATTGTTCTCTTTAGAGCAAAAAGGGTTAAGAGGAGATGTGTTAGAGGTGACAAAATATCAGTAGAAGCAGAGAGAGTAGAGGAAATGGATAGAATAAACATTGAGAAGGGGGAGGTACTAGAAAGGCTGCCTATGCTTAGGATAGATAAGTCACCTGGTCTGCGTGGTAAAGGAAGTGGGGATTAAAGACCTGCTTGGGTCTGCAGATGAGACCTGACCCGAGCCCGACAGAACCCCATCCGACCCCGACCCGGCCCGAGTCCTTCCATTTTTTCCCACGCCCGACCCGACCCGACCATCAGTTAACCTACCTTCCATTTTTCACTTTGTTCCTTACCTGCACAAGCTTAAAATAACTGCAGCAAAACCACCTTTAAAGTCCAAAAAGTAAATTAACATTGGAGTCACTTACCTGAGGTGGTGATAGAGCATGTCCGATCCGGCCTGAGCCCGAATGCCGGACCCGGAAGTGCGACCCGACCCGAACCCGACACGTCGTCGGGTCCCGTCGGGTTCAAGTCGGGTAGCAGGCCTTTACAGAATCACAGAATAATACAGTGCAGAAGTATCGAGGCCCATCGAGTCTGCACCGATGCATTAAAGACGCCTGAGCTGTCTACCTAATCCCATTTGCCAGCACTTGGCCCATAGCCTTTAGTGAAGATAGAGATAGTGGAAGGGCTTTCCATAATCTTCCAATCTTCCCTGGATACAGGGGAGGTGCCAGAGGATTGGAGAGTGTCAAGTCATAGAGTTATACAGCACAGAAAAAGGCCCTTCGGCGCATCGTGTCCACACTGGCATCAAGCACCTATCTATTCTAATCCCATTTTCCAGCACTTGGCACGTAGCCTTGTATGCTATGGTGTTTCAAGTGCTCATCTAAATACTTCTTAAATGTTGTGAGGGTTCCTGCCTCTACCACCCCTTCAGGCAGTGTGTTCCAGATTCCAACCACCCCTGGATGAAAAAGAATTTCCTCAAATCCCCTCTAAACCTCCTGCCCCTTACCTTAAATCTATGCCCCCTGGTTATTGACATCTCCGCTAAGGGAAAAAGTTTCTTCCTATCTACCCTATCTATGTCCCTCATAATTTTGTATACCTCAATCATGTCCCCCCTCAGCCTTCTCTGCTCTAAGGGAAACAACTCTAGCCTATCCAGTCTCTCTTCATAGCTGAAATGCTCCAGCCCAGGCAACATCCTGGTGAATCTCCTCTGCACCCTCTCCAGTGCAATCACATCCTTCCTCTAGTGTGGTGAACAAAACTGTACACAGTACTCCAACTGTGGCCTAAATTGCATTTTATACAGCTCCATTATAACCTATGCCTTGGCTAATAAAGGCAAGTATCCCATATGCCTTCCTAACCACGTTATCTACCTGTGCTATTGACTTCAGTGATATGTGGACAAGTACACCAAGGTCCCTCTGAACCTCTGTACTTCCTAGGATCCTACCACCCATTGTATATTCCCTTGCCTTGTTAGTCCTCCCAAAATGCATCACCTCACACTTCTCAGGATTAAATTCCATTTGCCACTGCTCTTCCCATCTTATCAGCCCATCTATATCGTCCTGTAATCTAAGGCTTTGCTCCTCACTATTTACGACACCACCAACATTCGTGTCAAATGTGACATCTTTATTCAAGAAAGGGTGTAAGGACAGTCCTAGCAACTACAGACCACTTAGTTTAAGAGCAGTGATTAAGGTATTAGAAACAATCATCATGGAAAATATTAACGGACGCGTGGAGAGATTCGAGTTAATTAAGGATAGTCAGCACGGATTTGTAAAAGACAGATCATGCTTGACTAATCTAATTGAATTTTTTGATGAAGTAACAGAGAAGGTTGATGAAGCGAATATGGTGGATGTTGATTATATGGATTTTAAGAAAGCATTTGATAAGGTACCACATAAAAGGCTGGTTAACAAAACTGAGGCTCATGGAATAGGAGGGTCAGTGTCCAATTGGATAAAAAATTGGCTTAGGACAGAAAACAGCTAGTTGTAGTAAATGGTTTGCTTTTCAGACTGGAGGATGGTAGACAGTGGTGTTCCCCAAGTGTCAGTGCTGGGACAACTGCTTTTTTTGCTATGTAGAAATGACTTGGATCTTAGAATCAGTGAAAGTTTAAGGCACAGAAAGAGGCCACTTGACCCATCGTGTCTGTGCCGGCCGATCCACCTATTCTAATCCCACTTTCCAGCATTTGGTCCACAGTCCTGCAGCTAACGGCACTTGAGGTGCATATCCAGACACCTTTTGAATGAGTTGAGGGTCTCTGCCTCAACTACCCTTTCAGGCAGTGAGTTCCAGACCATCACCACCCTCTGGGTGAAAAGGTTTTTCCTCATCTCCCCTCCAATTTTTTTACCAAACATTTTAAATCTAAGCCCTCTCATCACTGACCTCTCTGCTAAGGTGAATAGACCCTTCACCTCCACTCTATCCAGGCCCCTCAAAATTTTATACATTTCAATCAGATCTCCCCTCAGCCTTCTCTGTTCCAAGGAAAACAACCCCAGCCTATCCAATCTTTCCTCAGAGCTGCATTTTTCCAGTCCTGGCAACATCCTCGTAAATCTCCACTGTACCCTCTTTAGTGCAATTACATCCTTTCTGTAATGAGGTGACCAGAACTGCACACAGGACTCAAGCTGTGTCCTAACTAATGATTTATACAGTTCCAGCAAAACCTCCCTGCTCTTATATTCTATACCTCGGCTCATCAAGGAAAGGATTCCACATGCCTTCTTAGCCATCTTATCAACCTGTCCTGCTACCTTCAGGGATCTGTGGACATTCACTCCAAGGTCCCTTCCTCTACACTTCTCAGTATTTTTCAATTACTCGTGTATTCCTTTGCCTTGTTTAACTTCCCCAAATGCATCAACTCACACTTCTCTGGGTTGAATTCCATTTGCCATTTTTCTGCCCAACTGACCAGACCATCAATATCTTTCTGCAGCCTACAGTTATCCTCCTCGCTATCTACCACATGGCCAATCTCTGTGTAGTCCGCAAACTTCTTGATCATGCCCCCTATATTTCTGGCCAAACTGTTAATACACACCACAAAAAGCAGGGAACCCAGTACTGAGCCCTGCGGAACACCACTGGAAACAGCCCTCCAGTCGCTAAAACACTCATCAACAATTACCCTTTGGTTCCTGACACTGAGCCAATTTCGTATCCACCTTGCTGCATTTCCCTGGATCACACGGAATTTTATTTTTTCAACCAGTCTGACATGTGGGACCTTGTCAAAAGCCTTGCTAAAATCCATGCAGACCACATCAACTGAACTACCCTCATCTATCTTCCTTGTTACTTCTTCAAAAAATTCGATCAAGTTGGTCAAACAAGACCTTCTTTTAACAAATCCATGCTGACTATCCTTGATTAACCTGTGCCTTTCCAAGTGACAGTTTATCCAGTCTCTCAGAATAGATTCCAATAATTTGCGGCGCAGTGGTTAGCACCGCAGCCTCACAGCTCTAGCGACCCGGGTTCAATTCTGGGGACTGCATGTGCGGAGTTTGCAAGTTCTCCCTGTGACAGTGTGGGTTTCCGCCGGGTGCTCCGGTTTCCTCCCACAGCCAAAGATTTGCAGGTTGATAGGTAAATTGGCCATTGTAAATTGCCCCTCGTGTAGGTAGGTGGTAGGAGAATTGAGGGAAGGTGGGGATGTGGTAGGGAATATGGGATTAATGTAGGATTAGTATAAATGGGTGGTTGATGGTCGGCACAGACCACGGCCAAAGGGCCTGTTTCAGTGCTGTATCTCTCTGTGACTCGAATTTTCCCCCTACTGAGGTTAGACTGACTGGTCTGTAATTATTTGGTCTATCCTTTGCTCCCTTTTTAAACAGAGGTACAATGTTAACAGTTCTCCAATCCTCCGGCACCATACCTGTACCCAGTGAGGGCTGAAAAATGATGGTCAGACCCTCTGCTATTTCCTCTCTTGCTTCTTTTAACAGCCTAGGATACATTTCATCTGGCGCAGGTGATTTATCAACTTTCGAGATGCTAATCCCATTAATACTTCCTCTCCCCCTGTGTTTATCACATCCAATACTTCACACTCTTCCTCCTTAACTACAATATCTGCATCGTCCCCCTCTTTTGTGAAGACAGACGAAAGTATTCATTAAGAACCATACCAATATCTTCCGCTCCTACAAATAGGTTACCTTTTTGGTCTTTTATGGGTCCTACTCTCTGCTTAGTTATCCTCTTACTCTGAATGTATTGATAAAACATCTTTGGGTTCACCTTGGTTTTTCTTGCCAACATTCTTTCATGCCCTCTCTTTGCTTTCCTAATTTCCTTTTTGATTTCATCCCTCCTCTTTCTACACTCCTCTCTGCTTTCTGTAGTATTGAGTTCTCGGTGTCGGACATAAGTTTTCCTTTTCTGTCTTATCTTACCCTGTAGGCTCCTTGACATCCATGGGGCTCTAGATTTGGCCGCCTCACCTTTTTCTCTGTGGGAACACGTTTACTCTGAACCCCTTGAATCTCCCCTTTGAATGCCTCCCACTGTTCTGACACTGATTTACCTTCAAGTAGTTGTTTTCAGTCCACTTTCACTAAATCACTCCTCAGTTTAGTAAAATTGGCCTTGCCCCAATTGAGAACTCTAACTCCTGTTCTATCTCTGTCCTTTTCCATAATTATGTCAAAACTGACTGAATTATGATCACTACCACCAAAATGCTCTCCCACTGCCACTCCTTCCATCTGCCCATCTTCATTTCCTAACACTAAGTCTAGAACTGCGCTCTCTCTTGTTGGACTTGCTACGTGCTGGGCAAAAAAGTTCTCCTGAATGCACCTCAAGAATTCTGCTCCCTCAATTCCTTTCACACCGAAACTATCCCAGTTAATATTGGGGTAATTAAAATCCCCTACTATTACTGCCCTATTTTTCTTGCACTTCTCAGAGATTTGCCTACATATCTGCTTTTCTATCTCCCTCTGACTGTTTGGGGTCTACAGTACACTCCCAGCAGTGTGATTGCCCCTTTTTTGTTCCTCAGCTCAATCCATATGGCCTCATTTGATGAACCTTCCAACATATTATCCCTCCTCACAGCTGTAATAGTTTCCTTGACCAAAATTACCACTCCTCATCCTTTCTTATCCCCCTCTCTATTGCATCTGAAAACCTGTAACCAGGAACGTTGAGCTACCAATCCTGTCCCTTCTTAAGCCATGTTTCTGTAATAGCTGTGATATCATACTGCCACGGGTCTATCTGTGCCCTCAGCTCATCTGCTTTATTTGCTATACTCCTTGCACTGAAATAGATACCCTTGAGCACTGCCGAACTCTTCTTTTCAATTTTCTAATCCTTGTTTCCTTTGTCTTTCAGACGCATGCATTAATTTTTCGCCTTCTATTTTAATTTCTTATCTTGTCGCAGCTGTGTCTACCCTCAGGTGCCCATCCCCCTGCCAAACTAGTTTAAACCCTCCCCAACAGCACTAGCAAAATGTCCCGCAAGGGACTCAGTCCTGGCTCTGTTCAGGTGCAACCCGTCCAGCCTGTACAGGTCCTATCTCCGCCAGAGCTGGTCCCAATGTCCCTGGAATCTGAAGCCCTCCCTCCTGCACCATCTTTCCAACCACGCATTCATCTGTCCTATCCTTCTATTTCTATACTCACTTGCACGTGGCACTGGGAGTAATCCAGAGATTACTACTTTTGAGATGCTGCTTGCTAATTTCTTACCTCGCTCCCTAAACTCTGACTGCAAGACCACATCCCTCTTTCTACCTATGTTGTTGGTTCTGATGTGGACCACAACTGCTGGCTGTTCACCCTCCCCCCCTCAGGATGCTCTGCAGCCGCTCAGTGACATCCTTGACCCTGGCATCAGGGAGGCAACACACCATCCTGGATTCACATCTGCGGCCACAGAAATGCTTGTCTGTTCCCCTTACTGTAGAATCACCTATCATTATGGCTTTTCCAGTCTTCCTTGTACCCCACTGTGCAGCTGAGCCACCCGAGGTGCCATGGACTTGACTCTTAGCTGCACTCCCCAGGTGAAGAATCACTTTCCTCAGTATTGTGAACTGAATACCTGTTGGAGAGTGAGATGCACTCAGGGGTCTCCTGCACTACCTGCCTGGTTCTTTTTAGCTGCCTGGTGGTTACCCATTCCCTCTCTCCCTGCATATTCTTAAGCTGTGGGATGACCACATCTATAAACATGCTATCCACGTAGCTCTTATCCTCATGAATGCACTGCAATGACGCTAGTTGCTGCTCAAGTTCCAAAACCCAGAGCTCAAGCTGCTTCAATTGACAACACTTGCTGCGCAAATGGTTCTCCATGATACGGGAAGCATCCTGGAGCTCCCACATAGCACAGGAGGTGCACTCTCGAGGTTGAAGGAACCCTGCCATTCCTTTATTTATTAGTTGACCCTTGGCTACTGCTAAGAAAAACCTTACCAATACTACAACAGCTTGGAATGATTAATAAATCCTACTGAAAATCAATACGGTTCACCAGTTAAAATAAACCTTACTCAAACAAAAGTACCAGCTACTCACATGTTCCTTATTACTAAGCTATTTATACATGCACCCTAACACTGGTGTACTAACCCAGCTATTCAGAGTTATTCCCTCACAGCAGTTACTCACCAACCAATCACCTTACAGCTTTCCTGTAATGTCACTGCTCACTTTGTTTTCAAACTCTGGCGCGCCTGGACTCCTCCCCACTGCTCTCCTGGTAGGTAAGTGCACAAGGCCGCGATCCTCGGGCTGTATTTATTGGCTCACCGCTCCATGTTTTTCCCGCAGGTCTGCTACTCTCCACTGCTCTCCTGGAAGGTAAGTGCTCTAGGCTGAGATTCTCGTACTGTATTTATGGTCTCCTTTGCCGTAAATAATCTTGGAATACAGAGTAGTATTGCAAAGTTTGCTAATGACACAAAACTTGGAGGTGTGGCAAACAGAGGATGATGTGAACAGCCTGTAACAGGACATAGATCGGCTAGCAGAATGGGCAGAGAAATGGCAGATGGAATTTAACACTGACAAGTGTGAGGTGATGCATTTTGGCAGAAGGAATAGGGAGAGGCAATATATACTTAATGGCACAGTTCCAAAGAGCGTGCAGGAACAGAGGGGTGCATGTGCATAGATCTTTGAAGGTGGAAGGACATATTGAGAGAGTGGTTAGTAAAGCATATGGGCTTCATAATTTGAAGCATTGAGTATATAAGCAGGGAAGTTATGCTGAACCTTTATAAAGCTCTGGTTAGGCCCCAATTGGAGTATTACGTCCAGTTCTGGTCACCGCACTTTGGGAAGGATGTGAGGGTCCTTGAGAGGGTGCAGAGGAAATTTACCAGATTCGTTCCAGGGATGTAGGATTTTAGTTACAAGGTTAGGTTGGAAAAGCTGGGTTTGTTCTCTTTGGAACAAAGGAGATTAAGGGGAGATTTAATAGAAGTGTACAAGATTACAACAGGCTTAGATAAGTTAATCAAGGAAAAGCTGTTCCCCTTAACAAATATTACAAGGACTAGGGGGCACAGATTAAAGATTTTGGGCAAAAGATGCAGGGGGAATATGAGGAAGCACTTTTTTTTATGCAGCGGGTGGTAATGACCTGGAACTCACTGCCCACAAGGGTGGTGAAAGCGGAGATGATCAATGACTTCAAGAGGAAGTTGCGTGTCCACCTGAAAGAAATAGACTTGCAGGGCTAGAGAGAGTGAGCTGGGGAGTGGGACTGACTGCATAGCTCTGTGGAGAGCTGGCATGGACTCAATGAGCTGAATGGTCTCCTGTGCTGTAAATGACTCTAGGCATTTAAAATTATTAATGGTTTTGACAGACTAAATAAGGAGAAAATGCTTCCAGTCGCAGAAGGGCCAGAGGTCACAGATTTAAGGTGATTGCCAAAAGAACCTGATGAGACATGTGGAATCATTTTGTTATGCAGTGAGTTGTGATCTGGAATGCACTGTCTGAAAGGGTGGAGGAAGCAGGTCTAATAGTAACATTCAAGACAGAGTTGAATAAACAGTTCAAGGGAAGAAATTTCCAAGGCTGTAAGTAAAGAGAAGGGAGTGGGACTAATTTGACAGCTCTAAGAACTGGCACTCACACGATGGGCTTTACAGCTTTTGTTAGCTGCCGTACTATCTGACAACAATGGCAGATGATCCTACCCAAAATGCTCCATACAGTAGAATACAGCCTATCTCCATCAGCAGAGATGCAACACACAGGCTTGGAATTTTCTCCCTTTCTCTCCTGAAGGTGCTGTGTGATGGTGGGGTTCAGTCCCAGTCGCTGTTTACCCTCCAGCACCTTGCCAAGTGGTAATTCTGAGCTTGTGATCTGATACAACTCACTGCCAGCATTTGAACCATGGGGAACAGCACAGCCACTCTCTCTGGCAGATTCTGTTTGGAAAAGCTGAGACCAACAACTTGTATTTACAAAGCACCTTCAACGTATTGAAACGTTCCAAGGTGCTTCACAAGAGTGTAACCAGTCAAAAATGGACACAGAGGACAGTTGGCCGCAAACATGGTCATAGATCTTAGGGCTGAGGTAACTGAAGGCTTTGCCGCCAATGGTGGGATGAAGGAAGTGGGGAGTGGCCAGAGATGGTGAAGTGCAGAGATTTCGGTGGGTTATAGGCCTGGAGGAGATAATAGAGATAGCGAGAGGCAAAGGTAAGGAGGGCATTGAACAAGCGAGGGAGAATTTTAAAGCCTGAATGTGACTCATTGCGAGAGGAAGGATGTTACTTTAACTCATAAAGGTACAGAAAGGTAAGACACTGTCCCTCTAAACATCACAAATAGATACACTATGAGGAGAAGTCAATCACTGCATCATTAACAGCAATATGGAAAGTGAGATAACTTTTTCTATGTTTCTATTAAACACCTGGTCTACAAGGCACTGAAGCATCTGAAATTCATAACAGTAACTCGGGAAAACGAAATTCTGACAAATATTAAACAGTTTTGTTGACAAAATATTGATTCAACTTTTCAAAGATAAATTGTTTGCCAGGAGATCACACTGACTCACCTGACTGGCAGCCTCAGGTTCCACCTCACAAACACCACGATTGGTTACAGAACAAACAGCTCCCTTGGCCCTCTGGCCTCCGAGATCTCTTTCTGTTCGTTTCCAGGAACAGAATCACCACTCGCCAACATTACACTGCCACATAGAGTTCAGGAGCTCAGATGAGGAACACAGATGTTGGAAAATACAATTAGGGAAACATGTTTCAAATTATAATCTAAACGATTTCAAATCAAATTAATTGTTGCAATTAACATATTCAGTTTGCGCGACACCGTTGCGGAATGGCAGTGGATAATGTTCACTGTTTTATAGCATACTATTTTTCTATGATTATGATGCATGAACTGCACTTCCATGCTCTTACATAAAAATGGCGGGTGAACGTACCCAGAATGCGCCGCGCGGTTGAATATAGTTTATCCATCACAAGAGCCACAACGCGCAGGCGCAGGAAGGCCTCGCCCCGGAGACGGGCTGTCCGCGCGGAGCATGCGCGGCGCCGCGAAGCTGAGCGGGGACGAGCGCAGCCTCAGCAACACTGAATCTCAGTGGCTCTCAGGCCTCGAATCAGAACCGCCGGACGTGTGGCGAGGGTCCCGGGCAATGGAGTGAATCCATTAACCCGATGGTGCAAGCCCTCCCTCATCTTACCCGCCACTTCCCAGTGTCTCCTCCCGTTTCCACCCAGTCCGACTTGCAACAAAGGACAGGGCCGAGGCCGCCCAGAATGCTCCGCGGCTCGCCCTGCAGAGCATGCGCACTGAGCGCAAAGGGGAAATCAGCGCGAGAGATAAAGGGGTTTCGGGAGCGCAGAGGATTGTGGAAACTGCAGCCGCCATCAGTCAGTGGCTGTCGGTAAGTTTTATTGCAGGCCTGATGGAAGGTCACCCACCTGAAATGTTAACTTTGTTTCTGTCTCCACAGTTCTGCTGAGGATTTGCAGCGTTTTCTCTTTTTATTTCCGATTTCCAGCGTCGTAGTATTTTGCTTTTGTTTAATCCCAGACTTTGCTCATAGAACTGAGTCTAGAAATACAGACTATTAAGAGCCTGTTTCAAGTCGGGGAAAGTATTTCTACAGAGGCATTTAATCCATTTTTGAAATATAGATGTTTAAAGTTAATTCTTGGGATATGGTTGCTAACAAGACCAGCAAATATTGCCAATGTCCAGTTGCCCTTTGAGAAGGTGATGTCGGGCCTTCATCAATCGCTGCTGTCCGTTTGGTGAAGGTACTCCCATAATGCTGTTAGGTAAGGAGTTACAGCATTTTCACCCAGTGACAATGCAGGAACGGTGATATATGGCCAAGTCACGAAAGTGTGTGTCTTGGAGGGGAACGTGGAGGTGATGGTGTTGCCAAACACATGCTGCCCTTATCCTTCAAGCTGGTGGAGATTGAGGGTTTGAAAGGTTCTGTCAAACCTCTTATTGAGTTGTAGATCTATAAATTCCCTCTGCTCCCTCACTTTCTCATTTCTCCCACTGAGGCCAGGGTGTTGTGTAGGCCCAGACCAGGTGGCAGGCTCCCTGAAGAACATTAGTGAACCAGTTGGGTTATTAATGACAATCCAGCAGCTTTCA
This sequence comes from Heterodontus francisci, assembly GCF_036365525.1. NCBI lineage: Eukaryota > Metazoa > Chordata > Chondrichthyes > Heterodontiformes > Heterodontidae > Heterodontus > Heterodontus francisci. Next base: position 9,471,984 of record NC_090404.1, read on the forward strand.
TGGTCGCTTTTTCTCATACAGGCCCCACAATTTGCATCAGCTCAATTTCACAACCTGTCTTTGTTTTTCACACTCCCTGTCACCTGTTTTAAATTCATTTTACAGAGTATTAGAAGAGGAGGATTTGTAGACAGGAACCTAAAACCAATTATTACATTAGGATCTGACAGAGTTACTCGATTCATCAGGATCTGAATATCATTGGCCTTTGAACATGGAAGCAAAGAACCCCATTCACAGTGGGGAGAAACCGTTCACGTTATTGTGTGTGTGATGGAAGCTTCAGCCGATCATCCAACCTGGACAGACACAATTGCAGTCAAATTGGGCAGAAACCGAGAAAATGTGGGGACTGTGGGAAGGGATTCAATTACCCATCTGAGCTGGATATTCATCGATGCACTCAAACCGGGGAGAGGCCATTCACCTGCTCTGTGTGTGGGTAGGGATTCCCTAACTCTTCAAACCTCCTGACACACCATCGTGTTCACACTGAGGAGAGACCTTTTGAACGTTCTGACTGTGAGAAGAATTATAAAAGGATCTACTGACAAACCAACGCACTCACACTGGGGAGAAGTCATTCACCTGCTCTCAGTGTGGGAAGGGATTTACCCGTTCATTCGACCTTCTGACACACCAACTTATTCACTCTGAGAAGAGGCCATTTAACTGTTACGAGTGTGAGAAGTTCTTTGAAAGCACAGAGGATCTGATACAAACCAACACACCCACACCAGGGAGAGAACTTTCACTTGCTCCTTATGTGGGAAAGGTATCATTTGGATGTCCAACCTGCTTAATCACCAGCGGAGTCACTCCAGGGAGAGGCCGTTCACCTGCTCTGTGTGTGGGAAGGGATTCACTCAGTCATCCACCCTGCTGACACACCAGCGAGTTCACACTGGGGAGAGGCCGTTCACCTGCTCCACATGTGGGAAGAGATTCAGTCATTCATCCACCTTGCTGAGACACCAGCGAGTGTCTGGGCGGCGCAGTGGTTAGCACCGCAGCCTCACAGCTCCAGCGACCCGGGTTCAATTCTGGGTACTGCCTGTGTGGAGTTTGCAAGTTCTCCCTGTGTCTGCGTGGGTTTCCTCCCACATGCCAAAGACTTGCACGTTGATAGGTTAATTGGCCATTATAAATTGCCCCTAGTATAGGTAGGTGGTAGGGAAACATAGGTGGGGATATGGTAGGAATATGGGATTAGTGTAGGATTAGTATAAATGGGTGGTTGATGGTCGGCACAGACTCGGTGGGCCGAAGGGCCTGTTTCAGTGCTGTATCTCTAAACTAAACTAAACATATGTGACTGCAGGGGTTGGATTCTGCTATTATTGCTGCTGTTAATCACATTCAGGACCAAACCACATTCATTTTGACAATTGGGGTTTATTTCTGCTGATATTCCCTAAAATTGGGCTGGACATTGATATTCTATATAAATATTGAGTTTGGAGCAAAGTTGTGGAGTATTTGATTTCTCCATGATAAGAGGAGACTATCTGATGTTCTGTTACAGACTGTTACATTTTTGGATCTTTTTTTACTCTTATTTCAGTTCTCATCTAGTTCACCTTCTACCACATCAAACCCCAAGCTTTCATCATTCCTATAAACCTGTTGAAGACATTTGATGGTTGCTGGAATCCACCTGATGTTGGTGTCATTGCCTTTTGGAAGGTTTCCCAGTCTGCTTTTTTGAAATTCCATCGTGGTTCTGGTATTGATGTAATGACAGGAGTTTCAATGCCAATGGTGATGATCAAGGGCTTGTGTTAACTGTTGGGGAATGTGTCAGGAACAGTTCTGGAGGCGATGATCGGGTTTCTTTTACTGTCTTTGGTGAGGAAACATAGATCTGGGTTATATTCTCTCTGCCAACTTGAGGAATGGAATGTACCTCAACCTTTGCATCAAAAAGGAGAAATTTATTCTCCAGTGAAGGTCACTGTACAATTGCTTCTCCATTAGAGCTGACATCTACAATGCCCCAGATTATGTGGTGGATATTAAAGTCTCCGAGATGGATTGATGGATGTTGATGAGGAGGGAGCAGTGGGTCAGGTCACTGTACGAGTGGTGCTTTGTACAGATTGGAGATTGTTCACTCTCCTACATGTATTGCTGTGGTGAAAACTCCAGCAATACTGGTCTGCTTCAGTTCAGTGCAGCCTTTGATGCTTTGTTTGATGTAACAGGCCTGGCCTATTGGGAGGGTCATTGCAAACAACTGGGTCAAAAACTGTAATATGTCCTCTTGTGTCAAACTAGTAGATGTGTTCGATGTGTGTTTCTTAAAGAACCAGGACATCAACTCTGAGTAAACAACAACAACTTATATTTATACAGCACCTTCAACATAATAAAACATCCCAAGGATTCACAGGGGCATTATTAAAAAAAACTGACACTGAGCCACATAAGGAGATATTAGGTCAGATGACCAAAAGCTTGGTCAGAGAGATAGGCCATAAAGGAGGAAAGCGAGCTAGAGATGCAGTGAAGTGTTGGGAGGAACATCTTCAAGGAGAGGTGTGAGCTTTGGAAGGGAATTCCAGTGTTTTGGGTTGAAAGCATGGCTGCTAAATGGTAGAGTGATTAAATGTGGGAGTTCTGAAGAGGCAAGAATTAGAGGAGCACGGAGATCTCAGAAGGTTTTGGGACTGAAGGAGATAGGGAGGGACAAGGCCATGGAGAGATTTAAAATGGAGGCATCGTTCTTCTTATATCCTGGTGATTAATCCCACCCTCATCCTGACTCTATGTTAACCATGATGGGTTGTGCCAGGTATTGCCATTAATTTCCAGATCTCATCTCTTATCTTATCTGAAGAAACAGCAGCTGATAAGGAAAGCAAATGGAATTTTGGCATTTACTGCTAAAGGAATAGAGTATAAAAGTAGGGAAGTGTTGCTGTAACTGTACAAGGCATTAGTGAGACTGCAACTGGAGTATTGCATACAGATTTGGTCCCCTTACTTGAGGAAGGATGTAGTTGCATTGGAGGCAGTTCAGAGGAGGTTCACTGGATTGATTCCAGAGATGAGGGGTTTGTCTTATGAAGAGAGTTTGAGCAATTTAGGCCTTTACTCTCTAGTGTTTAGAAGAATGAGAGGAGATCTAATTGAGGTATATAAGATGATTAAGGGAATTGACAAAGTAGGCGCAGAGTGGATGTTTCCTCTGGTGGGCAATCTAGAACAAGAGTTCATAGTTTTAGGATAAGGGGCAGCAGATTTAAAACAGAGATGAGGAGAAATTACTTCTCTCAAAGGGTCGTGAGTCTGTGGAATTCACTACCTTAGAGTGCGGTGGATGCCGGGACATTGAGTAAATTTAAGGAGGAGATAGACAGATTTTTAATTAGTAATGGGTTGAAGGGTTATGGAGAACGGGCAGGAGAGTGGAGTTGAGGCCAAGATGAGATCAGCGGTGAATGGCGGAGCAGGCTCGAGGGGCTGAATTGCCTACTCCTGCTCCTAGTTCTTATGTTCTATCCCTCTTAGGAATATGTAAGCTTCGGTTATCAGAATGTGAACTTGTTCCTGGTCTCACCTGGTACAAATAATCCAATGTCTGAGTAACTTCCAGTGTTATTGAGTCTTCAGATATGTGGGACTCTTTGCAACCGCCTCCCTTATCTCAGTAAAGACCTTCTCCTGACTTGGGTGTTTATCATGACAGTATTCTGTCTTTGAGTTTCCAAACTGTCTTTTGTTCACACACAGAGACAAGATTCAACATCCCCTTTACTCCACATTCATTCTCTGGCTAAAATATTAAAGCAAAGCAGACTGGGATACCCCAAACATTTAGGTTACTTCAAAACATTCTAACAGTATGGTAGCAGGAACAGAAGCCATTGCAGGTGATTCTCTGGCTATGATTGGCTAGGTAAGAATAGAACCAGGTGAGGGTACTGCCAACCAGCTGGATGATGGAGGAGAGGTATTGGAGGAGGATGGTGTTGGTCAACCATGTCAAAGGCTGCAGGCAGTTGGAGAAGGATAAGGAGGATACTTTCCCCTGGAGACAGTCACATAGGATGTCATTTGTGACTTTAGTAAGGGCCATTTCAGTACAATGGCAGGAACAGGAACCTGATTGGAGGGATTCATACATTGAGTTGCGTGAAAGATGGGCCAGGATTTGTGAAGTGACAACACATTCAAAGACAATGGAAAGACAAGGGAGATTGGAGATGGATGGTAATTTGCAAGGGCAGGGGGTCAATACTGGATTTTTTGAGATGGGAGATAACAGCAGATTTGAGGGGAGGGAACAGTATCCGAGGAGCTGGATCCATTAACAATACCAGCTAATTTAGGAGCCAGAGAGGAAAGCTGATTGGTCAGAAGTTCAGTGGGAATAGGGTCGAGGGGGCAAGATGTGGGTCACATGGACACGATTAGCTGGGAGAGGGAATGATGAGAGAAACTAGAGGGAGATGTGAGTTGACTTCATTGAAAGGAAATGAACAGCTTGTGCCAGTCAGGATTTGAAAAGCATTTGCAATGGATTCTAGAGGTTCGCACAGTTCGGATCTTTGTTTATTCTGTCTGCTCGAGGTGTTAGATAACAGACTTTCTCCTGTAAATATCGAGATGGAGAATTGGGCTTTGATGTGTATGTCTTTTGTTAAATACATTTCCTGAGTGAATTTCACTTTAAATCATGTTTTCAGACGTGATGCTCATTCACAGATCAAAGGTGAGAGAGATGCTGTGGGACACACACTAAGTCCAGTAGCTGAAAGTGATCAACAGACTGGGTTTTGTGTTTAGTGATGCCGGGTGTGTTACTGATACCTTCCCTGGATCCCAAGTCTCAAAAAGGTACTCTGGAAGGTATGGGGAGATGGGACTTGTCCATGAGAACTGATATAATCTAGAGTTAAGAAAGGGTGGCGCAGTGGTTAGCACTACAGCCTCACAGCTCCAGGGACCCGGGTTCGATTCTGGGTACTGCCTGTGTGGAGTTTGCAAGTTCTCCCTGTGTCTGCGTGGGTTTTCTCCGGGTGCTCCGGTTTCCTTCCACAAGCCAAAAGACTTGCAGGTTGGTAGGTAAATTGGCCATTATAAATTGTCACTAGTATAGGTAGGTGGTAGGGAAATATAGGGACAGGTGGGGATGTTTGGTAGGAATATGGGGTTAGTGTAGGATTAGTATAAATGGGTGGTTGATGGTCGGCACAGACTCGTTGGGCCGAAGGGCCTGTTTCAGTGCTGTATATCTAATCTAAACAGCCCAAAAATGGAGCATTTGGTAACAGGACATCAATTAGTCTCCTCTTATCTTGGAGAAATTAAATATCTGACACTGTGCTTGATGTAAAACTGATTTACTTAACAGATATCAAAATATTATACCCCAGCCCAGTTATAGGGATATTAACTTCAGCAGCAATAAATCCAGAGTGTCAGAATGAACATGGTTCAGTCCTGGATGTGATTAACAGCAGCAATAACAGCAGAATCCAAGCCCTGTAGTTACTTGTGAACTTGCTGGTGTGTCAGAAGGTTTGATGAATTGTTGAAACCCTTTTTACACATGGAGCAGGTGAAAGGCCTCACCCTGGTGTGAACTCGCTGGTGTTGCATCAAGTAGTTTCTGCTTTTAAATCTCTTCTCACAGTCAGAACATTTAAACGGTCTCTGATCAGTGTGAACAAGTTCATGTGTCAGCAGAGAGGATAGGTGAGTGAATCCCTTCCCACACACGGAGCAGATGAAAGGCCTCTCCCCAGTGTGAACTCGCTGGTGTCTCAGCAGGTTGGATGCATTAGTGAATCCCTTCCCACAATCAGAGCAGGTGAACGGCCTCTCCCCAGTGTGAGTACGTTGGTGTTTCAGCAGATCATTTCTGCTTTTAAAGCTCTTCTCACAGTCGGAACAGTTGAAAGGTCTCTGATCAGTGTGAACAAGTTGGTGTGTCAGCAGGTGGGATAACTGAGTAAATCCCTTCCCACACATGGAGCAGCTGAACGGCTTCTCCCCAGTGTGAACTCGCTGGTGTGTCAGCAGGTGGGATGACCTTGTGAATCCCTTCCCACACACTGAGCAGGTGAATGGCCTCTCCCCAGTGTGAACCCATTGGTGTGTCAAAAGGTCAGATGACCTAGTGAATCCCTTCCCACACATGGAACAGGGGAATGGCCTCTCCCCGGTGTGAGTGTGTTGGTGTGTCAGAAGCTGAGATAACCAAGTGAATCCCTTCCCACACAAAGAACAAGTGAACGGCCTCTCCCCAGTCTGCGTGCGTTGGTGTTTCAGCAGCACATTTCTGCTTTTAAAGCTCTTCTCACAGTCAGAACATTTACAAGGTCGCTGATCAGTGTGAATTTGCTGGTGTGTCAGTAAATCAGATGAGTGAGCGAATCCTTTCCCACACACTGAGAAAGTGAATGGCCTCTCCCCAGTGTAGCTGCATTGATGAGCTTCGAGCTGGGATGGAGAATTGAATCCCTTCCCACATTCCCTACATTTCCACAGTTGCTCCATGGTGCGGGTGTCCTTTCCTCTCTCCTGCTTGGAGGCTCACTTAAAGCCTTGTCCATACACAGAACCCGTGTACTGCTTCTCCCTGTTGTGAATGGTGTGTTTCTTCAGGCTGTGTAATTGGTTAAAGCTCTTTCCACAGTCAGTGCACTGGAACACTCTCACTCGGGTGTGTGTGTCTCGGTGCTTTTCCAGTCACACTGTTGTTTGAAATCTTTTCCCACAGACAGAACAAACAAACATTTCTCCTTCCACATTCAAAGGACAATGTCATTCAGGTCCTGATGAATCGAGTGACTTTTCAGATCTTGATGTGATGCGTTTCCTGTCTTTAAATCCTCCCCCTCTAAGCCCCTGTAAAAGCAGTTTACAAAAGCCATCACTGTCAGTCCAGGATAGAAATTCACAACATTCTCTCCTCCTGCTTCCTGGCCCAGGATGGCCGCGCAGGCGCCCTGCTGCACATTGCCTCCTAAAAAGATGGCGGCTGTTAACCCGGGCCTGTCACTTGGAGAAACCCCACAGCTGCCCACCTGCTCAGTACAAACTCAGTACCGGTAGCTTCTTATTCTGGGTTTGAGGCCTACACCTGTTTGTAAAACAGATAATGTTCCCTGTTTTATATTGGGGCCTGGGGCTGCACTTGGTGTGTGTGAAGCCCACATTGACCAGGATTTATTAGCCTGCTCTCTCCAGCCTCCTCCTTCCTGTTCCATTCCATTTCCCGCACTTTTGCTCTCATCTCTTCCCCATCTCCCAGAAGCACTATAGTTTTTCCTTTGTCCTCACCTTCCATCCCGAGTTTAGAAAAATCATCACTGCAACTACAAGATAGAAATTCAAAACAGACAATTCTAGTTTCTATGGAACATTTTTTCCTCTCTTGTTTCCCCCAAAGCTGTAAATCCCCGTCCCTGTGCTGAAATCCAAACCGATGCACCATTTCTTTCTTCCACTGTCAGGTTTCTCCCTCCCTCTACTCTGACTGGGTTCAGTTCTCCAGCTCCTGTATGCAGAGTGAGAATCAAATCAATGAGTCAATGATTTTTCTCTGCTGGTCACTGGGACCCTGAAGCCCCGCCCACTGTGTCGTCACCAAAATGGCCGTGCAGGCGCTCTGCTCCCCACTCAGCCAAGATGGCGGCTGTTATCCTGGGGCCTGTAAACGGGAAAAAGCTCTGGAGCTGTAAACGCGGGACCTGGAGGTTATTATTCGGGGCTCGAAACCTACACCAGGTGTATCCGAAACCTCCCCGCCCACCCGCCAGCTCCATTCCTCCTGTGCGCCCCGTCAACTCTCACCCACTGCGAAAACGTCTCCAGCACTCGCACAGCTCTGAACAAAGTGACACTGCGCATGCTCCAGATAGCGTCTAGCTCCGCGCCTGCGTACTGGGCTCTTGCATTGTGGTTCGGGGTAATTGGGAAGTAGGGCTGGAGTAAGCCTCCCCTGAGTTTATATGCTCATTTCTTCAGTTTCATTATTAGGTTTAGTGATGATAATTTACTGACCCCGTGTTTTTTCTTTTTTTGTTTTATGGGCACAGTGCAGAGGGAGCTTTTCTCTCTAACCCTGTTTTTTTATCTTTCTTGCCTTTTTTTCCTGTGTCTAACCCTTTTTTTGCTTGAGGGGGCCTTGATTTCCCCGGCCCCTATATATATATATATATATATACATTTTAAATAAATAACTTTATTAAAAACAGTTAAATAAAACAAAACTCAAATTTAAATTTCATTCTCAGTAAAGCCAGGCTACCCGACCCGAGACCCGACGAGACCCGACGACATGTCTCAAGTTCAGATAAAAGCAAAATACTGCGGATGCTGGAAATCTGAGACAAAAACAAGAAATGCTGGATTCACTCAGCAGGTCTGGCAGCATCTGTGGAAAGAGAAGCAGAGTTAACGTTTCGGGTCAGTGACCCTTCTTCGGAACTGACCAGTTCCGAAGAAGGGTCACTGACCCGAAACGTTAACTCTGCTTCTCTTTCCACAGATGCTGCCAGACCTGCTGAGTGAATCCAGCATTTCTTGTTTTTGTCTCAAGTTCAGGTCGGGCTGAAATTCCGAGTCCAGCATTCGGGCTCGGGTTGGATCGGGCTAGGCACTGCTGCTTATGGGAAGTCACGGGATCAGGCTTACCCATTATTCCCCACAACTCCAGCTGCAGGGACTGCCTGCTGCCGGATCAGATGAAGGATATTCTGGTCGGTCAGGTTGGGCGGGAAAAAAAATTAAAGGGCTCGGGTTGGCTGTGGTCGGGTCAGGCCTGGGTTGGGTTTTAATTTTATACCCGAGTCAGGCTTTAATTCTCAGCATCGATAATGCACTCCAGCCCCTGCAGCGCCCAGCAGTCGCGGAAGGCCTCAAGGGAACTAGGGACACCCGGGTGTGAATGTAACCTCGGAAGAGGGGCAGGCAATCAGGGAGGACAGACCCCCCCCCACCCCTCCCCGATGACCCGCAGCCTGGACCTTTGAATTGCTACTTTGGCCAGGCCCAGGAGCAGACCGACGAGGAGATGCTCCGCACCGGGTGCCCAAAGATTAGGAGCATGGGGCTGAAGTGCAGCCAAAATTTGAGGAGCAGCCCCTTCAAATACCTGAACAGGGGCTGCAACCTCACACATTCCATATATACATGGAACACGGACTCGTCCCGGCCGCAGAAATTACAGGCGGCTGGGAGTCCATGAAGCTACTTAAAAGTCTATTGCACGGGACTGCCCTGTGCAGCACCCTCTACCGGGTACCCGATGTAAAGAGGGAGGACTCCCACATAGTGCTCGTCACCAGATGGCAACACGGACCGCCACCGCGTATCCGGGTGGAAGACGAGGGTGAGGAAGTGGAGAGTGTGCTGGAGCAGCCTGTAGAGGAAACCCCTCCGCACCGTGTGGAATGGCACTAGGGCATTTCCAAGAGGCAGCCTGGGTTGTATGGGACCAGCTCCCGAGGAGGGTTTCGGGGCCTGGGTCCGATCAGTAGTTCCAACCAAGCGGGGTCAGCTCAGCCGGGAGCATTCCACACCCTTGAGCCCCCTCGTCACCCATAGTGAGGGGCATCCCGGAGGCTTCGGCTACTCCATCTGTTGGTTCGTCCCCAGAGTCAGCCGCCCGGTCAGTCGAGGCGCTCTCCTCCACCGGCGGGGGAGCACCCTGACTGGAGGCGACCATGTTCTAGACTCTGAACAGATCCTGGTAAAAGACAGGCAACTTCCTCAGAGAGGCGCGGCTTATGTTCTCCAACGGGAGCTGCGTAACGTCGTGAAGGCAGTGCCCCTGGTGAAAAAACACGTCGCCAGCGCACACCATATGGGAGGACGCTCGACGTACAGGTATCTCTGCAGGGTCCAAAGGCGGAGAATTGTAGCCTAGGTTCGGACACACACCAGCGACTGGCTGCCCTCCTCAATCGGGAGAGTCAGGAACCCGGCAGAGACCCAGTGTTTTCTCTTGCCCCACAAGAAATCGACGAGCATATTCTGGATCTTGGTGGTAAATGCAGGGGGCGGGGCCAAAACGATGAACCGCGCGTAATCCGTGCTGAGGAGGGAGACCGGATGCCAGTTCTTAACCAGGCGGAGATCGCCCTCTTCAGCACCACGAGAGGGGCATCTCCCCGTTCACCAGGCTCTCCCCCAGGACGTCCCAGGATGCCCTGAGGAACTCCATGGTCAGCCCATCCAGCCCTGGGGATTTGCCCCTCGAGAGCTGGTGGAGGCACTAGTCTGCTCCACCAACGTGAGCGGAGCCCCCCAATTCTTCAGCGCTCCCCGGGCTGACCTTCGGCGGGTCCTCACACAAAACTCTGCGCGCGTTCTCGCTGGACAGATCCGGAGAGAACAACGCACTGTAATTGGTACGGACCAGGAGGCCCATTCCCTCCGGATGCATGACGGAGGATCCGTTGTCAGCCAGCAGCTCAACGAGCTGCTTACAGACCCCCTGCCATTTTTCCAGCGAGTAGTAGAAGGATGAGGCGCAGTCCAAATCCTCCAGGATCTGGATCCGCGACCTCACGTACATGCCTCAGGACCCTATGAGCTGCAGGTCCCACAGCGCACCCTTCTTCTCTTTGTACGCCTGCCACATGGCCAGGTCCACAACGGCATGACTGAGGCGGGACTCCAAGTCGAGTACCTCCCTCTGTAGGCTTCCCGCCTCTTGGTCGACCCCTTCACATGTTCCTGACGGAAGATAAGGGTGTGAGTCTTGCCCACATCCCACCAGAGCCTCAAGGAGGGGAAGCTCCCGCGCCTCCTTCTCCAGTCGTCCAGAATCGACGGAAGGAGTCCTAGAATCGCTCGTCCTCCAGCAGCCAGTTGTTAAAGTGCCAGTACGCGGACCCCGCCCATGTGCGGAGTAGAGTGAATTCCGCCCACACCAGGCGATGGTCCGAGCATGGCACCAGCCGCATGGAGGCCACAAAGACATGGGAGACGTACGCCTGCGAAATGTAGAGGCAGTCAATTAGGAACCCTCCTCCTCCAGACCTCCAGGTGAAGGCGCTGGAGTCAGGATGGAGATTCCGCCAGATGTCCACCAAGTTGAGGTAGCTGATCAGTTCCCTCAACTTCTCCGCCAACGTTTGGCTGCTCTGGGAACTGGAGCGATCCCCCACCTCGAGGGTACAGTTAAAATCCCCCCAGACGATGATGCACTTGTCGCTATCAATAGAGCTCAAGAGAGCAGACACTTCTTCAAAGAAAAGTGCTTGCAACGTGTCGGGCCTGGGCGCGTACACATTCACAACCTGGAGCGGCACGCTACCCAGGTGAACGGCGAGGTGGAGCAAGTGGCCCAGCACAAGCTCCTTGACCCTCAAGCTCTCCAGCTGAAAAGTCGGGGCCAACAAGATAGTCACCCCACTAGAAATAGGGGTGAGGTGACTCAGGTAGACCCCACCCTGCCACTCCAGGAGCCAGGTGGCTTTGTCTCCCAGAATGGTGTGGAATGCAGAAAGCTCACTGCATATCTCCCTTCCCTGAGGACTGAGTGATTGTGAAATCTGCGGTGAGACCCCCTGCTGCCGTTGATTTGAGGTGGCTATGGTTATCTTCATGTCAAAAGTACTTAGAAACCCATCACCAACACCTCACTGTGAGGAGTGAGTGAAAGTGCACCTCGCCTTCCACTCCCCCAGCAGCCCATTGAGGAATGCTTTAAACCGGCGCCTCTCAACCAGTTTCCATGTCCGCACCCTTCCTCGCCTTCTTGAGGGTGGCACGGACTGACTGGATGATCAGCGCCAAACTCGACCACCGGCCGAGGGCCAGCTGAACTTTATTGCAGCAACCCTTGCGTGCCACGAGGAAGTCCTGGAGATCCACTGTGGGGATGAGAGGAGACTCTGTGGGAGGCACAAGAGACTCCACCGCCTCACTGGTGATGGATTCAAGATTGTACTCTGTGCCTCACATCGAGTCCCCATCCTCCTCCGGGTCGTCACCGCCAGCGGCCGACACACCCACCACACACTGTGGGGCAGACGTCCTGGCCACGCCAGCTGGTCCCAGCTCCATACAATCAAGCCCCCAGAATCGATGGCAGAGGAGTCCTCACTGGGTTCTTGTGTGGAACTGGAGCCTATGGGCACCAGTGGTGGAGGACTCCCCCCTCCACCACCGCCCCCAGGCAAATGAGCGGCCCAGGGGAGATGGAAGTTCCTGACTCCAGAAATCCAGCCGGAGCCGAGACCGGAGGTGGAGAGATGAAGCCATCTCCCGCTCCGCCAGCGCCCTTAGACCCAGCAGATGGGGAATTATGCAAATTGGCCCCAGGGTCGGGTACATCCTGGGCGGAATAATCAGGCTGCTGGGAAGGTTGACCCTCACAGGTCTTGCTCCCACCCAGGACAGCTGACCCATCGGCCAAAGGGGAAACTTCTCCCGTCGGGTCCACAGGCTCCCCCACCATAGGCAAGCCCTCTCCCTCCTCATTCGGATTTGCCAAATTTACAAGGGCTTTCCCCACTCCATCCTGAGGGATGGAGGCTGCTGCTGAGGGCTCGAGGCCCTGATGGTGTTAGTGGTGGGGGAAGCCCGAGGACCCACACCAGGAGATGGACCCCGCAACTCCTAGCCCTCCTCCTCTTATTCCGGGAGGGGCACGGAGGCTCAATACGGGCCTCTGCTTCTGCCCCGGCATCCCCCTGCCCAGATTCCTTTGGCCCATGCTCAGCAGCGGGGCAGGTGAGCTCCCCTGGATTGGGCCTAGGGCTAAACTCAAGCTCAGGTTGTCATTTTACATCCAGGGGGCGTGCCTTTGGGTGTTTTGCCTTGCACCGAGCCTTCCTCCCAAACGGACGGGTCTCCCCTCCCCAACTGCCTCCAGAACCGCCTGACCATTGGTTGTTGCAGGTGTCAGGGGAGTAGGGGAAGTGCAGTGGTTCCACACTGGGCTGCCGAGGTGGAGTTGGTGGCCGGGAGGTTGGGGCAGTTCTTAGGAATGTGCCCCACCCCTTTGCAGGCATGGCAGCGTGCCCCATCCGAGGTCCAGAAGACATGGTAGGGCACCCCTAGCAGCGGAAGGAGTACACGTGCCGGCAGCTGTTCTACTGAAGACCGAGCAGGACTGGGGTTATAGCCAACCTCACCTCCCCTAGATGGTGCAGATGGGGGAGGAGGGGCTCACTGGAAATGAAGGGTGGAACGTTTGATAGCATGATCCACTGTGCAGTGGTCCCCAGAGGGTCCATCGGCAGAAACGTCCCCCCCACAGTGAGCCCCTTACTCAGGACCAGGAACACTACTCGATCGGTCTTCAGGAAGAACACAGCCTTTCCATACATCTTTGAGGCTGCAACGATGGCCGAGGGGCTGACAACCTCGACCATTGCTTTTATGCGGGCCTCAATGTTGGGGTGGGGATAGCTCTTCACCCCTTGGCTTGATGTTATTAATTTAAAAGGTGACGGGACCATATGGGCAGCCACAGAGGCTGCAGCAGCATAGGTAGTAGAGGGCCCCGCCACCGGTGATGAAGGGTTTGCCCTTGCTCTTGGGTCCAAGAGCTAAAGCCACCCCAAATTGCACGCTTGCAAATCGAACAAAATGAAAGGTTCACAAGAGATATTGAAAAAAAAAACTTATAACAGGTTAGGGGAGAGGCTGAGGGTATCGAGGAGAGGGAAAGACAGGCTGTAAGGGATGACTTGCTTTCCGAAGGTGGTGCACTTAAAACAGTCTTTGCCTTGGTCTTGGTCTTCCGGTCTTCTGGTCTGGGGAGGCATCTTCACCTGGGTCAGCTGAAACTACCCAGGCACTAGCTATCCCCTTCTGTCTCTTTAGCTGGGCAGCTTCAGCTGACCCAGGCTGGGCAATTGGGGTGGGGAGGGAGCTTCCCTGTGTGCTTATTGCAGCAGCACAGATCCCTACAGAATTGGCAGCCCCTCGCCTTATTGTTCCGGCCATTTGTTCCTCCCCCGACAGTCCAAAGCAAAGGAAATTTCTGGTATTCAGCACCCACCTCCAAACAAAGCCTTGTTTCCAAAAAAGAGTCTCCTTCTTCACTATAAAGGTGATTGTTGTTCAAGTTTTCCCTCTGCTTGGTTGTAACTGCTCTCCCTCTGCTCAGGGTAGCTCCTCTCTCCACCTCTGCAACCTCCAGCTGCCACCACACTGTCTCGTTGGCTCATTGCTGCAATCAGCACCTCCAATCAAGCAACAGCTAACCCACTCTTTTTCTGGGACGGTGTAGAGGGAGTTTTACTGAAGTAGGGAATCATAGGATAATTAGTAAGAAGAATGCTGAAAACTGCTAACAATGTAAATAATGTATAACTTCAACTTCTTATTGAGAATAATTAAAGGGATACGTGACTGGGGGAAGGGACAGGAACAAAGAAGGGAACTGAGCGATCAATCACAAGCAGATGGCCTTGGGATGGTTAGATGGTAAAAGGGGGATCGATTTGTAGAAACATATGTTGTAGAAATATGCAGCTGGCCAAGTGGGCATGTAGAAATAGCTGACGTGGAGAATTAATGTATAAATATGTGAATTGAACAAAGGAGCTTTGATAAAAGCAAAATACTGCGGATGCTGGAAACCTGAAATAAAAACAAGAAATGCTGGAACCACTTAGCAGGTCTGGCAGCATCTGTGAAAAGTGAAGCAGAGTTAACGTTTCGGGTCAGTGACCCTTCTTCGGAACTGACAATTATTATTAAAGGAGTTTTGAGTTGTTTCTTGGATTACACTGACCTGTCCGTATACTAGCACCTCAGAATAACTTTTGCTTGGTTCACCAACAGCCATCTCGTGTGAAGTGAGGACAAACAAGGCAAGAGAATACACAATAATATGGTAGGATGAAAAGTGTTGAAGGACAGAGGGACCTTGGAGTGCATGTCCACCGATATCTGACGCTAGCAGGACAGGTATGTAAGGTGGTCAAGGAGGCATACGGATTACTTTCCTTTATTAGCTGAGGCCTAGAGTATAAGAGCAGGTCGATTATGCTAGAACCATAAAAAGACACTAGTTACACCCCATCCCCGCCACCCAACCAGCTACAGAACTTTGTATAGTTCTGGTCTCTGCATTCATCAACTATAAAATAAGACATTATTAATTAATTAGCATAAAACCAAAGCCAATTTGATAATTTATCATTTAATTACAGTCAGTGTTCAATTAATTGATCAGATCAGGGGATAAAGTGAAATAACAAGGGATAGTGACAATAACGGGTTCTGAATTTTTCAGTAAATTAAAATCAGAGATATACAGATAATAAGCGTTCAGCAAAACATTTAAGTTAACTCCGTATAAAATAAAATGACGTCAACACAAAGGAAGCAGCTGACCGGTGAGTAGCTGATGAGTCTTAACTGGAATAAACTGAACATTTCAATAAGTAAAGTCAATTAATAGTCTAATAAATAAAGGAATGGCAGGGCATCTCAGTCCAGTGGAGTGTACATCCAGTTCCATGTGGGAACTCAAGGACACATCTTGTGTCCTGGATAACCACATGTGCAGGAAGTTTCATCAGCTGGAGCAGCGGGAAGCAAAGGATAATGATCAAGAGGGGTTTTTGTGATTTGAAGGCTGTTTCCAGTGGGGTTCTGTATGGCTCAGTATTATATCATCAATGTCAGTATATATCAGTGATTTAGACTTTAACTTAAGGGGGGTGATTAAGATGGACTGGTCAAGTGAGCAGGAAACAGACAAATAAAGTTCAATCCGGAGAAGTGTGAGGTAATGCATTTGGGGAAGCCTAACAAGGCAGGGAATACAATATGACTGGTAGAATACTGAGAAGTGTAGGGGAACAGAGAGACCATGGAGTGCATGTCCATAGATCCCTGAAGGTAGCAGAACTGGTAGATGAGGTGGTTAAGAATGCAGACGGGATACTTTCCTTTATTAGCTGAGGCATAGAAGAGCAGTGGGTATTTCTAGCACTTTCTGTTGATGAAACATCGCAGACCTGTAACATTAACTCAGTTTTTATCTCCAGAAGCTGCTGCACCTGCTGCGTATTTCCAGCATTTTCTGAAAGAGCAGGGAGGCTATGCTAGACCTGAATAAAACACTAGTTAGACCACAGCTAGAGTACTGCATACAGTTCTGGTCATTTCATTACAGGCTCGGTGTGATCGCAACAGAGAGGTTACAAAGGAGATTTATGATGTTGGCAAGACTGGAGAATTTTAGCTATGAGGAAAGATTAGATAGGCTGGGGTTGTTTTCTTTGGGACAGAGGAGGCTGAGGGGAGATTTAATTGAGGTGCATAAAATTATGCAGGTCCTAGACAGAGTGGACAGGAAGGACCTGTTTTCCTGAGCAAAGATGTTAATAACCAGGGGGCATAGATTTAAAGTAATTTACCACAGGACGTGCGTGATGCCAATATCACCACCCTCTATAAGAACAAGGGTGACCGCAGTGACTGCAACAACTACCGTGGAATCTCCCTGCTCAGCATAGTGGAGAAAGTCTTCACTCGAGTTGTTTCAAACAGATTCCAGAAGCTGGCTGAGCGTGTCTACCCTGAGGCACAGTGTGGCTTTCGAGCAGAGAGATCCACCATTGACATGCTGTACTCCCTTCGCCAGCTACAGGAGAAATGCCGCAATCAACAGATGCCCCTCTACATTGCTTTCATTGATCTCACCAAAGCCTTTGACCTTGTCAGCAGACGTGGTCTCTTCAGACTACTAGAAAAGATCTGATGTCCACCAAAGCTACTGAGTATCATCACCTCATTCCAGGACAATATGAAAGGCACAATTCAGCATAGCGGCACCTCATCAGACCCCTTTTCTATCCTGAGTTGTGTGAAACAGGGCTGTGTTCTTGCACCTACACTGTTTGGCATCTTTTTCTCCCCGCTGCTCTTATATGCGTTCAAGTGTTCAGAAGAAGGAATTTTCCTCCACACAAGATCAGATGGCAGGTTGTTTAACCTTGCCCATCTTAGAGCGAAGACCAAAGTTCAGAAAGTCCTCATCAGGGAACTCCTCTTTGCTGACGATGCTGCATTAACATCTCACACTGAAGAGTATCTGCAGAGACTCATCGACAGGATTGCGGCTGCCTGCAGCGAATTTGGCCTAACCATCAGCCTCAAGAAAACGAACATCATGGGACAGGATGTCAGAAATGCTCCATCCATCAATATCGGCGACCACACTCTGGAAGTGGTTCAAGAGTTCACCTACCTAGGCTCAACTATCACCAGTAACCTGTCTCTCGATGCAGAAATCAACAAGCGCATGGGAAAGGCTTCCACTGCTATGTCCAGACTGGCCAAGAGGGTGTGGGAAAATGGCGCACTGACACGGGACACAAAAGTCCGCATGTATCAAGCCTGTGTCCTCAGTACCTTGCTCTATGGCAGCGAGGCCTGGACAACGTTTGTCAGCCAACAGCAATGTTTCAACTCATTCCATCTTTGCTGCCTCCAGAGAATCCTTGGCATCAGGTGGCAGGACCGTATCTCCAACGCAGAAGTCCTCGAGGCAGCCAACATCCCCAGCATATACACACTACTGAGCCAGAGGCGCTTGAGATGGCTTGGCCATGTGAGCCACATGGAAGATCACAGGATCCCCACGGACATATTGTACAGCGAGCACGTCACTGGTATCAGACCCACCGGCCGTCCATGACTCCGCTTTAAAGACGTCCGCAAACGCGACATGAAGCCCTGTGACATTGATCACAAGTCGTGGGAGTCAGTTGCCAGTGATCGCCAGAGCTGGCGGACAGCTATAAAGGCGGGGCTAAAGAGTGGTGAGTCGAAGAGACTTAGCAGTTGGCAGGAAAAAAGACAGAAGCGTAAGGGGAGAGCGAACTGTGTAACAGCCCAGACAACCAAATTTCTCTGCAGCACCTGTGGAAGAGTCCGTCACTCTAGAATTGGCTTTTATAGCCACTCCAGGCGCTGCTTCACAAACCACTGACCACCTCCAGGCGCTTACCCATTGTCTCCCGAGACAAGGAGACCAAAGAAGAATTTGTAGAAGGATTGAGTGGAGAAATCATTTCTCCCAGAGGGTGGTTGGGGTCTGGAACTCACTGCCTGAAAGGATGGCAGAGGCAGAAACCCTCATCACATTTTTAAAAAACCACTTGGATATGCACTTGGGAATTCTGTAATCTAAAGGGCAATGGACCAAGAGCTGGAAAGTGGGCTTAGGCTGGATAGCTCTTTTTTTGGCCGGATGGGTCAAATGGCCTCCTTCTATCCCATAAGTTTTCTATGTTTCTATTCTGATAGCTGGGGATTGTTCCTGCTGATGTTAATAACCCCTCTACTTGGGCTGGAGTTTAATATTCTGGAGAGATTTGAAATAAATCAGCTTTGGTTTAAACACATGGTTGTAGATTTTTTTCTCTTTTCCACCAGGCTGGAGCTCAGAAAGGACAATCGGGGGGGAGGATCGTACGGCAGGAACAGAACTTCAGCCTGGACACAGTCCTTCAGGATCACAGTGAGAGGGACAAAAGGCACTTTGTTCTTTCTCATCTCTCTTCACTGACAGCAAAGTCCCCGTGTGGGTTAATCCTGAGATGTGTAAGAAATGTGTCCCAGTCACACTCTTCCATGGTTCAGAGCTCCGAGGCACGGAACAGAAGGCTCCTTTACAACTGTGTTTAGTGTCAGGAGGGACAACAGTGAATGCTGGAAACGTGCTGTCAAATCAGAGATTGGTGTAAAACTGTGATCTGTTCCTGACTGAAAGTGAAACAGCAGGTTTAAATTTCCAGTCTGAAAATGATTGTGGTAATTATTCTACGATGAATTAATATGTTTTTGTCACTGTCCTGAGTCCATTATTTTCAGTTGGGTGTTAACTTATTTGAAATAAGCCCGTCTAAAATAAACAGATTAAAGTCTGCATTAAAATAGCAGACAGTGGAGTTTACAGGAGCCTGTTAACTGCTGATACAACGGACATTTTTTCTCCAGATAAAGAAGGACCTGCAATATATATCCAGGAATTCCCTGTTTTATTGATATGTCTGTGTTAGACACCAGGGTAACTAAAAATAAATGACCCGGAACATCCACGAGGGTGCAATCCTGACAGTTACTCTGAGACCACTCCCACTGAGGAACCCTGCAACTGACCCTGCTGAAGGGTGTAGACTCAGGGATTGGGGCCTCCAAGAGTGGACTGTAAGAAAGCTGGGTTTCAGTATCCTGACAAATATATGGCGAGGAACCAGCGGAATCCTTACTAAGGAACTGTCTGTGGTTTTACCTGCCAGTGTAGGTCTAGGGGTGAATGATGCCTGACTCCCCGGACTGCCTTACACTGAACCCAGTTTGAATCAAGATGAATTCAGTTTACAGGGGAATAAGGACAACTATCACCCACAATTGAAGGAGACAAAACCAGCCATTAGAGAAGCTAAGAGGTGGTGCACAATTGTGGTAATAGTAAAACTTTTCCAGCTACATCAGGAGTCAGAGACATAGTAACATAGAGTTACAGAGAAATACAGCGAGTACAGAGTTACATTGAATTGACAGCAGTGATTCTCAAAGATTTTTGGTTGAAGGACTCCTTTTCAAATGGATTAGTAATCACAGACCCCACACCTAAATGATACTATAAACTCCTTGTACATTTACATTTCTGAATGTAAGGTTCATCAGTGTCCTTTTACAGGAACTTGCAGGAAAGTTGTCCAGGACTGTCCGATATAGTGAACATTGATGTGATTTGTGGTGAAAACTTTTATCCTCCCTTCAGCTGAAAGATAACTGGACAGGAAATATCCACTCCTTCTGCACTGTAACAATTCGGCGATCTGTATCTCAACTACATTTACCCATTTTGGTTCCATATCTTTAATAACCTTAACCGACAAAAATATAACCATCTTAACTTTTGAAATTCACTCTGTCTCACACTGTCAGTCTGTCACTCTTTCTCTCTTTGCCTTTCTCTCTCCATCTCCCTGGCTCACTCTCTGATATTGTCTCACTCTCTCTGTCTGTCTGCCTATGTCTATCTCTCTTGGTCACATTTCCTATTACACTGACATTGATTCTCCACTTGAGACACAGAGTAGCTGCTACTCCAAGGTCAACACAACACCCATGATGAGCCCAGGGCTGTGACCTCATACAGACACAATTGGACCGATGTTCCCAGTCATTTCCAATCAGGGCCCATGAAGCTGATGGTGGATAAAAACAACATTAACCAGAGTGGAAGGAAATCGGACTCATCCTGGTGTGAGTCAGGTACTGACTTAAAGTCTCACTGATCTTCCCTTTGTGTGATATCACCATCTCCTTACTACAAGTGTTTGGAAAAGGCTGACTTCTGTAAAGAAAAAATGTTGATTTATCCAGATATGTAAAAATTGCCACAATATAAATCTCATTTTAATTTTAAACATGAAATGATTTGAACTAATTACCTACAGGTTTAGTTGTGGGATTATAATATTGGCATCTTCAGAGAGTCTCATCAACCTAAAAGGCTCCTGTTAAATACGTGTCCTGAGTGGATTTAAATTTAAACCAGATTAGAAAGTGTAGATGTACAAAGGGACCTGGGTGTCCTTGTCAATAAGTCACTGAAAGCTAACATGCAGGTGCAGCAAGCAATTAAGACGGCTAATGGTATGTTAGCCTTTATCACAAGAGGATTTGAGTACAGGAAAAGTGAAGTCTTGCTTCAATTGTATAGAACCTTGGTTAGACTGCACCTGCAGTACTGTGTGCAGCTTTGGTCCCCTTACCTCAGGAAGGATATTATTGCAATAGAGGGAGTGCAATGAAGGTTCACCAGACTTGTTCCCGGGATGGTGGAACTGTCCTATGGAGAGAGATTGGGAAAAGTGGGTCAGTATTCTCTACAGTTTTGAAGAATGAGAGGTGATCTCATTGAAACCTACAAAATACTCAAAGGGATAGGCAGGGTAGATGCAGGTAAGATGTTTCCCCTGGTTGGGGAGTCTAGAACCAGGGACACAATTTCAAAATAAGGGGGAAGCCACTTCGGACAGAGATGGGGAGAAATTTCTTTACTCAGAGGGTTGTGAATCTTTGGAATTCTCTACCCCAGAAGGCTGTGGAAGCTCAGTCATTGGGTATGTTTAAAGCAGAGATTGACAGATTTCTAAATACAAATGACATAAGGGGGTATGAGGATAGTGTGGGAAAAAAGGATTGAAGTGAAAGACCAGCCGCAATCATATTGAATGGTGGGGCAGGCTCGATGGGCTGAATGGCCTACTCCTGCTCCTTTGTTTGCAGGCATGATGCACGATTCACACATCAAAGATGAGAGAGATGCTGTGGGACACATGCCAAGTCCAGTAGCTGAAAGTGAACTACAGACTGGAACTTGTGTTTCGTTATCCCAGGCGTGTTTCTGATACCTTCCCTGGATCCCAAGGCTGGGAGAGGCATTCTGGAAGGTATAGGGAGCTGAGAGTAAACAAATCTATGAGGACTGAAATAATCTGGAGTTAGAAAAGAGAAAAGGCCCAAAAATGGAACAGTCAGTAACAGGACATCAATTAGTCTACTGTTATCTTGGAGAAATTAAGGACCCAACGAAGCGTGTGTTTGAAACAATATTAATTCATTTGAGAATGAGCAGAATATTAAACTCCAGCCCAGTTATAGGGGTTATTAACATCAGCAGAAATAAACCCCAAACGTCAGAATGAACACAGTTCAGTCCTGGATGTGATTAACAGCAGAATCCAACCCCTGCAGTCACTTGTGAACTCATTGGTGTTTCAGCAGGTGGGATGGCTGAGTGAATCCCTTCCCACATACAGAGCAAATGATTGGCCTCTCCCCAGTGAGTGTGTTGGTGTTTCAGCAGCTGCTTTTTTAAAGCTCTTCTCAGTCAGAACATGTAAAAGATCAGTGTCAACAAGTTGATGTTCAGTGATGTGGGATGAGAGAGTAAATCCCTTCTGTAAGAGTTTTGGGTCATATTAACTAACTATGTGAGTCTTTATCCAATTAATATTAAATTGTCCTTTTGAAACTATCACCATACAGGCAATAAAAGATAATTTGGTATCATAATATCAGGAAACATTTATTAAGTAACAAAAGTAATACTTAGCAAAGGTTAGACAGTAATGTTACTGGCTCAATGTGAGTCTTGCCTCCTCATAGGAACATAGGAAGATAGGAAGAGGAGTAGGCCATTCAGCCCCTCGAGCCTGTCCCGCCATTCAATGAGATTATCAATGATCCACGGCCTAACTCCATATACCTGCCTTTGGCCCATATCCCTTAATATCTTTACTTAACAAAAATCTATCTACCTCAGATTTAAAATTAACAACTGTTCTAGCTTCAACTGCTGTTTGTGGGAGTGAGTTCCAAACCTCTACCACCCTTTGCGTGAAGAAGTGCTTCCGAACATCTCTCCTGAACGGTCTGGCCCTAATTTTTAGACTATGCCCCCTAATTTTAGAATCTCCAACCAGTGGAAATAGTTTATCTTTATCTAGCCTGTCTTTTCCTGTTAATATCTTGAAGACTTTGATCAGATCACCCCTTCACCTTCTAAATTCTAGCGAAAACAGGCCTGATTTCTGTAATCTCTCCTCGTAACTTAACCCCTGTAGTCCAGGTACCATTCTTGTAAACCTACATTGCACTCCCTCCAAGGCCAATATATCCTTCCTAAGGTGTGGTGCCCAGAACTGCTCACAGTACTCCAAGTGGGATCTAACCAGGGTTTTGTACATCTGCAGCATAACCTCTGTCTTTATACTCCAATCCTCTGGATATAACGGCTAGCATTCCATTAGCCTTTTTGATTATCTTCTGCACTTGCTCATGGCATTTTAAAGATCTATGCACCTGATACAGCCTTGGGTGCGAGTCGACACATGGTCTCCTCTCTCTATCACTTTGGATATGCAGTCTCCAACTTCACACTCTGCGTCGGATGGCTGGCAGCAAGTCTCTTAACCCTTTCTGGTGCACTGCCTATGCTCTTGATCAGTTCAGGCAGTGCGTGATCATCCTCTGAAAGGGTTTTTAGACTGGCAGTCACCTGCGGATGTCACTTCCTGATGGTTCCCTCAGGTGTCAGTCACCTGCAGAACAGTATCCCACATTACAGCATTTTTTTTGTCCTTTCATTAAATTTAATGCTTTTCTGATAAGATTATATAGCGCCTCGTGATATGCAGTACTCATCATTATATAATGGCACATTACACAGCCTCAAGATTAATACAGAAATTACAAAACTATTTCATGCATAAAATCTGCACATAATATGCATGAAACCAGCGTGTCAAGACAATCAGTGTGTAAAGATGAGGGAGCAAGACACACTTAAGAAATACAGCAGGGTACACCCAATTAATATAGGATCGTAAACAACAAGAGCAAAAGGAAAAAAACTACATAACTACTAAACTAATTACAGAACTTAATTCTGAAGCTTATAGAACTAAAATAATACATAGGACTATTCTATAATTCAAAAGGAAATGACTGCTTTTTAAGGCATTACTGTGAGTCATAGAGTTATACAGCACAGAAACAGGCCCTTCGGCCCATTGTTTCTGTGCCGGCCATCAAGCACCTAACTATTCTAATCCCATTTTCCAGCACTTGGCCCGTAGCCTTGTATGCGAAGATGTTTCAAGTGCTCATCTCTTCTTCTTCTTCTTAGGCCTCCTTGTCTCGAGAGACAATGGGTAAGCGCCTGGAGGTGGTCAGTGGTTTGTGAAGCAGCGCCTGGAGTGGCTATAAAGGCCAATTCTAGAGTGACAGACTCTTCCACAGGTGCTGCAGATAAAATTGGTTGTCGGGGCTGTTACACAGTTGGCTCTCTCCTTGCGCTTCTGCCTTTTTTCCTGCCAACTGCTAAGTCTCTTCAACTCGCCACGCTTTATGGCTGCCTGCCAGCTCTGGCGATCGTTGGCAACTGACTCCCACGACTTGTGATCAATGTCACAGGACTTCATGTCGCATTTGCAGAGGTCTTTAAAGCGGAGACATGGACGGCCGGTGGGTCTGGTACCAGTGACCAGCTCGCTGTACAATGTGTCCTTGGGGATCCTGCCATCTTCCATGCGGCTCACATGGCCAAGCCATCTCAGGCGCCGCTGGCTTAGTAGGGTGTATATGCTGGGGATGTTGGCCGCCTCGAGGACTTCTGTGTTGGAGATACGATCCTGCCACCTGATGCCAAGGATTCTCCGGAGGCAGCGAAGATGGAATGAATTGAGACGTCGCTCTTGGCTGACGTATGTTGTCCTGGCCTCGCTGCCGTGGAGCAATGTACTGAGGACATAGGCTTGATACACTTGGACTTTTGTGTTCCGTGTCAGTGCACCATTTTCCCACACTCTCTTGGCCTGTCTGGACATAGCAGAGGAAGGCTTTCCCATGCGCTTGTTTAATTCTGCATTGAGAGACAGGTTACTGGTGATAGTTGAGCCTAGGTAGGTGAGCTCTTGAACCACTTCCAGAGCGAGGCCGCCGATATTGATGGATGGAGCATTTCTGACGTCCTGTCCCATAATGTTCGTTTTCTTGAGGCTGATGGCTAGGCCAAATTCATTGCAGGCAGCCGCAAACCCGTTGATGAGTCTCTGCAGACACTCTTCAGTGTGAGATGTTAATGCAGCATCGTCAGCAAAGAGGAGTTCCCTAATGAGGACTTTCTGTACTTTGGTCTTCGCCTTTAGACGGGCAAGGTTGAACAACCTGCCACCTGATTTTGTGTCTTAAATGTTGTGAGGGTTCCTGCCGCTACCACTTCTCCAGGCAGTGTGTTCCAGATTCCAACCACCCTCTAGGTGAATTTTTTTCCCCTCAAATCCCTTATAAACCTCCTACTCCTTACCTTAAATCTATGCCCCCTGGTTATTCATCCCTCTGCTGAGGGAAAAAAAGGAGGTATGATCAGTAAGTTCGCAGATGACACGAAAATTGGTGGTGTCGTAAATATTGAGGAGGAAAGCCTTAGATTACAGGATGATATAGATGGGCTGGCAAGATGGGCAGAGCAATGGCAACGGGAATTTAATCCTGAGAAGTGTGAAGTGATGCATTTTTGGAGGACTAACAAGGCGAGGGAATATACAATGGATGGTAGGACCCTAGGAAGTACAGACGGACCTTGGTGTACTTGTCCATAGATCACTGAAGGCAGAAGCACAGGTAGATGAGGTGGTTAGAAATCATATGGAATACTTGCTTTTATTAGCCAAGGCATAGAAAATAAGAGCAGGGAGGTTATGATGGAGCTGTATAAAACGCTAGTTCGGCCACAGCTGGAGTACTGTGTGCAGTTCTGGTCACCACACTAGAGGAAGGATGTGATTGCACTGGAGAGAGTGCAGAGGAGATTCACCAGGATGTTGCCTGGGCTGGAGCATTTTAGCAATGAAGAGAGACTGGATAGGCTGGGGTTGTTTTCCTTAGAGCAGAGAAGGCTGGAGGGGGGGGACATGATTGAGGTATACAAAATTATGAGAGGCATAGATAGGGTAGATAGGAAGAAACTTTTACTCTTAGTGGAGATGTCAATAACCAGGGGGCATAGATTTAAGGTAAGGGGCAGGAGGTTTAGAGGGGATTTGAGGATTTTTTTTCACCCAGAGGGTGGTTTGAATCTGGAACACACTGCCTGAAGGGGTGATAGAGGTAGGAACCCTCACAACATTTAAGAAGTATTGAGATGAGCACTTGAAACGCCATAGCACACAACGCTACGGGCCAAATGCAGGAAATATAATCGATCGGTGCTTGATGGCCGAAGGGCCTGTTTCTGTGCTGTATGACTCTGCAGTCCACCCCAATTTGCAAAAGATAAATACTTTATTTGAGAAAACAAGCGATATCATGAATTTAAAGCAAAATACTGTAGATGCTGGAAATCTGAAATTAAAACAAGAAATGCTGGAAATACTCAGCAGGTCTGGCAGCATCTGTGGAGAGAGAAGCAGAGTTAACATTTCAGGTCAGTGAACCTTCTTCAGAACTGGATGAAAAGTCCTTTTCGGGAGTGACGTCCATCTTTCTCTGGGGCTGCGGTCCTTCATTTCGTCTGGTTCGTGCAGATTTGCCCCGAACAAAGATGGCGACGATGGGGGCAGGGCTTGTTATTTCTCCCCGAGCGGAGCAGCTGCGCGTGCGCGAGTGACTGGTGTTTTTGGGGGTGGGCGCGCGGAGGATTTTTTTTTCGCACTCGGAAGTTTCAACGGTCGCCGCCGTTGCCATGGCTGCGGGGGCGGGGCTTGGTAACAGCGCGCGTCGGCACAGCTGTGCCATCGAGTTCGAGCTGAGCAGCAGCAGGTGAGCGGCCAGGAGCAAGGCCGCGGAGAGAGCCTGGGGCTCGAGTGGGAGCCGGCAGGCCTCTCTCCTGGGGAGGACACCACTCTGACTGGGGCCACCCAAAACACTGAAACACGGGGATTTTAGTGTCACAGCCTTTGAGGGGGAGGCAATGGGTGTGAGAAAACCTGGTTGATAATTACTGAGCTTGGATGGGTTTTGGTGTCTCCAGTGGGTGGGCTTCAGATTTTCCACCAGTCCCTTTGAGGAAAGGACTGGCTGCAAGTTTTTACTAATTCATTCTTGGGATGTGGGCATCGCTGGTAAAGCTGGTATTTATTACCCTGTCCCTAGTCACCCCTTGAGAAGGTGCTGGTGGTGGGCGGCCGTCTCCTTGAACCGGTTTCATACGACTGAGTGGCTTGTTCGGCCACTTCATAGTCAACCATGTTAGTGTAAGACTTCAGTCACATATACAGGCCCAGAATGGGTAATGTTGGCAGGTTTCCATCCCTTAAGGGATATTAATGAACCAATTTTACGTGAATTGCGAAAAAAAATAGACTATCTGGTCCTTTATCCCTTTGCTGTTTTTGGGATCTTGCTGTGTACAGTTTGGGCTGCTCACATTATCTGACATTACAAGAGTGAGTACACATTTTAAAGATGCTCAGTTGACTAAAAAGCACTTTGCAACACCCTGAGGTCGGGAAAGGCGCTATATAAATGAACATTCTAAGGCAACCCAGCAGCTTCATGGTCACTCCTACTGACAACCAGCTTTTTTATTTTCAGATTTTGACTTCCAATTCTCAAACTGCCATGGCAGGATTCAAACTCATGGCCTCTGGATTAATGTAAGAGAACCACAGCTGTGTGATAGAGCGTTTAATTTGTGAATTTGCTAAGTGTGGGAATTTCAAGGGTTGATTTCTTTCTAAAATCTAGTCATGTTTGCATTGAGCATTGAATTTAACTTTCACATTAAATTGTAGTTTCTTTCAGTCTTAGTGGTAAACAAGCTGCCTGCTAGTGTGAGCTGCATTAGTTAGTTACTTAGGTAGCTAATTAGAACTGGTTTCCTAGTTGGTCGGGCCTGACTCAGGTCTGTGGAATTCTAGTTAGTATAAATCCAGGGAGTTTTGCTGACGCACAAGGTAAGCAGCTCAGAGATCTGCTTGACTTGGGGGCAGGGAGCTGAACTTCAGAATTTGGTGCAGTGAGGGAGGAGATACTGTTCTGGTCTTTTCCAGAACAAGCAGTGATCCAAGAGCTTCAGACAGTGAGATTGGAGAGCTGAAGCCCAGAGGCATTAATTAGGCAGCAGATAGGTGATTGGTTGGTGAGTTTTGAAGTTTTTTCTTTTTTACACTGGGTCAGTAGTTTAAACTGGTACTGGGAAGATAGAAGTATTTTATTAAATTTGTATGCTAACCAGTTAAACTACTTAATATAACTACAAATTATCAGTATTTCTAAACTCAAAACCTAATTACTTAAGTAGAAAATGTTAGAAATGGCAGGGCAGGTGATGTATTGCAGCTGTAGCATGTGGGAGCTGGTGGATACCAGTGTGGTCCACTGCAACCATACCTGCAGTAAGTGTCTGCAGCTTGAACTTCGGCTCAGAGTTGATGAGCTAGAATCCGAGATTTGGACACTGCGATGCGTTAGGGAGGGGGAAAGCCACCTGGACGCTTTGTTCCAGGAGGCAGTCACACCTTTAGGCTAGGTATTTCAGATTTGGTCCATGGTCAGGGACAGGAGAATATGACTGAGTGTGTGGCAAGTATGGGGACCCCCATTAGGTAGCACTGGAGGAGCCTCGTTCCTTGCACTTGTCCGACAGGTTCAAGGGTCTTGTAGCTTGTGTGGACAAGTGCAGGGTGGATGAGCAAACTGGCCATGGCAGCGTGTTGCAGGGGGAGTAAAAGCAAGTGTAGTTGTAGTCGGAACAGTATAGCTAAGGGGATATATACGGTTCTCTGCAGCCGAGAAAGTGAGTCCTGTCCGCTGTGTTGCCTGCCCTGTGCCAGGGTTAAGGACAGCTCCTCGAGGCTGGAGAGGAACTTGGAGTGGGAGGGGATGGATTCCATTGTCATGGTCCATGTGGGTAGCAACGACAGGTAGGACTAAGAAAAAGGTTCTGCTGAGGGAGTTTGAGTGTCTCTGGTCTAAATTTAAAAAGCAGAACCACAAAGGTAATAAATCTCTGGATTATTACCTGAGCTACAAGCAAATTGGCTTAGGATAAATAAGATCAGAGAGTTGGATGCATGGCTCAAAGATTGGTGTGGGGAAATGGGTTTCAATTCATAGAGCACTGGCACCAGTCCTGGGGAAAGGGGGAGCTGCACCATTGGGACGGCCTTCACCTGAACTGTACTGGGACCAGTGTCCTGGTGAATCCTAATACTAGGGCTGTAGAGAGGGCTTGAAACGAAATAGTGGAGGTGAGGGGAAATTGAGAACGTTAACAAAATGGGACAAGATAATATTGCAGGGTAGCAATACAGGCAATGATAACCAGAGTGTAACAGGAAGGAATAGAGAGTAAGAGTGCATCAGCAAATAAGGTCAGAGTAGGGAAAAATGATGAAAAGACAAAATTAAAGGCACTTTATCTGAATGCATGCAGCACTCCTAACAAGATGGATGAATTGATATCATACCCATTTTTTTTTTTTTAATTCATTCATGGGATGTGGGCGACACTGGCCAGGCCAGCATTTATTGCCCATCCCTAATTGCCCTCGAGAAGGTGGTGGTGAGCTGCCTTCTTGAACCACTGCAGTCCATGTGGGGTAAGTACACCCATAGTGCTGTTAGGAAGGGAGTTCCAGGATTTTGACCCAGTGACAGTGAAGGAACGGCGATACAGTTCCAAGTCAGGATAGTGTGTGACTTGGACGGGAACTTGCAGGTGGTGGTGTTCCCATTCATCTGCTGCTCTTGTCCTTCGAGGTGGTAGAGGTCGCGGGTTTGGAAGGTGCTGTCTAAGGAGTCTTGGTGCATTGCTGCAGTGCATCTTGTAGATGGTACACAATGCTGCGACTGTGCGTCGGTGGTGGAGGGAGTGAATGTTTGTGGATGGTGTGCCAATCAAGCGGGCTGCTTTGTCCTGGATGGTGTCGAGCTTCTTGAATGTTGTTGGAGCTGCACCCATCCAGGCAAGTGGAGAGTATTCCATCACACTCCTGACTTGTGCCTTGTAGATGGTGGACAGGCATTGGGGAGTCAGGAGGTGAGTTACTCGCTGCAGGATTCCTAGCCTCTGACCTGCTCTTGTAGCCACGGTATTTATATGGCTACTCCAGTTCAGTTTCTGGTCAATGGTAGCCCCGAGGATGTTGATAGTGGGGGCTTCAGTGATGGTAATGCCATTGACTGTCAAGGGGAGATGGTTAGATTCTCTCTTGTTGGAGATGGTCATTGCCTGGCACTTGTGTGGCGCGAATGTAACTTGCCACTTATCAGCCCAAGCCTGGATATGTCCAGGTCTTGCTGCATTTCTACACAGACTGCTTCAGTATCTGATGAGTCACGAATGGTGCTGAACATGGTGTAATCAGCGAACATCCCCACTTCTGACCTTATGATTGAAGGAAGGTCATTGATGAAGCAGCTGAAGATGGTTGGGCCTAGGACACTACTCTGAGGAACTCCTGCAGTGATGTCCTGGAGCTCAGATGATTGACCACCAACAACCACAGCCATCTTCCTTTGTACTAGGTGTGACTCCATCCAGCAGAGTGTTTTCCCCCTGATTCCCATTGACTCTAGTTTTGCTAGGGCTCCTTGATGCCAGACTCGGTCAAATGCTGCCTTGATATCAAGGGCAGTCAGTCTCACCTCACCTCTTGAGTTCAGCTCTTTTGTCCATGTTTGAACCAAGGCTGTAACGAGGTCAGGAGCTGATTGGCCCTGGCGGAACCCAAACTGAGCATTACAGAGCATCACTGAGCAGGTTATTGCTAAGCAAGTGCTGCTTGATGGCA
Organism: Heterodontus francisci; assembly: GCF_036365525.1. NCBI lineage: Eukaryota > Metazoa > Chordata > Chondrichthyes > Heterodontiformes > Heterodontidae > Heterodontus > Heterodontus francisci. The sequence continues at coordinate 9,502,241 of NC_090404.1, forward strand.
CTGTTGCTGACACCTCCCATCACTTTATCTGAATGCATGCAGATTGAGAGTAGGCTGATGGGGCGGTAATTGGCCGTGTTGGACTTGTCCTGCTTTTTGTGTCCAGGACATACCTGGGCAATTTTCCACATTGCCGGGTAGATGCCAGTGTTGTAGCTATACTGGAACAGCTTGGCTAGGGGTGCGGCAAGTTCTGGAGCACAGGTCTTCAGCACTATTGCCAGAATATTGTCAGGACCCATAGCCTTTGCAGTATCCAGTGCCTTCAGTTGTTTCTTGATATCACGTGGAGTGAATCGAATTGGCTGAAGTCTGGCATCTGTGATGCTGGAGACTTCAGGAGGGGGCCGAGACGGATCATCAACTCGGCACTTCTGGCTGAAGATTGTTGCAAATGCTTCAGCCTTATCTTTCGCACTGATGTGCTGGGCTCCCCCATCATTGAGGATGGGGATATTTGTGGAGCCACCTCCTCCAGTTAGTTGTTTAATTGTCCACCACCAGTCACGATTGGATGTGGCAGGACTGCAGAACTTGGATCTGATCCATTGGTTATGGGATCACTTAGCTCTGTCTATTGCATGCTGCTTATGCAGTTTGGCATGCAGGTAGTCCCGGGTTGTAGCTTCACCAGGTTGACACCTCATTTTGAGGTATGTCTGGTGCTGCTCCTGGCATGCCCTCCTGCACTCTTCATTGAACCAGGGTTGGTCTCCTGGCTTGATGTAATGGTAGAGTGGGGGATATGCCGGGCCACGAGGTTACAGATTGTGGTTGAGTACAATTCTGCTGCTGCTGATGGCCCATAGTGCCTCATGGATGCCCAGTTTTGCATTGCTAGATCTGTTCGATATCTATCCCATTTAACACGGTGATAGTGCTACACAACACAATGGACGGTATCCTCAATGTGAAGGCGGGACTTCATCTCCACGAGGATTGTACGGTGGTCACTCCTACCAATACAGTCATGGACAGAAGCATCTGCGGCAGGCAGATTGGTGCCTTCCACAGCCCCACAGCATCGCTGGCCCCTGAATGCTGCTGTATCGAGTGGTTAAACACAGCACCGCACCGTCTGCAGGAATTCCTTCCCACTGTGTGGAGTCACATTCGGTCACTGAAAGCACATCAACCAGGCAAAACAAAATGGTGGTGGCATTGAAGGGGCAGGAGATGGAAGCTGTACTGACAGCAGGAAATAGGCAGAATGATATTGGAGGGAGGGGGAAGGGGTGTCGGTGTGAAGTTGGAGGGAGGGGGAAGGAGTGTCGGTGTGAAGTTGGAGGGAGGGGGAAGGAGTGTCGGTGTGAAGTTGGAGGGAGGGGGAAGGAGTGTCGGTGTGAAGTTGGAGGGAGGGGGAAGGAGTGTCGGTGTGAAGTTGGAGGGAGGAGGAAGGAGTGTCGGTGTGAAGTTGGAGGGAGGGGGAAGGAGTGTCGGTGTGAAGTTGGAGGGAGGAGGAAGGAGTGTCGGTGTGAAGTTGGAGGGAGGGGAAAGGATCCACCTTGAACTGGGGACAGAGGATGAAGAAAAGGCAACATTGGTCACAAGACTGCTGTGGTTACGACTTGAGTTGGAACTGTGATCTGAACAATGTTTCCTGAAGTTGACTCGGATTAATATTTCTTCTTCTTTCTGAAGATCTCAGGATATATCACAGTTTTTCACAGCCTTACAAACACTTCATCAATTCCAAGTCACGGCTGACAGTTAAATTATCTGAGGGCTGAAAGGACTCTCTCAACACTCTCACGGTGTATTGTTGTATAAGAGTAGAATCAGACTGATCCGAAACCATCTTTTCTTCAATTCAATTCTTTCTTGTATATGTATTTCACAGTGACTGTTCAATAGATGAATTTATCCATCTGGTTAAGTCACTCTGATCCTCCTTATGCTGGTCTCCTAATTCCAGTTTGCTCCAATCAGTAAATTCCAGATAACTTGAAGCCCCCTGTTCTGTATTTCTCTTTTTGACATGAATTGTACAAACACCAGGGTCCCAGATGAGACCCTTGCAGAATTCTCTTTTCTCTTTAACAAATCACTTCCAACTTCCAGTTGGTCACTTTAACATTAAAGGAAAACCAGTTCAATTTGATATTTGATTGTAAACAATTCACAACCATTCACCACTCCAATAATCAGTAGTAAAAGCAAATCTTACATGAAAAACATTTGATTTCAGTTCAGTGGGTTGTGATTCTCACAAGCTAGAAATGGCATCAGTGATGGAGTTACAAAAATACCCAACTTATTTCAAGAGTGCAGCCTGAGACTCGGGCCTGGAGTTTCCTCTCGTCAGCACAATCTCACTTCCATCCACGTCTGCACAATGTTTTAAGCTTTGTCAACTGTTTGTGCCCAGACTACAGCCGTACAACCCTCAGAGAACTCGGCATTCCTCCAACTCTGGCCACTTACACATCCCTCACTCTCTCTCTCTCTCTCCCATTGGCTGTGCCTTCAGTCATCGACCCTAAGCTCTGGAATTCCCTCCTTATACCTCTCTGTCAGTCCATATCTCTCCTCCTTTAAGACCCTTCTTAAAAACCTACATTTTTGACCAAGCTTTTAGTCAGCCCTCCTAATATCCCCTTCTTTAACTCATTGTCAATTTTTGTCTAACTTGTCAGTTTAAGCTTCTGAGATGCACTTTGGGACACTTTCCTACCTTAAAGGTGTAATGTAGATGACAGTTGTTTTTAAAATCACATGACAACAGACTGGGGAAGCTGGAATTAAAATAATATATGGGTACACAGAGTTAGGTTGCAGATCAGTCATGATCTTATTGAATGGCAGAACAGGCTCGAGGGGCCAAATGGCCGATCGGGCGGCGCAGTGGTTAGCACCGCAGCCTCACAGCTCCAGCGACCCGGGTTCAATTCTGGGTACTGCCTGTGTGGAGTTTGCAAGTTCTCCCTGTGTCTGCGTGGGTTTCCTCCGGGTGCTCCGGTTTCCTCCCACATGCCAAAGACTTGCAGGTTGATAGGTAAATTGACCATTAGAAATTGCCCCTAGTATAGGTAGGTGGTAGGGAAAATATAGGGACAGGTGGGGATATGGTAGGAATATGGGATTAGTGTAGGATTAGTATAAATGGGTGGTTGATGGTCGGCACAGACTCGGTGGGCTGAAGGGCCTGTTTCAGTGCTGTATCTCTAAACTAAACTAAACATTCCTGTTCCTATGTCCCTAATAAACTTGGACTCAAACACAGCTGATGAATGGAAAGTCATGGGAGAACTGGGGAGAAGGCAGTGCAACAGGAAACCAGCATTTGGGCAGAGTTAGTGGGGGAAGTCTGGGGAGAAAGTACATATGAACTGCTGCACCATTCTGGCTGATCAATTAGTCCCCCCTCCTTGAAGAAATCAAGATTTATTTGACATTTATCCAGAATATTAAAACTTCAGCCCTGTTATAGGGGTTATTATCAGCAGAAACAAATCCCAACTATCAGAATGAACAGTTCAGTCCTGGATGTGATGAACAGCAGAATGCAACCCTTCCAGTCAATCGTGAACTTGCTGGTGTATCACCAGGTTTGATGAATGAGTGAATCCCTTCCCACACACAGAGCAGGTGAGCGGCCTCTCCCCAGTGTGAACTCGCTGGTGTATCAACAGGTTTGATGAATGAGTGAATCCCTTCCCACACACAGAGCAGGTGAGTGGCCTCTCCCCAGTGTGAACTCGCTGGTGTATCAGCAGGTTTGATGAATGAGTGAATCCTTTCCTACACACAGAGCAGGTGAGCGGCCTCTCCCCAGTGTGAACTCGCTGGTGTATCAGCAGGTTTGATGAATGAGTGAATCCTTTCCCACACACAGAGCAGGTGAGTGGCCTCTCCCCAGTGTGAACTCGCTGGTGTATCAGCAGGTGGGATGACCGAGTGACTCCCTTCTCACATACTGAGCAGGTGAACGGCCTCTCCCCAGTGTGAACTCGCTGGTGTATCAGCAGGGTGGAGGATTGATTAAATCCTTTTCCAAAAATGGAGCAGGTAAACGGGCTCTCCCCAGTGTGAATATGCCGATGAGTTTCCAGCAGGGATGGGCAACTGAATCCCTTCCAAAGTCCCCACATTTCCATTGTTTCTCCATGGTGCAGGTGTCCTTGTGTCTCTCCAGGTTGGATGATCAGATGAAACCTCGTCTACCCAGAACAGATGTACGATTTTTCCCTGCTGGGAATTATGCAATGTTTTTTTCAGGCTGTGTAACTGGTTAAAGCTCTTTCCGCAGTCAGTGCACTGGAACACTCTCACTCGGGTGTGTGTGTCTCAGTGTTTGTCCAGTCACACTGATTTTTGAAATCTTTTCCCACAGGCAGAACAGACAAACATTTCTCCTTCCACACTCAAAGGCCGATGATATTAAAGTCTTGATGAATCGAATGACTCCATCAGATCTTAATGTGATGCTTGGTTTGAGTTTCCCATCTGTAAATCCCCCCTTCCTTATTCCCTGTAAAAGGAGTTTACAAAAGTCATCACTGTCAGTACAGGATAGAAATTCTGAACAGACAATTCTAGTTTCTTTGGAACATTTTCTCCTCTCTTGTTCCCCCAAAGCTGTAAATCCCCGTCCCACACACTCTCCCTCGTCTCTGTGCTGAAATCCAAACCCATCGCACCATTTCTTTCCTCCGCTGCCAGTTTTCTCCCTCCTTCTACTCTGACTGGGTTCAGTTCTCCAGCCCCTGTGTTGCAGAGTGAGAATCAAATCAATGAGTCAATGATTTTTCTCTCCTGGTCACTGGGTCCCTGAAGCCGCGCCCGCTCTGTGACGTCACCAAAATGGCCGCGCATGCGCTCTGCTCCTCGCTCAACTAAGATGGCGGCCGTTGACCTGAATTTGTTCGCGAGAAAAAGCCTCAGAGCTGCAAACGCGGGACTTGAAACATCTTATTCGGGGCCTGCGGCCTACACCAGCTGTTTCTGAAGCCTCCCCGCCTCTGATCAAAACGGCGATAAAAACCCATCGAGCGATCAGTTCCGGTGAGTTTGATACAGATGCTGCAAATCTGAACAAAAAGCGACTGATGGTGAGTGCGCATGCTCACTGCTCTCCTGCAGCTGCTGCTGATTAAAGGGCCCCGGGGGTTCGGGGAGAAAGTCTCACCCCCACGGCACAGAGTGAGCAGGAGAAAGGGGAGGAGTTACTAGGTTAAACAACGAGCCAGGAACAATAGCAGAAGGTGGGAAGTACTGGAAGGCAGAAGGTGGGAAGTACTGGAAGGCAGGAGCGAGGATAAAGAGCCATCAAACAAGACTTGTTTAAGCGAAGGTGCAGCAGAGACACAAACAGTTGGTTCACACAGTGAGGAGGGGAGGGGAGGCAGGCAGGATAATGTACCCGTGCAGGTGAGTGAGGCTCCCCAAGGTCCATCAGCCCTGGCTCTGTCTATATTCACTTTTCAGGAGGGGCCTGGGGGAGGAGAGGAGAGGGAGGGACCGTTTGTGACAAAGCACAGGACAGGAGGACCTCCTTCCCCACTCCCTGGTCACACAAAGACTCGCCTTGGACTGTCCCACATCTGGACTGGCTCAAGGTGCAGGAAGCTGCAAGTTGGTAGGTTGAGTTGTTGCCTGGGAGGGGCGGAAGGTGAATCAGGGCAGGCTGCTTCTTTTCATAGAATGGTTACAGCACAGAAAGAGGCCACTCGTGTCCATGCCGGCTCTCTAGAAGAACAGGTATTTTGTATCGGTCTTCTCAGTGGAGGACATTAATAACATGCCAGTAATTGACAAAGAGACGAACGTAGGTGAGGACCTGGGAACAATCATTATTACGGAAGAAGTAGTGTTGGGCAAGCTAATGGAGCTAAGGATTGATAAGTCTCCTGGCCCTGATGGAATGCATCCCAGGGTGCTAAAAGAGATGGCGGGAGAAATAGCAGGTGCACTGACAGTAATTTTCCAAAATTCACTGGACTCTGGGGTAGTCCCAGTTGATTGGAAAACAGCAGATGTGACGCCACTGTTTAAAAAGGGAGGTAGACAAAAGATGGGGAATTATAGACCGATTAGCTTAACCTCTGTAGTGGGGAAGATGCTTGAGTCTATTATCAAGGAAGAAATAGCAGGGCATCTCGATAGAAATTGTCCCGTTGGGCAGGCACAGCATGGGTTCATGAAGGGCAGGTCATGCTTGACAAATCTTTTGGAATTCTATGATGACATTACAAGCAAGGTGGACAATGGGGACCCAGTGGATGTGGTGTACCTAGATTTCCAAAAGGCCTTCGACAAGGTGCCGCACAAGAGGCTGCTGCATAAGATAAGGATGCATGGCATCAGGGATAAAGTATTAGCATGGATAGAGGATTGGTTGACTAACAGGAAGCAGAGAGTGGGGATAAAGGAGTGCTATTCTGGTTGGCAATCAGTCACTAGTGGTGTGCCTCAGGGGTCGGTGTTGGGACCGCAATTATTTACAATTTATATAGATGATTTGGAGTTGGGGACCACATGTAGGGTGTCAAAGTTTGCAGATGACACTAAGATGAGTGGCAGAGCAAAGTGTGCAGATGACTGTGAAACTTTGCAGAGGAACATCGATACATTGAGTGAGTGGGCCAAGGTCTGGCAGATGGAATACAATGTTAATAAGTGTGAAGTCATTCATTTCGGTAGGAGTAACAGGAAAAAGGATTATTACTTGAATGGTAAAAAGTTGCAGCATGCTGCTATGCAGAGGGACCGAGGTGTCCTTGTGCATGAATCGCAGAAGGTTGGTCTGCAGGTACAGCAAGTAATTAGGAAGGCAAATGGAATTTTGTCCTTCATTGCTAAAGGGATTGAGTTTAAAAGCAGAGAGGTTATGTTGCAGCTGTATAAGGTACTGGTGAGGCCGCACCTGGAGTACTGTGTGCAGTTTAGTTTAGAGATACAGCACTGAAACAGGCCCTTCGGCCCACCGAGTCTGTGCCAACCATCAACCACCCATTTATACTAATCCTGCACTAATTCCATATTCCTACCACATCCCCACCTGTCCCTATATTTCCCTACCACCTACCTACACTAGGGGCAATTGTTAATGGCCAATTTACCTATCAACCTGCATGTCTTTGGCATGTGGGAGGAAACCGGAGCACCCGGAGGAAACCCACGCAGACACAGGGAGAACTTGCAAACTCCACACAGGCAGTACCCAGAATTGAACCCGGGTCGCTGGAGCTGTGAGGCTGCGGTGCTAACCACTGCGCCGCCACTGTTTTGGTCTCCTTACTTGAGAAAGGATATACTGGCACTGGAGAGGGTGCAGAGGAGGTTCACTAGGTTGATTCCGGAGTTGAGCGGGTTGGCTTATGAGGAGAGACTGAGTAGATTTGGATTATATTCATTGGAGTTCAGAAGAATGAGGGGGGATCTTATAGAAACATATAAAATCATTAAGGGAATAGATAAGATACAAGTAGAGAGGATGTTTCCACTGGCAGGTGAAGCTAGAACAAGAGGGCATAGCCTCAAGATTAGAGGGAGCAGATTTAGGACTGAATTAAGAAGGAACTTCTTCACCCAGAGGGTTGTTACTCTATGGAATTCCTTTCCCAGTGAAGTAGTTGACGCTTCTTCAGTAAACGTCTTTAAAGCTAAGGTAGATATCTTTTTGAACAATAAAGGAATTAAGGGATACGGTGGGAGCGCGGGTAAGTGGATCTGAGTCCACGAAAAGATCAGCCATGATCTTATTGAATGTCGGAGCAGGCTCGAGGGGCTGGACGGCCGACTCCTGCTCCTAGTTCTTGTGATCTTATGAAGAGCAACTTACCTAGTCCCACACCCCTGCCTTCTCCCCATAACCCTGCAAACCTATTCACTTCTGCTAGTTGTCCAGTTCATACAAACATATGAATTAGGAGCAGGTGTAGGCCAATCAGACCCTTCGAGACTGCTCTACCCTTTAATAAGATCATGGCCGATCTGATTGTGGCTTCAACTCCACTGTCCCATCTACCCTCGATACCCTTTGACTCCCTTGTTGGTCAAGAATTTGCCTAAAAATATTCAATGACCTTGCCTCCACCTCTGGGCAAGAGTTCCAAAGACTCACAACCCTCCGAGAGAAACAATTTCTCCTCATCTCTGTTTTAAATGGGAGACCCCTTATTTTTAAACTGTGTCCCCGAGCTCTAGTCTCTCCCACAAGAGGAAACATCTTTTCAGAATCCACCCTGTCGAGTCCCCTCAGGATCTTATATGTTTCAATAAGATCACCTCTCATTCTTCTCAACTCCAATGGATACAGACCCAACCTGTCCAACCTTTCTTCATAACCCCCGCCCCCCAATCCCTGGTATCAGTTGAGTGAACCTTCTCTGCACTACCTTGAACACATTTATATCTTATCTTAAATAAGGAGACCAAAACTGTACCCAGTACTCCAGATGTGGTCTCACCAATACCCTGTACAACTGTAGCAAAACATCCCTACTTTTATATTCCATTTCCCTTGCAATAAATGCCAATATTCGAGGTTAGAAACAGGAGAGGAGAGGTCACCCTGTTGGGAGTTTTCTATAGACCTCCGAATAGTTCCAGAGATGTAGAGGAAAGGATAGCGAAGATGATTCTCGACAGGAGCGAGAGTAACAGGGTAGTTGTTATGGGGGACTTTAACTTTCCAAATATTGACTGGAAATACTATAGTTCGAGTACTTTAGATGGGTCAGTTTTTGTCCAGTGTGTGCAGGAGGGTTTTCTGACACAGTATGTAGACAGGCCAACCAGGGGCGATGCCACATTGGATTTGGTACTGGGTAATGAACCCAGCCAGGTGTTAGATTTAGATGTAGGTGAGCACTTTGGTGATAGTGATCACAATTCGGTTAGGTTTACCTTAGCGATGGGCAGGGACAGGTATATACTGCAGGGCAAGAATTATAGCTGGGGGAAAGGAAATTATGATGCGATTAGGCAAGATTTAGGATGCGTAGGATGGGGAAGGAAACTGCAGGGGATGGGCACAATAGAAATGTGGAGCTTATTCAAGGAGCAGCTACTGCGTGTCCTTGATAAGTATGTACCTGTCAGGCAGGGAGGAAGTTGTCGAGCGAGGGAGCCGTGGTTTACTAAAGAAGTTGAAGCGCTTGTCAAGAGGAAGAAGAAGGCTTATGTTAGGATGAGACATGAAGGCTCAGTTAGGGTGCTTGAGAGTTACAAGCTAGCCAGGAAAGATCTAAAGGGAGAGCTAAGAAGAGCGAGGAGAGGACACGAGAAGTCATTGGCGGATAGGATCAAGGAAAACCCTAAGGCTTTCTATAGGTATATCAGGAATAAAAGAATGACTAGAGTTAGATTAGGGCCAATCAAGGATGGTAGTGGGAAGTTGTGTGTGGAATCAGAGGAGATAGGGGAAGCGTTAAATGAATATTTTTCGTCAGTATTTACAGTAGAGAAAGAAAATGTTGTCGAGGAGAATACTGAGATACAGACTACTAGGCTAGATGGGATTGAGGTTTACAAGGAGGAGGTGTTAGCAATTTTGGAAAGTGTGAAAATAGATAAGTCCCCTGGGCCAGATGGGATTTATCCTAGGATTCTCTGGGAAGCCAGGGAGGAGATTGCAGAGCCTTTGTCCTTGATCTTTATGTCGTCATTTTCGACAGGAATAGTGCCGGAAGACTGGAGGATAGCAAATGTTGTCCCCTTGTTCAGGAAGGGGAGTAGAGACAGCCCTGGTAATTATAGACCTGTGAGCCTTACTTCGGTTGTGGGTAAAATGTTGGAAAAGGTTATAAGAGATAGGATTTATAATCATCTTGAAAAGAATAAGTTCATTAGCGATAGTCAGCGCGGTTTTGTGAAGGGTAGGTCGTGCCTCACAAACCTTATTGAGTTTTTCGAGAAGGTGACCAAACAGGTGGATGAGGGTAAAGCCGTGGATGTGGTGTATATGGATTTCAGTAGGCGTTTGATAAGGTTCCCCACGGTAGGCTATTGCAGAAAATACGGAAGTATGGGATTGAAGGTGATTTAGAGCTTTGGATCAGAAATTGGCTAGCTGAAAGAAGACAGAGGGTGGTGGTTGATGGCAAATGTTCATCCTGGAGTTTAGTTACTGGTGGTGTACCGCAAGGATCTGTTTTGGGGCCACTGCTGTTTGTCATTTTTATAAATGACCTGGATGAGGGTGTAGAAGGGTGGGTTAGTAAATTTGCGGATGACACTAAGGTCGGTGGAGTTGTGGATAGTGCCGAAGGATGTTGTAGGTTACAGAGGGACATAGATAGGCTGCAGAGCTGGGCTGAGAGATGGCAAATGGAGTTTAATGCGGAAAAGTGTGAGGTGATTCACTTTGGAAGGAGTAACAGGAATGCAGAGTACTGGGCTAATGGGAAGATTCTTGGTAGTGTAGATGAGCAGAGAGATCTTGGTGTCCAGGTACATAAATCCCTGAAAGTTGCCACCCAGGTTAATAGGGCTGTTAAGAAGGCATATGGTGTTTTAGCTTTTATTAGTAGGGGGATCGAGTTTCGGAGCCACGAGGTCATGCTGCAGCTGTACAAAACTCTGGTGCGGCTGCACCTGAAGTATTGCGTGCAGTTCTGGTCACCGCATTATAGGAAGGATGTGGAAGCTTTGGAAAGGGTGCAGAGGAGATTTACTAGGATGTTGCCTGGTATGGAGGGAAGATCTTACGAGGAAAGGCTGAGGGACTTGAGGTTGTTTTCGTTAGAGAGAAGGAGGAGGAGAGGTGACTTAATAGAGACATATAAGATAATCAGAGGGTTAGATAGGGTGGATAGTGAGAGTCTATTTCCACGGATGGTGATGACAAACACGAGGGGACATAGCTTTAAGTTGAGGGGTGATAGATATAGGACAGATGTCAGAGGTAGTTTCTTTATTCAGAGAGTAGTAGGGGCGTGGAACGCCCTGCCTGCAACAGTAGTGGACTCGCCAACTTTAAGGGCATTTAAGTGGTCATTGGATAGACATATGGATGAAAATGGGATAGTGTAGGTCAGATGGTTTCACAGGTCGGCACAACATCGAGGGCCGAAGGGCCTGTACTGCGCTGTAATGTTCTATGTTCTATGTTCTAATATTCCATTTGCCGTCCTAATCACTTGCTGTATCTGTATACCAACCTTTAGTGATTCATGCTGTCATGGACATGTAATTATTTTCTCCTCGGATTAAAAAAAAGGTGTGCTTTTAAGACACTGTTAAACATGTCACTTGGATTATCTAAAGCCCCACATAAGGTTTCAGATCCTTGGCTATTTGTTTGAGGTGCCACTTTTGCCTCCGACAATGGATCCTGTTTAGCCATTACTTGGGTGATTACACACGCGGAAATATTCATGGAACTTGTTCCTGTAATTGCTCCGTTTCCTTAATTTCACTTGGTTCCTCTGTAATTATTATTTGAGCCGGCCAAATAATTTCTTAGGAGTAGATCAATTCCCTCTACTGGCAAACTGTGGACAACTCATACAGTTACTATCCCAGATATTAAGTCACTCTCTTGGCATACTTTATATAAAGGTACGAGTATATGCTCACCGCCAATTCCATTAACTAAAAGTTTAGTGTTCAAGGCGCTCTCTGGTGGAAATGTTATATCTTTCCCCAGCAAGAGTGTTTGGGTTGCTCCTGTATCCCTGAGTATAATGATAGGTTTTCCTACTTCCCTTAAAGGATATGGAGTTACTTTCCCCTTTGACAAAAATTCATTATAACTTTTGGTATCTTATTCTTAACCTCTACACTCTCTTTAGGTTTTGTACCTGGTTTTAAAGCTGCCATTAAAGCTATATCCTGGTCTGCTATACGCGCAGTCAGAGTCTTTTCCTCTGCATTAGCTTCTGTGCCCCAACAATTCCTATGGTTTACCTCTCAATTTCCAGCATTCTGAATGAAGATGACCTGTTTTGTGGCAATGATAACACTTCAGCTTGCAAACCTCACTTCTACCCTCAGAATCTTCCTTTCTGACCTGAGGAGGTGATCCTTGGGAATTCCCAGCTGTTCCTTCTTGCCCCCAGCCACTTTCTAACCTTTTCAGGTTTATGGGGGTGACGGGCAAAAGGTTTTGGCTTATTCACAAGCTCGAAATCATCAGCAATTTCCGCTGCTTGCCTAGCTTTCAAAACTTTCACGTTATTTACGGCACAGTGGCGCAGTGGTTAGCACCGCAGCCTCACAGCTCCAGGGACCCGGGTTCGATTCTGGGTACTGCCTGTGTGGAGTTTGCAAGTTCTCCCTGTGTCTGCGTGGGTTTTCTCCGGGTGCTCCGGTTTCCTCCCACAAGCCAAAAGACTTGCAGGTTGATAGGTAAATTGGCCATTATAAATTGTCACTAGTATAGGTAGGTGGTAGGGAAAATATAGGGACAGGTGGGGATGTTTGGTAGGAATATGGGATTAGTGTAGGATTAGTATAAATGGGTGGTTGATGTTCAGCACAGACTCGGTGGGCCGAAGGGCCTGTTTCAGTGCTGTATCTCTAATCTAAATCTAATCTACATGAGTTCTCACGACTGAAGAAATGGAGTTTTTAAGTTCTTCTAAGAGAATCAACTCTTGAAGTTTCTCATATGTGGTATATCTTTAATGCCCATATCTAATGGTCAAAATTAATTTGATTCACTCAAATTCTACATATGTCTACCTAGCCAATCTCCATAAGTTCCAAAACCTCTGATGGTAAGCTTCAGGGACTAACTCATACGCAGCGAGAATAACCTTTTTTGCCATCTCATAATCTGCAGAAGCCTCTTCAGGAAGCATGGAATAAACTGTATAAGCAGTGTCCAATTTTCCTTCGGCCATTTCATCTGTTTGGCTATTTTTTCAAAAGATATGAAAAATGCCTCTACATCCCTTTCTTCAAACTTAGGAAGAGCTTGTATAAATTTAAACAACCTTTTGCTGGGTCTTAAGCTGAATTCAGATTCTTCCTGACCCGAATTTTCCCTGGAGACAAGACCACCCCTTTGTCTTAGTTCCGTCCCTTTTCGCCTAAATTCCCTCTTCTCTTTCACTTTCTCTCTGAAGTTCAAGTTTTCTTATTGCTTTTTCTTTTTCCAATTCAAGTTTTTTTTCATTTCTAACTGAATTCTAGCCAATTGCACTGCATTACTCTCTGACTTACTACCTTCTTGTTCCTCATCGTCGTCTTATTATTGTTCCTGATATTGGGCTATTAGGTCAATTATCACTGCTTTTTTGGCACCTGATTTCAATTCTAACCTCAATTTTGCCACCAATTCTTTGTTTGTTCTAGCTAAGTTAGTTCAGTTTAGTTAAAGTTATCAAGTCACTGAGGAATATATTCACCTTTCCCAGAAACTCTGCTCTAACCACTAATGCCATTACAATGGTGTAGACTGTACCTTATTATACAAGAAACCTGGTTCCCTTTATTTTTATAATTAGCATTAGTTTTGGATCCCAACAAACGAGTTTCCAATTAATATGATCCCAGACGCGCGAGCAATTTATATGATGCGAGATGCAAGACCCCAATTTATATGTTATCCCAGGGACAAGTAATTAATATGATTCCAAACGCGAGCCTCCCAATTAATCTGATTCTGATCCCGGAACAAGCCGTCCAATTAAATATGATCCTGATTGTGGACGAGCCCCCAATTAAGTATGCTGTGACCTTTGGAGTGACGGGACTGAACTGACAGTGCATTGCTCCCATTGTGGTCGTACAATGTACCAGGACAGTAAGATCCCTCTGTACCTCAGAGTTCTACAATCTCTCTCCATCTCCATGCTGCTTTACTATTCTTCCTGCCAAAGTGGATAAGTTCACATTTTCCCACATTTTGCTCCATTTGCCAAGTTTTTGCCCACTCACGTAACCTCTCTCTCTCTCTCTCTCTCATCGGCAAATTTAGCAATCCATACATTCTGTCCCTTCATCCAAGTCATTGATATAAATTGTAAATAGTTGAGGCCCCAGCATTGATCCCTGTGGTACTCCACTGGCTACAGCTTGCCAACCCTAATAAGACCCACTTATCCCTACTGTCTGCTTCCTTTAGCCAACCAGTCCTTTATCCATGCTAATATGTCACGCCCGATACCATGAGTTCTTATTTTGCTTTTATAATTAAGTGGCACCTTGCCAAATGTCTTTTGGAAATCCAAGTTGTTTGGATTTTATCCACGTTGTTTGTTACTTCGTCAAAGAACTCCAATAAATTAGTCAAACATGAATTCCCTTTCATAAAACCATGTTGACCTCGCCTGATTACATTGAGATTTTCTGAGTGTCCCGCTATAACCTCCTTAATAATAGATTCCAGCATTTTCCCTATGACAGATGTTAAGCTAACTGACCTCTTCTCCTTTGAAGGTCTCGATTGAATCTGCCTCCACCACACTCTCAGGCAGTGAATTCCAGATCCTAACCATGCACTGCAGAAAAAAGTTTTTCATGTCACCAATTGTTTTATTTTGCCAATCACCTTAAATTAGTGTCCACTGGTTCTCGACCCTTCCACCAACAGGAATAAGTCTCTCCCTATCTAATCTGACCAGACCCCTCATGATTTTGAACAACCCTCTCAGACTCCTCTTAATCTTGCTTTCTCCAAGAAGAACAGCCCCAGCTTCTCTACGTAACTGAAGTTCCTCATTCCTGACCCATTCTCGTGAATCTTTTCTGGACCCGCTCTAATGCCTTCACATCCTTCCGAAAGTGTGTCCAGAACTGGACACAATACTCCAGTTGAGGCAAAACCAGTGTTTAAACAGGTTCATCATAACTTTCTTGCTTTTGTACTCTGTGCCCCTATTTATAAAGCCGAGGATCCCATATGCTTTATTAACTGCTTTCTCAACTTGACCTTCCACCTTCACTGACTTGTGCACATATACCCCCAGATCCCTCTGCTCTTGCACCCCCTTTAGAATTGTAACCTTTATTTTTATTGCCTATCCTTGTTCATCCCAACAAAATATACCAAGTCAACATCAAATTGTATTCATATAGCGCCTTTAATGTAATAAAACATTCCAAAACGTTTCACAGGAATGTTATAAAGCAACATTTGACACTGAGCCACATAAGGAGATATTAGGGCAGATAACCAAGAGCTTGGTCAAAGAGATAGATTTTAAGGAGTGTCTTAAAGGAGGAAAGTGAGGTGGAGAGGTTTAGGGAGAGAATTCCAGAGCTTGGGGCCTAGGCAACTGAAGGCATGGCCACCGATGGTGGAGCAATTAAACTTGAGATGCTCAAGAGGCCAGAATTAGATGAACCCAGGTATCTCAGAGGTTTGCATGGCTGGAGGTTATAAAGGGGGGAAGGTCATGGTGGGTGGAATTTGAAAACAAGGATGAGAATTTTAAAATTGAGGTGCTGCTTAACCAGGAATCAATCTAGGTCAGTGAGCACAGTGGTGATGGGTGAATTAGACTTGGTGTGAGTAAGTATATGGGCATCAGAGCTTTGGATGACCTCAAGTTTACGGGGGGCGGGGGTGGAATGTGGGAGGAGGGCCAGGAGTGCATTAGAATAGTCACATTTAGAGGTAACAAAGGAATGGATGAGAGTTTCAGAAGCAGAGGAGCTGAGGCTGGGACAAAGTCAGGCGATGTTAGAGGTGGAAATATGTAGTCTTGGTGATGGTGGGGACAAGTAGTCAGAAGCTCATCTTGGGGTCAGATATGACACTAAGGTTGTGAACTGTCTGGTTCAGCCTCACACAGTTGCCAGGGAGAAGCATGGAGTCGATAGCTAGGGAATGGAATTTGTAGCGGGGACCGAAAACAATGGCTTCAGTCTTCCCAATGTTTAAATAGAGGAAGTGTGTTCATCCACTGTTGGATGTCACACAAGTCAGGACGATGTGTGACTTGGAGGTGATGGTCTTCGCATGCACCTTCTACCTTGGTCCTTCTCGGTGGTGGAGGTTGAGGGTTTGGGAGGTGGTGTCAAAGTTCTAGTCGAATTGTAGATATATAAAATCCCTCTCCATCATCCTCTGCCTCTCCCACCCCTCTCTTTTTTTCCTAGTGTCAGCCCCACAAATTACCAGATTCGTTCAGCTCAATTTCACAACCTGCCTTTGTATTTGTTTGGGATCTCACTGCTTTTTTCCTGTTTTAAATCAGTTTCACAGGGTATTAGAAGGGAAAGATTTTCAGTCGGAAAACTCAAACAAACGTCACTTCAGGATCTGGCGGAGTCGCCCAATTTATCATCATCTGAATATTTTGAACATGGAAGGGAAAAGCACCGTTCACAGTGGGGTGAAACCGTACACGTGTTCTGTGTGTGGACGAGGCTTCAGTCGATCATCTGGCCTGTCAGAACACAAACGCAGTCACACCGGGGAGAAACCGTGGAAATGTGGGGACTGTGGGAAGGGATTCAGTTACCCATGTGAGCTGGAAACTCATCAGCGCAGACACACTGGGGAGAGGCCATTCATCTGCTCCGCGTGTGGGAAGGGATTCACTCAGTCATTCAACCTGCTGACACACCAGAGAGTTCACACTGGGGAGAGACCGTTCACCTGCTCAGTATGTGGGAAGGGATTCACTCAGTCATCCGATCTTCTGAGACACCAGCGAGTTCACACTGGGGAGAGGCTGTTCACCTGCTCTGTGTGTGGGAAAGGATTCACTCAGTCATCCCATCTTGTGAGACACCAGCGAGTTCACACTGGGGAGAGGCCGTTTACCTGCTCCGAGTGTGGGAAGGGATTTGCTTGTTCATCCCATCTTCTGGCACACCAACGAGTTCACACTGGGGAGAGGCCGTTCACCTGCACAGTGTGTGGGAAAGGATTCATTAACTCATTCAACCTGTTGACACACCAGCGAATTCACACTGGGGCAAGGCCATTTACCTGCTCTGAGTGTGGGAAGGGATTCACTCAGTCATCCAACCTGCTGACACACCAGCGAGTTCACACTTCCGAGAGACATTTTAAATGCCCAAACTGCGGGAAGTGCTATAAAAGTTCTCGTGAACTGCAGTTCCATCAACTTGTTCACACTGATGAAAGACCTTTCAGGTGCTCTCACTGCGGGACAGGGTTCAGACGTTCATCTGAACTCACTGTACACCAGCGCACTCACACTGGGGAGAGGCCGTTCACCTGCTCCTTGTGTGGGAAGGGATTCACTCAGTCATCCCAACTTCTGACGCACCAGCGGGTTCACACTGGAGAGAAGCCATTCACCTGCTCTGTGTGTGGGAAGAGATTTGCTCATTCATCCACCCTGATGAAACACCAGCGAGTTCACAAATAACTACAGTGATTAGATTCTCCTGTTAATAGCATCCAGGACTGAACCATGTTCATTGGAGTCTGTTTGTGCTGATGTGAATAAACTCCAGCCCAGTTAAAGGGTTAATATTCTGGATAAAAGTCCAATAAATCAGCTTTGTGTTAAACACACAGTGTGTCGAGACTTTTTAATATCTCTAACACAAGTTAGTTCCTTTTGAAGTGCTCTCCCTCTCGCCTGTCTCCTCCATCCTCGCCTCTAACAACAAGTGCGAGGAGCTCATGGACTTCTTTGTCACTAAGATTGAGACCATCCAATCAGCTGCTTCCTTCCCTTCCACTAGTCCACTAGTCCAAACTGCCTCTAAAACTCCTCCTTGTCCAAGCCCTGAACCCACATCTTTCTCTATTTTCTCTCCTATCTCCCCTCTTGCCCTCTGTGAGCTTATCTTGTCCATGAGACCCACCTCCTGCTCCCTCGACCCTATCCTCTCTAAACTGCTGATCACCCAACTTCCCCATGTTTGCTGACATTGTGAATGGTTCTCTCCCCTCAGGTATTGTCCCTCTCTCCTATAGATCTGTCGCCATCACATCATCCTCAAAAAAAAACCCTTGACCCAACCGTCCTTGCAAACTAAAGCCCCCTCAGCAACCTCCCTTTCCTCTCCTTGAATGTTTTGACATCTCCCAAATCCGTGCCCATCTTTCCCAGAACTCCATGTTTGAAACCCTTTGCTCAGATTTCCACCCCTACCATAATTTTTTTTATTCATTCATGGGATGTGGGCGTCGCTGGCTAGGCCAGCATTTATTGCCCATCCCTAATTGCCCTTGAGAACGTGGTGGTGAGCTGCCTTCTTGAACCGAAGCAGTCCATGGGAGGTAGGTACACCCACAGTGCTGCAAGGAAGGGAGTTCCAGGATTTTGACCCAGCGACAGTGAAGGAACGGCGATATAGTTCCAAGTCAGGATGGTGTGTGACTTGGAGGGGAACTTGCAGGTGGTGGTACTCCCATGCATTTGCTGCCCTTGTCCTTCTAGTTGGTAGAGGTTGCAGGTTTGGAAGGTGCTGTCTAAGGAGCCTTGGACAACACGATGGAGGGAATCCTCAATGTGAAGGCGGGACTTAGGAACTCCCTTCCTAACAGCACTGGGGTATACCTACCCCACATGGACTACAGCGGTTCAAGAAGGCAGCTCACCACCACCTTCTCGGGGGCAATTAGGGATGGGCAATAACTGCTGGCCTGGCTAGCGACACCCACATTCCATGAATGAATAAAAAAAAGTCTCCACGAGGACTGTGCGCTGGTAATTCCTATCAGTACTGTCATGGACAGATGCATCTACGGCAGGCAGATTGGTGAGGACGAGGTCAAGTATGTTTTTGCCTCTTGTTGGTTCCCCCACCACCTACCGCGTACCCAGTCTAGCAGCTATGTCCTTTAGGACTCGGCCAGCTCGGTCAATAGTGGTGCTACTGAGCCACGCTTGGTGATGGACATTGAAGTCCCCCACCCAGAGTACATTCTGTGCCCTTGCCACCCTCAGTGCTTCCTCCAAGTGCTGTTCAACATGCAGGAGTACTGACTCATCAGCTGAGGGAGGGCAGTGGATGGTAATCAGCAAGATATTTCCTTGTCCATGTTTGACCTGATGCCATGAGACTTCATGGGGTCCGGAGTCGATGCTGAGGTCTCCCAGGGCAACTCCCTCCCGACTGTATACCTCTGTGCCGCCACCTCTGGTGGGTCTTTCCTGCTGGTGGGACAGGACATACCCGGGGATGGTGATGACAGTGTCTGGGACATTGTCTGTCAGGTATGATTCCGTGAGTGACTAGTCTGTGGGGCAGCTCTCCCAACTTTGGCACAAGCCCCAGATGTTAGTAAGGAGGACTTTGCAGGGTCGACAGGGCTGGGTTTGCCGTTGTCGTTTCCAGTGCCTAGGTCGATGCCGGGTGGTCCGTCCGGTTTCATTCTTTTTTATTGACTTCCTAGCGGTTAGATACAACTGAGTGGCTTGCTAGGCCATTTTAGAGGGCATGTAGGAGTCAACCACATTGCTGTGGGTCCGGAGTCACATGTAGGCCAGACCAGGTAAGGACAGCAGATTTCCTTCCCTAAAGGACATTAGTGAACCAGATGGATTTTTGCAACAGTCGACAATGGTTTCATGGCCATCATTAGACTAGCTTTTAATTCCAGATTTATTAATTGAACTCAAATTCCACCTTCTGCTGTGGTGGGATTTGAACCCATGTCCCCAGAGCAAAACCCTGGGTCTCTGGGTTACCAGTCCAGTGACAAAACCACTACGCCACCACCTCCCCCAAATACCATAACAAAATAGCTCCTATCAAAGTCACAAATGACCTCCTATGTGACAGTCAAAGGTAAACTATCTCCCCTCATCCTCTCGACTTGTCTGCAGACTTTGACATAGTTGATCACACCATCCTCCTCCAACACCTCTCCACTGTCGTCCAGCTGGACGGGACTGCTCTCACCTGGTTCCACTCATCATTTTGTAGCCAGCGTATCAACTGCAATGGTTTCTCTTCCTGCTCATGCAGTTACCTCTGGTGCACCCCAAGGACCTATCATTGGCCTCCTATTTCTCATTGACATGCTACCCCTTGACAATATTATACAAAATTACTGCATCGGTTTCGACATGTACACTGACAGTGCCCAGTTCTACCTCACAATCACCTCTCTCGCTTCCTCCACTTTTTCTAAATCATCAGACTGTCTGATATCCAGCAGTGGACGAGCAGAAATCTGCTCCAATTAAATATTAGGAAGATGGGAGCCATTGTTTTTGCTCCCTAACTGCTGACTCCATTCCTCTCCCTGGCAGCTGTCTGAGACTAAACCAGACATTTAACACTTTCATGTCATATTTGACCCCAAGATGAGCTTCTGGCCACACATCCGTGCCATCACTAAGACTGCCTGTTTCCACCTCTGTAATATTACTCGATTCAACCTCTGCCTCAGCTGATCTGCTGCTGAAACCCTCATCCATACCTTTGTTAACTCTAGACTTGATTATTGCAATCAGTGTCTCTCCTGATGATGCAGAGCGATCGCTGTCCTCATCAGCGCGTCTGAATATTTGCCAGTTTGAATCCGCACACGCTCGGGATGACGTCACCACGAAATGATGTCAGACGTAATGGCAGCGATCGCTGCCTCCATCTCCCCCCAACAGTACTCCGCTCGCTCCAGCCATCCCCGCCTCAATCACCACTTTTTGACTACTCGCAGTTTGATCCCTGCCTCGCTGCTTCAGCCAATTCCCGTCCTCAGCCATTCGCTGCCCGCCCCGCCGCTTCGGCCGTTCACTCCCCACCTCGCTGTTTCAGCCGCTCCCCCCACGGCCATTCACTCCCTGCGCCACCCCTCGGCTGCTCGCTCCACCCTAGACTGCCCGCTTCCCGCCCCAACCCTGGCCACGTCTCTGTGCAGTGCGGGAGACAGCGAGCAGCCGAGGGGGTTTGAGTACAATTCACTTTTTGTGTCAAGTTGACTGCCATTTTTATTACTAAAATAAAAGCAAAATACTGTAGATGCTGGAAATCTGAAAAGAAACAGAAAGTGCTGGAAATACTCAGCAGGTCTGGCAGCATCTGAACAGATGAAAGGTCATAGACCTGAAACATTAACACTGCTTCTCTCTCCCCCCAAATGCTGCCAGACCTGCTCAGTACTTCCAGCACTTTCTGTTTTTATTCCATCTTTATTACAGCAAATGCACCCGATTCCAATACTGACCGGTCTCCCATAATCTACCCTCAGTAAACCTGAGGTCATCCAAAACTCTGCTGCCCGTGTCCTAAACCAAATCCCATTCACCTATCACCCCTGTGTTCGCTGACCTACACTGATTCCCTATGAAGCAACACCTCGATTTTGAAATTCTCATCCTTATTTTCAATCCCTGCATGGCCTCAACCCTCCCTATCTCTGTAATCACCTCCTGCTCTACAACCCTCTGATATATCAGTCGTCTTCCAATTCTGGCCTCTTGTGTATCCCCTATTTTGTTTACTCTACCATTGGCATCTATGCTTTCAGCTGCTTAGTCCCTGCGCTCTGGATTTCCTCCCTAAACCTCTCCACCTCTGGCCCTCTCCTCCTTTAAGATGTTCTTTCAAACTTACCTGTTTGACCAAGCTTTTGGACATCTGCCTGAATTTCTCCTTATGTGGCTCAGTGTCAAATTTTGTTTGATAACCCACCTCGAGATGAGTTTACTACATTAAAAATGCTATATAAAGGCAAGTTGTTGTTGGATGTGATTAACAACAGCAGAAGCAGCAGAATCCAATCCCTGCGCTCACATGTGAGCTCACTGGTGTTTTTACAGGTTGGATGAGTGCATGAATACAGACAGAGAAGGGGAACAGCCTTTCCCCTGTGTGAGCTCGCTGGAATGTTGGAAGGTGGGATAATGCAGTGAATCTCTTCCCACATTCAGAGCAGATATAACAGCCTCTCCCCTGTAGAGTTCCCTGATGTGTTACATGGTGGCATAATGTAGTGAATCTCTTCCCACATTTGGAGCAGGTGAACGGCTTCTCTCCACTGAATGTATTGGTGTGTTACCAGTTCCTGTTAGATTTTAAAAGCTCTTCTCACAGTCAGAACATTGAAAAGGTCTGATATCAGTGTGAACACAGTGTTGTATCAGAGTTGGATAAAGTAATAAATTCTTTTCAACATACAGAGAAAGTGATTGGCTTCTCCCCAGACTGAACAGCCTAGTGTGTCAGAAGGTTGCCTGACAGAGTGAAAATTTCCCAGGTGTGTCTAGTTCACAAAAAAGTAAGACCAATTCAATCCAGCTAATTACTGCACTATCAGTCTACTCTCCATCATCAGCAAAGTAATTGATGGCACTGTCGACAACACCTTCTAACGGCACTTACTCAGCAACAGCCTGCTCACCGATGCTCAATTTGGGTTCCGCCAGGGCCACTCAGCTTCAAATCTCATTACAGCCTTGGTCTAAACATGAACGAAAGAACTGAATTCCAGAGGTGAGATGAGAGTGACTGTCCTTGACATCAAGACTGCATTGACTGAATGTGGCAAAGAGCCCAAGTAAAATTGACAGCAATGAGAATCGGGGTCGGGGTCGGTGGTGGGGGGGGGGGGGGGGGGGGATCTCTCTATTGGCTGTTTGGAGTCATAACTGGCACAAAGGAAGGTGGTTGTGCTTATTGGAGGCCAATCATCTCAGCTCCAGGACATCACTGCAGGAGTTTCTCGGGGTAGTGTCCTCGGCTCAACCATCTTCAGCTCCTTCATCAATGACCGTCCCTCTATCATAAGGTCAGAAGTGGGGATGTTCACTGATGATTGTACGATGTTCAGTACCATTTGCGACTCCTCAGATACTGAAGCAGTCCAAGCCCTCATTCAGCAAGATCTGGACAGCATTCTGGCTTGGACTGATCAATGGCAAGTAACATTTGCACTACACAAGTGCCATCTCCCCTTGACATTCAACGGCATTACCATCGCTGAATCCGGCACCATCAACATGCTGGGGGTTACCATTGACCAGAAACTGAACTGGACCAGCCATATAAATTATGTGGCTACAAGAGCAGGTCAGAGGCTGGGAATTCTGCGGCAATTAACTTACCTCCTGACTCCCCAATGCCTGTCCACCATCGACAAGGCACAAGTCAGGAATGTGATGGAATACTCTCACTTGCCTGGATGGACGCAGCTCCAACAACACTCAAAATGCTCGACACCATCCAGGACAAAGCAGCCCGCGAGATCGGCATCCCATCTGCCACCTTAAACATTCACTCCCACCACCGACGGCGCAGCGGTAGCAGTGTGTGCCATATACAAGATGCACTACAACGACTCACCAAAGCTCCTTAGACAGCACCTTCCAAACACGCGACCTCTACTACTTCGGACAAGGACAGCAGACGTATGAGAACACCATCACCTGCAAGTTCCCTATCAAGTCACACACCATCCTGACTTGGAAATAAATCAAAATCCTGGAACTCCCTCCCTGTGGGTGTACTTGCACAAATAGCGCCACCCACATCCCATGAAAGAATAAAAAGAAACTCACCTGCCTGCTTGCCTAATTAATGCTTCTGGGCATCAGCTCTCTGGTCTCGCTACTGATCTCTGGCTTCCTTTATCAGACCACTCCTTCTTTGGAAAAGATTAGAGGAGCACGTCCTCCATCACTGCACCAAATTCCCACACTGACTGAATTCCGTCACTGCACCAAATTCCCCCGCTGGCCAAACTCTATCTCGAGCTGCTACCTTCATGCCTGCTTACTTCCTGCGCTTAGTCAGTCCATCTGTTATTTATACTGGGTGTGTGAGAAACGTAGCCCACTTAATAATAATTTACACCAAGTCAAACTCTGAAGAAGAAGGTTTATTTAACGGTCTTGCAAGATCGGGTGTCCTACAAGCAGGCACACCGATCAACATATTCAGTTCATGTTTATACAATACAAATCCATTTGTCCACGCCTTTATTTTACATTATTGGTTATAACGTATTATGACACTAACCTATCCTATGGTTGCTACAGTCTCCTCCTCTGTTTACTTCTCCCCCTACTCTAACTTTCTAGCCCCTAACTCTTGTTTTTGTTTTACCTTATTTGGCTCTCCATTATGTGTTTTAACTTGCAGCTGTCAGCCTTTATCTTAGTGGGGCAGTTTCTTATTCACTACATCCTTTGTTCTAACTCTTGCTGTTTCTCTTTTATCTGCCTAAGCACAATTTTTAAGTGATGTACTGTCCCAAGGTCTGTACTTACATACCCTTATCAATTCTCTTTTTCAGTGATGTACTGTCTTAAGGTCTTCACTTACAGACCCTTATCAGTTCACTTTGTCAGTGATGTACTGTCTTAAGGTCTCCACTTACAGACCCTTATCAGTTCACTTTGTCAGTGATTTCATTATGTTGTGCACAAATGACTTCTTGGTAACTTTCCACAAGCTGTAGAAACAACATTTCAGTATTTCTTATTCTCACAGGTGCAACTCTACAGAACTGAGTCATGCACTGCTGACTGGAGAAACCAGTTCTAACCAGCTCCCTCATTAACTAACTGTAGCTGCCTCTCCAGTAGGGAACTTATTTATCCCCAAGACTGAAAGAAAATTAACAGTAAATTGTAGTCAAAAGCTAAATGCAAACTTGATTAGCTTTTAGAAAGAAATTAACTCTTAAAATTCTCACACTTACTAAATTCCCAAACTCACACTCTGTCTCCAGCTGCTGTCTTCCTGCCTTTTTACGATAATTTTCAACCAGGTTTTCTCACACCCATTGCCTCCCCCTCAAAGGCTGTGACATTAAAATCCCCGTGTTTCAGTGTTTTGGGTGGCCCCAGTCAGAGTGGTGTCCTCCCTAGGAGAGAGGCCTGCCGGCTGCCGGCTCTCTCCGCGGCCGCTCACCTGCTGCTGCTCAGCTCGAGCTCGATGGCCCACCTGTGCCGGCGCGCGCCGTTACCAAGCCCCGCCCCGGCAGCCATGGCAACACTGGCCACAATTAAGGATTCCCGCTCAAACCTCTCGATGCGGAAAAAAAAATCATTTGACAATCACCACACGCGCGCATCAGCTGCGTTCTGGGGCGGCGGGGGTGTTATCGTCGCCATCTTTGTTAGGGGCAAAACTTCTCCAATGCCATTAAGCCAAGCGAAATGAAACGCCACTGCCCCATAGAAAGATGGACACCACTCCCTATTAGAACATTTCACTTGCTTGTTTTGTGAAAAAAAATCTTTTGCAAGCTGGGATGGACCTTATTTGCCGTTCTTCTCCTCCAAAATATTATGCAGGTATATTTTAATTATAATAAAAGCAAAATACTGCGGATGCTGGAAATCTGAAATAAAAACAAGAATTGCTGGAAATACTCAGCAGGTCCGGTAGCATCTGTGGAGAGAGAAGCAGAGTTAATGTTTCAGGTCAGTGACCCTTCTTCAGAACATGTTGTTTGCCTATGCTCCACGACCTTCTGGTCAGCTATTCTGTGACCTTGTCCTATCTACATCTCCTTTGTAACAGAGTCATAGAGTCGTGCAGCATAGAAACAGGCCCTTCGGCCCACCGCGTCCATGCCGCGTCTCTTGCCCCCCTCCCCCCCGCCGCCTTTACTTGCATTTACATTTCTATTATTTGCTAGTTCTGAAGAAGTGGTCCACTCCTCCATTACCCCCACCACCTCGTCCTCTTCCCATGGCACCTTCCCCTGCAATCGCAGGAGGTGTAATACCTGCCCATTTACCTCCTGTCTCCTCACTATCCCAGGCCCCAAACACTCCTTTCAGGTGAAACCGCGATTTACTTGTACTTCTTTCAATGTAGTATACTGTATTCGCTGCTCACAGTGTGGTCTCCTCTACATTGGGGAGACCAAACGCAGACTGGGTGACTGCTTTGCAGAACACCTCGGCTCAGTCCGCAAGCAGGACCCCGAGCTTCCGGTTGCTTGCCATTTCAACACTCCCCCCTACTCTCATGCTCACATCTCTGTCCTGGCATTGCTGCAGTGTTCCAGTCAACATCAATGCATGCTCGAGGAACAGCATCTCATTTATCGATTAAGCACACTATAGCCTGCCCGACCGAACATTGAGTTCAATAATTTCAGAGCATGACAGGCCCCCCATTTTAATTTTATTTTTAGTTATTTTTTTCTTTTTCCTTTTTAAAATATTTTTTTAATGTTTACTTTATTTTATTTCATCTTAGTTTGTTCAGTTTGCTTACCCACTGTTTTTTTCATGTTTGTACTTGCAGCTGTTCAATTTTCAGTCCGTTAACACCCTATCTGTACTAATGCTTTGTCTTTCAACACACCATTAACATATTGTTTGCCTTTGCTCCACGACGTTCTAGTCAGCTATTCTGTGACGTTGTCGTATTTACACCTTCTCCTTTGTTATCTCTTGCCCCATCCCTGCTTTACTTGCTTATAATATTTGCTAGTTCTGAAGAAGGGTCACTGCCCTGAAACGTTAACTCTGCTTCTCTCTCCACAGATGCTGTCAGACCTGCTGAGTATTTCCAGCATTTCTTATATTTTAATTATAATGTTGCTTCACTTGTTCAGTGAGGCGGAATGACTGAATGAATCCCTTCTGTAAGAGTTCTGGGTCTTATTAACTCTAACTCAAGAAAAATGTAAGAAATAGGAGCAGAAGTAGACCCTATGGCCCATGGAGCCTGCTCTGCCATTCAATATGATCATGGTTGATCTTGGGTTTCAATTCCACTTTCCTACCCGCTCCCCATATCCGTTGATTCCCTGTGAGACCAAAAATCTTATCCTCTGGGTAGACAATTTCAAAGATTCACAACCCTTTGTGTGCAGTAATTTCTCCTTATCTCAGTCCTGAGTGATTGGCCCCTTATCCTGAGACTGCCCTAAAATTAGAAATAACCAGGGGCGTAGCCAGCAAGATTCAAACCTGCTCAGGCAGAACCCCTCCCCCCCACCCCCATCCCATCCCCTCCCCTCCCCCGCATGGATTTCTAGTCCATCACTTTAACCAGTTGGCCATGACTACACACTGGCTGAATTAAATTCATTGTGAGCAGGGTTTGAACCAGCCTTGTAAACCTCACTGGATTTCAAAATCCAATACCTTAACCACTCTGTGAGACTTTACCCACTTAATATTAATTTGTCCTTTTGAAACTATAACCATGCAGGCAATAAGAGTGTTGTAATATCAGGAAACATTTATTCAGTAACAAAAGTGAAAAGTTAGGCAGTGACTTTACTGGCTCAATGTGGGTCTTCCTCTTGATTCAGCCTTGGGCGCAGATCGACACATGATCTCCTCTGTCACCGGGTATGCGGTCTCCAACTTCACACTCTGCGTTGTGTTGCGCACAGTGAGTCTTTTTAACCCTTTCTGGTGCACTGGCCATGCTCATAATCATTGCTGTTCCCAGTCTCTGATTGGTTCAGGCAGTGCGTGATCAGCCTCTGATTGGTTCAGGCAGAGCATGATCAGCCTCTGATTGGTTCAGGCAGTGCATGATCAGCCTCTGATTGGTTCAGGCAGTGCATGATCAGCCTCTGATTGGTTCAGGCAGTGCATGATCAGCCTCTGATTGGTTCAGGCAGTGTATGATCAGTCCCTGAGTGGAAGTCATCTGCGGATGTCACTTCCTAACAGATTCCATAAGGTGTCAGTCACCTGCGGAATAGAACCTCTCATTACAGCAATTTTTGGTCCTTTCATTAAATTTAATGGTTTTCTACTAAGATAATATGGCGCCTCGTGATATGCAGTACTCATTATTAAATAATGGCACATTCCACAGCCTCAAGATCAATACAGAAATTACAAAACTACTTCATGCATAAAATCTACACAAAACATGTGTGAAACCAGCGTGTAAAGACAATCAGTGTGTAGAGATGATGGAACAAGATATACTTATGAAATACCGCAGGATACATTCAATTAATACAGGCTCATAAATAACAAGAACAAAAGGATAAAGACGCCATTACTACAAAAACTAATTACAGAACTTAATTCTTAAACTTACAGAACCAAAGTAATACATAGGGCTATTCTATTCTTTTGGGCCTCCTTATCTCGAGAGACAATGGATACGCGCCTGGAGGTGGTCAGTGGTTTGTGAAGCAGCGCCTGGAGTGGCTATAAAGGCCAATTCTGGAGTGACAGGCTCTTCCACAGGTGCTGCAGAGAAATTTGTTTGTTGGGGCTGTTGCACAGTTGGCTCTCCCCTTTCGCCTCTGTCTTTTTTCCTGCCAACTACTAAGTCTCTTCGACTCGCCACAATTTAGCCCTGTCTTTATGGCTGCCCGCCAGCTCTGGCGAATGCTGGCAACTGACTCCCACGACTTGTGATCAATGTCACACGATTTCATGTCGCGTTTGCAGACGTCTTTATAACGGAGACATGGACGGCCGGTGGGTCTGATACCAGTGGCGAGCTCGCTGTACAATGTGTCTTTGGGGATCCTGCCATCTTCCATGCGGCTCACATGGCCAAGCCATCTCAAGCGCCGCTGACTCAGTAGTGTGTATAAGCTGGGGGTGTTGGCCGCTTCAAGGACTTCTGTGTTGGAGATATAGTCCTGCCACCTGATGCCAAGTATTCTCCGAAGGCAGCGAAGATGGAATGAATTGAGACGTCGCTCTTGGCTGGCATACGTTGTCCAGGCCTCGCTGCCGTAGAGCAAGGTACTGAGGACACAGGCCTGATACACTCGGACTTTTGTGTTCCGTGTCAGTGCGCCATTTTCCCACACTCTCTTGGCCAGTCTGGACATAGCAGTGGAAGCCTTACCCATGCGCTTGTTGATTTCTGCATCTAGAGACAGGTTACTGGTGATAGTTGAGCCTAGGTAGGTGAACTCTTGAACCACTTCCAGAGCGTGGTCGCCAATATTGATGGATGGAGCATTTCTGACATCCTGCCCCATGATGTTCGTTTTCTTGAGGCTGATGGTTAGGCCAAATTCATTGCAGGCAGACGCAAACCTGTCGATGAGACTCTGCAGGCATTCTTCAGTGTGAGATGTTAAAGCAGCATCGTCAGCAAAGAGGAGTTCTCTGATGAGGACTTTCCGTACTTTGGACTTCGCTCTTAGACGGGCAAGGTTGAACAACCTGCCCCCTGATCTTGTGTGGAGGAAAATTCCTTCTTCAGAGGATTTGAACGCATGTGAAAGCAGCAGGGAGAAGAAAATCCCAAAAAGTGTGGGTGCGAGAACACAGCCCTGTTTCACACCACTCAGGATAGGAAAGGGCTCTGATGAGGAGCCACCATGTTGAATTGTGCCTTTCATATTGTCATGGAATGAGGTGATGATACTTAGTAGCTTTGGTGGACATCCGATCTTTTCTAGTAGTCTGAAGAGACCACGTCTGCTGACGAGGTCAAAGGCTTTGGTGAGATCAATGAAAGCAATGTAGAGGGGCATCTGTTGTTCACGGCATTTCTCCTGTATCTGACGAAGGGAGAACAGCATGTCAATAGTCGATCTCTCTGCACGAAAGCCACACTGTGCCTCAGGGTAGACGCGCTCGGCCAGCTTCTGGAGCCTGTTCAGAGCGACTCGAGCAAAGACTTTCCCCACTATGCTGAGCAGGGAGATTCCACGGTAGTTGTTGCAGTCACCGCGGTCACCTTTGTTTTTATAGAGGGTGATGATGTTGGCATCGCGCATGTCCTGGGGTACTGCTCCCTCGTCCCAGCACAGGCATAGCAGTTCATGTAGTGCTGAGAGTATAGCAGGCTTGGCACTCTTGATTATTTCAGGGGTAATGCTGTCCTTCCCAGGGGCTTTTCCGCTGGCTAGGGAATCAATGGCATCACTGAGTTCCGATTTGGTTGGCTGTATGTCCAGCTCATCCATGACTGGTAGAGGCTGGGCTGCATTGAGGGCAGTCTCAGTGACAGCATTCTCCCTGGAGTACAGTTCTAGGTAGTGCTCAACCCAGCGGTCCATCTGTTTGCGTTGGTCAGTGATTATGTCCCCCGATTTAGATTTGAGGGGGGTGATCTTCTTGATGGTTGGCCCAAGAGCTCTCTTCATGCCATCATACATTCCTCTGATGTTTCCGGTGTCTGAGGCCAGCTGAATATGACTGCATAGGCGTTGCCAGTAGTCGTTTGCGCAACGCCTAGCTGTTCTTTGTGCAGTACTTCTGGCTGCTTTAAGTGCTGCGGATGTTAAATGTTAAAGGGCTATTCTATAATTGGAAAGAAAATGACTGCATCTTTTTAAGGCATGACTGTGCAATTAACAAGTGAATGCCTTATTAAAAGAACTAACTAATTTAAAACACAGAACTCAAGGCCGAAGGCTCTGACAGTTGTTTTATATATCAGGTATAGCTGATAAGTTTTAATGGTTAGGGAGTTTGTGTCCGGACACAGCTCCAGACACTGGACTATTCAACCTTGACTGTCTTCACAGCAATAACTCTGATTAAACCACAAACTGTAGTTTTACATGTAGGCCTAGGGCATGTGGTATGTTTCACCTGTCAGATAAGAATGCAGCTACATCTTCACAGATAAAGATGCAGTCACATGGGAACAGTGTCCGTCATTGATTACAATTGAGTAGAATATAATATATGGTTAATCGATTAATATCATTCGATTACTTGATAATTACACATAACTGGACTACAAGATATTAATTAAACAAGGATTTTACTACAAGCTGAGTGGGACTGACCTCTCAGCTCCACTCAGACCTGTCCAATCATAGCCAAACAATCTCTAGCAATGGCTTCTCTTCTCACCCAGTTACCTTTGGAGTTTCCGAAGGATCTATCGATGGTCCCTTCTATCCCTCATCTATCTGCTGTCTCTTGGTGCCATCATCCAAAGACATGACATCAGGTTCCACATGTACACTGAAGACACCCATCTCTACCTCACCACCACCTCTCTTGACCCCTCCAGTGCTTCAGTGTTATCAGCCTACTTGTCTATTATAATGCTCTCTGACTGACCTCCACCCTGCTTAAACTTGAGCTCATCCAATCTCTGCTGCCTTTTACCCCAACCATCACAAAGTCCCACTCATCCATCACTACTGTGCTCACTGACCTACAATAGCTCCAGGTCCACCAATGCCTTCAGTTTAAAATTCTCATCTCGGGTTCAAATCCCTTCAAGGTCTCACCCCTCCCTATATCTGTAACCTCCTCCAGCTGTACAACCCTCAGAGAACTCTGCATTCCTCCAACTCTAGCCTCTTACACATCCCTCACTCTCTCTGTCCCATTGGCTGTGCCTTCAGTCATCGGCCCTGAGCTCTGGAATTCCCTCCTTATAGCTCTCTGCCAGTCCACATCTCTCCTCCTTTAAGACCATCCTAAAAACCTATGTCTTTGACTAAGATTTTAGTCAGCCCTGCTAATATCCCCTTCTTTAGCTCAGTGTCAATTTTTTGTCTGATTTGTCAGTTTAAGCTTCTGAGATGCACTTTGGGACATTTTCCTCCCTTAAAGGTGTAATGTAGATGACAGTTGTTTTTAAAATCACATTACAACAGACTGGGGAAGCTGGTATTAAAATAATATCTGGGTACACGGAGTTAGGTTGCAGATCAGCCATGATCTCACTGAATGGCAGAACAGGCTTGAGGGGCTAAAGGGCCGATTCCTGTTCGAATGTCCCTAATAAACGTGGACTCAAACACAGCTGATGAATGGAAAGTCACAGGACAATTGGGGAGAAAGCAGTGCAACAGGAAACCAGCACTTGAGCAGAGTTAGAGATTGGGGGAAGTCCGGGCAGAAAGTTCAGAGGAACTGGAGTAGGCCATTCAGCCCATCAAGCCTGATGCACCATTCTATTAGTTCCTGGCTGATCAATTAATTATCAACAGAAACAAACCCCAACTATCAGAAACATGGTTCAGTCCTGGATGTGATTAACAGCAACAATAACAGCAGTCACTTGTGAACTCGCTGGTGTCTCAGCAGGTGGGATAACTGAGTGAATCCCTTCCCACACACGGAGCAGGTGAACGGTCTCTCCCCAGTGTGAACTCGCTGGTGTGTCAGAAGGTTGGATGAATGATTAAATCCCTTCCCACACACGGAGCAGGTGAATGGCCTCTCCCCAGTGTGAACTCGCTGGTGTGTCAGAAGGTTGGATGATCGCTTAAATCCCTGCCCACAAATGGAGCAGGAAAACGGCCTCTCCCCGGTGTGAATGCGCTGGTGTCTCAGCAGGAGGGACGAATTAATGAATCCCTTCTCACACACAGAGCAGGTGAACGGCCTGTCCCCAGTGTGAACTTGCTGGTGTGTCAGAAGGTTGGATGATCGCTTAAATCCCTGCCCACAAACGGAGCAGGAAAATGGCCTCTCCCCGGTGTGAACTTGCTGATGTGTCAGAAGGTTGGATGATCGCTTAAATCCCTGCCCACAGACAGAGCAGGTGAATGGCCTCTCCCTGGTGTGAACCCGCTGGTGTGACCGCAGGTTGGATGAATCAATGAATCCCTTCTCACACACAGAGCAGGTGAATGGCCTCTCCCCCGTGTGAACTCGCTGGTGTGTCAGAAGGTTGGACAATCGCTTAAATCCCTGCCCACACACAGAGCAGGAGAATGGCCTCTCCCCAGTGTGAACTCGCTGGTGTGCCAGAAGGTCAGACAATTGACTAAATCCCTTCCCACACACAGAGCAGGTGAACGGCCTCTCTCCTGTGTGAATTCGCTGGTGCGCCCGCAGGTGGGATGAATCAATGAATCCCTTCTCACAGACGGAGCAGGTGAACGGCCTCTCCCCTGTGTGAACTCGCTGGTGTTTCAGCAGGTCAGATGACTGAGTGAATCCCTTCTCACACACGGAGCAGGTGAACGGCCTCTCCCCAGTGTGACTGCACCGATGAATTTCCAGCTCAGACGGGTAATTGAAACGCTTCCCACAATCCCCACACTTCCATGGTTTCTCCATGGTTCAGTTGTCCATATGTCTCCCCAGGTTGGATGATCAGTTGAAGCCTCGGCCACACAAAGAACACGTATATGGTTTCTCACCACTGATTTGGTTTAAATTTCCTGTCTGCAAATCTTCCTCTTCTAATACCCTGTAAAAGGAGTTTACAAAAGTTATCACTGGCAGTAGGTTAGTACACCTTAAATCTGTGCCCTTTTATTCTCAATTCTTCCACCAATTTTTTCCTCTTGTTCCCCCAAACCTGTAAATCCCCGTCCCACACACTCTCCCTCCTCCATGTGCTGAAATCTAAATCCATCGCACCATTTCTTTCCTCCACTGCCTGTTATCTCCCTCCCTCTACTCTGACTGGGTTCAGTTCTCCAGCCCCTGTGTGCAGTGAGGTTTTCTCTCCAGGTCACTAGGACTCAGAAGCCCCGCCCACGCTGTGACGTCACCAGAAGTAAGCGCACGCGCTCTGCTCCCCGCTTGGCCAAAATGGCGGCTATTATCCTGGGGCCGAGAAACGGGAAAAATTCCCGGAGCTGCAAACGCGGGACCTGGAGGTTGTTGTTCGGGGCTTGCGACCTACACCAGGTATTTCTGAAGCCTTCACGCTGGCTCCATTCCTCCCCTGTGCCCCGCCGACTCTCACCCGCTGCAAAAGCGCCTCCAGCATTCGCACAGCTCTGATCAAAGTGATATTGGCGCATGCTCCAAATACAGTCCAGCCCCGCGCCTGCGCACTGGGCTCCTCTGGTGTGACCACTGAATGGTTACAGCACAGAAAATGATTAGAAACATAGAAAAATAGGAGCAGGAGTAATCCACTTGGCCCTTTGAGCCATTCAATACGATCATGGCTGATCATCTAACTCAGTACCTTGTTCCCGCTTTCTCCCCGTATCCCTTGATCCCTTTAGCCCTAAGAACTATATCTAACTCTTTCTTGAATATTTAATGATTTGGCCTCAACTGCTTTCCGTGGTAGAGAATTCCACTGGTTCATCACTCTCTGGGTGAAGAATTTCCTCCTCATCTCAGTCCTAAATGGCTTACCCCTTACCCTTAGATTGTGGCCCCTGGTCCTGGACTCCCCCGCCATCGGGAACATCCTTCCTGTATCGAGTCTGTCCAGTCCTGTTAGAATTTTGCAAGTTTCTATGAGATCCCCTCTCATGCTACTAAACTCTCACGAATACAAGCCTAATCGACCCAATCTCTCTTCATACATCAGTCCTGCCATCCTAGGAATCAGTCTGGTGAACCTTCGCTGCACTCACTCCATAGCAAGAACATCCTTCCTCAGATACAGAGACCAAAACTGCATACCATATTCCAGATGTGGTTTCACCAAGGCCTTGTATAATTGCAGCAAGACATCCCTGCTCCTGTACTCGAATCCTCTCGCTATGAAGGCCAACATACTATTTGTCTTAACTGCCTGTTGCACCTGCATGCTTACTTTCAGCGACAGTTGCACAAAGACACCCAGGTCTCGCTGTACCTCCCCCTTTCCCAATCTATCACCATTCAGATAATAATCTGCCTTTCTGTTTTGCCACCAAAGTGGATAACCTCACATTTGTCCACATTATACTGCATCTGCCATGTATTTGTCCACTCACTCAACCTGTCCAAATCACACTGGAGCATTTCTGCATCCTTCTCACAGCTCACACTTCCACCCAGCTTTGTATCGTCTGCAAACTTGGATATATTACATTTAATTCCCTCATCTATATCATTAATATATATTGTGAATAGCTGGGGTCCTAGCACTGATCCCTGCGGTACCCCACTAGTCACTGCCTGCCACTTGGAAAAAGACCTGTTTATTCCTACTCTTTATTTCCTGTCTGCCAATCAGTTCTCTATCCATGTCAGTACCTTAGCCCTCAATCCCGTGTGCTTTAATTTTGCACGCTAATCTCTTATGTGGGACCTTATCGAAAGCTTTCTGAAAGTCCAAATACACCACATCCACTGGTTCTCACTTATCTATTCTACTAGTTACATCCTCAGAAAATTCCAGTAGATTTGTCAAGCATGATTTCCCTTTCGTAAATCCATGTTGACTTTGTCCGATCCTGTCATTGATCTCCATGTGCTCTGCTATTACATCTTTTAGAATGGACTCTAGCATTTTCCCCACTACTGATGTCAGCCTAAGCGGTCTATAATTCCCTGTTTTCTCTCTACCTCCTTTTTTAAATAGTGGGGTTACATTAGCTACTCTCCAATCTGTTGGAACTGTTCCAGAGTCTATAGAATTTTGAAAAATGACCAGCAATGCATCAACTATTTCTAGGGCCACTTCCTTTAGTTTTCTGGGATGTAGATTATCAGGCCCTGGGGATTTATTGGCCTTCAATCCCATCAATTTCCCTAACACCATTTCCCTACTAATACTGATTTCATACAGTTCCTCCTTCTCACTAGACCCTGTGTTCCCCAACATTTCTGGAAGGTAATTTGTGTCCTCCGTTGTGAAGACAGAACCAAAGTACGTATTTAATTTGTTTGCCATTTCTTTGTTCCCCATTATAAATTCCCCCGTTTCTGACTGTAAGGGACCCACATTTGTCTTCACTAATCTTTTTCTCTTCACATATCTATAGAGGCTTTTACAGTCACTTTTTGTTTTCTCTGCAAGCTTACTCTCATACTCTATTTTCCCCTTCTTAATCCCTTTGTCCTCCTTTGCTGAATTCTAAACTGAATTCTCCCAATTCTCAGGTTTGCTGCTTGTTCTGGCCATTTTATATTTCTCCTCCTTGGATCTAATACTATCCCTAATTTCTTTTGTAAGCCACGGTTGAGCCACCCTTCCTGTTTTATGATTGTGATATATATTCTACAAAGACAGTCCTGAGTCTTTCAGTGTCGTAAACTATCTATCTATAATTCTACCGATTTATGATAATAATTAGCTTACTTAAAGTAAACCCATTGAAAATAAATTGGTTAAATTCTGCATCAGATGGAGGAGTTTACGGGATTCTGTTAACTGCTGGTACAATTCTACAACTGACATTTGATCTCCAGATAAAGGACCTATAGCGTGTTGCCAGAAATTCCCTGTTTTACTGAAGTGAGTGTTAGACACCAGGATAACTGAAAATACATGACCCAGAATCACAGAATTGTTACGGCACTGAAGGAGGCCATTCAGCCCGTCACGTGTGCACTGGCTCTCTGAAGTTTACCTAGTTCCATTCCCTGCCTTCTCCCTGTGGTCCTGCACATTCTTCCTTTTCAGATTCTAAACCAATTCCCTCTTGAATGCCTCAATTAAACCTACCTCCACCACACTCTCAGCCAGTGCATTCCAGCTCCTATCCACTCGCTGCGTGAAAACGATTTTCCTCATGTCACCATTGCACCTTTTGCCAATTACCTTAAATCTGTGTCCTTTTGTTCTCGATTCTTCCACCAATGGGAACAGTTTCTCTCTACCTACTCTCTTCAGACCCCTCTTGATTTTGAATACCTCTATCAAATCTCCTCTCAGCCTTCTCTTCTCCAAGGAAAACAGTCCTAACTTCTCCAATCTATCTACGTAACTGAAGTTTCTCAAATTGGAACCATTCCCCTGAATCTCACAGAATCACAGAATGGTTACAGTGCAGAAGGAGGTCATTCGGCCCATCATGTCTGCACCAGCTCTCCAAAAGAGCAATTCACATAATGTCATTCCCCTGCCTTTTCCCCATAACCCTGCACATTCTTCCTTTTCCGATAACAGTCTAATTCCCTTTTGAACGCCTCAATTGAACCTGCCTCCACCATTCTCAGGCAGCGCATTCCAGACCTTAACCACTCGCTGCGTGAACAAATTTTTCTTCATGTCACTTTTGCTTCTTTTACCAATTACCTTAAATCTGTGCCCTCTTGTTCTCAATCCTTTCATGAGTGGGAACAGTTTCTCCCTATCTACTCTGTCCAGACCCCTCATGATTTTGAATACCTCTATCAAATCACCTCTCAGTCTTCTCTTCTCCAAGGAAAACAGTCCTAACTTCTCCAATCTATCTTCATAACTGAAGTTCCTCATCCTTGGAACCATTCGTGTGATTCTTTTCTGTACTCTCTCAATTGCCTTCACATCTTTCCTAACGTCTGGCATCCAGAACTGAACGCAATGCTCCACTTGAGGCGACCAATGTTCTGTATAAGTTTAACGTAACTTCCTTAGGGCACATTCACTTCAGTGGGGAATGCTGGGTAACAGCTTCATCATCGAAAGACCCAGTCAGTGATTAGAAAATAATTGTCTGTGATCCTATTGAAATGAAATTAATGACAAATTCACACAGAAACACATGTTCAAGGGCCCTCTGCTATGCTCCAGTCCCGAATGTGATTAATAACAGCAGAATCCAAGTCCTGCAGTCACAGGTGAACTCAGTGGTATCTCAACAATTGGGGTTAATTTCTTCCCACACACAGTATATTAAACAGTCTCTCTCCACTCGGAGAATGCACTGATCATGCATCAGCTGCTTTGAACTTCTAAAGAATTTCCCACGTTCAGAATGTTCAAAGGAACGTTTTTGATGTGGAAAACACCTAGGGCAGATCCAACACACACTAAATACAGTGTAAATCTCCCTCTTCATTGCACCATCAAACACTCCCAGGGCAGATACAGCACAGGGTTAGGTACAGTGTAAATCTCCCTCTTCACTGCACTATCAAACACTCCCAGGGCAGGTACAGCACGGGTTAGGTACAATGCAGTGTCCGCCGGTACGCTTGAGGCCTTCCGCAACCAGTGGGCACCGCAGGGACTGGAGCGCATTGTCGACGCCGAGAATGGCATTTTAATTTGAGTTTTTGTTTATTTCTGTTTTTAATAAAGTTATTTTAAAAATATAAGTATGTATATAAAGGGGGCCTGAGCAATAAAGGCCCCCTCGACATGAAGAATATAAAAGGGGCCTGGGGTATAAAGGCCACCTTAAAAAAAAACGAGGGTTAGATACTGAGTAAAGCTCCCTCTACACTAAAAAAAAAGGGGGAAAAAAAGAAAAAAAAAACGGGTTAGGTACAGAGTAAAGCTCCCTCTACACTGTCCCCATCAAATACTCCCAGGGCAGGTACAGCACAGGTTAGATACAGAGTAAAGCTCCCTCTACACTATCCCCATCAAACACTCCCAGGGCAGGTAGAGCACGGGTTTGATACAGAGTAATGCTCCCTCCACACTGTCCCCATCAAACACTCCCAGGACAGGTATGCTCCTGCACACTCTCCACTTCCTCGCCCTCGTCAGCCGGCTGGACATGCCCTGGCAGTCCGCGTTGCCATCTGGCGGCGAGGGGAAACCCCGATGGAGGTCTCTCTACGCGGGAGTCCTCCCCCTTTACATCAGGGACCTGGGGTGGAGGGTGTTGCACAGGGCAGTCATGTGCAATAGACTTTTAAGCAGGTTCACGGACTCCCAGGCCGCCTGTATTTTCTGCGGCCTGGATGAGTCCGTGTTCCATGCATATATGGAGTGTGCAAGGTTGCAGCCTCTCTTTGAGTATCTGAAGGGGCTGCTCCTCAAGTTCTGGCTGCACTTCAGTCTCACGCTCCTGATCTTTGGGCACCTGGTGCGGAGGGGCGTGCGCCGGGAGGAGGATCTCTTCGTCGGTCTCTGACCATTTTTTGTTTATTTGGTTTATTGGTTTTTTGTTTATTTATCTGTCTTTAATAAAGTTACTTTAAAAATTTAAATATGTATATAAAGGGGGCCTGAGGAATAAAGGCTCCCTCGACATAAAATATATAAAAGGGGCCTGGGGTATAAAGGCCATCTTATAAAAGAAAAAAAAACTGGGATTGGCTGGGCAATTTGGGAAGCACTTCCTGCCTGCAATCAGTGGGAGCAGCTGTGACAGCTCTGACACCAAAGTCCTCGTGTGGGTCAATCCCGAGGTCTGTAAGAAATGTGCCCCAGCCGCTCTTCAGTGTGAAAACTTCTATCATCCCTTCAGCTGAAAGGTAACCCGACAGGAAATATCCACTGAGTCTCATTGTAAAATTAATTAAACAATGAAAATGATACACGAGTGTTAATTCGGCTTTATATCACCTCCTAGTGGGAATGTCCTGTCCTGTCAGTGCTGTATCAGGCCCTGTCCAGCTCCATCAGCCCCGGTAACATGGATCATCTTGACATCCATGTGTGACAAAGACAATCCCAGATCTGATCTGATCCAAATTAAGTTTCATGTTTAATTGAAGGGCCTTATTTCACTCCTGCAGTATGTTTCCAGGAATTCTCTGTTTTATTGATGTGTGTGGGAGGATTATCAGACAATGACCACACACACTGTGTTCATCCATTGACCTGCCCGGGCTCACCATCACCTCACAGTCAGTGTCATGTATCTATGAAGGGGAGGTTGTTGTCCTGTCTAGACAATCTTGAATACCCTTGATCCATAACTATCAGATAAAGGCGGCCCCGGTATTGTGAGAGGAACCTCAGGACATCAGTCTCGGTGATCCTGAAAAATAGAGGAACACCTGAGCAGGAGGAGGCCATTCAGCCCCTCCAGCCTGTTCCACCATTCACTTACCTCATGACTGATCTGTATCTCAACCACATTTACCCGGTTTGGTTCCATATCCTTTAATGACCTTACACAAAAACAACAAAAAAATCAATCTCAACTTTCAAAATTCACTCTGTCTCTCACTGTCAGTCTGTCGCTTTCTCCCTCTCTGGGTGTCTGTTTTTCATTCTCCCTCTCTCTCTCTGTCTGTCTCTGTCTGTCTCTCTCTGCCTATCATGGTCTCATTTTCTATTACACTGACATTGATTCTGCACTTCAGACAGAATAGCTTCCAAACATCTTCTCCCGGCATGTAAATAGTAAGTGGGTAGTAAGAGGTTTAGTGGGACCTATTAGGGACAAAGAAGATAATATATGCATAGAGGCACAGGGCAAGGCTAGAATACTTAAATGAGTACTTTCTATTGGTGTTTACTAAAGAAAAGGATGCTGGCAAAATGCCAGTAGAAGTGGAGAGAGGCAATAGATAGAGTAAAAATTGAGTGGGAGGAGGTACTGGAAAGGCTGACTATGCTTAGGGTAGGTAAGTTATCTGTTCTGGATGGCTTGCATTCCAGGTTGCTAAAAGAAGTGGGAGTGGAGTCAGAGGAAGGGCTTACCGTCATCTTCCAATCTTCCCTGGATATGGGGGAGGTGCCAGAGGATTAGAGAGTGGCAAATGTGACACCCTTATTCAAGAAAGGTGTAAGGGCAGTCCTAGCAACTACGGGCCAGTTAGTTTAGCATCCGTGGTGGGTAAGATTTTCGGAACAATAATCAGTTAAAAATCAACAGGCACTTGGAGAGGTTTGGGTTAATGAATGATATCCAGCATGGATTCATAAAAGGCAGGTCATCCTTGGCTAATCTAATTCAATTCTTTGATGAAGTAATGGAAGGTTGATGAAGGGAAGGCAATGGATGTTGTTTACATGGGTTTTAAGGAAGAGTTTGATAAAAGACCACATAAAAGGCTGGTTAA
Source organism: Heterodontus francisci (assembly GCF_036365525.1). Classification (NCBI taxonomy): domain Eukaryota; kingdom Metazoa; phylum Chordata; class Chondrichthyes; order Heterodontiformes; family Heterodontidae; genus Heterodontus; species Heterodontus francisci. The sequence continues at coordinate 9,542,470 of NC_090404.1, forward strand.
CAAAATTGAGGCTCATGGAATAGGAGGGTCGGTGTCCAGTTGGATGAAAAATTGGCTCAAGGACAGAAAACAGTGAGTCGTAGTAAATGGCTGATTTTCAGACTAGAGGATGATGTTCCCCAAGGGTCAGTGCTGGGACCACTGATCTTTTTGCTATATATAAATGACTTGGATCTTGGAATACAGAGTAGAACTTCAAAATTTGCTGATGATAATAAATTTGGAGGAGTGGCAAACAGTGAGGACGATACGAACTGCCTGAAACAGGATTAGATAGGCTAGCAGAATGGGCAGACAAGTGACAGATGGAATTTAATACAGACAAGTGTGAGATGATGCATTTTGGCAGAAGGAATAAGGTGAGACAATATAGACATTATGGCTCTAAAGTATGTGCAGGAACAGAGGGACCTGGGGGTGCATGTGCATCGATCCTTAAAGGTGGCAGGACATATTGAGTAGTTCGCAAAGCATATGAGATCTTGGACTTCATAAATAGAGGCATTGAGTACAAAAGCAGGTAAGTGATGTTGAACCTTTACAAAGCTCTGGTTAGGCCACAACCGGAGTATTGCATCCAGTTCTGGTCACCACAAAATGAGGAGAGGTACTTTGGAAAGTATGGGGAGCTGGGAGTAACTGAACTGAAACAATCTAAAGTTAGAAAAGAGAAAAGGCCCAATAAATGGAGCAGCAGGTAACAGGACATCTCAAGAGAAATTAAGGACTGACAGTGTGAATTTGAAAGAAAATAATTCATTTGACCAAAATGACCATGATCCCCCTTATGCTGGTCCCCTCACTCCAGTTTGCTCCAATCAGTCAATTTCAGATAACTAGAAGCCCCCTGTTCTGTATTTCTCTATTTCAAATGAATTGTACAAACACCAGGGTCCCAGACGAGACCCCTGCAGAATTCTTCTCTTTCCTATTAACAAACCACTTCTAACTTCCAGTTGGTCACTTTGACATGAAAGGAAAACCAGTTCAATTTGATATTTGATTGTAAACAATCACAACCATTCACCACTCCAATAATCAGAAAAAGCAAATCTTACATTAAAAACATTCAATTTCAGTTCAGTGGGTTCTGATTCTCACTTTACAAGCTGGAAGTGACATCAGTGATGGGGTTATAAAAATACCCAGCTTATCTCCAGAGTGCAGTCTGAGACTCGGGCCTGGAGTTTCCTCTCGTCAGCACAATCTCACTTCCATCCAAGTCTACACAATGTTTTAAGCTTCGTAAATTGTTTGTGCCCAGACTGCATGTCTCTCTGTGAAAATCCCGAGGAATCTCCGGGTCTGGATGTGGTGTACAGGGCAGTTCAACTACTGCTGGATACAACTGCAATATTATTGCCTTTAAAGCAACCACATTCTGTACAACTGAGGCCATTGATCTATGTCCAATTATTTCAGTCAAGTTCCAGTTACTATCTCCTAAATCCGATGTTCAGTCCTCATGAAAGGCCACACTGTTATACACCTAATGATATCCAGAATGCTGAAACCAACATTGAGAAAAAACACAAAGGTAAAATGACTGCAGGCTCAGTTGAGTATCAGTAACATTTTCAGTATTAAATTCTGATGATTTTCAGTGTTTATTTTGGCCACTTTGGGGTTTATTCAAATACATCGATTTTCCTTTGAAAAAATCCATGGGATACTTAGTGAAAAGCAGAAAACCCCAAGTATCACCTCAACCTGGTCATTCTCTTAATCACAGGCAAGGCCCTCTCTGTTCACTTCCTTGTATCTCTCATCATTCACATTCCCCTTCCTTCTGTGTCCACCCTGGAAAAAACTCTTCCCAAGTCACTCACAACTGCTCTTTCAAACACTCAACTGTCTCGCCATTGGCCGTCCATTTGTTACAATACTTCTGTAACTGGCGATCTGCTCAATCACTCTCTCAGCCTCTGATGTCTTTTCCCTCAGTAAAACCCTGACTCTCTTCCACCCTTGTCACTCCTCCATCTTCACTTCCTCAAGTCTAAGGAACTCAGATTTGAACATAACTTGCCAAAACAACCTGCCAAAAGACTTGCAGGTTGATAGGTAAATTGGCCATTATAAATTGCCCCTAGTATAGGTAGGTGGTAGGGAAATATAGGAACAGGTGGGGATGTGGTAGGAATATGGGATCAGTGTAGGATTAGTATAAATGGGTGTTTGATGGTCGGCACAGACTCGGTGGGCCGAAGGGCCTGTTTCAGTGCTGTATCTCTAAACTAAACTAAACTAAACTGGCCCACGACTGGTTTAGCCATTCATTACCAGAGCCAGCTGCACCACACATCAAGCTCTATCTGGCCTGGCTCTCCTCTGCCAAAACTGCTCACTATTTCAGGATCATTCTTGAAAGCAAAGATAACCCCAGCTTCATTTCTCCACCACAGTCTCCTTAAACCTCTCTCACCTGACCTCAAACAAGTGTAAGGAGATCATGGATTTCTTTGTCACTAACACTGAGACCATCCATTCAGCTGCATCCTCCTCTTCTCCTCCAAGACAAACATCCCCTGAGGTTCCCTCTTCCCTCGCCCTGAACCTGTGTCTTTATCTAGTTTCTCTCCCATTATGTCCTCTCCAAGCTCATCTTATCCATTAGACCCACCTCCTTCTCTCTCACCCCCATTCCCACTAAACTGATCAACCAACTTCCCTTCCTGGTCTTCGTGTTAACTGACATTGTAAACAATTCCCTTCCCTCAAATATTTCCTGCTCCCTTTTAAAACTATCACCCACCTCCTCAAAACCTCCACCCTCAACCCCTCTGCCTTTGTAAACTACCAGCTCATCTTCAACCTCTCATTGCTCTCCAAAGTCACTGAATGTCTTTATTCCTCCGAAATCCGTGCCCACCTTTCCTGTAACTCCATGTTTGAACCTTTCCAATCAGGTTTGCAACCCTGCCACAGCACTGAAACAGCTCGAATCCATGCCACAAAGGAGATCCTCTGTGACTGTGGGACACCATCCTTCCTCGTTCTTCCTGACCTCCCAGTCAACCATTCCCAACGCTTCTCCTCCACTGTCCAGCTGAGTGGGACTGACCTCACCTGGCTCCACTTCTCATTCTGTTACCTTTGGTGTTTCCCAAGGATCGATCAATGGCCCCTTCTATCCCTCATCTATCTACTGCCCCCTTGGTGCCATCATCCGAAGACATGACATCAGGTTCCACATGTACACTGATGACACCCATCTCTACCTCACCACCACCTCTCTTGACCCCTCCAGTGTTTCAGTATTGTCAGCCTGCTTGTCTATTCTAATGCTCTTCTGACTGACCTCCACCCTGCTTAAACTTGAGCTCATCCAAACTCTGCTGCCTTTTACCCCAACCATCACAAAGTCCCACTCATCCATCACTACTGTGCTCACTGACCTACAATGGCTCCAGGCCCACCAATGACTCCATTTTAGAATTCTAATCTCGGGTTCAAATCCCTTCAAGGCCTCACCCCTCCCTATATCAGTAACCTCCTCCAGCCCTACAACCCTCAGAGAACTCTGCATTCCTCCAACTCTGGCCTCTACACATCCCTCACTCTCTCTGTCCCATTGCCTGAGCCTTCAGTCATCAACCCTAAGCTCTGGAATTCCCTCCCTATATCTCTCTCGCAGTCCACATCTCTCCTCCTTTAAGACCCTCCTAAAAACCTACATCTTTGACCAAGCTTTTAGTCAGCCCTCCTATTTAGCTCCGTGACAATTTTTGTTCTGTAATGCACCTTCGGACACTTTCCTACCTTAAATGGTGCAATGTAGATGACAGTTGTTTTTAAAATCACAATACAACAGATTGAGGAAGCTGGTATTAAAATAATATCTGGGTACACGGAGTTAGGTTACAGATCAGCCATGATCTCATTGAACAGCAGAACAGGCTCGAGGGGCTAAATGGCCGATTCCTGTTCCAATGCCCCTAATAAACTTGGACTCAAACACTGCTGATGAATGGAAAGTCATGGCAGAACTGGGGAGAAGGCAGTGCAAAAGGAAATCAGCACTTGAGCAGAGTTAGAGAGTTGGGGAAGTCTGGGGAGAAAATACATTAGAACTGATGTAGGCCCTTCAGCCCATTGAGCCTGCTCCACCATTCAATCCTGGTGGATCAATTAGTTCCCCCGCCTTGAAGAAATCAATATTTATTTGACATTTATCCAGAATATTAAACTCAAACCCAGTTATCGGGGTTATCATCAGCAGACACAAACTCCAACTAGCAGAATGAACAGGTTCAGTCTTGGATGTGATTAACAGCAACAATAACAGTAGAATCCAACGCCTGCAGTCATTTGTGAAGTCGCTGGTGTCTCTGCAGGGTGGATGACTGAGTGAATCCCTTCCCACACACGGAGCAAGTAAACGGTCTCTCCCCAGTGTGAACTCGCTCGTGTGTCAGCAGGTGGGATGAGCAAGTGAATCGCTTCTCACAGACAGAGCAGGTGAATGGTCTCTCCCCAGTGTGAACTCGCTGGTGTGTCAGCAGGTGGGATGAGCAAGTGAATCTCTTTCCACAGACAGAGCAGGTGAACGGTCTCTCCCCAGTGTGAACTCGCTGGTGTGTCAGCAGCGAGGATGATTGATTAAATCCCTTTCCACAAATGGAGCAGGTGAACGGCCACTCCCTGTAGTGAATATACTGGTGCCTTCGCAGGTGGAATGATGAAGTGAATCCCTTCCCACACTCTGAGCAGGTGAACGGCCTCTCCCCAATGTGACTGTGACGATGAGATCCCAGCTCAGACAGGCAACTAAAACCCTTCCCACAGTCCCCACATTTCCACAGTTTCTCCGTGACGTGGGTGTCCTTGTGTTGCTCCATGTTGGATGATCAGTTGAAGTCTCGTTCACACACGAAAGATGGGTACAGTTTCTCACCACTGTGAATGGTGGAATTTTTTTCAGCAATGTAACTGGTTAAAGCTTTTTCCACAGTGCACTGGATCACTCTCACTCGGGCGTCCGTGTATCTCAGTGCTTTGCCAGTCACATGAATGATTGAAATTTTTTTCCCACAGACAGAACATACATTTCTCCTTTGACATTCAAAGGCTGATGATATTTAGATCCTGATAAGAGTCACTCAATTCATATGACTCCATCAGATCATGATGTAATGTTTGGTTTCAGTTTCCTGTCTGCAAATCCTCCCATTTGAATATCCTGTAAAAGGAGTTTACAGAAGTCATCACTGTCAGTACAGGATAGAAATTCTGAACAGACAATTCTAGTTTCTATGGAACATTTTTCCCTCTACTGTTCCCCCAAAGCTGTAAATCCCCGTCCCACACACTCTCCCTCCTCCTTGTGCTGAAATCCAAACCCATCGCACCATTTCTTTCCTCCACTGCCAGTTTTCTCCCTCCCTCCACTCTGACTGGGTTCAGTTCTCCAGCCCCTGTGTTGCAGAGTGAGAATCAAATCAATGAGTCAATGATTTTCGCTCCTGGTCACTGGGACCCTGAAGCCCCGCCCACTCTGCGTCGTCACCAGGATGGCCACGCATGCGCTCTGCTCCCCAAGATGGCGGCGGTTGGCCTGTTTCCGGGAATAAGACCCCGCAGCTGCAAATGGCAGGGCCTGAAGGTCCTTATTCCGGGTTTGCGGCCTACACCAGGCGTTTTAAAAGTCCCACCCGCTGGTGATTCAGTGATTCATTCCTCCCCTGCACCCCGCCGACTCTCACCCGCTGCAAAAGCGCATCCAGCACTCGCATAGCTCAGATCAATGTAAAAGCAAGTACTGCAGATGCTAGAAATCTGAAATAAAAGCAGAAAGTGCTGAAAATACTCAGCAGGTCTGGCAGCATCTGTGGAGAAAGAGAGACAAACAAAATTAACGTTTCACGTCAGTGACCCTTCATCAAAATCGATGCACCGTTTCTATTCCGAGCAAAGTAACACTGCGCATGCTTCAGATAAATGCAGCGGTGCGCCTGCGCGCTGGGTTCCTGTTTTGTGAATGGAGGAAATTCACTTCTCAACATTTGAACGGGAAACGGTTAACGGTCGCTGGTGTTGCCATGGCTGCGGGGGCGGGGCTTGGTAACGGCGCGCGCCGGCGCAGGTGGGCCTTCGAGCTCGAGCTGAGCAGCCTGAGCGCCGGCGCAGGTGAGCGGCCAGGAGCAAGGCCGCGGAGAGAGCCTGGGGCTCGAGTGGGAGGCGGCAGCCGGCAGGCCTCTCTCCTGGGGAGGACACCACTCTGACTGGGGCCACCCAAAACACGGGGATTTTAATGTCACAGCCTTTGAGGGGGAGGCAATGGGTGCGAGAAAACCTGGTTGATAATTACTGAGCTTGGATGGGTTTTGGTGTCTCCAGTGGGTGGGCTTCAGATTTTCCACCAGTCCCTTTGAGGAAAGGACTGGCTGCAAGTTTTTACTAATTCATTCTTGGGATGTGGGCATCGCTGGTAAAGCTGGTATTTATTACCCTGTCCCTAGTCGCCCCGTGAGAAGGTGCTGGTGATGGGCGGCCGCCTCCTTGAACCGGTTTCATACGACTGAGTGGCTCGTTCGGCCACTTCAGGGGCAGTCAATAGTCAACCATGTTAGTGTAATATTTCAGTCACATCTTCTTAGGCAGTCCCTTGGGAACGAGGATGACTTTCTTCTGCTCCAGGGTTGTGGGTCCTTAGATGACTGAATAGTCCAATTCCGGATCCATGCACTGCCACAGATGGGGCGGGTGGTGTTTGGTGAGGCGTGTGAATGGGATGCTGGAAATTCCGCAGCTCCTTCCGCTGTTTGCACTTGGTCACTGCCCGGGCATGTCGGTGTTGTTTGAGCTGGCTGCCATCTTCGCAGATGCTTCTTCTCCATTTTGGGCGGTCTCAGGCCAGAGATTCCCACGTATCAGTGGAGATGTCACATTTTTTCAGGAACAACCTGGGCCCGAGCTCATCCCAGAGCCGGATCCCGGGGAGCCCACCTGCCCCGTGGCTGAGCTTGGGCCTGGGACACCAGGGCTGAAGGAGGGTGCGGGGGTTGGGACAGAGACTGTTCCACCCACGAAGGTCTCTGAGTTCCAGCACCCCTCCCAGAACAAGAGGAGGAGTCGCCCCCTCCTCTGAAGAGGACCCTGAATTACGTGCTCCATCCCCTGGTGCGGGTCCTCGTGCACCCCCGCCACCAGCACCATCAGGGCCTCGAGCCCTCGGCGGGAACCTTCAATCCATTGGGACGGAGGAGGGAGAGAAGCCCCTGTAAATTTGGCAACTCCCAGGGAGGGGGCCTGCCCATGGTGGGGGAGCCTGTGGACCCACCGGGAGAAAACACTCCATCTGCCGCTGGATCGGGTGTCCTGGGTGGGGCGAGACAACAATTACTGCTGCCCGGGATGTACCTGACCCAGAGGCTGATTTCCATTGTGCCTTGTCTGCTGGCCCTGTGGGCACTGGCAAGGTGGGAGAGGGCCTCCTCTCTCTGCCTCCGATCCCAGATCTGGCTGGTTTTCCGGAGTCGGGAACAATTGTCTCTCCTGGGCCACTCACTAGCCTGGGGAAGGAGGTGGAGGGGGGTCCTGAACCACTGGCACCCATAAGCCCAGTTTCCCTCGAAGAACCCAGGGAGGACTCTTCTGCCATCGATCCTGGGGACGGGATCATGATGGAGCTGAGACCAGCTGGCACAGCTTTAATAAAGTGTCCTCTCTCGAGCTCTATCAATAGCGGTGAGTGCACCATCCTCGGGGGGATTTTAACTGTACCCTCGAGGTAAGGGATCGCTTTGGTTCCCAGCGTGGCCAAGCATTGGTGGAGAAGTTGAGGGAACTGAACAGCTCCTTCGACTTGGTGGACGTCAGGCAGAATCTCCATCCTGGCAGATGGAATTTAATGCTTAAAAGTGTGAGGTGATATACTTTGGAAGGAGTAATGTGGCATTGAAGTATTCAATGAATGGCCTGACACTGGGAAGTTCCGAGGAACAAAGGGACCTTGGTGTGTTTGTCAATAGATCTCTGAAGGCAGAAGAGCAGGTTAATAGGGTGGTGAAAAAGGCATATGGGACACTTGCCTTTATCAATCGAGGCATAGATTACAAAAGCAGGGAGGTAATGTTGGAGTTGTATAGAACTTTGGTAAGGCCACAGCTGGAGGACTGTGTGTAATTCTAGTCGCCACATTATAGGAAGGATGTGATTGCACTGGAGGGGGTGCAGAGGCGATTCACCAGGATGTTGCCTGGGATGGAACATTTAAGCAATGAAGAGAGGTTGGATAGGCTTGGGTTGTTTTTGTTGGAGCACAGAAGATTGAGGGGTGACCTGATTGAGGTGTGCAAGATTATGTGGGGCATGGACAGGGTGGATAGGGAGCAGCTGTTCCCCTTAGTTGAAGGGCCAGTTAGTTTAGTTTAGTTTAGAGATACAGCACTGAAACAGGCTCTTCGACCCACCGAGTCTGTGCCAACCATCAACCACCCATTTATACTAATCCTACACTAGTCCCATATTCCTACCACATCCCCACCTGTCCCTATATTTCCCTACCACCTACCTATACTAGTGGCAATTTATAATGGCCAATTTACCTACCAACCTGCAAGTCTTTTGGCTTGTGGGAGGAAACCGGAGCACCCGGAGAAAACCCACGCAGACACAGGGAGAACTTGCAAACTCCACACAGGCAGTACCCAGAATTGAACCCGGGTCGCAGGAGCTGTGAGGCTGCGGTGCTAACCACTGCGCCGCCACTGTTACTAGGGGACACAAGTTTAAGGTGAGGGGCAGGAGTTTAAGGGGGATTTGAGGAAGAACTTTTTTACCCAGAGGGTGGTGACAGTTTAGAATGCACTGCCTGGGAGGGTGGTGGAGGCTGGTTGCCTCACATCCTTTAAAAATGAGCACTTGGCACGTCAGAACATTCAAGGCTATGGGCCAAGTGCTGGCAAATGGTCAGGTGTCTTTAATGCATCAGTGCAGACTCGATGGGCCGAAGGGCCTCTTCTGCGCTGTATTATTCTGTGATTCTGTGACTCAAGTGCATATAACTGGAGGTCTGGAGGAGGAGGATCCTGAATTGACTGCCTGTCCATTTCGCAGGCGTACGGCTCCTGTGTCTTGGCGGCCTCTATGCAGCTGGTGCCGTGCTTGGATCACAACCTGGTGTGGGTGGAGTCCACTCCGCTCCGCATGCGGGCAGGGTGCATGCACTGGCACTTTAACAACTGGCTGCTGGAGGACGAGCGATTGCAGGACTCATTCCGTCTATTCTGGGATGACTGGAGGAGGCGGCGGGGGCTTTCCCTCCTTGAGGCTATGGTGGGATGTGGGCAAGACTCACATCCTTGTCTTCTGTCAGGTGTATGTGAAGGGATCGACCAAGCGGCTGGACACCGTGATTGGGCACTTGAAGAAGGAGGTGCTCGACTTGGAGTCCTGTCTCGGTCCGGCGGTTGTGAACCCGGCCTGTGGCAGGCGTACAAAATGAAGAAGAGCGCGCTGCGGGACCTGCAGCTCGTGGGGTCCCGAGGCACGTAAGTGAGGTGGCAGATCCAGATCCTGGGAGATTTGGACCATGCCTCATCCTCCTTCCACTCGCTGCAAAAATGGCAGGGGGTCCATAAGCAGCTCAGTGAGCTGCTGGCCGACAACAGATCCTCCATCATGGATCCGGAGGGAATGGGCCTTTCGGTCCATACCTATTACAGTACGTTGTTCGCTCGGATCCATCCAGCGATGACCCTCGCAGAGTTTTGTGGGAGGACCTGCCGAAGGTCAGCCCGGACGGCACTGAAGGATTGGAGGCTCCGCTCACATTGGCAGAGCTGACTGGCACCTTCCACCAGCTCTCGAGGGGCAAATCCCCGGGGCTGGATGGGCTGAGCATGGAGTTCCTCAGGGCAATCTGGGATGTCTTGGCAGGCGATTACGCGCAGGTCCTGGGGGAAAGCCTGGCGACTGGGGAGATGCCCCTCTCAAGGCGCAGGGTGGTCATCATCCTGCTGCCATAGAGGGGGTGATCTCCACCTGCTTAAGAACTGGCGTCCGGTCTCCCTCCTCAGCACGGATTATAACATCTTTGCCCGGGCAATGTCTGCCCGCCTGGGCTCCGTGCTGGCCCACATGATCCACCCCGATCAGTCCTATAGGGTCCCGCGCAGTCCAACTAGGACAACATCCACCTGTTCTGGGACCTGATCCATCTTTCCCAGAGGACTGGTCTGTCAGTTGCCTTTCTCTCCTTCAATCAGAAGGCGTTCAACAGGGTGGATCACGAATATCTTTTCAGGACTCTGCACGCGTTTGGACTCGGGCTGCAATTTGTGCCCCAGGTCCGACTTCTGTATGCTGCTGCAGACTGTCTGGTCAAAGTTAACGGGTCCTTTACGGCGCCCCTTCGCTTTGGGAGAGGAGTGGGTCAAGGTTGCCCCATGTCCAGCCAATTATACCATCTGCGTGGAGACATTCCTGTGCCTGCTTCGCAGGAGGTTGACGGGTTTGGCTCTGTGTGGGCCAGGCATGCAGGACGTCCTCTCGGCTTATGCCGATGATGTGCTCCTCACAGTCACAGATCCCGCTGACTTGTGGAGGATGCGTGAATGCCAGCAGATCTTTTCTGTCGCGGCCTCTGCGAGGATCAATTGGGAGAGTGTTCTGTACTCCTGGTGGGGCAGTAGTGGGTGGACTCCCTGCCGGAGAAGATAACACATTTTGCGTGGAGCACTATGCACCTCCTCGATCTGGGAGTCCACCTTAGCCCCGCTGAGGAAGCCTGGCCAGGCAACTGGCAGGAGTTGGAGGCGAAAGTCACCACTCGGCTGGGGCGCTGCACAGGACTGCTCTGAGTGCTTTCCTACAGGGACGAGCACTGGTCATAAACCAACTGGTGGCCTCGATGCTGTGGTACCGATTGGTCACTTTGGCCCCGCCCCCTGCATTTACCACCAAGATCCAGAAGAAGCTCGTTGATTTCTTCTGGGGCAAGAGGAAACACTGGGTCTCTGCCGCGGTCCTGAGTCTCCCAATTGAGGAGGGCGTCCAGTCGCTGGTGTGCGTCCGCACCCAGGTTGCAACTCTCCACCTTTGGACCCTGCAGAGATACCTGAACGCCGAGCATCCTCCCACATGGTGTGCAGTGGCGATGTATTTTTTTCGCCGGGGCACTGCCTTCATGACGACACGCAACTCCCGGTGGAGAACATTAGCCGTGTCTCTCTGAGGGAGTTGCTTGTCTTTTACCGGGATCTATTCAGAGTCTGGAACATGGTCACCACCAATCAGAGTGCTCCCCCGCCGCCGGAGGCTGGCTCTGGGGACGGACCGATGGGCGGAGGAGTAGCCGAAGCCCCTGGGATCCCTCTCACTGTGGGTGACAAGGGGGCTCAGGAGTGCGAAACCCTCCTCGGGAGCTGGTCCCGCATAACCCGAGCCACCTCTCGGAAATGCCCTCCGTGCCATTCCACACGGCGCGGAGGGGTTTCTTGTATGGGCTGCTCCTGCACACTCTCCACTTCTCGTCTGCTGCCCGGACACATCGTGGCGATCCGTGTTGCCATCTGGCGGCGAGAGGAAACCCCAGTGGAGGGGTCTCTACGCGGGAGTCCCCCCCCTTTACACTGGCGACCTGGGGTGGAGGGTGCTGCAAAGGGCAGTCCCGTGCAATAGACTTTTAAGTAGGTTCACAGATTCCCAGGCCGCCCATAATTTCTGCGGCCTGGACAAGTCTATATACCATGTGTATAAGGAGTGTGCGAGTGCAGCTCCTCTTCGAGTATTTAAAGGGGCTGCTCCTCAGGTTTTGGTTGTGCTTCAGCCCCACGCTCCTGATCTTTGGGTACCCGGTGAGCAGGGGCGTGGGCCGGGAGGAGGATGTCCTCGTCAGTCTGCTCCTGGGCCTGGCCAAGGTGGCAATTTACAGGTCCAGGCTGCGGGCTATCAGTGGTCCGTCTGCCCCGATTGCCTGCCCCTCTTCCGAGGTTACATTCGCACCTGGGCGTCCCTGGAGAAGGAGCATGCAGTGTCCGCCGGTTCGCTTGAGGCCTTCCGCGACCAGTGGGCATCGCAGGGGCTGGAGTGCTTCATTGATGCTCAGAATGGCACTGTAATTTGAGTTTTGTATAATTTATCTGTTTTCACTAAAGTTACTTATTTAAAATGTATATAAAGGGGGCCTGGGGAATAAAGGCCCCCTCAAGCAAAATAAAAGGGGCCTGGAGTTTAAAGGCTTCCTAAAAAACAGAAAAAAACACGGGTTAGATACAGAGTAAAGCTCCCTCAACACTATCCCCATCAAATACTCCCAGGGCAGGTACAACATGGCTTAGACAGAGAAATTAAGAAATAGGAGCTGGACTTGGCCATTTGGAGTAAAGCTCCCTCTAACCTTCATTGGCTGTAAAGTGTTTTGAGACGTCCTGATGTCATGAAAGGAGCTACAAAAATACAAGTCTTTCTTTAACAGAGGAGAAAAGGCCCAAAAATGGAACAGTCAACAGCAGCATTTCAATTAGTCTCCGCTTTTCCTGGAAACAAATACTCCACACACTGTGTGTTGGAAATAAAGCTGATTTATTTGACATTTATCCAGAATATTAAACTCCAGCCCAGTTATAGGGATTATTAACCTCAGCAGAAACAAACTCTGTCACAATGAACATGGTTCAGTCCTGGATATGATTAACAGCAGCAATAACAGCAGAATCCAACCCCTGCAGTCACTTGTGAACTCGCTGGTGTCTCAGCAGGGTGGATGAATTATTGAATCTTTTTCCACACACGCAGCAGGTGAACGGCCTCTCTCCGGCCTGAACTCGCTGGAGCTGCATCAAGTAGTTTCTGCTTTTAAAGCTCTTCTCACAGTCAGAACATTTAAAAGGTCAGTGTGAACAAGTTGTTGTCTCAGCAGAGAGGATGAATGAGTGAATCCCTTCCCACATATGGAGCAGGTTAACGGCCTCTCCCCAGTGTGAAATTGCTGGTGTGTCAGCAGAGTGAACGATCGACTAACTCTCTACCCACAACCGGAGCAGGTGAATGGCCTCTCCCCAGTGTGACTGCGTCAATGAGTTTCCAGCTTGGACGGGCAACTGAATCCCTTCCTACAGTCCCCACAGTTTCTCCGTGGTGCCGGTGTCCGTGTGTCTCTCCAGGTTGGATGATCAGTGGAAGTCTTGTCCACACACAAAACATGTGTACAGTCTCTCCCCACAGTGTAATGTTTATTCAGCCTGTGTAACTGATTAAAGCTCTTTCCACAGTCAGTGTACTGGAACATTCACACTCAGGGGTCTGTGTCTCGGTGCTTTTTTCCAGTCACACTTATATTTGAAATATTTTCCCACAGACAGAACAAACAAACATTTCTCCTGCCACATTCAAAGGCCAATGATATTCAGGTCCTGATGAATCGTGAGGTGATCTTTAGTTTGAGTTTTCCATCTGCAAATCCTCCCCTTCTAATCCCCTGCAAAAGGAGTTTACAAAAGCCATCACTATAAGTACAGAACAGAATAGAAATTCAGAAAAGATGAGATTTACTAAAATGGTTCCTGGGATGGGCAACTTTAGTTACAAGGTTAGGTTGGAAAAGCTGTGTTGGTTCTCCTTAGCACAGACCTTTTTTAAAAATTCATTCATGGGATGTGAGCATTGCTGGCATTAGCTGCCTTCTTGAACCGCTGCAGTCCATGTGGGGTAAGTACACCTGCAGTTCTGTTAGGAAGGGAGTTCCAGGATTATTACCCAGCAACAGGGAAGGAACGGCGATATAGTTCCAAGTCAGAATGGTGTGTGGCTTGGAGGGGAACTTGCAGGTGGTGGTCTTCCCATGCATCTGCTGCCCTTGTCCTTCTAGGTGGTAGAGGTAACGAGTTTGGAAGGTGCTGTCTAAGGAGCATTGGTGCGTTGCTGCAGTGCATCTTGTAGATGGTACACACTGCTGCGACTGTGTCGGTGGTGGAGGGAGTGAATGTTTGTGGATTGGGTGCTAATCAAGTGGGCTGCTTTGTCCTGGATGGTGTCGAGCTTCTTGAATGTTGTTGGAGCTTCACCCATCCAGGCAAGTGGAGAGTATTCCATCACACTCCTGACTTGTGCCTTGTAGATGGATGACAGGCATTGGGGAGTCAGGAGGTGAGTTGCTCGTTGCAGAATTCCCAGCCTCTGACCTGCTCTTGTAGCCACTGTATTTATGTAGCTGATCCAGTTCAGTTTCTGGTTGTTGGTATCCACATGGACCACGACAACTGGATCCTTTCCCTCCTACTCCAAGTTCCTCTCCAGCCCCGAGGAGATGTCCTTAATCTTGGCACCAGGCAGGCAACACAGCCTTCAGGACTCACGCTGTCAGCTGCAAAGAACAGTATCCGTATCCCTAACTATTCTGTCCCCTACTACTACATTCCTTTTCACTCCCCCTATTTGAATGGCCACCTGCACCATGGTGCTGTGCTCAGTTTGCTCATTCTGCCTGCAGTCCCTACTCTCGTCCACACAAGCTGCAAGAACCTTGAACCTGTTGGACAAGTGCAGGGAAAGAGGCTCCTCCAGTGCTACCTTCTGGATCCCCATACCTGCCGCACTCGCAGTCACACCCTCCTGTCCCTGACCACAGACCAAATCTGAAGTACCTGGCCTAAGGGGTGTGATTATGGAACAAAGCGTCCAGGTAATGTTCCCCCTCCCTGATGCATCGTGGTACCTGAAGCTCGGACTCCAGTTCAACAACTCTGAGCCAAAGTTCCTCAAGCGGCAGAGACTTACTACAGATACGGTTGCAGTGGATCACACTGGTATCCACCAACTCCCACATGCTACAACTGCAAAACATCACCTGCCCTGCCATCTCTGTTGTGTTTTATTTAACTAATTAGGTTTCAAGTTTAAAAATATCACTGATAAGTTAATAAGTAATTTAACTGATTCACCTACATATTTAATACAATACTTACATCTCCCCAGTACCAGTTTAAACTACTGACCCAGTTTAGAAAGGGAAAAAAATTCAAATTCACCAACCAATCACCTACCTGCTCCCTAATTAATGCTAAAATAAAAGCAAAATACTGCGGATGCTGGAAATCTGAAACAAAAACAAGAAATGCTTGAATCACTCAGCAGGTCTGGCAACATCTGTGGAAAGAGAAGCAGAGTTAACGTTTCGGGAAACGTTAACTCTGCTTCTCTTTCCACAGATGCTGCCAGACCTGCTGAGTGATTCCAGCATTTCTTGTTTTTGTCCCTAATTAATGCTTCTGGACTTCAGCTCTCACTGTCTCCGGCTCCCTCTCTTGGATCACTGCTTGTTCTGTAAAAGACCAGAACAGCACCTCCTCCCTCACTGCACCAAATTCCCCAGTTCAGCTCTCTATCTCGCAGTCGAGCCGATCTTTCTACTGCTTACTTCGTGCGTTAGCAAAACCTCCAGTATGTATACGAACCAGAGACCTGAGTCAGGCCCTACTGACTAGGGAATCAGTTCTAACTAGATACCTAAGTAACTAATTGTGCAGCTGACACGAGCAGGCAGCTTGTTTTCCCCTTGACTAAGACTAAAAGGAACTGCAATTTAATGTTAAACTCAATTTAAATGCTAAATGCAAACTTGACTAGATTTTAGAAAGAAATCAACTCTTGAAATTCCCACACTTACCAAATTCCCGAATTAAACACTCAGTCACACAGCACTCAGTCGTGGTTCTGTTACATTAATCCAGAGGCCGTCAGTTTGAATCCTGCCATGGCAGTTTGAGAATTGGAAGTCACAATCTGGAAATAAAAAAGCTGGTTGTCAGTAGAAGTGACCATGAAGCTGCTGGATTGCCGAGAGTGTTCATTTATATAGCACCTTTCCCGACCGCAGGGTGTTCCAAAGTGCTTTACAGCCAATTACGCACCTTTAAAATGTGTACTCACTCTTGTAATGTAGGATAATGTGGGCAACCCAAGCTGCGCACAGCAAGATCCCACAAACAGCAAAGGAATAAAGGACCAGATAGCCCGCTTTTTCATAATTAGTGTAATATTGGTTTGTTAATGCCCCTCGAGTGATGGAAACCTGCTGTCCTTACCCGGTCCGGACCTGTATATGTGACTGAAGTCTTACACTAACATGGTTGACTATTAACTGCCCCTGAAGTGGCCGAACGAGCCACTCAGTCGTGTGAAACCGGTTGAAGGAGGCGGCCGCCCACCACCAGCACCTTCTCAAGGGGTGACCAGGGACAGGGTAATAAATACCAGCTTTGCCAGCGATGCCCACATCCCAAGAATGAATTAGTAAAAACTTGCAGCCAGTCCTTTCCTCAAAGGGACTGGTGGAAAATCTGAAGCCCACCCACTGGAGACACCAAAACCCATCCAAGCTCAGTAATTATCAACCAGGTTTTCTCGCACCCATTGCCTCCCCCTCAAAGGCTGTGACATTAAAATGCCCGTGTTTCACTGTTCTGGGTGGCCCCAGTCAGAGTGGTGTCCTCCCCAGGAGAGGGACCTGCCGGCTGCCGCCTCCCACTCGAGCCCCAGGCTCTCTCCGCGGCCTTACTCCTGGCCGCTCACCTGCTGCTGCTCAGCTCGAGCTCGAAGGCCCACCAGTGCCGGCGCGCGCCGTTACCAAGCCCCGCCCCCGCAGCCATGGCAACGCCAGCGACCGTTAACCGTTTCCCGTTCAAACTTCTCCAGGAGGAACAAAATCTTGCGCGCGCCTCCGACAACCGCCACTCGCAATTCGCGCACGCGTAGCTGCTCCGGTCGGGGTGAAATGTCAAACCCCGCCCCATCATCGCCATCTTTGTTGGAGGCAAATTAGCACGAACGCTCTTAAACAGGCGAAAGGAAGCATCGCAGCCTCACAGAAAGATGGATGCCACTCCCGGAAAGGGCGTTTGACAATGTTGCTAGTTTTGTAAAAAAAAATTATCTTGTGTAAGCTGAGGTGGACCTTATTTGCAGTTCTTCATTGGCGAAATATTATGCAGGTATATTTTAATGTTGACTTGCTTGAATGCATTCGTTTCTCCTTACAAAGACGGCCGAAATCACTGAGCCTGCTTTTGCGACTTTCAATGGCTGGATATTTAATCATCTAAGTGACTCCTGACAACGCAGCGGCCCAATACGTCATCAGTGTGCTCCAATCTTCATCTAGCCAGGACTAAGTGGCGGATGCGCGAAATGACGTCATCTCCGCAGATGTGAATGATTCACGCTACAGGAGCTCAGTGCGCAGGCGCGGTACTGGTCTATATTTGGAGCATGCTCAGTGTCACTTTGATCAGAGCTGTGTGTGTTGGAGACGCCTTTGCAGCGGGTGAGAGTCGGACTGAGGCGTGGGGGAGGAATGGAGCAGGCGGCGAGGCTTCAGAAACACCTGGTGTAAGCCGCAAGCCTCGAATAAAAAGCCCAGTTTTATTGCTACCATCTTGGTTGAGTGGGGAGCAGAGCGCATGCGCGCCCATCTTGGTGACGATACAGGGAGGAGGCGGGGTTGCAGGGTCTCAGTGACCAGGGGATAAAATCATTGACTCACTGATTTGATTCTCACTCTGCACACAGGGGCTGGAGAACTGAACCCAGTCAGAGTAGAGGGAGGGAGAAATCTGGCAGTGGAGGAAAGAAATGGTGCGATGGGTTTGGATTTCAGCACCGGGGGAGGGAGAGTGTGTGGGACGGGGATTTACATCTTTGGGGGAAACAGGAGAAGAAAAAATGTTCTATAGAAACTAGAGTTATCTGTTTTTCATTTCTATACTGTAATTACAGTGATGACTTTTGTAAACTCCTTTCATAGGGTTTTAGAAGGGGAGGATTTGCAGACATTGATTTTATTCTCACTCTGCACACAGTGTGAACAGTGTAGGAGACTGAGGATAGAGAGGTTAGAGTGGGAGTAGAGCAGCAAATTAAGATGACAGAGGACCAGAAGCTCAGGGTAATGCTTGTGAATTGAACGGAGTCACCTAATCTGTTTTTGGTCTCAGCAGTGCAGAGGAAATTGCATCGTGGGCAGTGAATGCAGTATATTAAATTGAAAAAAGTACAAGTAAATCTCTGTTTGACTTTGAGGGAGTGTTTGTGGCCTTGGACAATGAGAAGGAGGGAGTTAAAAGGGCAGGTATTATGTCTTCTGTGCTTGCATGGGAAGGGGAGTGGGTGTTGGATGTGATAGAAGTTTGGACCAGGGGGTCGCAGAGGGAACGGTCCGACCAGCATGCTGAAAGGGGAGGGGAAGATGTGTTTGGCAGCATCACACAGGAGTTGGGGAAAATGATGTGTTAAATGTGGAGACTGGTGGGGTGGAAGGTGAGGACAAGGGGAACGCTGTCGTGCTTCTGGGAGATGGGGAAGGTGTGAGAGCAAAAAGGCGAGAAATGGAATGGAACAGGAAGGAGGAGGCTGGAAGGAGCAGGTTAACACACCCGGGGCAACGTGGGCTTCACACGCACCAAGTGTAGTCCCAGTTCCCAATATAAAACGGGGAACATTATCCGATTTACAAACATCCGGTGTGGGACCTCTCCTGGAGACAGGCCTGGGTTAACGGCTGTCATCTTCATAGGAGGAAATATGGAACAGGGAGCATGCACGGTCATCATAGGTCAGGAAGCAGGAGGAGAGAATGTTGTGATTTTCTTTCCTGGACTGACAGTGATGGCTTTTCTAAACTCCTTTTACAGGGTTTAATAGGGAAGGATTTACACACAACAAACTCAAACCAAACATCACATTGAGATCTGACAGTCACTCAATTCATCAGGACCCATACATCATCGCCCTTTGAGTTTGGAAGGAGAAATGTTTGTCTGTTCTGTCTGTCAGAAAAGATTTCAAACATCAGTGTGACTGGAAAAGCATCGAGACACACACACCCGAGTGAGAGTGTTCTAGTGCACTGACTGTGGAAAGAGCTTTAACCAGTTACACAGCCTGAAAAAACATTGCACCATTCACAATTGGGAGAAACCGAACACGTGTTCTGTGCATGGATGAGGTTTGAATTGATTATCCAACCTGGAGAGACACAAGGGCACCCGCAGCACGGAGAAACCGTGGAAATGTGGGGACTGTGGGAAGAGATTCAGAACCCCGTCTAAACTGGAAACTCATCGACGCAGTCACACTGGGGAGAGGCCATTCACCTGCTCCGTATGTGGGAAGGGATTCACTCAGTTATCCAACCTGTGGAGACACCAGCGCACTCACACTCATGCTGGGGAGAAACCATTCAGCTGCTCTGTGTGTGGGAAGGGATTCACTCAGTCATCCAACCTGCTGACACACCAGCGAGGTCACACTGGAGAGAAGCCATTCACCTGCTCCATGTGTGGGAAGGGATTCGCTCAGTCATCCACCCTGGTGACACACCAGCGAGTTCACTCTGATAACAAACCTTTTAAATGTTCTGACTGTGAGAAGAACTTTAAAAGGAAAAAGGAGCTGGTGATTCACCAACGCACTCACACAGGCGAGAGGCCGTTCACCTGCTGTGTGTGTGGGAAAGGATTCGCTCAGTCAGGCAACCTGCTGACACACCAGCGAGTTCACAAGTAACTGCAGTGATTGGATTCTGCTGTTATTGTTGCTGTTAATCACATCCAGAACTGAACCATGGTCAATCTAACAGTTGGAGTTTGTTTCTGCTGATATTAACCCTATAACTTGACTGGATAAATATTGAATAAATCAGCTTTGTTTCCAACACATTCTGTTGAGTATTTGTTTTCTCCAGGAAAAGAGGAGACTAATTGAAATGCTGCTGTTGACTGTTCCATTTTTGGTCCTTTTCTCCTTTGTTAAAGAAAGACTTGTATTTTTGTAGCTGCTTTCATGACATCAGGATGTCTCAAAACACTTTACAGCCAATGAAGTTCTTTTAAATTGCAGCCAATGTTATAAGGTAGGAAATGAGGCAGCTAATTTGCGCACAGCAAGCTCCCACAGACAGCAATGTGATAATGCCCAGATAATCTGCTTTAGTGATGTTAATTGAGTGATAACTAGTGGCCGAGACTCTGGGAAGAACTGCCCTGCTCTTCAAAATAGTTTCTGTTACAGACAGGTGGTAAGGGGTGTGGGTGGCTCCCACTGTTCACCTCCCAACTGACCACAATCATATTTTGTTAAAATGATGCTTTAGCCTCTGAGTGTCTTTAGGGTCAAATAAACAGACAAAAGGCAGGTTTTCTTTTTGGTAAAAAAACAATTTTTTTAAAAACAAATCCTGAAATGATTGCAACCACACTCTCTCTCTCACACACACACACACACACACATACTTATACAAGAATAGATAGAAAAGGATAAGAAGTAGTTTAAAGTCCCAAGTGAGGTAAGTGTTCATGGTTTATTGAATTACTGGATTATGGAGTCTTCTTGGGGGGAAATGCCTTTCTTTAAAAGTACGCAGGCTTGGATATTTGCAGTCTTGTACTTGCGGAGGTATTGCAGAGCTCTAGTGGTTATAATGCAGCCCAAAGCTGGTGGTGTGTAGTTTGTTACCTTCACAGATGGTTAGTCTCAAAGTCACTTTGTGATGTCTCTGCTGTGGTGGCTGTTCTTGTTTTGCCTAAAACAAAAACCGAAAGTGTGGGAAATACTCAGCAGGTCTGACAGCATCTGTGGAGAGAGAAAAAGAGTTAACGTTCCACGTCAGTGACCTTTCATCAGAAATGGCAATGGTTAGAAATGTAATCAGTTTTGAGCAAGTGAAGGGTGGTGGGGAAAGGAGAACAAAAGGGAAGGTGTGTGATAGGGCAGGAGAGAGTAAATGACAAAGATGTCATGGAACAAAGGCAAAGGGTGGGCTAATAGTTATGGTGAAAGACAAAGCATTAGGCCAGAGTGTTAATGGCAGAATAATGAACAGCTCTGTCCAAAAGTTGAAACATGAAAAACTAAGTTTAAGACAGGCACATGGTTAAAAAATATATATATATTTTTAAAAAGCCAGTCATGCTCTGAAATTGTTGAACTCCGTGTTGAGTCCAGAAGGCTGTAGAGTGCCTAATCGGCAGATGAGGTGCTGTTCCTTGAGCTTGCGTTGATGTTCACTGGAACACTGCAGCAGGCCAAAGACAGAAATGTGGGCATGAGAGCAGGGGGGTGAATTGAAATGGCAAGAAACCGGAAACTCAGGATCATGCATGCGAACTGAGTGGAGCTGTTCCGCAAAGTGGTCACCCAATCTGCATTTGGTCTCCCTAATGTTGGGAGGGAGTGACCGCATTGAGAGCAGTGAATACAGTATACTACATTGAAGGAAGTACAAATAAATCGCTTCTTTACCTGGAATGAATATTTGGGGCCTTGGATGGTGAGGAGAAAGGATGTAAAAGGGCAGGTATTATACCTCCTGCGATTGCATGGGAAGGGGACGAGGTGTCAGGGGTGATGAAGAAGTGGATCAGGGTGTCGCAGAGGGAACGATCGCTTCGGAATTCTGACAGGGGAGGGGAAAGGAAGATGTGTTTGACGGTGCCATCACACTGGAGGTGGTGGAAATGGCAGAGGATGATTCTTTGGCTGTGGAGGCTGGTGGGGTTGAAAGTGAGGAGAAGGGGAACCCTGTCGCATTTCTGGGAGGAAGGAGAAGGGTTGAGGGCAGAAGTGTGGGAAATGGGTCAGACACGGTCGAGGGCCCTGTCAACCGCAGTGCGGGGGGGAGGAGGGGAGAGAATCCTCAATTGAGGAAAAAGGAAGACATATCAGAAGCGCTTTTGTGGAAGGTTGCATCATCCGAATAGATGCATTGGAGATGGAGAAACTGGGAGAATGGAATGGAGTCCTTACAGGAGGCAGGGTGTGAGGAAGTGTAGTCGAGGCAGCTGTGGGAGTCAGTGGGCTGATAATGCATTAGTGGACAGCCTATCCCCAGAGTTGGAGACAGAGAAGTCGAGGAAGGGAAGTGTTGGGGATGGACCATGTGAAAGTGAGAGAAGGTGGAAAGTGGAAGCAAAGTTGAAGTTTTCCAGTTTGGGATGGGAGCAGGAAACGGCACCAATACAGTCATCAATATACCGGAAAAAGAGTTGGGGGAGGGAGCCTGAGCAGGACTGAAACAAGGAATGTCTGACATACCCCACAAAAAGACAGGCAGAACTGGGACTCATGCAGGTATCCATAGCAACACCTTATATTTGGAGGGTGTGGAATTGAAGGAGAAGTTGTTCAATATGAGAACAAGTTCAGCCAGGCAGACGAGGGTGGTGGTGGATGGGGACTGGTGAGGCCTGTGTTCAAGGAAGAAGCAGAGAGCCCTCCGACTGTCTGGTGGGGGATGGAGGTGTAGAGAAACTGCATGTCCGTAGTGAAGAGGAGATGGTTAGGGCCAGGAAACTGGAAATTGGCGAGATGACGTAGGGCGTCAGAAGCATCACAGATGTAGGTGGGAAGAGACTGGACCAGGGAAGAAAAAGGAGAGTCAAGATGGGACGAAATAGGTTCAGTGGGGCAGGAACAGGCTGAAATGATGGGTCTGCCAGGACAGTCCTGTTGTGGATTTTGGGAAGGAGGTAGATGCAGACTGTCCGGGGTTGCAGGACTATGAGTTTGGAAGCTGTCGAGGGAAGATCTCCAGAGGAGATGAGGCCAGTGACAATCCTGGAGACAGGAGCTTGATGTTCAGTGGTGGGGGACCATTGTCCAGGGGGAGGTAGGAAGAAGCGTCTGAGAGTTGGCGCTCAGCCTCTGAAAGGTAATGTTAGCCCTGCTTCTGTCTCCACAGATGCTGCCTGACCTGCTGAGTATTTCCAGCATTTTCTTTTTATTTCAGATTTCCAGCATCCACAGTATCTTGGTTTTGTTTTATTGCAGGTGTTGCTCACAGACCTGAGTCTAGAAACACAGATGGACCAATTAAAGAGCTGGTTTGTATTGGGGTGGGCGTTGGCTGCAGAAGATGGTCCGTGACCTCTTTTGCAGGTCTTTTTTGTTGCTGGAGTGGAGCTGGAGGAGAAGCTGCTGAAATTAAGCCAGTTGCCTCAAAAATTTCTGATATGTGTGTGATAAGGGAGGGAGATTCTAGGTGAGATTGGGTTGTTAAACAGACTCTGTCCCAATGATGTTAAAGAACCATGATTTGGGAACAAGTATTTTCTGCAGAGCCTTTTAATTCATTATTCATACAGATTGGGAAAAAAAGATAATTCTTATGTGGGTGTCACTAGCAAGGCTGGTCTAGATTGACAATTCCGCAGTTGCTCTTTGAGAAGGAGATGACGGGCCTTCTTCATCAACTGCTGCAGTCAGCGGGGTGAAGGTACACCCACAATCTAAGGAGCTGCAGGATTTTGACACAGTAATGATGAAGGAATGGTGATATATATCCAAGTCAGGATGGTGTGTGTCTTGGAGGGGAGCTTGGAGGTGATGGTTTCCCATGCACCTGCTTTCCTGTCTTTCTCAGTGGTGGAAGTTATGGGTTTGGGAGGTTCTGTGCAAGTACTGGATGAGTTGCAGACATATGAAGTCCCTGTTCTTCATCCTCATCCCCTCCTTTCTCTCCTCCCATAGAGGCTGGAGTCCTGTCTAGGCCCAGACCGGGTGGTCAGTTCCCTTCCCTGAGGACATTAGTGAACCAGTTGGGTTTTTATGACAATCTGTCAGCTTTCATGGTCACGTGTCCCGAGTGTCAACCCCACAAATTACCAGATTCATTCAGCTCGATTTCACAACTTGTCTTTCTGTTTTTGTGGGCTCTCTCCCACTCCCTTTTTTCTGTTTTAAATCAATTTCACAGGGTATTAGACAGTGAGGATGTATAGCCAGAAAACTCAAATATCACATCAGGATCTGACAGAGTTGCCCAATTTATCATAACCTGAATATCATAGGATTTTGAACATGGAAGCAAAAAGCACCGTTCACAGTGGGGAGAAACCGTACATATGTTGTGTGTGTGAACGAGGCTTCAACCATTCATCTCCCCTGTTGAAACACAAGCACAGTCACACCAGGGAGAAATGGTGTAAATGTGGGGACTGTGGGAAGGGATTCAGTTACCTGTGTGAGCTGGAAACTCATCAACACAGTCACACGGGAGAGGCCGTTCACCTGCTCCATGTGTGGGAAGCGATTCACTCATTCATCCAATCTGCTGAAGTACCAGCGAGTTCACACTGACGAAAGACCTTTTAAATGCTCGGACTGCGGGGAGTGCTACAAATTTTCTGGGAAACTGATGACCCATCAACGTGTTCATACTGACGAGAGACCATTCAGGTGCTCTCACTGCGGGACTGAATTCAGGTGATCATCTGACACTGTACACCAGTGCATTCACACTGGGGAGAGGCCATTCACCTGCTCCGTGTGTGGGAAGGGATTCACTCATTTATCCAACCCGCTGGAACATCAGCAAGTTCACACTGATGAGAAACCGTTCAGGTGTTCTCACTACGGGTCTGGGTTCAGGTCATCGACTCAACTCACTCTACACCAGCGTACTCATACTGGAGAGAGGCCATTCACCTGCTCCACGAGTGGGAAGGGATTCACTCAGTCATCTCATCTTGTGACTCACCAGCGCATTCACACTGGGGAGAGGCCATTCACCTGCACCGTGTTTGGGAAGAGATTTGCTTGTTCATTCAACATGCTGAAACACCAGAGAGTTCACAAGTAACTAGAGTGACTGAATTCTGTCATTAATTACATTGGAGACTGAACCATGTTTATTGGGCTCTGTTTCTGCATGTTAATGAAGTTCAACCCAGTTATAGGGGTTAATATTCTGGACAAAAGTCCAAGAAATCAGCTTTGTGTTAAACACACAGTGTGTCGAGTCTCTTTAATATCTCTAACACAAGTTAGTTCCTTTTGAAGTGCTCTCCCTCTCCCCTGTCTCCTCCATCCTCAACTCCAACAACAAGTGCGAGGAGCTCATGGACTTCTTTGTCACTAAGATTGAGACCATCCAATCAGCTGCTTCCTTCCCTTCCACTAGTCCACTGGGCCAAACTGCCTCGAACGTTTCCCCTTGTCCGAGCCCTGAACTTGCATCTTTCTTCAGTTTCTCTCATATCTCCTTTCTTGCCCTCTCTGAGCTCATCTTGTCCATGGGACCCTCCTCCTGCTCACTGGACCCTATTCCCACTAAACTGCTGACCACACAACTTTCGCATGTTTGCTGATATTGTTAATGGTTCTCTCTCTTCAGGTACTGCCCCTCTCTCTAAATCTGTTGTCATCACCCCATCCTCAAAAAACCAATCCTTGACCCCACCATCCTTGCAAACCAAAGCCCATTTCCAACATCCCTTTAATATGCAAATTCCTTGAACATATTTGATTCCGAGATGAGTTTCCAACCACTGTGCCAGCATTTATGACTGGTTCTATTTCCACCTCTGTAACATCGCCCAACGCTGACCCTGCCTCAGCTCATCTGCTGCTGAAAACCTCACCTGTGACTTTTTTTTAATTTCCAAAATATCATGAGTTGCCTCACAACCCTTCCATTTCATTGTCATGCCATACACATTTTTACATTTACAGCACACAAAATTTTCCTGATACAGTTCGAGGGGTTTCCCATGAGTCCAGCCCCTCAGTTCAGCTTGGTGGGGGAACCTTACACAGTGGTCTTTCCCCATTGAGCCTTTGCTGCGGCTGCCCCAAGCTTTAGTGCGTCCCTCAGCACGTAGTCCTGGACCTTGGAATGTGCCAGTCTGCAACATTCAGTCGTGGACAACTCTTTGCGCTGGAAGACCAGCAAGTTTCGGGCAGACTAAAGGGCGTCTTTCACCGAATTGATAGTCCTCCGGCAGCAGTTGATGTTTGTCTCGGTGTGCATCCCTGGGAACAGCCCGTAGAGCACAGACTCCTGTGTTACAGAGCTGCTTGGGATGAACCTCGACAAAAACCACTGCATCTCTTTGCACACCTGCTTTGCAAAGACACATTCCAGGAGTAGGTGGGCAACCGTCTCTTCCCCACCACAGCCACCGCGGGGGCATTGTGCGGAGGGGGCGAGACTTCGGGCGTGCATGAAGGATCTGACGGGGAGGGCCCTTCTCACCACCAGCCAAGCTACGTCTTTGTGCTTGTTTGAAAGTTCTGGTGATGAGGCATTCCGCCAAATGACTTTGACGGTCTGCTCGGGGAACCATAGAACATAGAACATAGAACATACAGCACAGAACAGGCCCTTCGGCCCACAATGTTGTGCCGATCCTTTGTCCTCTGTCAAGGACAATTTAATCTATACCCCATCATTCTCCTTTATCCATATACCTATCCAAAAGCCTTTTGAAAGTCCCTAAAGTTTCTGACTCAACAACTTCCCCGGGCAAGGCATTCCATGCCTCGACCACTCTCTGGGTAAAGAACCTTCCCCTGACATCCCCCTTATATCTCCCACCCTTCACCTTAAATTTATGACCCCTTGTAACGCTTTGCTCCACCCGGGGAAAAAGTTTCTGACTGTCTACCCTATCTATTCCCCTGATCATCTTATAAACCTCTATCATGTCACCCCTCATCCTTCTCCTTTCTAATGAGAAGAGGCCTAGAATGTTCAGCCTTTCCTCGTAAGACTTATTCTCCATTCCAGGCAACATCCTGGTAAATCTCCTCTGCACCCTCTCCAAGGCTTCCACATCCTTCCTAAAATGAGGCGACCAGAACTGCACACAGTACTCCAAATGAGGCCTTACCAAGGTCCTGTACAGCTGCATCATCACCTCACGGCTCTTAAATTCAATCCCTCTGCTAATGAACGCTAACACCCCATATGCCTTCTTCACAGCCCTATCCACTTGAGTTGCAACTTTCAATGATCTATGCACATAGACCCCAAGGTCTCTCTGCTCCTCCACATGCCCAAGAACCCTACCGTTAACCCAGTATTTTGCATTCATGTTTGTCCTCCCAAAATGGACGACCTCACACTTTTCAGGGTTAAACTCCATCTGCCACTTTTCAGCCCAGCACTGCAACCTATCCAAGTCCCTTTGCAGACGACAATAGCCCTCCTCGGTATCCACAACTCCACCAACCTTTGTATCATCTGCAAATTTACTGACCCACCCTTCGACTTCCTCATCCAAGTCGTTAATAAAAATCACAAACAGGAGAGGACCCAGAACTGATCCCTGCGGCACGCCACTGGTAACTGGGCTCCAGGCTGAGTATTTACCATCTAAGACCACTCTCTGCCTTCTATCAGTTAGCCAATTCTTAATCCAACTGGCCACATTCCCCACTATCCCATGCCTCCTGACTTTCTCCATAAGTCTACCATGGGGGACCTTATCAAATGCCTTACTAAAATCCATGTACACCACATCCACTGGTTTACCCTCATCCACTTGCTTGGTCACCTGCTCAAAGAATTCAATCAGGCTTGTGAGGCAAGACCTACCCCTCACAAAACCGTGCTGACTGTCCCGAATCAAGCAGTGTCTTTCCAGATGCTCAGAAATCCTATCCCTCAGCACCTTTTCCATCAACTTGCCTACCACCGAAGTAAGACTAACTGGCCTGTAATTCCCAGGGTTGTTCCTATTCCCTTTCTTGAACAGGGGCACAACATTTGCCACCCTCCAATCACCTGGTACCACCCCCGTCAGCAGAGAAGATGAAAAGATCATTGCCAGCGGCTCTGCAATTTCATCCCTTGCTTCCCATAACATCCTTGGATATACCCCGTCAGGCCCGGGAGACTTGTCTATCTTCAAGTTATTCAAAAACCCCAACACATCTTCCCTCCTAACGAGCACTTCCTCGAGCTTACCAGTCTGTTTCACACCGTCCTCTTCAGTAATACACCCCTTCTCATTCGTAAATACCGAAGAGAAGTACTCATTCAAAACCTCACTTATCTCTTCCGGCTCAACACACAGTCTCCCGCTATTGTCCTTGACCGGACCTACGGTCCCCCTGGTCATCCTCATATTTCTGACATACGCGTAAAAGGCCTTGGGGTTTTCTTTTATCCTACCCGCCAAGCATTTTTCATGCCCTCTCTTAGCTCTCCTAATCCCTTTCTTCAGATCCTTCCTGGCCATCTTGTATCCCTCCAGAGCTATGCCTGTGCCCTTTTTCCTCAACTTTATATACGCATCCTTCTTCTTCCTAACAAGACTCTCAACCTCTCTTGTCAACCACGGTTCCCTCACATGACCATCCCTTCCCTGTCTGACAGGGACATGCTTATCAATGGCCCCTACTATCTGCTCCTTGAAAAAGTTCCACATTTCGACCGTGCCCTTCCCTGCCAGCATATGCTCCCAACTTATGCTCCTCAGTTCCTGCCTGACAGCATCATATCTACCCTTCCCCCAATTGTAAACCTTGCCCTGTTGCACATACCTATCCCTCTCCATTACCACAGTGAATGCTACAGAATTGTGATCACTATCTCCAAAGTGCTCGCCCACCAACAGCTCTATCACTTGCCCTGGTTCATTACCTAGTACCAAATCCAATATTGCCTCCCCTCTGGTCGGGCAGTCTACATACTGAGTCAGAAAAGCTTCCTGGACATACTGCACAAACACTACCCCATCCAAACTATTCGATCTAAAGAGTTGCCAATCAATATTTGGGAAGTTGAAATCCCCCATAATTACTACCCTGTGACTTCTGCTCCTTTCCAAAATCTGTTTCCCAATCTGCTCTTCCACCTCCCTGCTGCTATTGGGGGGCCTATAGAAAACTCCCATCAAGGTGACTGCTCCTTTCCTGTTCCTGACCTCAACCCACAGTGCCTCAGTCGGCAGATCCTCCTCGAAAATTCTTTCAGCAGTTGTTACACTATTTCTAACTAACAATGCCACCCCCCCACCTCTTTTACCACCATTCCTAATCTTATGAAAACATCTATAACCAGGTACCTCCAAAAACCATTCCTCCCCCTCACCTATCCACGTTTCAGTGATGGCCACAACATCGTAGTCCCAAGTGCCCATCCACGCCTTCAATTCACTCACCTTATTCCTGATGCTTCTTGCGTTGAAGTATACGCACTTTAACCCTTCTCCGTGCCCATCTGTCCTCTGCGACAGTGCTACCTTCCCCAATACCTCACTACACTCTTTGTCTTTCTGAGTGGACCCACTGGTCCCTGGATTACAAGTCCGGTTCCCATCCCCCTCCCAAACTAGTTTAAACCCTCCCGAACAGTACTAGCAAACCTCCCTCCCAGGATATTGGTGCCCCTCTGGTTCAGATGCAGCCCGTCCTGTTTGAACAGGTCCCATCTTCCCCAGAATGCAGTCCAATTATCCAAGAACTGGAAGCCCTCCCTCCTACACCATTCCTGCAGCCACGTGTTCAGCTGTGCTCTCTCCCTATTCCTAGCCTCACTATCACGTGGCGCCGGCAACAAACCAGAGATAACAACTCTGTCCGTCCGAGCTTTCAGCTTCCAGCCTAACTCCCTAAACTCACTTCTAACATCTGTGCCACCCTTCCTTCCTACGTCGTTGGTGCCAATGTGCACCACGACCTCTGGCTGCTCCCCCTCCCCTTTAAGGATCCTGAAGACGCGATCACACCATCCGACAGGATCCACCATCTCCTTTTCCCGTAGGGCCTTGAGGACATTCCACGCAGACCACTGCCTGATGGATCGGTGGTCAAAGGTGTTTTCCCGCAGAAACTGCTCCACGAAGGATAGGTGGTACGGCACGGTACAACTGTATGGAGTGTTCCGCGGCAATGTGACCAGGCCCATCCTTCGCAACACCGGGGACAGATAGAACCTCAGTACGTAATGACATTTGGAGTTTGCGTACTGGAGGTCTACACACAGCTTGATGCAGCCACACACGAAGGTGGTCATCAGGATGAGGGCCACGTTGGGTACATTTTAGATCCCCAGATGAAGCGGAAAATGGCTCGGGTGACTGCCACAGCGCAGGAGTGGGGTATGGGCCAGACCTGCGCCACGTACAGCAACAATGATGACCAGGTTCTTACCCACAATGGAGAGAGATCACTGCCCCCACATGCTCAACTTTTGTTGTACATTGGCTACTCGCTCCTCCCAGGTTTTGGTGCACGCCCCGGCCCTTCCGAACCATATCCCCAGCACCTTCAGGATGTCTGACCTAACGGTGAAGGGGACAAAGGATCGGTCAGCCCAGTTCCCAAAGAACATGGCCTCGCTCTTGCCGTGGCTAACTTTGGCTCCCAAGGCCAGTTCGAACTGGTCGCAAATGCTCATCAGTCTGCGCACGGACAGCGGATCCAAACAGAAGACGGCGACGTCATCCATGTACAGGGAGGTTTTAACCTGAGTGCCTCAGCTGCCTGGGATTGTCACCCCTCTTATGCTCGCATCCTTCCTAATAGACTCAGCAAAGGGTTCAATACAGCAAACAAACAAGACCGGGGAGAGAGGACAGCCCTGTCTGACTCCAAATTGGATCGGGAAACTTTCCGAGTCCCACCCATTGATTGAGATTGCACTACTGATGTTCGTGTAGAGCAGTTTGATCCAATTGCAGATTCCCTCCCCAAACCCCATTTTGGAAAGCACGTCCATCATGTAGGTGTGCGATATCCTGTCAAAAGCCTTCTCCTGGTCCAGGCTGATGAGGCAGGTGTCCACCCTCCTGTCCCGCACGTAGGCGATCGTATCCCTGAGTAGCGCAAGACTATCAGAGATCTTCCTGCCGGGTACAGTACAGGTCTGATCGGGGTGAATCACCAACTCCAGAGCAGACTTGACTCGACTGGCTATGACTTTGGACAGAATCTTGTAGTCAACATTAAGCAGTGAGATGGGCCGCCAATTTCTGATTTCTGCCCTCTCCCCCTTCCGCTTGTAGATGAGGGTGATGATGCCTTTCCTCATGGATTCTGACATGCTGCCGGCCAGGAGCATACTCTCGTATACTTCCAGCAGGTCCGGGCCGACCCAGTCCCACAGGGCCGAATACAACTCGACCGGTAAGCCGTCGCTTCCGGGAGTTTTACTCGTCTCGAAGGACTCGACGGCCTTTGTCAGCTCGTCCAGAGTTAGCGGCTTGTCCAGTCTCTCCCTCATGCTGTCATCTAACACCTCTGTGATAGATGACAGGAAGGACTGGGAGGCTCTGCTGTCTGTGGGCTTCACGTCATACAGCCCAGCATAAAAGGATTTGCTGATCCTTAGTATGTTGGACTGCGAAGACATTACCGAGCCATTCTCTTCCTTCAGGCTGATAACAGAGCTCTCTCTGTGTACCTTTTGGAAGAAGTAACGCGAGCACGTCTCATCCTGCTCGATGGAGCGGACTCTGGACCGGAAGATGATCTTGGAGGCCACCTTGGCAAAGAGCGAGGCCTGCTGGCTCTTCACCTCTTGGAGATCCTCCTTGACCTCGACCCTGACTGCAACCGGAGCAGATTTTGCATACTTTTTTGGAGTCGGGACATTTCCCTCTGTCTCTCTCTCGCCTTCTGAACACCTTTGTGGACGAAGAACCTCTTGATGTTCTCCTTAATCGCTTCCCACCAGTGAACTGGAGACTCAAAGAGGGGTTTCACGGTCCTCCAACCTTTGTAATCCCTTTTGAGTTCCTCAACGTTCTCTGGGGTCAGCAGTGCAGCATTGAGCTTCCATGTCCCCCTGCCAACCCGCTGGTCATCCTGTAAGTGACAGTCGGCCAGTAAGAGGCAGTGGTCGGAGAAGAACACCGGCTTGACGTCGATGGATCCGACCGTGATAGCACGGGACACAAACAGGAAGTCAATCCTGGAACGGGCAGACCCGTCCGATCTTGACCATGTGTATCTGCGCTGCGCTCCGTCTGCAGGTTTGCTGAAGACGTCGTGCAGTTTGGCATCTTTAACTGTTTCTATTAGGAATCTGGATGGAGCGTCCAGTTTGCTGTCGTCACTGATGGATCGTCCAGCCACATCGATGATGCAGTTGAAATCACCGCCTAGGATGACCGGCCTGGACGTCGCCAGCAGCAGTGGGAGCTGCTGGAAGACGATCAGCCGCTCGCTGCGTTGTACTAGGGCGTACACGTTGATCAACCGGAGCGGAGTGTTGTTGTACATCACGTCTGCTACGAGGAGGTGACCGTCCACCACCTCCTTAACTTCGGAGATGGTGAAGATATCTCCCCGCAGCAGAATACCCAGGCTGGAGGAACGGCAATCATTAACCCCCGACCAGATCGATGGCCCGTGGGACCACCATCGCGACCACTGCCTGTAGGTGCTGAGGTGTGGTATTCCACACTCCTGCAGAAACAGTAGGTCAGCTTTGATCTTGGCGAGGTAATCCAAGGTTGAAACACATCGCATAGTAGATTTAATGCTACGCACATTAATGGAAGCAATTCTTACACCCATTTTTTAAAGTTAGTTGTTGCTTCCCATACCAGTCCTTCGGGATGCTCCTGCATACCCATCGTGTGCGCAAGCAGTTTCACGTTGGTTGGGCTCAGAAACCCATCTTGGTTTTTCATGCAGGGTTTGTTCCACTGGGGTGACATCAGGGGGGGGGGGTCTTGTAGGCAGCAAAGATTGGATTGTCCTCTGCTGCTTCCATCTGTTCCTCATCGAAAACATCACTGCTCCCGGCTTCCCGGAGCGAAGGTGTGCCAGACGTGTCTTTGCTCTTGGTGTCCCGGAGCTGGGATGCGCTGGCCACGACGTTACGTGTGGCGCTTTGGGGTTGGGGCACGCCGGGCCCATCAAAGCTTCCAGTATCCGGGTGCCGGGAGGCTTTGCTACCTCAAGACTTGACTATTCCAATGACTCCTGGCACAATGTTTGGCCGCGCTCTCTATATATAAACCCCGCCCCCTGGGTCAGTCACCCGCTCCCACCAGCGACCTTTCACCTGTCAGCTCACAATGCCCGGGGGATTGACTCGAACTCTCCGACTGGTTTCGGGGGCGGGGGGGGGGGTTTCCTGTCCCGCCCCTGCACTTTCTATTGGTCCGCGGTAGGTGTCAATCATCCGGGTGGGCGGTGTGAGCTGAGGCAGAGAGAGCGGTGACAGCAGCTGGGTGAATAAAACCAAGATGGATATGGAAGGAAGATTGAGGAAAAACAAAATAACAAACTGTGGGATCAGAGTGCTTTACAGGTATATGTAGACAAATCTTTAAGCATATTTTTGCCTCATCCCTGGTGGTCTAGTGGTAATGATTAGGCGCTTTCACCGCCGCGGCCCGGGTTCGATTCCCGGTCAGAGAAGTGTGTTTTATGCATTGGGGCAATGGAACTGAGTGCATTGCTCTCAAGTAATAAAGCTGTCTGAAAAACCTACACAATCCTTGTCTTTATAAATCGAAGCAGAGGGTACAAAAGCAATGAGGTTATATGAACCTCTACGAATCACTAGTTAGATCTGGATTTTGCTGAAGAGAGATCCTGTTTGACAAATTTATTAGAATTTTTTAGAGTATGTAACCAGTAGGGCAGATAAAGTGGAATCAGTAGATGTTGTAGACCTGGATTTTCAAAAGGCACTCGATAAGGCACCACATAAAAGATTAATAGGCAAGAGCTAAGGACTCATGGTGTTGGGTTAATATATTAGCGTGGATAGAGGATTGGCTAACAGACAAAAAGCAAAGAGTGTGAGCATAAATGGCAGGCAGTGAATTGTGCAATGAATTTGGCCTAGCCATCAGCCTCAAGAAAACGAACATCATGGGACAGGACGTCAGAAATGCTCCATCCATCAATATCGGCGGCCTCGTTCTGGAAGTGGTTCAAGAGTTCACCTCCCTAGGCTCAACTATCACCAGTAACCTGTCTCTCGATGCAGAAATCAACAAGCACATGGGAAAGGCATCTGCTGCTATGTCCAGACTGGCCAAGAAAGTGTGGGACAAATCTTTAAGCAAACTGTCACCTCTTCCCTGGTGGTCTAGTGGTTAGGATTCGGCGCTTTCACCGCCGCGGCCCGGGTTCGATTCCCAGTCAGGGAAGTGTGTCTTATGCATTGGGGCAATGGAACTGAGTGCATTGCTCTTAAGTGAAAAAGTAGTCTGAAAAACTGACACAATCCTTGTCTTTATAAATCGAAGCAGAGTGCACAAAGGCAATGAGGTTCTATGAATCACTAGTTAGATCTGGATTTTGCTGAAGAGAGATCCTATTTGACAAATCTTGTAGAATTTTTTTGAGTATGTAACCAGTAGGGTAGATAAAGTGGAATCAGTAGATGATGTATACCTGGATTTTCAAAAGGCATTCGATAAGGTGCCACATAAAAGATTAATAGGCAAGAGATAAGGACTCACGGTGTTGGGTTAATATATTAGCGTGGATAGAGGATTGGCTAACAGACAAAAAGCAAAGAGTGTGAGCATAAATGGCAGGCAGTGAATTGTGCAATGAATTTGGCCTAACCATCAGTCTCAAGAAAACGAACATCATGGGACAGGACGTCAGAAATGCTCCATCCATCAATATCGGCGGCCGCGCTCTGGAAGTGGTTCAAGAGTTCGCCTCCCTAGGCTCAACTATCACCAGTAACCTGTCTCTCGATGCAGAAATCAACAAGCGCATGGGAAAGGCATCTGCTGCTATGTCCAGACTGGCCAAGAAAGTGTGGGAAAATGGCGCACTGACACGGAACACAAAAGTCCGAGTGTATCAAGACTGTGTCCTCAGTACCTTGCTCTACGGAGGCAGACAGGCCTCGGTTCAACATCTGATCTGAAAGCCAGCACTCCCTCAGCACTGCACTGCAGTGTCGGCCTTGATTTTTGTGCTCAAGCCTGGAGTGAGACTTGAGCCCAAAAACGTATGACTTAAAGACAAGGGTGCTATCAACTAAGCCACAGTGATGCAATCTGAGTCACATTTATAAATACTCACAGACTTGGTAAGTGATCTGATCTCACTAAACTATGACACAAGCTGTGTCTATTTGAGTTACATTTGTACAAACGCACTCACTTGGAAACTGATCAGATCTTACTAAACTATGACACAAGAATATTCCATTGTCACTCCTGCTCAGACTGTACCTTCTATCTACACCAGCCTCTCTGCACAAGATCAACAGAAAAGACTGATGGCGTTATTGTCCACAGCAAAAGCACACAGTGGCACAAGCATCTGGTAATTCCTATTAAAATGCAAAGCAGAGCAGAACAACAGTGTCTTGGTCTGTTACAGACTTATTGATTGAGATTGATTTTCAACAACTCCATTATCACAATGTGTGGAAGGTAGGAAATGGAACTTCATCTTTATTATATTACAACTCATATGGTAGCAGAATCTCATCTTCACTTCCCCAGATTCAATAAAGATTCACTGAGACTTTATGTCGAATGGCTGCCGGATTACCCACAACCCCATGTGCTTCAGAAACTGCTCTATATGCGCAGGTGGCAGGAAGGTTGAGAGAACGGCAAATAAAGCATACAGTATCCTTGACTTTATTAGCAGGGGAACAGAGTACAAGAGCAAGGATGTTATGTTGAACTTGAACAAGACACGAGTTCGGCCTCAGCTGGAGTATTGCTTCCAGTTCTGGGCGCCGCATTTAAAGAACGTTGTGAAAGCATTGGAGAGATTGCAGAAAACAATGGTTCCAGGATGAGGAACTTCAATTATGGTGATAGATTGGGGCTATTTTCCTTGAAGAAGACAAGGCTGAGAGGTAATTTGACAAAAGTATTCAATATCATGTGGGCTCGGGACAATGTTTGTGGAGAGAAACTGTTCCCACTCCCTTAAAGAATCGAGAGGGGGCAGATTTAAAGCAAAAAAAAAAGCAATGGCAACATGAGGAAAACCTTTTTCACGCAGTGAGTGGTTCAGGTCTGGAATGCACTGCCTGAGAGTGAGGTGGAGGCAAGTTCAATTGGAGCATTCAAAAGGGAAACATTCAGGCTTGGGGCCGCGCTCTGTATTTATAAACCCCGCCCCCTGGGGGGTGGGGGGGGGTGGGGGCGTCAGTCACCCGCTCCCACCTTTCACCTGTCAGCTCACAATGCCCGGGGAATTGACGGGGCTCCGGACCAATAGAAAGAGGGGGCGAAGCTGGAGGACGAATGAGGGACCCTCTTGGTCAATGCGGTAAGTCACGCCACTCGAACTCTCCGACTGGTTTCGGGGGCGGGGGGTTCCTGTCCCGCCCCTGCACTTTCTATTGGTCCGCGGCTGGTGTCAATCAGCCGGGTGGGCGGTGTAAGTTGAGCATGCGCGGCCGGCAGGGGCTGAGGCAGAGAGCGCGGTGACAGCAGCTGGGTTAATAAAACCAAGATGTATTTTGGAAGGAAGATTGAGGAAAGGCAAAATGATCTTCTGTGGTATCTGAGTGCTTTACAGGTATATGTAGACAAATCTTTAAATATACTGTCGACTCTTCCCTGGTGGTCTAGTGGTTAGGATTTGGCGCTCTCACCGCCGCGGCCCGGGTTCGATTCCCGGTCAGGGAAGTGTGTTTTATGCAATTGGGCAATGGAACTGAGTGCATTGCTCTTCAGTGATAAAGCTGTCCAAAAAGCCTACACAATCCTTGTCTTTTTCAATCGAAGCAGAGGGTACAAAGGCAATGAGGTTATATGAGCCTCTGTGAATCACTAGTTAGATCTGGATTTTGCTGAAGAGAGATCCTGTTTGACAAATCTTGTAGAATTTTTTTGAGTATGTAACCAGTAGGGTAGATAAAGTGGAATCAGTAGATGTTGTATACCTGGATTTTCAAAAGGCACTCGATAAGGCACCACATAAAAGATTAATAGGCAAGAGCTAAGGACTCATGGTGTTGGGTTAATATATTAGCGTGGATAGAGGATTGGCTAACAGACAAAAAGCAAAGAGTGTGAGCATAAATGGCAGGCAGTGAATTGTGCAATGAATTTGGCCTAGCCATCAGCCTCAAGAAAACGAACATCATGGGACAGGACGTCAGAAATGCTCCATCCATCAATATCGGCGGCCTCGTTCTGGAAGTGGTTCAAGAGTTCACCTACCTAGGCTCAACTATCACCAGTAACCTGTCTCTCGATGCAGAAATCAACAAGCACATGGGAAAGGCATCTGCTGCTATGTCCAGACTGGCCAAGAAAGTGTGGGACAAATCTTTAAGCAAACTGTCACCTCTTCCCTGGTGGTCTAGTGGTTAGAACATAGAACATACAGCACAGAACAGGCCCTTCGGCCCACAATGTTGTGCCGATCCTTTGTCCTCTGTCAAGGACAATTTAATCTATACCCCATCATTCTCCGCTTTCGGATTCGGCGCTTTCTCCGCCGCGGCCCGGGTTCGATTCCCGGTCAGGGAAGTGTGTCTTATGCATTGGGGCAATGGAACTGAGTGCATTGCTCTTAAGTGAAAAAGTAGTCTGAAAAACTGACACAATCCTTGTCTTTATAAATCGAAGCAGAGTGCACAAAGGCAATGAGGTTCGATGAATCACTAGTTAGATCTGGATTTTGCTGAAGAGAGATCCTATTTGACAAATCTTGTAGAATTTTTTTGAGTATGTAACCAGTAGGGTAGATAAAGTGGAATCAGTAGATGATGTATACCTGGATTTTCAAAAGGCATTCGATAAGGTGCCACATAAAAGATTAATAGGCAAGAGATAAGGACTCACGGTGTTGGGTTAATATATTAGCGTGGATAGAGGATTGGCTAACAGACAAAAAGCAAAGAGTGTGAGCATAAATGGCAGGCAGTGAATTGTGCAATGAATTTGGCCTAACCATCAGTCTCAAGAAAACGAACATCATGGGACAGGACGTCAGAAATGCTCCATCCATCAATATCGGCGGCCGCGCTCTGGAAGTGGTTCAAGAGCTCGCCTACCTAGGCTTAACTATCACCAGTAACCTGTCTCTCGATGCAGAAATCAACAAGCGCATGGGAAAGGCATCTGCTGCTATGTCCAGACTGGCCAAGAAAGTGTGGGAAAATGGCGCACTGACACGGAACACAAAAGTCCGAGTGTATCAAGACTGTGTCCTCAGTACCTTGCTCTACGGAGGCAGACAGGCCTCGGTTCAACATCTGATCTGAAAGCCAGCACTCCCTCAGCACTGCACTGCAGTGTCGGCCTTGATTTTTGTGCTCAAGCCTGGAGTGAGACTTGAGCCCAAAAACATATGACTTAAAGACAAGGGTGCTATCAACTAAGCCACAGTGATGCAATCTGAGTCACATTTATAAATACTCACAGACTTGGTAAGTGATCTGATCTCACTAAACTATGACACAAGCTGTGTCTATTTGAGTTACATTTGTACAAACGCACTCACTTGGAAACTGATCAGATCTTACTAAACTATGACACAAGAATATTCCATTGTCACTCCTGCTCAGACTGTACCTTCTATCTACACCAGCCTCTCTGCACAAGATCAACAGAAAAGACTGATGGCGTTATTGTCCACAGCAAAAGCACACAGTGGCACAAGCATCTGGTAATTCCTATTAAAATGCAAAGCAGAGCAGAACAACAGTGTCTTGGTCTGTTACAGACTTATTGATTGAGATTGATTTTCAACAACTCCATTATCACAATGTGTGGAAGGTAGGAAATGGAACTTCATCTTTATTATATTACAACTCATATGGTAGCAGAATCTCATCTTCACTTCCCCAGATTCAATAAAGATTCACTGAGACTTTATGTCGAATGGCTGCCGGATTACCCACAACCCCATGTGCTTCAGAAACTGCTCTATATGCGCAGGTGGCAGGAAGGTTGAGAGAACGGCAAATAAAGCATACAGTATCCTTGACTTTATTAGCAGGGGAACAGAGTACAAGAGCAAGGATGTTATGTTGAACTTGAACAAGACACGAGTTCGGCCTCAGCTGGAGTATTGCTTCCAGTTCTGGGCGCCGCATTTAAAGAACGTTGTGAAAGCATTGGAGAGATTGCAGAAAACAATGGTTCCAGGATGAGGAACTTCAATTATGGTGATAGATTGGGGCTATTTTCCTTGAAGAAGACAAGGCTGAGAGGTAATTTGACAAAAGTATTCAATATCATGTGGGCTCGGGACAATGTTTGTGGAGAGAAACTGTTCCCACTCCCTTAAAGAATCGAGAGGGGGCAGATTTAAAGCAAAAAAAAAAGCAATGGCAACATGAGGAAAACCTTTTTCACGCAGTGAGTGGTTCAGGTCTGGAATGCACTGCCTGAGAGTGAGGTGGAGGCAAGTTCAATTGGAGCATTCAAAAGGGAAACATTCAGGCTTGGGGCCGCGCTCTGTATTTATAAACCCCGCCCCCTGGGGGGGGGGGGGGGGGGTGGGGGCGTCAGTCACCCGCTCCCACCTTTCACCTGTCAGCTCACAATGCCCGGGGAATTGACGGGGCTCCGGACCAATAGAAAGAGGGGGCGAAGCTGGAGGACGAATGAGGGACCCTCTTGGTCAATGCGGTAAGTCACGCCACTCGAACTCTCCGACTGGTTTCGGGGGCGGGGGGTTCCTGTCCCGCCCCTGCACTTTCTATTGGTCCGCGGCTGGTGTCAATCAGCCGGGTGGGCGGTGTAAGTTGAGCATGCGCGGCCGGCAGGGGCTGAGGCAGAGAGCGCGGTGACAGCAGCTGGGTTAATAAAACCAAGATGTATTTTGGAAGGAAGATTGAGGAAAGGCAAAATGATCTTCTGTGGTATCTGAGTGCTTTACAGGTATATGTAGACAAATCTTTAAATATACTGTCGACTCTTCCCTGGTGGTCTAGTGGTTAGGATTTGGCGCTCTCACCGCCGCGGCCCGGGTTCGATTCCCGGTCAGGGAAGTGTGTTTTATGCAATTGGGCAATGGAACTGAGTGCATTGCTCTTCAGTGATAAAGCTGTCCAAAAAGCCTACACAATCCTTGTCTTTTTCAATCGAAGCAGAGGGTACAAAGGCAATGAGGTTATATGAGCCTCTGTGAATCACTAGTTAGATCTGGATTTTGCTGAAGAGAGATCCTGTTTGACAAATCTTGTAGAATTATTTTGAGTATGTAACCAGTAGGGTAGATAAAGTGGAATCAGTAGATGTTGTATACCTGGATTTTCAAAAGGCACTCGATAAGGCACCACATAAAAGATTAATAGGCAAGAGCTAAGGACTCATGGTGTTGGGTTAATATATTAGCGTGGATAGAGGATTGGCTAACAGACAAAAAGCAAAGAGTGTGAGCATAAATGGCAGGCAGTGAATTGTGCAATGAATTTGGCCTAGCCATCAGCCTCAAGAAAACGAACATCATGGGACAGGACGTCAGAAATGCTCCATCCATCAATATCGGCGGCCTCGTTCTGGAAGTGGTTCAAGAGTTCACCTACCTAGGCTCAACTATCACCAGTAACCTGTCTCTCGATGCAGAAATCAACAAGCACATGGGAAAGGCATCTGCTGCTATGTCCAGACTGGCCAAGAAAGTGTGGGACAAATCTTTAAACAAACTGTCACCTCTTCCCTGGTGGTCTAGTGGTTAGGATTCGGCGCTTTCACCGCCGCGGCCCGGGTTCGATTCCCGGTCAGGGAAGTGTGTCTTATGCATTGGGGCAATGGAACTGAGTGCATTGCTCTTAAGTGAAAAAGTAGTCTGAAAAACTGACACAATCCTTGTCTTTATAAATCGAAGCAGAGTGCACAAAGGCAATGAGGTTCGATGAATCACTAGTTAGATCTGGATTTTGCTGAAGAGAGATCCTATTTGACAAATCTTGTAGAATTTTTTTGAGTATGTAACCAGTAGGGTAGATAAAGTGGAATCAGTAGATGATGTATACCTGGATTTTCAAAAGGCATTCGATAAGGTGCCACATAAAAGATTAATAGGCAAGAGATAAGGACTCACGGTGTTGGGTTAATATATTAGCGTGGATAGAGGATTGGCTAACAGACAAAAAGCAAAGAGTGTGAGCATAAATGGCAGGCAGTGAATTGTGCAATGAATTTGGCCTAACCATCAGTCTCAAGAAAACGAACATCATGGGACAGGACGTCAGAAATGCTCCATCCATCAATATCGGCGGCCGCGCTCTGGAAGTGGTTCAAGAGTTCGCCTACCTAGGCTTAACTATCACCAGTAACCTGTCTCTCGATGCAGAAATCAACAAGCGCATGGGAAAGGCATCTGCTGCTATGTCCAGACTGGCCAAGAAAGTGTGGGAAAATGGCGCACTGACACGGAACACAAAAGTCCGAGTGTATCAAGACTGTGTCCTCAGTACCTTGCTCTACGGAGGCAGACAGGCCTCGGTTCAACATCTGATCTGAAAGCCAGCACTCCCTCAGCACTGCATTGCAGTGTCGGCCTTGATTTTTGTGCTCAAGCCTGGAGTGAGACTTGAGCCCAAAAACATATGACTTAAAGACAAGGGTGCTATCAACTAAGCCACAGTGATGCAATCTGAGTCACATTTATAAATACTCACAGACTTGGTAAGTGATCTGATCTCACTAAACTATGACACAAGCTGTGTCTATTTGAGTTACATTTGTACAAACGCACTCACTTGGAAACTGATCAGATCTTACTAAACTATGACACAAGAATATTCCATTGTCACTCCTGCTCAGACTGTACCTTCTATCTACACCAGCCTCTCTGCACAAGATCAACAGAAAAGACTGATGGCGTTATTGTCCACAGCAAAAGCACACAGTGGCACAAGCATCTGGTAATTCCTATTAAAATGCAAAGCAGAGCAGAACAACAGTGTCTTGGTCTGTTACAGACTTATTGATTGAGATTGATTTTCAACAACTCCATTATCACAATGTGTGGAAGGTAGGAAATGGAACTTCATCTTTATTATATTACAACTCATATGGTAGCAGAATCTCATCTTCACTTCCCCAGATTCAATAAAGATTCACTGAGACTTTATGTCGAATGGCTGCCGGATTACCCACAACCCCATGTGCTTCAGAAACTGCTCTATATGCGCAGGTGGCAGGAAGGTTGAGAGAACGGCAAATAAAGCATACAGTATCCTTGACTTTATTAGCAGGGGAACAGAGT
This sequence comes from Heterodontus francisci, assembly GCF_036365525.1. Classification (NCBI taxonomy): domain Eukaryota; kingdom Metazoa; phylum Chordata; class Chondrichthyes; order Heterodontiformes; family Heterodontidae; genus Heterodontus; species Heterodontus francisci. The sequence continues at coordinate 9,584,323 of NC_090404.1, forward strand.
ACAAGAGCAAGGATGTTATGTTGAACTTGAACAAGACACGAGTTCGGCCTCAGCTGGAGTATTGCTTCCAGTTCTGGGCGCCGCATTTAAAGAACGTTGTGAAAGCATTGGAGAGATTGCAGAAAACAATGGTTCCAGGATGAGGAACTTCAATTATGGTGATAGATTGGGGCTATTTTCCTTGAAGAAGACAAGGCTGAGAGGTAATTTGACAAAAGTATTCAATATCATGTGGGCTCGGGACAATGTTTGTGGAGAGAAACTGTTCCCACTCCCTTAAAGAATCGAGAGGGGGCAGATTTAAAGCAAAAAAAAAAGCAATGGCAACATGAGGAAAACCTTTTTCACGCAGTGAGTGGTTCAGGTCTGGAATGCACTGCCTGAGAGTGAGGTGGAGGCAAGTTCAATTGGAGCATTCAAAAGGGAAACATTCAGGCTTGGGGCCGCGCTCTGTATTTATAAACCCCGCCCCCTGGGGGGGGGGGGGGGGGTGGGGGCGTCAGTCACCCGCTCCCACCTTTCACCTGTCAGCTCACAATGCCCGGGGAATTGACGGGGCTCCGGACCAATAGAAAGAGGGGGCGAAGCTGGAGGACGAATGAGGGACCCTCTTGGTCAATGCGGTAAGTCACGCCACTCGAACTCTCCGACTGGTTTCGGGGGCGGGGGGTTCCTGTCCCGCCCCTGCACTTTCTATTGGTCCGCGGCTGGTGTCAATCAGCCGGGTGGGCGGTGTAAGTTGAGCATGCGCGGCCGGCAGGGGCTGAGGCAGAGAGCGCGGTGACAGCAGCTGGGTTAATAAAACCAAGATGTATTTTGGAAGGAAGATTGAGGAAAGGCAAAATGATCTTCTGTGGTATCTGAGTGCTTTACAGGTATATGTAGACAAATCTTTAAATATACTGTCGACTCTTCCCTGGTGGTCTAGTGGTTAGGATTTGGCGCTCTCACCGCCGCGGCCCGGGTTCGATTCCCGGTCAGGGAAGTGTGTTTTATGCAATTGGGCAATGGAACTGAGTGCATTGCTCTTCAGTGATAAAGCTGTCCAAAAAGCCTACACAATCCTTGTCTTTTTCAATCGAAGCAGAGGGTACAAAGGCAATGAGGTTATATGAGCCTCTGTGAATCACTAGTTAGATCTGGATTTTGCTGAAGAGAGATCCTGTTTGACAAATCTTGTAGAATTTTTTTGAGTATGTAACCAGTAGGGTAGATAAAGTGGAATCAGTAGATGTTGTATACCTGGATTTTCAAAAGGCACTCGATAAGGCACCACATAAAAGATTAATAGGCAAGAGCTAAGGACTCATGGTGTTGGGTTAATATATTAGCGTGGATAGAGGATTGGCTAACAGACAAAAAGCAAAGAGTGTGAGCATAAATGGCAGGCAGTGAATTGTGCAATGAATTTGGCCTAGCCATCAGCCTCAAGAAAACGAACATCATGGGACAGGACGTCAGAAATGCTCCATCCATCAATATCGGCGGCCTCGTTCTGGAAGTGGTTCAAGAGTTCACCTACCTAGGCTCAACTATCACCAGTAACCTGTCTCTCGATGCAGAAATCAACAAGCACATGTGAAAGGCATCTGCTGCTATGTCCAGACTGGCCAAGAAAGTGTGGGACAAATCTTTAAGCAATCTGTCACCTCTTCCCTGGTGGTCTAGTGGTTAGGATTCGGCGCTTTCACCGCCGCGGCCCGGGTTCGATTCCCGGTCAGGGAAGTGTGTCTTATGCATTGGGGCAATGGAACTGAGTGCATTGCTCTTAAGTGAAAAAGTAGTCTGAAAAACTGACACAATCCTTGTCTTTATAAATCGAAGCAGAGTGCACAAAGGCAATGAGGTTCGATGAATCACTAGTTAGATCTGGATTTTGCTGAAGAGAGATCCTATTTGACAAATCTTGTAGAATTTTTTTGAGTATGTAACCAGTAGGGTAGATAAAGTGGAATCAGTAGATGATGTATACCTGGATTTTCAAAAGGCATTCGATAAGGTGCCACATAAAAGATTAATAGGCAAGAGATAAGGACTCACGGTGTTGGGTTAATATATTAGCGTGGATAGAGGATTGGCTAACAGACAAAAAGCAAAGAGTGTGAGCATAAATGGCAGGCAGTGAATTGTGCAATGAATTTGGCCTAACCATCAGTCTCAAGAAAACGAACATCATGGGACAGGACGTCAGAAATGCTCCATCCATCAATATCGGCGGCCGCGCTCTGGAAGTGGTTCAAGAGTTCGCCTACCTAGGCTTAACTATCACCAGTAACCTGTCTCTCGATGCAGAAATCAACAAGCGCATGGGAAAGGCATCTGCTGCTATGTCCAGACTGGCCAAGAAAGTGTGGGAAAATGGCGCACTGACACGGAACACAAAAGTCCGAGTGTATCAAGACTGTGTCCTCAGTACCTTGCTCTACGGAGGCAGACAGGCCTCGGTTCAACATCTGATCTGAAAGCCAGCACTCCCTCAGCACTGCACTGCAGTGTCGGCCTTGATTTTTGTGCTCAAGCCTGGAGTGAGACTTGAGCCCAAAAACATATGACTTAAAGACAAGGGTGCTATCAACTAAGCCACAGTGATGCAATCTGAGTCACATTTATAAATACTCACAGACTTGGTAAGTGATCTGATCTCACTAAACTATGACACAAGCTGTGTCTATTTGAGTTACATTTGTACAAACGCACTCACTTGGAAACTGATCAGATCTTACTAAACTATGACACAAGAATATTCCATTGTCACTCCTGCTCAGACTGTACCTTCTATCTACACCAGCCTCTCTGCACAAGATCAACAGAAAAGACTGATGGCGTTATTGTCCACAGCAAAAGCACACAGTGGCACAAGCATCTGGTAATTCCTATTAAAATGCAAAGCAGAGCAGAACAACAGTGTCTTGGTCTGTTACAGACTTATTGATTGAGATTGATTTTCAACAACTCCATTATCACAATGTGTGGAAGGTAGGAAATGGAACTTCATCTTTATTATATTACAACTCATATGGTAGCAGAATCTCATCTTCACTTCCCCAGATTCAATAAAGATTCACTGAGACTTTATGTCGAATGGCTGCCGGATTACCCACAACCCCATGTGCTTCAGAAACTGCTCTATATGCGCAGGTGGCAGGAAGGTTGAGAGAACGGCAAATAAAGCATACAGTATCCTTGACTTTATTAGCAGGGGAACAGAGTACAAGAGCAAGGATGTTATGTTGAACTTGAACAAGACACGAGTTCGGCCTCAGCTGGAGTATTGCTTCCAGTTCTGGGCGCCGCATTTAAAGAACGTTGTGAAAGCATTGGAGAGATTGCAGAAAACAATGGTTCCAGGATGAGGAACTTCAATTATGGTGATAGATTGGGGCTATTTTCCTTGAAGAAGACAAGGCTGAGAGGTAATTTGACAAAAGTATTCAATATCATGTGGGCTCGGGACAATGTTTGTGGAGAGAAACTGTTCCCACTCCCTTAAAGAATCGAGAGGGGGCAGATTTAAAGCAAAAAAAAAAGCAATGGCAACATGAGGAAAACCTTTTTCACGCAGTGAGTGGTTCAGGTCTGGAATGCACTGCCTGAGAGTGAGGTGGAGGCAAGTTCAATTGGAGCATTCAAAAGGGAAACATTCAGGCTTGGGGCCGCGCTCTGTATTTATAAACCCCGCCCCCTGGGGGGGGGGGGGGGGTGGGGGCGTCAGTCACCCGCTCCCACCTTTCACCTGTCAGCTCACAATGCCCGGGGAATTGACGGGGCTCCGGACCAATAGAAAGAGGGGGCGAAGCTGGAGGACGAATGAGGGACCCTCTTGGTCAATGCGGTAAGTCACGCCACTCGAACTCTCCGACTGGTTTCGGGGGCGGGGGGTTCCTGTCCCGCCCCTGCACTTTCTATTGGTCCGCGGCTGGTGTCAATCAGCCGGGTGGGCGGTGTAAGTTGAGCATGCGCGGCCGGCAGGGGCTGAGGCAGAGAGCGCGGTGACAGCAGCTGGGTTAATAAAACCAAGATGTATTTTGGAAGGAAGATTGAGGAAAGGCAAAATGATCTTCTGTGGTATCTGAGTGCTTTACAGGTATATGTAGACAAATCTTTAAATATACTGTCGACTCTTCCCTGGTGGTCTAGTGGTTAGGATTTGGCGCTCTCACCGCCGCGGCCCGGGTTCGATTCCCGGTCAGGGAAGTGTGTTTTATGCAATTGGGCAATGGAACTGAGTGCATTGCTCTTCAGTGATAAAGCTGTCCAAAAAGCCTACACAATCCTTGTCTTTTTCAATCGAAGCAGAGGGTACAAAGGCAATGAGGTTATATGAGCCTCTGTGAATCACTAGTTAGATCTGGATTTTGCTGAAGAGAGATCCTGTTTGACAAATCTTGTAGAATTTTTTTGAGTATGTAACCAGTAGGGTAGATAAAGTGGAATCAGTAGATGTTGTATACCTGGATTTTCAAAAGGCACTCGATAAGGCACCACATAAAAGATTAATAGGCAAGAGCTAAGGACTCATGGTGTTGGGTTAATATATTAGCGTGGATAGAGGATTGGCTAACAGACAAAAAGCAAAGAGTGTGAGCATAAATGGCAGGCAGTGAATTGTGCAATGAATTTGGCCTAGCCATCAGCCTCAAGAAAACGAACATCATGGGACAGGACGTCAGAAATGCTCCATCCATCAATATCGGCGGCCTCGTTCTGGAAGTGGTTCAAGAGTTCACCTACCTAGGCTCAACTATCACCAGTAACCTGTCTCTCGATGCAGAAATCAACAAGCACATGGGAAAGGCATCTGCTGCTATGTCCAGACTGGCCAAGAAAGTGTGGGACAAATCTTTAAGCAATCTGTCACCTCTTCCCTGGTGGTCTAGTGGTTAGGATTCGGCGCTTTCACCGCCGCGGCCCGGGTTCGATTCCCGGTCAGGGAAGTGTGTCTTATGCATTGGGGCAATGGAACTGAGTGCATTGCTCTTAAGTGAAAAAGTAGTCTGAAAAACTGACACAATCCTTGTCTTTATAAATCGAAGCAGAGTGCACAAAGGCAATGAGGTTCGATGAATCACTAGTTAGATCTGGATTTTGCTGAAGAGAGATCCTATTTGACAAATCTTGTAGAATTTTTTTGAGTATGTAACCAGTAGGGTAGATAAAGTGGAATCAGTAGATGATGTATACCTGGATTTTCAAAAGGCATTCGATAAGGTGCCACATAAAAGATTAATAGGCAAGAGATAAGGACTCACGGTGTTGGGTTAATATATTAGCGTGGATAGAGGATTGGCTAACAGACAAAAAGCAAAGAGTGTGAGCATAAATGGCAGGCAGTGAATTGTGCAATGAATTTGGCCTAACCATCAGTCTCAAGAAAACGAACATCATGGGACAGGACGTCAGAAATGCTCCATCCATCAATATCGGCGGCCGCGCTCTGGAAGTGGTTCAAGAGTTCGCCTCCCTAGGCTCAACTATCACCAGTAACCTGTCTCTCGATGCAGAAATCAACAAGCGCATGGGAAAGGCATCTGCTGCTATGTCCAGACTGGCCAAGAAAGTGTGGGAAAATGGCGCACTGACACGGAACACAAAAGTCCGAGTGTATCAAGACTGTGTCCTCAGTACCTTGCTCTACGGAGGCAGACAGGCCTCGGTTCAACATCTGATCTGAAAGCCAGCACTCCCTCAGCACTGCACTGCAGTGTCGGCCTTGATTTTTGTGCTCAAGCCTGGAGTGAGACTTGAGCCCAAAAACGTATGACTTAAAGACAAGGGTGCTATCAACTAAGCCACAGTGATGCAATCTGAGTCACATTTATAAATACTCACAGACTTGGTAAGTGATCTGATCTCACTAAACTATGACACAAGCTGTGTCTATTTGAGTTACATTTGTACAAACGCACTCACTTGGAAACTGATCAGATCTTACTAAACTATGACACAAGAATATTCCATTGTCACTCCTGCTCAGACTGTACCTTCTATCTACACCAGCCTCTCTGCACAAGATCAACAGAAAAGACTGATGGCGTTATTGTCCACAGCAAAAGCACACAGTGGCACAAGCATCTGGTAATTCCTATTAAAATGCAAAGCAGAGCAGAACAACAGTGTCTTGGTCTGTTACAGACTTATTGATTGAGATTGATTTTCAACAACTCCATTATCACAATGTGTGGAAGGTAGGAAATGGAACTTCATCTTTATTATATTACAACTCATATGGTAGCAGAATCTCATCTTCACTTCCCCAGATTCAATAAAGATTCACTGAGACTTTATGTCGAATGGCTGCCGGATTACCCACAACCCCATGTGCTTCAGAAACTGCTCTATATGCGCAGGTGGCAGGAAGGTTGAGAGAACGGCAAATAAAGCATACAGTATCCTTGACTTTATTAGCAGGGGAACAGAGTACAAGAGCAAGGATGTTATGTTGAACTTGAACAAGACACGAGTTCGGCCTCAGCTGGAGTATTGCTTCCAGTTCTGGGCGCCGCATTTAAAGAACGTTGTGAAAGCATTGGAGAGATTGCAGAAAACAATGGTTCCAGGATGAGGAACTTCAATTATGGTGATAGATTGGGGCTATTTTCCTTGAAGAAGACAAGGCTGAGAGGTAATTTGACAAAAGTATTCAATATCATGTGGGCTCGGGACAATGTTTGTGGAGAGAAACTGTTCCCACTCCCTTAAAGAATCGAGAGGGGGCAGATTTAAAGCAAAAAAAAAAGCAATGGCAACATGAGGAAAACCTTTTTCACGCAGTGAGTGGTTCAGGTCTGGAATGCACTGCCTGAGAGTGAGGTGGAGGCAAGTTCAATTGGAGCATTCAAAAGGGAAACATTCAGGCTTGGGGCCGCGCTCTGTATTTATAAACCCCGCCCCCTGGGGGGGGGGGGGGTGGGGGCGTCAGTCACCCGCTCCCACCTTTCACCTGTCAGCTCACAATGCCCGGGGAATTGACGGGGCTCCGGACCAATAGAAAGAGGGGGCGAAGCTGGAGGACGAATGAGGGACCCTCTTGGTCAATGCGGTAAGTCACGCCACTCGAACTCTCCGACTGGTTTCGGGGGCGGGGGGTTCCTGTCCCGCCCCTGCACTTTCTATTGGTCCGCGGCTGGTGTCAATCAGCCGGGTGGGCGGTGTAAGTTGAGCATGCGCGGCCGGCAGGGGCTGAGGCAGAGAGCGCGGTGACAGCAGCTGGGTTAATAAAACCAAGATGTATTTTGGAAGGAAGATTGAGGAAAGGCAAAATGATCTTCTGTGGTATCTGAGTGCTTTACAGGTATATGTAGACAAATCTTTAAATATACTGTCGACTCTTCCCTGGTGGTCTAGTGGTTAGGATTTGGCGCTCTCACCGCCGCGGCCCGGGTTCGATTCCCGGTCAGGGAAGTGTGTTTTATGCAATTGGGCAATGGAACTGAGTGCATTGCTCTTCAGTGATAAAGCTGTCCAAAAAGCCTACACAATCCTTGTCTTTTTCAATCGAAGCAGAGGGTACAAAGGCAATGAGGTTATATGAGCCTCTGTGAATCACTAGTTAGATCTGGATTTTGCTGAAGAGAGATCTTGTTTGACAAATCTTGTAGAATTTTTTTGAGTATGTAACCAGTAGGGTAGATAAAGTGGAATCAGTAGATGTTGTATACCTGGATTTTCAAAAGGCACTCGATAAGGCACCACATAAAAGATTAATAGGCAAGAGCTAAGGACTCATGGTGTTGGGTTAATATATTAGCGTGGATAGAGGATTGGCTAACAGACAAAAAGCAAAGAGTGTGAGCATAAATGGCAGGCAGTGAATTGTGCAATGAATTTGGCCTAGCCATCAGCCTCAAGAAAACGAACATCATGGGACAGGACGTCAGAAATGCTCCATCCATCAATATCGGCGGCCTCGTTCTGGAAGTGGTTCAAGAGTTCACCTACCTAGGCTCAACTATCACCAGTAACCTGTCTCTCGATGCAGAAATCAACAAGCACATGGGAAAGGCATCTGCTGCTATGTCCAGACTGGCCAAGAAAGTGTGGGACAAATCTTTAAGCAAACTGTCACCTCTTCCCTGGTGGTCTAGTGGTTAGAACATAGAACATACAGCACAGAACAGGCCCTTCGGCCCACAATGTTGTGCCGATCCTTTGTCCTCTGTCAAGGACAATTTAATCTATACCCCATCATTCTCCGCTTTCGGATTCGGCGCTTTCTCCGCCGCGGCCCGGGTTCGATTCCCGGTCAGGGAAGTGTGTCTTATGCATTGGGGCAATGGAACTGAGTGCATTGCTCTTAAGTGAAAAAGTAGTCTGAAAAACTGACACAATCCTTGTCTTTATAAATCGAAGCAGAGTGCACAAAGGCAATGAGGTTCGATGAATCACTAGTTAGATCTGGATTTTGCTGAAGAGAGATCCTATTTGACAAATCTTGTAGAATTTTTTTGAGTATGTAACCAGTAGGGTAGATAAAGTGGAATCAGTAGATGATGTATACCTGGATTTTCAAAAGGCATTCGATAAGGTGCCACATAAAAGATTAATAGGCAAGAGATAAGGACTCACGGTGTTGGGTTAATATATTAGCGTGGATAGAGGATTGGCTAACAGACAAAAAGCAAAGAGTGTGAGCATAAATGGCAGGCAGTGAATTGTGCAATGAATTTGGCCTAACCATCAGTCTCAAGAAAACGAACATCATGGGACAGGACGTCAGAAATGCTCCATCCATCAATATCGGCGGCCGCGCTCTGGAAGTGGTTCAAGAGTTCGCCTACCTAGGCTTAACTATCACCAGTAACCTGTCTCTCGATGCAGAAATCAACAAGCGCATGGGAAAGGCATCTGCTGCTATGTCCAGACTGGCCAAGAAAGTGTGGGAAAATGGCGCACTGACACGGAACACAAAAGTCCGAGTGTATCAAGACTGTGTCCTCAGTACCTTGCTCTACGGAGGCAGACAGGCCTCGGTTCAACATCTGATCTGAAAGCCAGCACTCCCTCAGCACTGCACTGCAGTGTCGGCCTTGATTTTTGTGCTCAAGCCTGGAGTGAGACTTGAGCCCAAAAACATATGACTTAAAGACAAGGGTGCTATCAACTAAGCCACAGTGATGCAATCTGAGTCACATTTATAAATACTCACAGACTTGGTAAGTGATCTGATCTCACTAAACTATGACACAAGCTGTGTCTATTTGAGTTACATTTGTACAAACGCACTCACTTGGAAACTGATCAGATCTTACTAAACTATGACACAAGAATATTCCATTGTCACTCCTGCTCAGACTGTACCTTCTATCTACACCAGCCTCTCTGCACAAGATCAACAGAAAAGACTGATGGCGTTATTGTCCACAGCAAAAGCACACAGTGGCACAAGCATCTGGTAATTCCTATTAAAATGCAAAGCAGAGCAGAACAACAGTGTCTTGGTCTGTTACAGACTTATTGATTGAGATTGATTTTCAACAACTCCATTATCACAATGTGTGGAAGGTAGGAAATGGAACTTCATCTTTATTATATTACAACTCATATGGTAGCAGAATCTCATCTTCACTTCCCCAGATTCAATAAAGATTCACTGAGACTTTATGTCGAATGGCTGCCGGATTACCCACAACCCCATGTGCTTCAGAAACTGCTCTATATGCGCAGGTGGCAGGAAGGTTGAGAGAACGGCAAATAAAGCATACAGTATCCTTGACTTTATTAGCAGGGGAACAGAGTACAAGAGCAAGGATGTTATGTTGAACTTGAACAAGACACGAGTTCGGCCTCAGCTGGAGTATTGCTTCCAGTTCTGGGCGCCGCATTTAAAGAACGTTGTGAAAGCATTGGAGAGATTGCAGAAAACAATGGTTCCAGGATGAGGAACTTCAATTATGGTGATAGATTGGGGCTATTTTCCTTGAAGAAGACAAGGCTGAGAGGTAATTTGACAAAAGTATTCAATATCATGTGGGCTCGGGACAATGTTTGTGGAGAGAAACTGTTCCCACTCCCTTAAAGAATCGAGAGGGGGCAGATTTAAAGCAAAAAAAAAAGCAATGGCAACATGAGGAAAACCTTTTTCACGCAGTGAGTGGTTCAGGTCTGGAATGCACTGCCTGAGAGTGAGGTGGAGGCAAGTTCAATTGGAGCATTCAAAAGGGAAACATTCAGGCTTGGGGCCGCGCTCTGTATTTATAAACCCCGCCCCCTGGGGGGGGGGGGGGGGGTGGGGGCGTCAGTCACCCGCTCCCACCTTTCACCTGTCAGCTCACAATGCCCGGGGAATTGACGGGGCTCCGGACCAATAGAAAGAGGGGGCGAAGCTGGAGGACGAATGAGGGACCCTCTTGGTCAATGCGGTAAGTCACGCCACTCGAACTCTCCGACTGGTTTCGGGGGCGGGGGGTTCCTGTCCCGCCCCTGCACTTTCTATTGGTCCGCGGCTGGTGTCAATCAGCCGGGTGGGCGGTGTAAGTTGAGCATGCGCGGCCGGCAGGGGCTGAGGCAGAGAGCGCGGTGACAGCAGCTGGGTTAATAAAACCAAGATGTATTTTGGAAGGAAGATTGAGGAAAGGCAAAATGATCTTCTGTGGTATCTGAGTGCTTTACAGGTATATGTAGACAAATCTTTAAATATACTGTCGACTCTTCCCTGGTGGTCTAGTGGTTAGGATTTGGCGCTCTCACCGCCGCGGCCCGGGTTCGATTCCCGGTCAGGGATGTGTGTTTTATGCAATTGGGCAATGGAACTGAGTGCATTGCTCTTCAGTGATAAAGCTGTCCAAAAAGCCTACACAATCCTTGTCTTTTTCAATCGAAGCAGAGGGTACAAAGGCAATGAGGTTATATGAGCCTCTGTGAATCACTAGTTAGATCTGGATTTTGCTGAAGAGAGATCCTGTTTGACAAATCTTGTAGAATTTTTTTGAGTATGTAACCAGTAGGGTAGATAAAGTGGAATCAGTAGATGTTGTATACCTGGATTTTCAAAAGGCACTCGATAAGGCACCACATAAAAGATTAATAGGCAAGAGCTAAGGACTCATGGTGTTGGGTTAATATATTAGCGTGGATAGAGGATTGGCTAACAGACAAAAAGCAAAGAGTGTGAGCATAAATGGCAGGCAGTGAATTGTGCAATGAATTTGGCCTAGCCATCAGCCTCAAGAAAACGAACATCATGGGACAGGACGTCAGAAATGCTCCATCCATCAATATCGGCGGCCTCGTTCTGGAAGTGGTTCAAGAGTTCACCTACCTAGGCTCAACTATCACCAGTAACCTGTCTCTCGATGCAGAAATCAACAAGCACATGGGAAAGGCATCTGCTGCTATGTCCAGACTGGCCAAGAAAGTGTGGGACAAATCTTTAAGCAATCTGTCACCTCTTCCCTGGTGGTCTAGTGGTTAGGATTCGGCGCTTTCACCGCCGCGGCCCGGGTTCGATTCCCGGTCAGGGAAGTGTGTCTTATGCATTGGGGCAATGGAACTGAGTGCATTGCTCTTAAGTGAAAAAGTAGTCTGAAAAACTGACACAATCCTTGTCTTTATAAATCGAAGCAGAGTGCACAAAGGCAATGAGGTTCGATGAATCACTAGTTAGATCTGGATTTTGCTGAAGAGAGATCCTATTTGACAAATCTTGTAGAATTTTTTTGAGTATGTAACCAGTAGGGTAGATAAAGTGGAATCAGTAGATGATGTATACCTGGATTTTCAAAAGGCATTCGATAAGGTGCCACATAAAAGATTAATAGGCAAGAGATAAGGACTCACGGTGTTGGGTTAATATATTAGCGTGGATAGAGGATTGGCTAACAGACAAAAAGCAAAGAGTGTGAGCATAAATGGCAGGCAGTGAATTGTGCAATGAATTTGGCCTAACCATCAGTCTCAAGAAAACGAACATCATGGGACAGGACGTCAGAAATGCTCCATCCATCAATATCGGCGGCCGCGCTCTGGAAGTGGTTCAAGAGTTCGCCTCCCTAGGCTCAACTATCACCAGTAACCTGTCTCTCGATGCAGAAATCAACAAGCGCATGGGAAAGGCATCTGCTGCTATGTCCAGACTGGCCAAGAAAGTGTGGGAAAATGGCGCACTGACACGGAACACAAAAGTCCGAGTGTATCAAGACTGTGTCCTCAGTACCTTGCTCTACGGAGGCAGACAGGCCTCGGTTCAACATCTGATCTGAAAGCCAGCACTCCCTCAGCACTGCACTGCAGTGTCGGCCTTGATTTTTGTGCTCAAGCCTGGAGTGAGACTTGAGCCCAAAAACGTATGACTTAAAGACAAGGGTGCTATCAACTAAGCCACAGTGATGCAATCTGAGTCACATTTATAAATACTCACAGACTTGGTAAGTGATCTGATCTCACTAAACTATGACACAAGCTGTGTCTATTTGAGTTACATTTGTACAAACGCACTCACTTGGAAACTGATCAGATCTTACTAAACTATGACACAAGAATATTCCATTGTCACTCCTGCTCAGACTGTACCTTCTATCTACACCAGCCTCTCTGCACAAGATCAACAGAAAAGACTGATGGCGTTATTGTCCACAGCAAAAGCACACAGTGGCACAAGCATCTGGTAATTCCTATTAAAATGCAAAGCAGAGCAGAACAACAGTGTCTTGGTCTGTTACAGACTTATTGATTGAGATTGATTTTCAACAACTCCATTATCACAATGTGTGGAAGGTAGGAAATGGAACTTCATCTTTATTATATTACAACTCATATGGTAGCAGAATCTCATCTTCACTTCCCCAGATTCAATAAAGATTCACTGAGACTTTATGTCGAATGGCTGCCGGATTACCCACAACCCCATGTGCTTCAGAAACTGCTCTATATGCGCAGGTGGCAGGAAGGTTGAGAGAACGGCAAATAAAGCATACAGTATCCTTGACTTTATTAGCAGGGGAACAGAGTACAAGAGCAAGGATGTTATGTTGAACTTGAACAAGACACGAGTTCGGCCTCAGCTGGAGTATTGCTTCCAGTTCTGGGCGCCGCATTTAAAGAACGTTGTGAAAGCATTGGAGAGATTGCAGAAAACAATGGTTCCAGGATGAGGAACTTCAATTATGGTGATAGATTGGGGCTATTTTCCTTGAAGAAGACAAGGCTGAGAGGTAATTTGACAAAAGTATTCAATATCATGTGGGCTCGGGACAATGTTTGTGGAGAGAAACTGTTCCCACTCCCTTAAAGAATCGAGAGGGGGCAGATTTAAAGCAAAAAAAAAAGCAATGGCAACATGAGGAAAACCTTTTTCACGCAGTGAGTGGTTCAGGTCTGGAATGCACTGCCTGAGAGTGAGGTGGAGGCAAGTTCAATTGGAGCATTCAAAAGGGAAACATTCAGGCTTGGGGCCGCGCTCTGTATTTATAAACCCCGCCCCCTGGGGGGGGGGGGGTGGGGGCGTCAGTCACCCGCTCCCACCTTTCACCTGTCAGCTCACAATGCCCGGGGAATTGACGGGGCTCCGGACCAATAGAAAGAGGGGGCGAAGCTGGAGGACGAATGAGGGACCCTCTTGGTCAATGCGGTAAGTCACGCCACTCGAACTCTCCGACTGGTTTCGGGGGCGGGGGGTTCCTGTCCCGCCCCTGCACTTTCTATTGGTCCGCGGCTGGTGTCAATCAGCCGGGTGGGCGGTGTAAGTTGAGCATGCGCGGCCGGCAGGGGCTGAGGCAGAGAGCGCGGTGACAGCAGCTGGGTTAATAAAACCAAGATGTATTTTGGAAGGAAGATTGAGGAAAGGCAAAATGATCTTCTGTGGTATCTGAGTGCTTTACAGGTATATGTAGACAAATCTTTAAATATACTGTCGACTCTTCCCTGGTGGTCTAGTGGTTAGGATTTGGCGCTCTCACCGCCGCGGCCCGGGTTCGATTCCCGGTCAGGGAAGTGTGTTTTATGCAATTGGGCAATGGAACTGAGTGCATTGCTCTTCAGTGATAAAGCTGTCCAAAAAGCCTACACAATCCTTGTCTTTTTCAATCGAAGCAGAGGGTACAAAGGCAATGAGGTTATATGAGCCTCTGTGAATCACTAGTTAGATCTGGATTTTGCTGAAGAGAGATCCTGTTTGACAAATCTTGTAGAATTTTTTTGAGTATGTAACCAGTAGGGTAGATAAAGTGGAATCAGTAGATGTTGTATACCTGGATTTTCAAAAGGCACTCGATAAGGCACCACATAAAAGATTAATAGGCAAGAGCTAAGGACTCATGGTGTTGGGTTAATATATTAGCGTGGATAGAGGATTGGCTAACAGACAAAAAGCAAAGAGTGTGAGCATAAATGGCAGGCAGTGAATTGTGCAATGAATTTGGCCTAGCCATCAGCCTCAAGAAAACGAACATCATGGGACAGGACGTCAGAAATGCTCCATCCATCAATATCGGCGGCCTCGTTCTGGAAGTGGTTCAAGAGTTCACCTACCTAGGCTCAACTATCACCAGTAACCTGTCTCTCGATGCAGAAATCAACAAGCACATGGGAAAGGCATCTGCTGCTATGTCCAGACTGGCCAAGAAAGTGTGGGACAAATCTTTAAGCAAACTGTCACCTCTTCCCTGGTGGTCTAGTGGTTAGAACATAGAACATACAGCACAGAACAGGCCCTTCGGCCCACAATGTTGTGCCGATCCTTTGTCCTCTGTCAAGGACAATTTAATCTATACCCCATCATTCTCCGCTTTCGGATTCGGCGCTTTCTCCGCCGCGGCCCGGGTTCGATTCCCGGTCAGGGAAGTGTGTCTTATGCATTGGGGCAATGGAACTGAGTGCATTGCTCTTAAGTGAAAAAGTAGTCTGAAAAACTGACACAATCCTTGTCTTTATAAATCGAAGCAGAGTGCACAAAGGCAATGAGGTTCGATGAATCACTAGTTAGATCTGGATTTTGCTGAAGAGAGATCCTATTTGACAAATCTTGTAGAATTTTTTTGAGTATGTAACCAGTAGGGTAGATAAAGTGGAATCAGTAGATGATGTATACCTGGATTTTCAAAAGGCATTCGATAAGGTGCCACATAAAAGATTAATAGGCAAGAGATAAGGACTCACGGTGTTGGGTTAATATATTAGCGTGGATAGAGGATTGGCTAACAGACAAAAAGCAAAGAGTGTGAGCATAAATGGCAGGCAGTGAATTGTGCAATGAATTTGGCCTAACCATCAGTCTCAAGAAAACGAACATCATGGGACAGGACGTCAGAAATGCTCCATCCATCAATATCGGCGGCCGCGCTCTGGAAGTGGTTCAAGAGCTCGCCTACCTAGGCTTAACTATCACCAGTAACCTGTCTCTCGATGCAGAAATCAACAAGCGCATGGGAAAGGCATCTGCTGCTATGTCCAGACTGGCCAAGAAAGTGTGGGAAAATGGCGCACTGACACGGAACACAAAAGTCCGAGTGTATCAAGACTGTGTCCTCAGTACCTTGCTCTACGGAGGCAGACAGGCCTCGGTTCAACATCTGATCTGAAAGCCAGCACTCCCTCAGCACTGCACTGCAGTGTCGGCCTTGATTTTTGTGCTCAAGCCTGGAGTGAGACTTGAGCCCAAAAACATATGACTTAAAGACAAGGGTGCTATCAACTAAGCCACAGTGATGCAATCTGAGTCACATTTATAAATACTCACAGACTTGGTAAGTGATCTGATCTCACTAAACTATGACACAAGCTGTGTCTATTTGAGTTACATTTGTACAAACGCACTCACTTGGAAACTGATCAGATCTTACTAAACTATGACACAAGAATATTCCATTGTCACTCCTGCTCAGACTGTACCTTCTATCTACACCAGCCTCTCTGCACAAGATCAACAGAAAAGACTGATGGCGTTATTGTCCACAGCAAAAGCACACAGTGGCACAAGCATCTGGTAATTCCTATTAAAATGCAAAGCAGAGCAGAACAACAGTGTCTTGGTCTGTTACAGACTTATTGATTGAGATTGATTTTCAACAACTCCATTATCACAATGTGTGGAAGGTAGGAAATGGAACTTCATCTTTATTATATTACAACTCATATGGTAGCAGAATCTCATCTTCACTTCCCCAGATTCAATAAAGATTCACTGAGACTTTATGTCGAATGGCTGCCGGATTACCCACAACCCCATGTGCTTCAGAAACTGCTCTATATGCGCAGGTGGCAGGAAGGTTGAGAGAACGGCAAATAAAGCATACAGTATCCTTGACTTTATTAGCAGGGGAACAGAGTACAAGAGCAAGGATGTTATGTTGAACTTGAACAAGACACGAGTTCGGCCTCAGCTGGAGTATTGCTTCCAGTTCTGGGCGCCGCATTTAAAGAACGTTGTGAAAGCATTGGAGAGATTGCAGAAAACAATGGTTCCAGGATGAGGAACTTCAATTATGGTGATAGATTGGGGCTATTTTCCTTGAAGAAGACAAGGCTGAGAGGTAATTTGACAAAAGTATTCAATATCATGTGGGCTCGGGACAATGTTTGTGGAGAGAAACTGTTCCCACTCCCTTAAAGAATCGAGAGGGGGCAGATTTAAAGCAAAAAAAAAAGCAATGGCAACATGAGGAAAACCTTTTTCACGCAGTGAGTGGTTCAGGTCTGGAATGCACTGCCTGAGAGTGAGGTGGAGGCAAGTTCAATTGGAGCATTCAAAAGGGAAACATTCAGGCTTGGGGCCGCGCTCTGTATTTATAAACCCCGCCCCCTGGGGGGTGGGGGGGGGTGGGGGCGTCAGTCACCCGATCCCACCTTTCACCTGTCAGCTCACAATGCCCGGGGAATTGACGGGGCTCCGGACCAATAGAAAGAGGGGGCGAAGCTGGAGGACGAATGAGGGACCCTCTTGGTCAATGCGGTAAGTCACGCCACTCGAACTCTCCGACTGGTTTCGGGGGCGGGGGGTTCCTGTCCCGCCCCTGCACTTTCTATTGGTCCGCGGCTGGTGTCAATCAGCCGGGTGGGCGGTGTAAGTTGAGCATGCGCGGCCGGCAGGGGCTGAGGCAGAGAGCGCGGTGACAGCAGCTGGGTTAATAAAACCAAGATGTATTTTGGAAGGAAGATTGAGGAAAGGCAAAATGATCTTCTGTGGTATCTGAGTGCTTTACAGGTATATGTAGACAAATCTTTAAATATACTGTCGACTCTTCCCTGGTGGTCTAGTGGTTAGGATTTGGTGCTCTCACCGCCGCGGCCCGGGTTCGATTCCCGGTCAGGGAAGTGTGTTTTATGCAATTGGGCAATGGAACTGAGTGCATTGCTCTTCAGTGATAAAGCTGTCCAAAAAGCCTACACAATCCTTGTCTTTTTCAATCGAAGCAGAGGGTACAAAGGCAATGAGGTTATATGAGCCTCTGTGAATCACTAGTTAGATCTGGATTTTGCTGAAGAGAGATCCTGTTTGACAAATCTTGTAGAATTTTTTTGAGTATGTAACCAGTAGGGTAGATAAAGTGGAATCAGTAGATGTTGTATACCTGGATTTTCAAAAGGCACTCGATAAGGCACCACATAAAAGATTAATAGGCAAGAGCTAAGGACTCATGGTGTTGGGTTAATATATTAGCGTGGATAGAGGATTGGCTAACAGACAAAAAGCAAAGAGTGTGAGCATAAATGGCAGGCAGTGAATTGTGCAATGAATTTGGCCTAGCCATCAGCCTCAAGAAAACGAACATCATGGGACAGGACGTCAGAAATGCTCCATCCATCAATATCGGCGGCCTCGTTCTGGAAGTGGTTCAAGAGTTCACCTACCTAGGCTCAACTATCACCAGTAACCTGTCTCTCGATGCAGAAATCAACAAGCACATGGGAAAGGCATCTGCTGCTATGTCCAGACTGGCCAAGAAAGTGTGGGACAAATCTTTGAGCAAACTGTCACCTCTTCCCTGGTGGTCTAGTGGTTAGGATTCGGCGCTTTCACCGCTGCGGCCCGGGTTCGATTCCCGGTCAGGGAAGTGTGTCTTATGCATTGGGGCAATGGAACTGAGTGCATTGCTCTTAAGTGAAAAAGTAGTCTGAAAAACTGACACAATCCTTGTCTTTATAAATCGAAGCAGAGTGCACAAAGGCAATGAGGTTCGATGAATCACTAGTTAGATCTGGATTTTGCTGAAGAGAGATCCTATTTGACAAATCTTGTAGAATTTTTTTGAGTATGTAACCAGTAGGGTAGATAAAGTGGAATCAGTAGATGATGTATACCTGGATTTTCAAAAGGCATTCGATAAGGTGCCACATAAAAGATTAATAGGCAAGAGATAAGGACTCACGGTGTTGGGTTAATATATTAGCGTGGATAGAGGATTGGCTAACAGACAAAAAGCAAAGAGTGTGAGCATAAATGGCAGGCAGTGAATTGTGCAATGAATTTGGCCTAACCATCAGTCTCAAGAAAACGAACATCATGGGACAGGACGTCAGAAATGCTCCATCCATCAATATCGGCGGCCGCGCTCTGGAAGTGGTTCAAGAGTTCGCCTACCTAGGCTTAACTATCACCAGTAACCTGTCTCTCGATGCAGAAATCAACAAGCGCATGGGAAAGGCATCTGCTGCTATGTCCAGACTGGCCAAGAAAGTGTGGGAAAATGGCGCACTGACACGGAACACAAAAGTCCGAGTGTATCAAGACTGTGTCCTCAGTACCTTGCTCTACGGAGGCAGACAGGCCTCGGTTCAACATCTGATCTGAAAGCCAGCACTCCCTCAGCACTGCATTGCAGTGTCGGCCTTGATTTTTGTGCTCAAGCCTGGAGTGAGACTTGAGCCCAAAAACATATGACTTAAAGACAAGGGTGCTATCAACTAAGCCACAGTGATGCAATCTGAGTCACATTTATAAATACTCACAGACTTGGTAAGTGATCTGATCTCACTAAACTATGACACAAGCTGTGTCTATTTGAGTTACATTTGTACAAACGCACTCACTTGGAAACTGATCAGATCTTACTAAACTATGACACAAGAATATTCCATTGTCACTCCTGCTCAGACTGTACCTTCTATCTACACCAGCCTCTCTGCACAAGATCAACAGAAAAGACTGATGGCGTTATTGTCCACAGCAAAAGCACACAGTGGCACAAGCATCTGGTAATTCCTATTAAAATGCAAAGCAGAGCAGAACAACAGTGTCTTGGTCTGTTACAGACTTATTGATTGAGATTGATTTTCAACAACTCCATTATCACAATGTGTGGAAGGTAGGAAATGGAACTTCATCTTTATTATATTACAACTCATATGGTAGCAGAATCTCATCTTCACTTCCCCAGATTCAATAAAGATTCACTGAGACTTTATGTCGAATGGCTGCCGGATTACCCACAACCCCATGTGCTTCAGAAACTGCTCTATATGCGCAGGTGGCAGGAAGGTTGAGAGAACGGCAAATAAAGCATACAGTATCCTTGACTTTATTAGCAGGGGAACAGAGTACAAGAGCAAGGATGTTATGTTGAACTTGAACAAGACACGAGTTCGGCCTCAGCTGGAGTATTGCTTCCAGTTCTGGGCGCCGCATTTAAAGAACGTTGTGAAAGCATTGGAGAGATTGCAGAAAACAATGGTTCCAGGATGAGGAACTTCAATTATGGTGATAGATTGGGGCTATTTTCCTTGAAGAAGACAAGGCTGAGAGGTAATTTGACAAAAGTATTCAATATCATGTGGGCTCGGGACAATGTTTGTGGAGAGAAACTGTTCCCACTCCCTTAAAGAATCGAGAGGGGGCAGATTTAAAGCAAAAAAAAAAGCAATGGCAACATGAGGAAAACCTTTTTCACGCAGTGAGTGGTTCAGGTCTGGAATGCACTGCCTGAGAGTGAGGTGGAGGCAAGTTCAATTGGAGCATTCAAAAGGGAAACATTCAGGCTTGGGGCCGCGCTCTGTATTTATAAACCCCGCCCCCTGGGGGGTGGGGGGGGGTGGGGGCGTCAGTCACCCGCTCCCACCTTTCACCTGTCAGCTCACAATGCCCGGGGAATTGACGGGGCTCCGGACCAATAGAAAGAGGGGGCGAAGCTGGAGGACGAATGAGGGACCCTCTTGGTCAATGCGGTAAGTCACGCCACTCGAACTCTCCGACTGGTTTCGGGGGCGGGGGGTTCCTGTCCCGCCCCTGCACTTTCTATTGGTCCGCGGCTGGTGTCAATCAGCCGGGTGGGCGGTGTAAGTTGAGCATGCGCGGCCGGCAGGGGCTGAGGCAGAGAGCGCGGTGACAGCAGCTGGGTTAATAAAACCAAGATGTATTTTGGAAGGAAGATTGAGGAAAGGCAAAATGATCTTCTGTGGTATCTGAGTGCTTTACAGGTATATGTAGACAAATCTTTAAATATACTGTCGACTCTTCCCTGGTGGTCTAGTGGTTAGGATTTGGCGCTCTCACCGCCGCGGCCCGGGTTCGATTCCCGGTCAGGGAAGTGTGTTTTATGCAATTGGGCAATGGAACTGAGTGCATTGCTCTTCAGTGATAAAGCTGTCCAAAAAGCCTACACAATCCTTGTCTTTTTCAATCGAAGCAGAGGGTACAAAGGCAATGAGGTTATATGAGCCTCTGTGAATCACTAGTTAGATCTGGATTTTGCTGAAGAGAGATCCTGTTTGACAAATCTTGTAGAATTTTTTTGAGTATGTAACCAGTAGGGTAGATAAAGTGGAATCAGTAGATGTTGTATACCTGGATTTTCAAAAGGCACTCGATAAGGCACCACATAAAAGATTAATAGGCAAGAGCTAAGGACTCATGGTGTTGGGTTAATATATTAGCGTGGATAGAGGATTGGCTAACAGACAAAAAGCAAAGAGTGTGAGCATAAATGGCAGGCAGTGAATTGTGCAATGAATTTGGCCTAGCCATCAGCCTCAAGAAAACGAACATCATGGGACAGGACGTCAGAAATGCTCCATCCATCAATATCGGCGGCCTCGTTCTGGAAGTGGTTCAAGAGTTCACCTACCTAGGCTCAACTATCACCAGTAACCTGTCTCTCGATGCAGAAATCAACAAGCACATGGGAAAGGCATCTGCTGCTATGTCCAGACTGGCCAAGAAAGTGTGGGACAAATCTTTAAGCAAACTGTCACCTCTTCCCTGGTGGTCTAGTGGTTAGGCTTCGGCGCTTTCACCGCCGCGGCCCGGGTTCGATTCCCGGTCAGGGAAGTGTGTCTTATGCATTGGGGCAATGGAACTGAGTGCATTGCTCTTAAGTGAAAAAGTAGTCTGAAAAACTGACACAATCCTTGTCTTTATAAATCGAAGCAGAGTGCACAAAGGCAATGAGGTTCGATGAATCACTAGTTAGATCTGGATTTTGCTGAAGAGAGATCCTATTTGACAAATCTTGTAGAATTTTTTTGAGTATGTAACCAGTAGGGTAGATAAAGTGGAATCAGTAGATGATGTATACCTGGATTTTCAAAAGGCATTCGATAAGGTGCCACATAAAAGATTAATAGGCAAGAGATAAGGACTCACGGTGTTGGGTTAATATATTAGCGTGGATAGAGGATTGGCTAACAGACAAAAAGCAAAGAGTGTGAGCATAAATGGCAGGCAGTGAATTGTGCAATGAATTTGGCCTAACCATCAGTCTCAAGAAAACGAACATCATGGGACAGGACGTCAGAAATGCTCCATCCATCAATATCGGCGGCCGCGCTCTGGAAGTGGTTCAAGAGTTCGCCTACCTAGGCTTAACTATCACCAGTAACCTGTCTCTCGATGCAGAAATCAACAAGCGCATGGGAAAGGCATCTGCTGCTATGTCCAGACTGGCCAAGAAAGTGTGGGAAAATGGCGCACTGACACGGAACACAAAAGTCCGAGTGTATCAAGACTGTGTCCTCAGTACCTTGCTCTACGGAGGCAGACAGGCCTCGGTTCAACATCTGATCTGAAAGCCAGCACTCCCTCAGCACTGCACTGCAGTGTCGGCCTTGATTTTTGTGCTCAAGCCTGGAGTGAGACTTGAGCCCAAAAACATATGACTTAAAGACAAGGGTGCTATCAACTAAGCCACAGTGATGCAATCTGAGTCACATTTATAAATACTCACAGACTTGGTAAGTGATCTGATCTCACTAAACTATGACACAAGCTGTGTCTATTTGAGTTACATTTGTACAAACGCACTCACTTGGAAACTGATCAGATCTTACTAAACTATGACACAAGAATATTCCATTGTCACTCCTGCTCAGACTGTACCTTCTATCTACACCAGCCTCTCTGCACAAGATCAACAGAAAAGACTGATGGCGTTATTGTCCACAGCAAAAGCACACAGTGGCACAAGCATCTGGTAATTCCTATTAAAATGCAAAGCAGAGCAGAACAACAGTGTCTTGGTCTGTTACAGACTTATTGATTGAGATTGATTTTCAACAACTCCATTATCACAATGTGTGGAAGGTAGGAAATGGAACTTCATCTTTATTATATTACAACTCATATGGTAGCAGAATCTCATCTTCACTTCCCCAGATTCAATAAAGATTCACTGAGACTTTATGTCGAATGGCTGCCGGATTACCCACAACCCCATGTGCTTCAGAAACTGCTCTATATGCGCAGGTGGCAGGAAGGTTGAGAGAACGGCAAATAAAGCATACAGTATCCTTGACTTTATTAGCAGGGGAACAGAGTACAAGAGCAAGGATGTTATGTTGAACTTGAACAAGACACGAGTTCGGCCTCAGCTGGAGTATTGCTTCCAGTTCTGGGCGCCGCATTTAAAGAACGTTGTGAAAGCATTGGAGAGATTGCAGAAAACAATGGTTCCAGGATGAGGAACTTCAATTATGGTGATAGATTGGGGCTATTTTCCTTGAAGAAGACAAGGCTGAGAGGTAATTTGACAAAAGTATTCAATATCATGTGGGCTCGGGACAATGTTTGTGGAGAGAAACTGTTCCCACTCCCTTAAAGAATCGAGAGGGGGCAGATTTAAAGCAAAAAAAAAAGCAATGGCAACATGAGGAAAACCTTTTTCACGCAGTGAGTGGTTCAGGTCTGGAATGCACTGCCTGAGAGTGAGGTGGAGGCAAGTTCAATTGGAGCATTCAAAAGGGAAACATTCAGGCTTGGGGCCGCGCTCTGTATTTATAAACCCCGCCCCCTGGGGGGTGGGGGGGGGGTGGGGGCGTCAGTCACCCGCTCCCACCTTTCACCTGTCAGCTCACAATGCCCGGGGAATTGACGGGGCTCCGGACCAATAGAAAGAGGGGGCGAAGCTGGAGGACGAATGAGGGACCCTCTTGGTCAATGCGGTAAGTCACGCCACTCGAACTCTCCGACTGGTTTCGGGGGCGGGGGGTTCCTGTCCCGCCCCTGCACTTTCTATTGGTCCGCGGCTGGTGTCAATCAGCCGGGTGGGCGGTGTAAGTTGAGCATGCGCGGCCGGCAGGGGCTGAGGCAGAGAGCGCGGTGACAGCAGCTGGGTTAATAAAACCAAGATGTATTTTGGAAGGAAGATTGAGGAAAGGCAAAATGATCTTCTGTGGTATCTGAGTGCTTTACAGGTATATGTAGACAAATGTTTAAATATACTGTCGACTCTTCCCTGGTGGTCTAGTGGTTAGGATTTGGCGCTCTCACCGCCGCGGCCCGGGTTCGATTCCCGGTCAGGGAAGTGTGTTTTATGCAATTGGGCAATGGAACTGAGTGCATTGCTCTTCAGTGATAAAGCTGTCCAAAAAGCCTACACAATCCTTGTCTTTTTCAATCGAAGCAGAGGGTACAAAGGCAATGAGGTTATATGAGCCTCTGTGAATCACTAGTTAGATCTGGATTTTGCTGAAGAGAGATCCTGTTTGACAAATCTTGTAGAATTTTTTTGAGTATGTAACCAGTAGGGTAGATAAAGTGGAATCAGTAGATGTTGTATACCTGGATTTTCAAAAGGCACTCGATAAGGCACCACATAAAAGATTAATAGGCAAGAGCTAAGGACTCATGGTGTTGGGTTAATATATTAGCGTGGATAGAGGATTGGCTAACAGACAAAAAGCAAAGAGTGTGAGCATAAATGGCAGGCAGTGAATTGTGCAATGAATTTGGCCTAGCCATCAGCCTCAAGAAAACGAACATCATGGGACAGGACGTCAGAAATGCTCCATCCATCAATATCGGCGGCCTCGTTCTGGAAGTGGTTCAAGAGTTCACCTACCTAGGCTCAACTATCACCAGTAACCTGTCTCTCGATGCAGAAATCAACAAGCACATGGGAAAGGCATCTGCTGCTATGTCCAGACTGGCCAAGAAAGTGTGGGACAAATCTTCAAGCAAACTGTCACCTCTTCCCTGGTGGTCTAGTGGTTAGGATTCGGCGCTTTCACCGCCGCGGCGCGGGTTCGATTCCCGGTCAGGGAAGTGTGTCTTATGCAGTGGGGCAATGGAACTGAGTGCATTGCTCTTAAGTGAAAAAGTAGTCTGAAAAACTGACACAATCCTTGTCTTTATAAATCGAAGCAGAGTGCACAAAGGCAATGAGGTTCGATGAATCACTAGTTAGATCTGGATTTTGCTGAAGAGAGATCCTATTTGACAAATCTTGTAGAATTTTTTTGAGTATGTAACCAGTAGGGTAGATAAAGTGGAATCAGTAGATGATGTATACCTGGATTTTCAAAAGGCATTCGATAAGGTGCCACATAAAAGATTAATAGGCAAGAGATAAGGACTCACGGTGTTGGGTTAATATATTAGCGTGGATAGAGGATTGGCTAACAGACAAAAAGCAAAGAGTGTGAGCATAAATGGCAGGCAGTGAATTGTGCAATGAATTTGGCCTAACCATCAGTCTCAAGAAAACGAACATCATGGGACAGGACGTCAGAAATGCTCCATCCATCAATATCGGCGGCCGCGCTCTGGAAGTGGTTCAAGAGTTCGCCTACCTAGGCTTAACTATCACCAGTAACCTGTCTCTCGATGCAGAAATCAACAAGCGCATGGGAAAGGCATCTGCTGCTATGTCCAGACTGGCCAAGAAAGTGTGGGAAAATGGCGCACTGACACGGAACACAAAAGTCCGAGTGTATCAAGACTGTGTCCTCAGTACCTTGCTCTACGGAGGCAGACAGGCCTCGGTTCAACATCTGATCTGAAAGCCAGCACTCCCTCAGCACTGCACTGCAGTGTCGGCCTTGATTTTTGTGCTCAAGCCTGGAGTGAGACTTGAGCCCAAAAACATATGACTTAAAGACAAGGGTGCTATCAACTAAGCCACAGTGATGCAATCTGAGTCACATTTATAAATACTCACAGACTTGGTAAGTGATCTGATCTCACTAAACTATGACACAAGCTGTGTCTATTTGAGTTACATTTGTACAAACGCACTCACTTGGAAACTGATCAGATCTTACTAAACTATGACACAAGAATATTCCATTGTCACTCCTGCTCAGACTGTACCTTCTATCTACACCAGCCTCTCTGCACAAGATCAACAGAAAAGACTGATGGCGTTATTGTCCACAGCAAAAGCACACAGTGGCACAAGCATCTGGTAATTCCTATTAAAATGCAAAGCAGAGCAGAACAACAGTGTCTTGGTCTGTTACAGACTTATTGATTGAGATTGATTTTCAACAACTCCATTATCACAATGTGTGGAAGGTAGGAAATGGAACTTCATCTTTATTATATTACAACTCATATGGTAGCAGAATCTCATCTTCACTTCCCCAGATTCAATAAAGATTCACTGAGACTTTATGTCGAATGGCTGCCGGATTACCCACAACCCCATGTGCTTCAGAAACTGCTCTATATGCGCAGGTGGCAGGAAGGTTGAGAGAACGGCAAATAAAGCATACAGTATCCTTGACTTTATTAGCAGGGGAACAGAGTACAAGAGCAAGGATGTTATGTTGAACTTGAACAAGACACGAGTTCGGCCTCAGCTGGAGTATTGCTTCCAGTTCTGGGCGCCGCATTTAAAGAACGTTGTGAAAGCATTGGAGAGATTGCAGAAAACAATGGTTCCAGGATGAGGAACTTCAATTATGGTGATAGATTGGGGCTATTTTCCTTGAAGAAGACAAGGCTGAGAGGTAATTTGACAAAAGTATTCAATATCATGTGGGCTCGGGACAATGTTTGTGGAGAGAAACTGTTCCCACTCCCTTAAAGAATCGAGAGGGGGCAGATTTAAAGCAAAAAAAAAAAGCAATGGCAACATGAGGAAAACCTTTTTCACGCAGTGAGTGGTTCAGGTCTGGAATGCACTGCCTGAGAGTGAGGTGGAGGCAAGTTCAATTGGAGCATTCAAAAGGGAAACATTCAGGCTTGGGGCCGCGCTCTGTATTTATAAACCCCGCCCCCTGGGGGGTGGGGGGGGGTGGGGGCGTCAGTCACCCGCTCCCACCTTTCACCTGTCAGCTCACAATGCCCGGGGAATTGACGGGGCTCCGGACCAATAGAAAGAGGGGGCGAAGCTGGAGGACGAATGAGGGACCCTCTTGGTCAATGCGGTAAGTCACGCCACTCGAACTCTCCGACTGGTTTCGGGGGCGGGGGGTTCCTGTCCCGCCCCTGCACTTTCTATTGGTCCGCGGCTGGTGTCAATCAGCCGGGTGGGCGGTGTAAGTTGAGCATGCGCGGCCGGCAGGGGCTGAGGCAGAGAGCGCGGTGACAGCAGCTGGGTTAATAAAACCAAGATGTATTTTGGAAGGAAGATTGAGGAAAGGCAAAATGATCTTCTGTGGTATCTGAGTGCTTTACAGGTATATGTAGACAAATGTTTAAATATACTGTCGACTCTTCCCTGGTGGTCTAGTGGTTAGGATTTGGCGCTCTCACCGCCGCGGCCCGGGTTCGATTCCCGGTCAGGGAAGTGTGTTTTATGCAATTGGGCAATGGAACTGAGTGCATTGCTCTTCAGTGATAAAGCTGTCCAAAAAGCCTACACAATCCTTGTCTTTTTCAATCGAAGCAGAGGGTACAAAGGCAATGAGGTTATATGAGCCTCTGTGAATCACTAGTTAGATCTGGATTTTGCTGAAGAGAGATCCTGTTTGACAAATCTTGTAGAATTTTTTTGAGTATGTAACCAGTAGGGTAGATAAAGTGGAATCAGTAGATGTTGTATACCTGGATTTTCAAAAGGCACTCGATAAGGCACCACATAAAAGATTAATAGGCAAGAGCTAAGGACTCATGGTGTTGGGTTAATATATTAGCGTGGATAGAGGATTGGCTAACAGACAAAAAGCAAAGAGTGTGAGCATAAATGGCAGGCAGTGAATTGTGCAATGAATTTGGCCTAGCCATCAGCCTCAAGAAAACGAACATCATGGGACAGGACGTCAGAAATGCTCCATCCATCAATATCGGCGGCCTCGTTCTGGAAGTGGTTCAAGAGTTCACCTACCTAGGCTCAACTATCACCAGTAACCTGTCTCTCGATGCAGAAATCAACAAGCACATGGGAAAGGCATCTGCTGCTATGTCCAGACTGGCCAAGAAAGTGTGGGACAAATCTTTAAGCAAGCTCTCACCTCTTCCCTGGTGGCCTAGTGGTTAGGATTCGGCGCTTTCACCGCCGCGGCCCGGGTTCGATTCCCGGTCAGGGAAGTGTGTCTTATGCATTGGGGCAATGGAACTGAGTGCATTGCTCTTAAGTGAAAAAGTAGTCTGAAAAACTGACACAATCCTTGTCTTTATAAATCGAAGCAGAGTGCACAAAGGCAATGAGGTTCGATGAATCACTAGTTAGATCTGGATTTTGCTGAAGAGAGATCCTATTTGACAAATCTTGTAGAATTTTTTTGAGTATGTAACCAGTAGGGTAGATAAAGTGGAATCAGTAGATGATGTATACCTGGATTTTCAAAAGGCATTCGATAAGGTGCCACATAAAAGATTAATAGGCAAGAGATAAGGACTCACGGTGTTGGGTTAATATATTAGCGTGGATAGAGGATTGGCTAACAGACAAAAAGCAAAGAGTGTGAGCATAAATGGCAGGCAGTGAATTGTGCAATGAATTTGGCCTAACCATCAGTCTCAAGAAAACGAACATCATGGGACAGGACGTCAGAAATGCTCCATCCATCAATATCGGCGGCCGCGCTCTGGAAGTGGTTCAAGAGTTCGCCTACCTAGGCTTAACTATCACCAGTAACCTGTCTCTCGATGCAGAAATCAACAAGCGCATGGGAAAGGCATCTGCTGCTATGTCCAGACTGGCCAAGAAAGTGTGGGAAAATGGCGCACTGACACGGAACACAAAAGTCCGAGTGTATCAAGACTGTGTCCTCAGTACCTTGCTCTACGGAGGCAGACAGGCCTCGGTTCAACATCTGATCTGAAAGCCAGCACTCCCTCAGCACTGCACTGCAGTGTCGGCCTTGATTTTTGTGCTCAAGCCTGGAGTGAGACTTGAGCCCAAAAACATATGACTTAAAGACAAGGGTGCTATCAACTAAGCCACAGTGATGCAATCTGAGTCACATTTATAAATACTCACAGACTTGGTAAGTGATCTGATCTCACTAAACTATGACACAAGCTGTGTCTATTTGAGTTACATTTGTACAAACGCACTCACTTGGAAACTGATCAGATCTTACTAAACTATGACACAAGAATATTCCATTGTCACTCCTGCTCAGACTGTACCTTCTATCTACACCAGCCTCTCTGCACAAGATCAACAGAAAAGACTGATGGCGTTATTGTCCACAGCAAAAGCACACAGTGGCACAAGCATCTGGTAATTCCTATTAAAATGCAAAGCAGAGCAGAACAACAGTGTCTTGGTCTGTTACAGACTTATTGATTGAGATTGATTTTCAACAACTCCATTATCACAATGTGTGGAAGGTAGGAAATGGAACTTCATCTTTATTATATTACAACTCATATGGTAGCAGAATCTCATCTTCACTTCCCCAGATTCAATAAAGATTCACTGAGACTTTATGTCGAATGGCTGCCGGATTACCCACAACCCCATGTGCTTCAGAAACTGCTCTATATGCGCAGGTGGCAGGAAGGTTGAGAGAACGGCAAATAAAGCATACAGTATCCTTGACTTTATTAGCAGGGGAACAGAGTACAAGAGCAAGGATGTTATGTTGAACTTGAACAAGACACGAGTTCGGCCTCAGCTGGAGTATTGCTTCCAGTTCTGGGCGCCGCATTTAAAGAACGTTGTGAAAGCATTGGAGAGATTGCAGAAAACAATGGTTCCAGGATGAGGAACTTCAATTATGGTGATAGATTGGGGCTATTTTCCTTGAAGAAGACAAGGCTGAGAGGTAATTTGACAAAAGTATTCAATATCATGTGGGCTCGGGACAATGTTTGTGGAGAGAAACTGTTCCCACTCCCTTAAAGAATCGAGAGGGGGCAGATTTAAAGCAAAAAAAAAAGCAATGGCAACATGAGGAAAACCTTTTTCACGCAGTGAGTGGTTCAGGTCTGGAATGCACTGCCTGAGAGTGAGGTGGAGGCAAGTTCAATTGGAGCATTCAAAAGGGAAACATTCAGGCTTGGGGCCGCGCTCTGTATTTATAAACCCCGCCCCCTGGGGGGGGGGGGGGGGTGGTGGGGGCGTCAGTCACCCGCTCCCACCTTTCACCTGTCAGCTCACAATGCCCGGGGAATTGACGGGGCTCCGGACCAATAGAAAGAGGGGGCGAAGCTGGAGGACGAATGAGGGACCCTCTTGGTCAATGCGGTAAGTCACGCCACTCGAACTCTCCGACTGGTTTCGGGGGCGGGGGGTTCCTGTCCCGCCCCTGCACTTTCTATTGGTCCGCGGCTGGTGTCAATCAGCCGGGTGGGCGGTGTAAGTTGAGCATGCGCGGCCGGCAGGGGCTGAGGCAGAGAGCGCGGTGACAGCAGCTGGGTTAATAAAACCAAGATGTATTTTGGAAGGAAGATTGAGGAAAGGCAAAATGATCTTCTGTGGTATCTGAGTGCTTTACAGGTATATGTAGACAAATCTTTAAATATACTGTCGACTCTTCCCTGGTGGTCTAGTGGTTAGGATTTGGCGCTCTCACCGCCGCGGCCCGGGTTCGATTCCCGGTCAGGGAAGTGTGTTTTATGCAATTGGGCAATGGAACTGAGTGCATTGCTCTTCAGTGATAAAGCTGTCCAAAAAGCCTACACAATCCTTGTCTTTTTCAATCGAAGCAGAGGGTACAAAGGCAATGAGGTTATATGAGCCTCTGTGAATCACTAGTTAGATCTGGATTTTGCTGAAGAGAGATCCTGTTTGACAAATCTTGTAGAATTTTTTTGAGTATGTAACCAGTAGGGTAGATAAAGTGGAATCAGTAGATGTTGTATACCTGGATTTTCAAAAGGCACTCGATAAGGCACCACATAAAAGATTAATAGGCAAGAGCTAAGGACTCATGGTGTTGGGTTAATATATTAGCGTGGATAGAGGATTGGCTAACAGACAAAAAGCAAAGAGTGTGAGCATAAATGGCAGGCAGTGAATTGTGCAATGAATTTGGCCTAGCCATCAGCCTCAAGAAAACGAACATCATGGGACAGGACGTCAGAAATGCTCCATCCATCAATATCGGCGGCCTCGTTCTGGAAGTGGTTCAAGAGTTCACCTACCTAGGCTCAACTATCACCAGTAACCTGTCTCTCGATGCAGAAATCAACAAGCACATGGGAAAGGCATCTGCTGCTATGTCCAGACTGGCCAAGAAAGTGTGGGACAAATCTTTGAGCAAACTGTCACCTCTTCCCTGGTGGTCTAGTGGTTAGGATTCGGCGCTTTCACCGCTGCGGCCCGGGTTCGATTCCCGGTCAGGGAAGTGTGTCTTATGCATTGGGGCAATGGAACTGAGTGCATTGCTCTTAAGTGAAAAAGTCGTCTGAAAAACTGACACAATCCTTGTCTTTATAAATCGAAGCAGAGTGCACAAAGGCAATGAGGTTCGATGAATCACTAGTTAGATCTGGATTTTGCTGAAGAGAGATCCTATTTGACAAATCTTGTAGAATTTTTTTGAGTATGTAACCAGTAGGGTAGATAAAGTGGAATCAGTAGATGATGTATACCTGGATTTTCAAAAGGCATTCGATAAGGTGCCACATAAAAGATTAATAGGCAAGAGATAAGGACTCACGGTGTTGGGTTAATATATTAGCGTGGATAGAGGATTGGCTAACAGACAAAAAGCAAAGAGTGTGAGCATAAATGGCAGGCAGTGAATTGTGCAATGAATTTGGCCTAACCATCAGTCTCAAGAAAACGAACATCATGGGACAGGACGTCAGAAATGCTCCATCCATCAATATCGGCGGCCGCGCTCTGGAAGTGGTTCAAGAGTTCGCCTACCTAGGCTTAACTATCACCAGTAACCTGTCTCTCGATGCAGAAATCAACAAGCGCATGGGAAAGGCATCTGCTGCTATGTCCAGACTGGCCAAGAAAGTGTGGGAAAATGGCGCACTGACACGGAACACAAAAGTCCGAGTGTATCAAGACTGTGTCCTCAGTACCTTGCTCTACGGAGGCAGACAGGCCTCGGTTCAACATCTGATCTGAAAGCCAGCACTCCCTCAGCACTGCACTGCAGTGTCGGCCTTGATTTTTGTGCTCAAGCCTGGAGTGAGACTTGAGCCCAAAAACATATGACTTAAAGACAAGGGTGCTATCAACTAAGCCACAGTGATGCAATCTGAGTCACATTTATAAATACTCACAGACTTGGTAAGTGATCTGATCTCACTAAACTATGACACAAGCTGTGTCTATTTGAGTTACATTTGTACAAACGCACTCACTTGGAAACTGATCAGATCTTACTAAACTATGACACAAGAATATTCCATTGTCACTCCTGCTCAGACTGTACCTTCTATCTACACCAGCCTCTCTGCACAAGATCAACAGAAAAGACTGATGGCGTTATTGTCCACAGCAAAAGCACACAGTGGCACAAGCATCTGGTAATTCCTATTAAAATGCAAAGCAGAGCAGAACAACAGTGTCTTGGTCTGTTACAGACTTATTGATTGAGATTGATTTTCAACAACTCCATTATCACAATGTGTGGAAGGTAGGAAATGGAACTTCATCTTTATTATATTACAACTCATATGGTAGCAGAATCTCATCTTCACTTCCCCAGATTCAATAAAGATTCACTGAGACTTTATGTCGAATGGCTGCCGGATTACCCACAACCCCATGTGCTTCAGAAACTGCTCTATATGCGCAGGTGGCAGGAAGGTTGAGAGAACGGCAAATAAAGCATACAGTATCCTTGACTTTATTAGCAGGGGAACAGAGTACAAGAGCAAGGATGTTATGTTGAACTTGAACAAGACACGAGTTCGGCCTCAGCTGGAGTATTGCTTCCAGTTCTGGGCGCCGCATTTAAAGAACGTTGTGAAAGCATTGGAGAGATTGCAGAAAACAATGGTTCCAGGATGAGGAACTTCAATTATGGTGATAGATTGGGGCTATTTTCCTTGAAGAAGACAAGGCTGAGAGGTAATTTGACAAAAGTATTCAATATCATGTGGGCTCGGGACAATGTTTGTGGAGAGAAACTGTTCCCACTCCCTTAAAGAATCGAGAGGGGGCAGATTTAAAGCAAAAAAAAAAGCAATGGCAACATGAGGAAAACCTTTTTCACGCAGTGAGTGGTTCAGGTCTGGAATGCACTGCCTGAGAGTGAGGTGGAGGCAAGTTCAATTGGAGCATTCAAAAGGGAAACATTCAGGCTTGGGGCCGCGCTCTGTATTTATAAACCCCGCCCCCTGGGGGGGGCGGGGGGGGGGGGGGTGGGGGCGTCAGTCACCCGCTCCCACCTTTCACCTGTCAGCTCACAATGCCCGGGGAATTGACGGGGCTCCGGACCAATAGAAAGAGGGGGCGAAGCTGGAGGACGAATGAGGGACCCTCTTGGTCAATGCGGTAAGTCACGCCACTCGAACTCTCCGACTAGTTTCGGG
Source organism: Heterodontus francisci (assembly GCF_036365525.1). Lineage (NCBI taxonomy): Eukaryota > Metazoa > Chordata > Chondrichthyes > Heterodontiformes > Heterodontidae > Heterodontus > Heterodontus francisci. Next base: position 9,617,300 of record NC_090404.1, read on the forward strand.
GGCGGGGGGTTCCTGTTCCTCCCCTGCACTTTCTATTGGTCCGCGGCTGGTGTCAATCAGCCGGGTGGGCGGTGTAAGTTGAGCATGCGCGGCCGGCAGGGGCTGAGGCAGAGAGCGCGGTGACAGCAGCTGGGTTAATAAAACCAAGATGTATTTTGGAAGGAAGATTGAGGAAAGGCAAAATGATCTTCTGTGGTATCTGAGTGCTTTACAGGTATATGTAGACAAATGTTTAAATATACTGTCGACTCTTCCCTGGTGGTCTAGTGGTTAGGATTTGGCGCTCTCACCGCCGCGGCCCGGGTTCGATTCCCGGTCAGGGAAGTGTGTTTTATGCAATTGGGCAATGGAACTGAGTGCATTGCTCTTCAGTGATAAAGCTGTCCAAAAAGCCTACACAATCCTTGTCTTTTTCAATCGAAGCAGAGGGTACAAAGGCAATGAGGTTATATGAGCCTCTGTGAATCACTAGTTAGATCTGGATTTTGCTGAAGAGAGATCCTGTTTGACAAATCTTGTAGAATTTTTTTGAGTATGTAACCAGTAGGGTAGATAAAGTGGAATCAGTAGATGTTGTATACCTGGATTTTCAAAAGGCACTCGATAAGGCACCACATAAAAGATTAATAGGCAAGAGCTAAGGACTCATGGTGTTGGGTTAATATATTAGCGTGGATAGAGGATTGGCTAACAGACAAAAAGCAAAGAGTGTGAGCATAAATGGCAGGCAGTGAATTGTGCAATGAATTTGGCCTAGCCATCAGCCTCAAGAAAACGAACATCATGGGACAGGACGTCAGAAATGCTCCATCCATCAATATCGGCGGCCTCGTTCTGGAAGTGGTTCAAGAGTTCACCTACCTAGGCTCAACTATCACCAGTAACCTGTCTCTCGATGCAGAAATCAACAAGCACATGGGAAAGGCATCTGCTGCTATGTCCAGACTGGCCAAGAAAGTGTGGGACAAATCTTTAAGCAAGCTCTCACCTCTTCCCTGGTGGCCTAGTGGTTAGGATTCGGCGCTTTCACCGCCGCGGCCCGGGTTCGATTCCCGGTCAGGGAAGTGTGTCTTATGCATTGGGGCAATGGAACTGAGTGCATTGCTCTTAAGTGAAAAAGTAGTCTGAAAAACTGACACAATCCTTGTCTTTATAAATCGAAGCAGAGTGCACAAAGGCAATGAGGTTCGATGAATCACTAGTTAGATCTGGATTTTGCTGAAGAGAGATCCTATTTGACAAATCTTGTAGAATTTTTTTGAGTATGTAACCAGTAGGGTAGATAAAGTGGAATCAGTAGATGATGTATACCTGGATTTTCAAAAGGCATTCGATAAGGTGCCACATAAAAGATTAATAGGCAAGAGATAAGGACTCACGGTGTTGGGTTAATATATTAGCGTGGATAGAGGATTGGCTAACAGACAAAAAGCAAAGAGTGTGAGCATAAATGGCAGGCAGTGAATTGTGCAATGAATTTGGCCTAACCATCAGTCTCAAGAAAACGAACATCATGGGACAGGACGTCAGAAATGCTCCATCCATCAATATCGGCGGCCGCGCTCTGGAAGTGGTTCAAGAGTTCGCCTACCTAGGCTTAACTATCACCAGTAACCTGTCTCTCGATGCAGAAATCAACAAGCGCATGGGAAAGGCATCTGCTGCTATGTCCAGACTGGCCAAGAAAGTGTGGGAAAATGGCGCACTGACACGGAACACAAAAGTCCGAGTGTATCAAGACTGTGTCCTCAGTACCTTGCTCTACGGAGGCAGACAGGCCTCGGTTCAACATCTGATCTGAAAGCCAGCACTCCCTCAGCACTGCACTGCAGTGTCGGCCTTGATTTTTGTGCTCAAGCCTGGAGTGAGACTTGAGCCCAAAAACATATGACTTAAAGACAAGGGTGCTATCAACTAAGCCACAGTGATGCAATCTGAGTCACATTTATAAATACTCACAGACTTGGTAAGTGATCTGATCTCACTAAACTATGACACAAGCTGTGTCTATTTGAGTTACATTTGTACAAACGCACTCACTTGGAAACTGATCAGATCTTACTAAACTATGACACAAGAATATTCCATTGTCACTCCTGCTCAGACTGTACCTTCTATCTACACCAGCCTCTCTGCACAAGATCAACAGAAAAGACTGATGGCGTTATTGTCCACAGCAAAAGCACACAGTGGCACAAGCATCTGGTAATTCCTATTAAAATGCAAAGCAGAGCAGAACAACAGTGTCTTGGTCTGTTACAGACTTATTGATTGAGATTGATTTTCAACAACTCCATTATCACAATGTGTGGAAGGTAGGAAATGGAACTTCATCTTTATTATATTACAACTCATATGGTAGCAGAATCTCATCTTCACTTCCCCAGATTCAATAAAGATTCACTGAGACTTTATGTCGAATGGCTGCCGGATTACCCACAACCCCATGTGCTTCAGAAACTGCTCTATATGCGCAGGTGGCAGGAAGGTTGAGAGAACGGCAAATAAAGCATACAGTATCCTTGACTTTATTAGCAGGGGAACAGAGTACAAGAGCAAGGATGTTATGTTGAACTTGAACAAGACACGAGTTCGGCCTCAGCTGGAGTATTGCTTCCAGTTCTGGGCGCCGCATTTAAAGAACGTTGTGAAAGCATTGGAGAGATTGCAGAAAACAATGGTTCCAGGATGAGGAACTTCAATTATGGTGATAGATTGGGGCTATTTTCCTTGAAGAAGACAAGGCTGAGAGGTAATTTGACAAAAGTATTCAATATCATGTGGGCTCGGGACAATGTTTGTGGAGAGAAACTGTTCCCACTCCCTTAAAGAATCGAGAGGGGGCAGATTTAAAGCAAAAAAAAAAGCAATGGCAACATGAGGAAAACCTTTTTCACGCAGTGAGTGGTTCAGGTCTGGAATGCACTGCCTGAGAGTGAGGTGGAGGCAAGTTCAATTGGAGCATTCAAAAGGGAAACATTCAGGCTTGGGGCCGCGCTCTGTATTTATAAACCCCGCCCCCTGGGGGGGGGGGGGGGGTGGTGGGGGCGTCAGTCACCCGCTCCCACCTTTCACCTGTCAGCTCACAATGCCCGGGGAATTGACGGGGCTCCGGACCAATAGAAAGAGGGGGCGAAGCTGGAGGACGAATGAGGGACCCTCTTGGTCAATGCGGTAAGTCACGCCACTCGAACTCTCCGACTGGTTTCGGGGGCGGGGGGTTCCTGTCCCGCCCCTGCACTTTCTATTGGTCCGCGGCTGGTGTCAATCAGCCGGGTGGGCGGTGTAAGTTGAGCATGCGCGGCCGGCAGGGGCTGAGGCAGAGAGCGCGGTGACAGCAGCTGGGTTAATAAAACCAAGATGTATTTTGGAAGGAAGATTGAGGAAAGGCAAAATGATCTTCTGTGGTATCTGAGTGCTTTACAGGTATATGTAGACAAATCTTTAAATATACTGTCGACTCTTCCCTGGTGGTCTAGTGGTTAGGATTTGGCGCTCTCACCGCCGCGGCCCGGGTTCGATTCCCGGTCAGGGAAGTGTGTTTTATGCAATTGGGCAATGGAACTGAGTGCATTGCTCTTCAGTGATAAAGCTGTCCAAAAAGCCTACACAATCCTTGTCTTTTTCAATCGAAGCAGAGGGTACAAAGGCAATGAGGTTATATGAGCCTCTGTGAATCACTAGTTAGATCTGGATTTTGCTGAAGAGAGATCCTGTTTGACAAATCTTGTAGAATTTTTTTGAGTATGTAACCAGTAGGGTAGATAAAGTGGAATCAGTAGATGTTGTATACCTGGATTTTCAAAAGGCACTCGATAAGGCACCACATAAAAGATTAATAGGCAAGAGCTAAGGACTCATGGTGTTGGGTTAATATATTAGCGTGGATAGAGGATTGGCTAACAGACAAAAAGCAAAGAGTGTGAGCATAAATGGCAGGCAGTGAATTGTGCAATGAATTTGGCCTAGCCATCAGCCTCAAGAAAACGAACATCATGGGACAGGACGTCAGAAATGCTCCATCCATCAATATCGGCGGCCTCGTTCTGGAAGTGGTTCAAGAGTTCACCTACCTAGGCTCAACTATCACCAGTAACCTGTCTCTCGATGCAGAAATCAACAAGCACATGGGAAAGGCATCTGCTGCTATGTCCAGACTGGCCAAGAAAGTGTGGGACAAATCTTTGAGCAAACTGTCACCTCTTCCCTGGTGGTCTAGTGGTTAGGATTCGGCGCTTTCACCGCTGCGGCCCGGGTTCGATTCCCGGTCAGGGAAGTGTGTCTTATGCATTGGGGCAATGGAACTGAGTGCATTGCTCTTAAGTGAAAAAGTCGTCTGAAAAACTGACACAATCCTTGTCTTTATAAATCGAAGCAGAGTGCACAAAGGCAATGAGGTTCGATGAATCACTAGTTAGATCTGGATTTTGCTGAAGAGAGATCCTATTTGACAAATCTTGTAGAATTTTTTTGAGTATGTAACCAGTAGGGTAGATAAAGTGGAATCAGTAGATGATGTATACCTGGATTTTCAAAAGGCATTCGATAAGGTGCCACATAAAAGATTAATAGGCAAGAGATAAGGACTCACGGTGTTGGGTTAATATATTAGCGTGGATAGAGGATTGGCTAACAGACAAAAAGCAAAGAGTGTGAGCATAAATGGCAGGCAGTGAATTGTGCAATGAATTTGGCCTAACCATCAGTCTCAAGAAAACGAACATCATGGGACAGGACGTCAGAAATGCTCCATCCATCAATATCGGCGGCCGCGCTCTGGAAGTGGTTCAAGAGTTCGCCTACCTAGGCTTAACTATCACCAGTAACCTGTCTCTCGATGCAGAAATCAACAAGCGCATGGGAAAGGCATCTGCTGCTATGTCCAGACTGGCCAAGAAAGTGTGGGAAAATGGCGCACTGACACGGAACACAAAAGTCCGAGTGTATCAAGACTGTGTCCTCAGTACCTTGCTCTACGGAGGCAGACAGGCCTCGGTTCAACATCTGATCTGAAAGCCAGCACTCCCTCAGCACTGCACTGCAGTGTCGGCCTTGATTTTTGTGCTCAAGCCTGGAGTGAGACTTGAGCCCAAAAACATATGACTTAAAGACAAGGGTGCTATCAACTAAGCCACAGTGATGCAATCTGAGTCACATTTATAAATACTCACAGACTTGGTAAGTGATCTGATCTCACTAAACTATGACACAAGCTGTGTCTATTTGAGTTACATTTGTACAAACGCACTCACTTGGAAACTGATCAGATCTTACTAAACTATGACACAAGAATATTCCATTGTCACTCCTGCTCAGACTGTACCTTCTATCTACACCAGCCTCTCTGCACAAGATCAACAGAAAAGACTGATGGCGTTATTGTCCACAGCAAAAGCACACAGTGGCACAAGCATCTGGTAATTCCTATTAAAATGCAAAGCAGAGCAGAACAACAGTGTCTTGGTCTGTTACAGACTTATTGATTGAGATTGATTTTCAACAACTCCATTATCACAATGTGTGGAAGGTAGGAAATGGAACTTCATCTTTATTATATTACAACTCATATGGTAGCAGAATCTCATCTTCACTTCCCCAGATTCAATAAAGATTCACTGAGACTTTATGTCGAATGGCTGCCGGATTACCCACAACCCCATGTGCTTCAGAAACTGCTCTATATGCGCAGGTGGCAGGAAGGTTGAGAGAACGGCAAATAAAGCATACAGTATCCTTGACTTTATTAGCAGGGGAACAGAGTACAAGAGCAAGGATGTTATGTTGAACTTGAACAAGACACGAGTTCGGCCTCAGCTGGAGTATTGCTTCCAGTTCTGGGCGCCGCATTTAAAGAACGTTGTGAAAGCATTGGAGAGATTGCAGAAAACAATGGTTCCAGGATGAGGAACTTCAATTATGGTGATAGATTGGGGCTATTTTCCTTGAAGAAGACAAGGCTGAGAGGTAATTTGACAAAAGTATTCAATATCATGTGGGCTCGGGACAATGTTTGTGGAGAGAAACTGTTCCCACTCCCTTAAAGAATCGAGAGGGGGCAGATTTAAAGCAAAAAAAAAAGCAATGGCAACATGAGGAAAACCTTTTTCACGCAGTGAGTGGTTCAGGTCTGGAATGCACTGCCTGAGAGTGAGGTGGAGGCAAGTTCAATTGGAGCATTCAAAAGGGAAACATTCAGGCTTGGGGCCGCGCTCTGTATTTATAAACCCCGCCCCCTGGGGGGGGCGGGGGGGGGGGGGGTGGGGGCGTCAGTCACCCGCTCCCACCTTTCACCTGTCAGCTCACAATGCCCGGGGAATTGACGGGGCTCCGGACCAATAGAAAGAGGGGGCGAAGCTGGAGGACGAATGAGGGACCCTCTTGGTCAATGCGGTAAGTCACGCCACTCGAACTCTCCGACTAGTTTCGGGGGCGGGGGGTTCCTGTTCCTCCCCTGCACTTTCTATTGGTCCGCGGCTGGTGTCAATCAGCCGGGTGGGCGGTGTAAGTTGAGCATGCGCGGCCGGCAGGGGCTGAGGCAGAGAGCGCGGTGACAGCAGCTGGGTTAATAAAACCAAGATGTATTTTGGAAGGAAGATTGAGGAAAGGCAAAATGATCTTCTGTGGTATCTGAGTGCTTTACAGGTATATGTAGACAAATCTTTAAATATGCTGTCGACTCTTCCCTGGTGGTCTAGTGGTTAGGATTTGGCGCTCTCACCGCCGCGGCCCGGGTTCGATTCCCGGTCAGGGAAGTGTGTTTTATGCAATTGGGCAATGGAACTGAGTGCATTGCTCTTCAGTGATAAAGCTGTCCAAAAAGCCTACACAATCCTTGTCTTTTTCAATCGAAGCAGAGGGTACAAAGGCAATGAGGTTATATGAGCCTCTGTGAATCACTAGTTAGATCTGGATTTTGCTGAAGAGAGATCCTGTTTGACAAATCTTGTAGAATTTTTTTGAGTATGTAACCAGTAGGGTAGATAAAGTGGAATCAGTAGATGTTGTATACCTGGATTTTCAAAAGGCACTCGATAAGGCACCACATAAAAGATTAATAGGCAAGAGCTAAGGACTCATGGTGTTGGGTTAATATATTAGCGTGGATAGAGGATTGGCTAACAGACAAAAAGCAAAGAGTGTGAGCATAAATGGCAGGCAGTGAATTGTGCAATGAATTTGGCCTAGCCATCAGCCTCAAGAAAACGAACATCATGGGACAGGACGTCAGAAATGCTCCATCCATCAATATCGGCGGCCTCGTTCTGGAAGTGGTTCAAGAGTTCACCTACCTAGGCTCAACTATCACCAGTAACCTGTCTCTCGATGCAGAAATCAACAAGCACATGGGAAAGGCATCTGCTGCTATGTCCAGACTGGCCAAGAAAGTGTGGGACAAATCTTTAAGCAAACTGTCATCTCTTCCCTGGTGGTCTAGTGTTTAGGATTCGGCGCTTTCACCGCCGCGGCCCGGGTTCGATTCCCGGTCAGGGAAGTGTGTCTTATGCATTGGGGCAATGGAACTGAGTGCATTGCTCTTAAGTGAAAAAGTAGTCTGAAAAACTGACACAATCCTTGTCTTTATAAATCGAAGCAGAGTGCACAAAGGCAATGAGGTTCGATGAATCACTAGTTAGATCTGGATTTTGCTGAAGAGAGATCCTATTTGACAAATCTTGTAAAATTTTTTTGAGTATGTAACCAGTAGGGTAGATAAAGTGGAATCAGTAGATGATGTATACCTGGATTTTCAAAAGGCATTCGATAAGGTGCCACATAAAAGATTAATAGGCAAGAGATAAGGACTCACGGTGTTGGGTTAATATATTAGCGTGGATAGAGGATTGGCTAACAGACAAAAAGCAAAGAGTGTGAGCATAAATGGCAGGCAGTGAATTGTGCAATGAATTTGGCCTAACCATCAGTCTCAAGAAAACGAACATCATGGGACAGGACGTCAGAAATGCTCCATCCATCAATATCGGCGGCCGCGCTCTGGAAGTGGTTCAAGAGTTCGCCTACCTAGGCTTAACTATCACCAGTAACCTGTCTCTCGATGCAGAAATCAACAAGCGCATGGGAAAGGCATCTGCTGCTATGTCCAGACTGGCCAAGAAAGTGTGGGAAAATGGCGCACTGACACGGAACACAAAAGTCCGAGTGTATCAAGACTGTGTCCTCAGTACCTTGCTCTACGGAGGCAGACAGGCCTCGGTTCAACATCTGATCTGAAAGCCAGCACTCCCTCAGCACTGCACTGCAGTGTCGGCCTTGATTTTTGTGCTCAAGCCTGGAGTGAGACTTGAGCCCAAAAACATATGACTTAAAGACAAGGGTGCTATCAACTAAGCCACAGTGATGCAATCTGAGTCACATTTATAAATACTCACAGACTTGGTAAGTGATCTGATCTCACTAAACTATGGCACAAGCTGTGTCTATTTGAGTTACATTTGTACAAACGCACTCACTTGGAAACTGATCAGATCTTACTAAACTATGACACAAGAATATTCCATTGTCACTCCTGCTCAGACTGTACCTTCTATCTACACCAGCCTCTCTGCACAAGATCAACAGAAAAGACTGATGGCGTTATTGTCCACAGCAAAAGCACACAGTGGCACAAGCATCTGGTAATTCCTATTAAAATGCAAAGCAGAGCAGAACAACAGTGTCTTGGTCTGTTACAGACTTATTGATTGAGATTGATTTTCAACAACTCCATTATCACAATGTGTGGAAGGTAGGAAATGGAACTTCATCTTTATTATATTACAACTCATATGGTAGCAGAATCTCATCTTCACTTCCCCAGATTCAATAAAGATTCACTGAGACTTTATGTCGAATGGCTGCCGGATTACCCACAACCCCATGTGCTTCAGAAACTGCTCTATATGCGCAGGTGGCAGGAAGGTTGAGAGAACGGCAAATAAAGCATACAGTATCCTTGACTTTATTAGCAGGGGAACAGAGTACAAGAGCAAGGATGTTATGTTGAACTTGAACAAGACACGAGTTCGGCCTCAGCTGGAGTATTGCTTCCAGTTCTGGGCGCCGCATTTAAAGAACGTTGTGAAAGCATTGGAGAGATTGCAGAAAACAATGGTTCCAGGATGAGGAACTTCAATTATGGTGATAGATTGGGGCTATTTTCCTTGAAGAAGACAAGGCTGAGAGGTAATTTGACAAAAGTATTCAATATCATGTGGGCTCGGGACAATGTTTGTGGAGAGAAACTGTTCCCACTCCCTTAAAGAATCGAGAGGGGGCAGATTTAAAGCAAAAAAAAAAGCAATGGCAACATGAGGAAAACCTTTTTCACGCAGTGAGTGGTTCAGGTCTGGAATGCACTGCCTGAGAGTGAGGTGGAGGCAAGTTCAATTGGAGCATTCAAAAGGGAAACATTCAGGCTTGGGGCCGCGCTCTGTATTTATAAACCCCGCCCCCTGGGGGGGGGGGGGGGTGGGGGCGTCAGTCACCCGCTCCCACCTTTCACCTGTCAGCTCACAATGCCCGGGGAATTGACGGGGCTCCGGACCAATAGAAAGAGGGGGCGAAGCTGGAGGACGAATGAGGGACCCTCTTGGTCAATGCGGTAAGTCACGCCACTCGAACTCTCCGACTGGTTTCGGGGGCGGGGGGTTCCTGTCCCGCCCCTGCACTTTCTATTGGTCCGCGGCTGGTGTCAATCAGCCGGGTGGGCGGTGTAAGTTGAGCATGCGCGGCCGGCAGGGGCTGAGGCAGAGAGCGCGGTGACAGCAGCTGGGTTAATAAAACCAAGATGTATTTTGGAAGGAAGATTGAGGAAAGGCAAAATGATCTTCTGTGGTATCTGAGTGCTTTACAGGTATATGTAGACAAATGTTTAAATATACTGTCGACTCTTCCCTGGTGGTCTAGTGGTTAGGATTTGGCGCTCTCACCGCCGCGGCCCGGGTTCGATTCCCGGTCAGGGAAGTGTGTTTTATGCAATTGGGCAATGGAACTGAGTGCATTGCTCTTCAGTGATAAAGCTGTCCAAAAAGCCTACACAATCCTTGTCTTTTTCAATCGAAGCAGAGGGTACAAAGGCAATGAGGTTATATGAGCCTCTGTGAATCACTAGTTAGATCTGGATTTTGCTGAAGAGAGATCCTGTTTGACAAATCTTGTAGAATTTTTTTGAGTATGTAACCAGTAGGGTAGATAAAGTGGAATCAGTAGATGTTGTATACCTGGATTTTCAAAAGGCACTCGATAAGGCACCACATAAAAGATTAATAGGCAAGAGCTAAGGACTCATGGTGTTGGGTTAATATATTAGCGTGGATAGAGGATTGGCTAACAGACAAAAAGCAAAGAGTGTGAGCATAAATGGCAGGCAGTGAATTGTGCAATGAATTTGGCCTAGCCATCAGCCTCAAGAAAACGAACATCATGGGACAGGACGTCAGAAATGCTCCATCCATCAATATCGGCGGCCTCGTTCTGGAAGTGGTTCAAGAGTTCACCTACCTAGGCTCAACTATCACCAGTAACCTGTCTCTCGATGCAGAAATCAACAAGCACATGGGAAAGGCATCTGCTGCTATGTCCAGACTGGCCAAGAAAGTGTGGGACAAATCTTTAAGCAAACTGTCACCTCTTCCCTGGTGGTCTAGTGGTTAGGATTCGGCGCTTTCACCGCCGCGGCCCGGGTTCGATTCCCGGTCAGGGAAGTGTGTCTTATGCATTGGGGCAATGGAACTGAGTGCATTGCTCTTAAGTGAAAAAGTAGTCTGAAAAACTGACACAATCCTTGTCTTTATAAATCGAAGCAGAGTGCACAAAGGCAATGAGGTTCGATGAATCACTAGTTAGATCTGGATTTTGCTGAAGAGAGATCCTATTTGACAAATCTTGTAGAATTTTTTTGAGTATGTAACCAGTAGGGTAGATAAAGTGGAATCAGTAGATGATGTATACCTGGATTTTCAAAAGGCATTCGATAAGGTGCCACATAAAAGATTAATAGGCAAGAGATAAGGACTCACGGTGTTGGGTTAATATATTAGCGTGGATAGAGGATTGGCTAACAGACAAAAAGCAAAGAGTGTGAGCATAAATGGCAGGCAGTGAATTGTGCAATGAATTTGGCCTAACCATCAGTCTCAAGAAAACGAACATCATGGGACAGGACGTCAGAAATGCTCCATCCATCAATATCGGCGGCCGCGCTCTGGAAGTGGTTCAAGAGTTCGCCTACCTAGGCTTAACTATCACCAGTAACCTGTCTCTCGATGCAGAAATCAACAAGCGCATGGGAAAGGCATCTGCTGCTATGTCCAGACTGGCCAAGAAAGTGTGGGAAAATGGCGCACTGACACGGAACACAAAAGTCCGAGTGTATCAAGACTGTGTCCTCAGTACCTTGCTCTACGGAGGCAGACAGGCCTCGGTTCAACATCTGATCTGAAAGCCAGCACTCCCTCAGCACTGCACTGCAGTGTCGGCCTTGATTTTTGTGCTCAAGCCTGGAGTGAGACTTGAGCCCAAAAACATATGACTTAAAGACAAGGGTGCTATCAACTAAGCCACAGTGATGCAATCTGAGTCACATTTATAAATACTCACAGACTTGGTAAGTGATCTGATCTCACTAAACTATGACACAAGCTGTGTCTATTTGAGTTACATTTGTACAAACGCACTCACTTGGAAACTGATCAGATCTTACTAAACTATGACACAAGAATATTCCATTGTCACTCCTGCTCAGACTGTACCTTCTATCTACACCAGCCTCTCTGCACAAGATCAACAGAAAAGACTGATGGTGTTATTGTCCACAGCAAAAGCACACAGTGGCACAAGCATCTGGTAATTCCTATTAAAATGCAAAGCAGAGCAGAACAACAGTGTCTTGGTCTGTTACAGACTTATTGATTGAGATTGATTTTCAACAACTCCATTATCACAATGTGTGGAAGGTAGGAAATGGAACTTCATCTTTATTATATTACAACTCATATGGTAGCAGAATCTCATCTTCACTTCCCCAGATTCAATAAAGATTCACTGAGACTTTATGTCGAATGGCTGCCGGATTACCCACAACCCCATGTGCTTCAGAAACTGCTCTATATGCGCAGGTGGCAGGAAGGTTGAGAGAACGGCAAATAAAGCATACAGTATCCTTGACTTTATTAGCAGGGGAACAGAGTACAAGAGCAAGGATGTTATGTTGAACTTGAACAAGACACGAGTTCGGCCTCAGCTGGAGTATTGCTTCCAGTTCTGGGCGCCGCATTTAAAGAACGTTGTGAAAGCATTGGAGAGATTGCAGAAAACAATGGTTCCAGGATGAGGAACTTCAATTATGGTGATAGATTGGGGCTATTTTCCTTGAAGAAGACAAGGCTGAGAGGTAATTTGACAAAAGTATTCAATATCATGTGGGCTCGGGACAATGTTTGTGGAGAGAAACTGTTCCCACTCCCTTAAAGAATCGAGAGGGGGCAGATTTAAAGCAAAAAAAAAAGCAATGGCAACATGAGGAAAACCTTTTTCACGCAGTGAGTGGTTCAGGTCTGGAATGCACTGCCTGAGAGTGAGGTGGAGGCAAGTTCAATTGGAGCATTCAAAAGGGAAACATTCAGGCTTGGGGCCGCGCTCTGTATTTATAAACCCCGCCCCCTGGGGGGGGGGGGGTGGGGGCGTCAGTCACCCGCTCCCACCTTTCACCTGTCAGCTCACAATGCCCGGGGAATTGACGGGGCTCCGGACCAATAGAAAGAGGGGGCGAAGCTGGAGGACGAATGAGGGACCCTCTTGGTCAATGCGGTAAGTCACGCCACTCGAACTCTCCGACTGGTTTCGGGGGCGGGGGGTTCCTGTCCCGCCCCTGCACTTTCTATTGGTCCGCGGCTGGTGTCAATCAGCCGGGTGGGCGGTGTAAGTTGAGCATGCGCGGCCGGCAGGGGCTGAGGCAGAGAGCGCGGTGACAGCAGCTGGGTTAATAAAACCAAGATGTATTTTGGAAGGAAGATTGAGGAAAGGCAAAATGATCTTCTGTGGTATCTGAGTGCTTTACAGGTATATGTAGACAAATGTTTAAATATACTGTCGACTCTTCCCTGGTGGTCTAGTGGTTAGGATTTGGCGCTCTCACCGCCGCGGCCCGGGTTCGATTCCCGGTCAGGGAAGTGTGTTTTATGCAATTGGGCAATGGAACTGAGTGCATTGCTCTTCAGTGATAAAGCTGTCCAAAAAGCCTACACAATCCTTGTCTTTTTCAATCGAAGCAGAGGGTACAAAGGCAATGAGGTTATATGAGCCTCTGTGAATCACTAGTTAGATCTGGATTTTGCTGAAGAGAGATCCTGTTTGACAAATCTTGTAGAATTTTTTTGAGTATGTAACCAGTAGGGTAGATAAAGTGGAATCAGTAGATGTTGTATACCTGGATTTTCAAAAGGCACTCGATAAGGCACCACATGAAAGATTAATAGGCAAGAGCTAAGGACTCATGGTGTTGGGTTAATATATTAGCGTGGATAGAGGATTGGCTAACAGACAAAAAGCAAAGAGTGTGAGCATAAATGGCAGGCAGTGAATTGTGCAATGAATTTGGCCTAGCCATCAGCCTCAAGAAAACGAACATCATGGGACAGGACGTCAGAAATGCTCCATCCATCAATATCGGCGGCCTCGTTCTGGAAGTGGTTCAAGAGTTCACCTACCTAGGCTCAACTATCACCAGTAACCTGTCTCTCGATGCAGAAATCAACAAGCACATGGGAAAGGCATCTGCTGCTATGTCCAGACTGGCCAAGAAAGTGTGGGACAAATCTTTAAGCAAACTGTCACCTCTTCCCTGGTGGTCTAGTGGTTAGGATTCGGCGCTTTCACCGCCGCGGCCCGGGTTCGATTCCCGGTCAGGGAAGTGTGTCTTATGCATTGGGGCAATGGAACTGAGTGCATTGCTCTTAAGTGAAAAAGTAGTCTGAAAAACTGACACAATCCTTGTCTTTATAAATCGAAGCAGAGTGCACAAAGGCAATGAGGTTCGATGAATCACTAGTTAGATCTGGATTTTGCTGAAGAGAGATCCTATTTGACAAATCTTGTAGAATTTTTTTGAGTATGTAACCAGTAGGGTAGATAAAGTGGAATCAGTAGATGATGTATACCTGGATTTTCAAAAGGCATTCGATAAGGTGCCACATAAAAGATTAATAGGCAAGAGATAAGGACTCACGGTGTTGGGTTAATATATTAGCGTGGATAGAGGATTGGCTAACAGACAAAAAGCAAAGAGTGTGAGCATAAATGGCAGGCAGTGAATTGTGCAATGAATTTGGCCTAACCATCAGTCTCAAGAAAACGAACATCATGGGACAGGACGTCAGAAATGCTCCATCCATCAATATCGGCGGCCGCGCTCTGGAAGTGGTTCAAGAGTTCGCCTACCTAGGCTTAACTATCACCAGTAACCTGTCTCTCGATGCAGAAATCAACAAGCGCATGGGAAAGGCATCTGCTGCTATGTCCAGACTGGCCAAGAAAGTGTGGGAAAATGGCGCACTGACACGGAACACAAAAGTCCGAGTGTATCAAGACTGTGTCCTCAGTACCTTGCTCTACGGAGGCAGACAGGCCTCGGTTCAACATCTGATCTGAAAGCCAGCACTCCCTCAGCACTGCACTGCAGTGTCGGCCTTGATTTTTGTGCTCAAGCCTGGAGTGAGACTTGAGCCCAAAAACATATGACTTAAAGACAAGGGTGCTATCAACTAAGCCACAGTGATGCAATCTGAGTCACATTTATAAATACTCACAGACTTGGTAAGTGATCTGATCTCACTAAACTATGACACAAGCTGTGTCTATTTGAGTTACATTTGTACAAACGCACTCACTTGGAAACTGATCAGATCTTACTAAACTATGACACAAGAATATTCCATTGTCACTCCTGCTCAGACTGTACCTTCTATCTACACCAGCCTCTCTGCACAAGATCAACAGAAAAGACTGATGGCGTTATTGTCCACAGCAAAAGCACACAGTGGCACAAGCATCTGGTAATTCCTATTAAAATGCAAAGCAGAGCAGAACAACAGTGTCTTGGTCTGTTACAGACTTATTGATTGAGATTGATTTTCAACAACTCCATTATCACAATGTGTGGAAGGTAGGAAATGGAACTTCATCTTTATTATATTACAACTCATATGGTAGCAGAATCTCATCTTCACTTCCCCAGATTCAATAAAGATTCACTGAGACTTTATGTCGAATGGCTGCCGGATTACCCACAACCCCATGTGCTTCAGAAACTGCTCTATATGCGCAGGTGGCAGGAAGGTTGAGAGAACGGCAAATAAAGCATACAGTATCCTTGACTTTATTAGCAGGGGAACAGAGTACAAGAGCAAGGATGTTATGTTGAACTTGAACAAGACACGAGTTCGGCCTCAGCTGGAGTATTGCTTCCAGTTCTGGGCGCCGCATTTAAAGAACGTTGTGAAAGCATTGGAGAGATTGCAGAAAACAATGGTTCCAGGATGAGGAACTTCAATTATGGTGATAGATTGGGGCTATTTTCCTTGAAGAAGACAAGGCTGAGAGGTAATTTGACAAAAGTATTCAATATCATGTGGGCTCGGGACAATGTTTGTGGAGAGAAACTGTTCCCACTCCCTTAAAGAATCGAGAGGGGGCAGATTTAAAGCAAAAAAAAAAGCAATGGCAACATGAGGAAAACCTTTTTCACGCAGTGAGTGGTTCAGGTCTGGAATGCACTGCCTGAGAGTGAGGTGGAGGCAAGTTCAATTGGAGCATTCAAAAGGGAAACATTCAGGCTTGGGGCCGCGCTCTGTATTTATAAACCCCGCCCCCTGGGGGGGGGGGGGGGTGGGGGCGTCAGTCACCCGCTCCCACCTTTCACCTGTCAGCTCACAATGCCCGGGGAATTGACGGGGCTCCGGACCAATAGAAAGAGGGGGCGAAGCTGGAGGACGAATGAGGGACCCTCTTGGTCAATGCGGCAAGTCACGCCACTCGAACTCTCCGACTGGTTTCGGGGGCGGGGGGTTCCTGTCCCGCCCCTGCACTTTCTATTGGTCCGCGGCTGGTGTCAATCAGCCGGGTGGGCGGTGTAAGTTGAGCATGCGCGGCCGGCAGGGGCTGAGGCAGAGAGCGCGGTGACAGCAGCTGGGTTAATAAAACCAAGATGTATTTTGGAAGGAAGATTGAGGAAAGGCAAAATGATCTTCTGTGGTATCTGAGTGCTTTACAGGTATATGTAGACAAATGTTTAAATATACTGTCGACTCTTCCCTGGTGGTCTAGTGGTTAGGATTTGGCGCTCTCACCGCCGCGGCCCGGGTTCGATTCCCGGTCAGGGAAGTGTGTTTTATGCAATTGGGCAATGGAACTGAGTGCATTGCTCTTCAGTGATAAAGCTGTCCAAAAAGCCTACACAATCCTTGTCTTTTTCAATCGAAGCAGAGGGTACAAAGGCAATGAGGTTATATGAGCCTCTGTGAATCACTAGTTAGATCTGGATTTTGCTGAAGAGAGATCCTGTTTGACAAATCTTGTAGAATTTTTTTGAGTATGTAACCAGTAGGGTAGATAAAGTGGAATCAGTAGATGTTGTATACCTGGATTTTCAAAAGGCACTCGATAAGGCACCACATAAAAGATTAATAGGCAAGAGCTAAGGACTCATGGTGTTGGGTTAATATATTAGCGTGGATAGAGGATTGGCTAACAGACAAAAAGCAAAGAGTGTGAGCATAAATGGCAGGCAGTGAATTGTGCAATGAATTTGGCCTAGCCATCAGCCTCAAGAAAACGAACATCATGGGACAGGACGTCAGAAATGCTCCATCCATCAATATCGGCGGCCTCGTTCTGGAAGTGGTTCAAGAGTTCACCTACCTAGGCTCAACTATCACCAGTAACCTGTCTCTCGATGCAGAAATCAACAAGCACATGGGAAAGGCATCTGCTGCTATGTCCAGACTGGCCAAGAAAGTGTGGGACAAATCTTTAAGCAGACTGTCACCTCTTCCCTGGTGGTCTAGTGGTTAGGATTCGGCGCTTTCTCCGCCGCGGCCCGGGTTCGATTCCCGGTCAGGGAAGTGTGTCTTATGCATTGGGGCAATGGAACTGAGTGCATTGCTCTTAAGTGAAAAAGTAGTCTGAAAAACTGACACAATCCTTGTCTTTATAAATCGAAGCAGAGTGCACAAAGGCAATGAGGTTCGATGAATCACTAGTTAGATCTGGATTTTGCTGAAGAGAGATCCTATTTGACAAATCTTGTAGAATTTTTTTGAGTATGTAACCAGTAGGGTAGATAAAGTGGAATCAGTAGATGATGTATACCTGGATTTTCAAAAGGCATTCGATAAGGTGCCACATAAAAGATTAATAGGCAAGAGATAAGGACTCACGGTGTTGGGTTAATATATTAGCGTGGATAGAGGATTGGCTAACAGACAAAAAGCAAAGAGTGTGAGCATAAATGGCAGGCAGTGAATTGTGCAATGAATTTGGCCTAACCATCAGTCTCAAGAAAACGAACATCATGGGACAGGACGTCAGAAATGCTCCATCCATCAATATCGGCGGCCGCGCTCTGGAAGTGGTTCAAGAGTTCGCCTACCTAGGCTTAACTATCACCAGTAACCTGTCTCTCGATGCAGAAATCAACAAGCGCATGGGAAAGGCATCTGCTGCTATGTCCAGACTGGCCAAGAAAGTGTGGGAAAATGGCGCACTGACACGGAACACAAAAGTCCGAGTGTATCAAGACTGTGTCCTCAGTACCTTGCTCTACGGAGGCAGACAGGCCTCGGTTCAACATCTGATCTGAAAGCCAGCACTCCCTCAGCACTGCACTGCAGTGTCGGCCTTGATTTTTGTGCTCAAGCCTGGAGTGAGACTTGAGCCCAAAAACATATGACTTAAAGACAAGGGTGCTATCAACTAAGCCACAGTGATGCAATCTGAGTCACATTTATAAATACTCACAGACTTGGTAAGTGATCTGATCTCACTAAACTATGACACAAGCTGTGTCTATTTGAGTTACATTTGTACAAACGCACTCACTTGGAAACTGATCAGATCTTACTAAACTATGACACAAGAATATTCCATTGTCACTCCTGCTCAGACTGTACCTTCTATCTACACCAGCCTCTCTGCACAAGATCAACAGAAAAGACTGATGGCGTTATTGTCCACAGCAAAAGCACACAGTGGCACAAGCATCTGGTAATTCCTATTAAAATGCAAAGCAGAGCAGAACAACAGTGTCTTGGTCTGTTACAGACTTATTGATTGAGATTGATTTTCAACAACTCCATTATCACAATGTGTGGAAGGTAGGAAATGGAACTTCATCTTTATTATATTACAACTCATATGGTAGCAGAATCTCATCTTCACTTCCCCAGATTCAATAAAGATTCACTGAGACTTTATGTCGAATGGCTGCCGGATTACCCACAACCCCATGTGCTTCAGAAACTGCTCTATATGCGCAGGTGGCAGGAAGGTTGAGAGAACGGCAAATAAAGCATACAGTATCCTTGACTTTATTAGCAGGGGAACAGAGTACAAGAGCAAGGATGTTATGTTGAACTTGAACAAGACACGAGTTCGGCCTCAGCTGGAGTATTGCTTCCAGTTCTGGGCGCCGCATTTAAAGAACGTTGTGAAAGCATTGGAGAGATTGCAGAAAACAATGGTTCCAGGATGAGGAACTTCAATTATGGTGATAGATTGGGGCTATTTTCCTTGAAGAAGACAAGGCTGAGAGGTAATTTGACAAAAGTATTCAATATCATGTGGGCACGGGACAATGTTTGTGGAGAGAAACTGTTCCCACTCCCTTAAAGAATCGAGAGGGGGCAGATTTAAAGCAAAAAAAGAGCAATGGCAACATGAGGAAAACCTTTTTCACGCAGTGAGTGGTTCAGGTTTGGAATGCACTGCCTGAGAGTGAGGTGGAGGCAAGTTCAATTGGAGCATTCAAAAGGGAAACATTCAGGCTTGGGGCCGCGCTCTGTATTTATAAACCCCGCCCCCTGGGGGGGGGCGTCAGTCACCCGCTCCCACCTTTCACCTGTCAGCTCACAATGCCCGGGGAATTGACGGGGCTCCGGACCAATAGAAAGAGGGGGCGAAGCTGGAGGACGAATGAGGGACCCTCTTGGTCAATGCCGTAAGTCACGCCACTCGAACTCTCCGACTGGTTTCGGGGGCGGGGGGTTCCTGTCCCGCCCCTGCACTTTCTATTGGTCCGCGGCTGGTGTCAATCAGCCGGGTGGGCGGTGTAAGTTGAGCATGCGCGGCCGGCAGGGGCTGAGGCAGAGAGCGCGGTGACAGCAGCTGGGTTAATAAAACCAAGATGTATTTTGGAAGGAAGATTGAGGAAAGGCAAAATGATCTTCTGTGGTATCTGAGTGCTTTACAGGTATATGTAGACAAATCTTTAAATATACTGTCGACTCTTCCCTGGTGGTCTAGTGGTTAGGATTTGGCGCTCTCACCGCCGCGGCCCGGGTTCGATTCCCGGTCAGGGAAGTGTGTTTTATGCAATTGGGCAATGGAACTGAGTGCATTGCTCTTCAGTGATAAAGCTGTCCAAAAAGCCTACACAATCCTTGTCTTTTTCAATCGAAGCAGAGGGTACAAAGGCAATGAGGTTATATGAGCCTCTATGAATCACTAGTTAGATCTGGATTTTGCTGAAGAGAGATCCTGTTTGACAAATCTTGTAGAATTTTTTTGAGTATGTAACCAGTAGGGTAGATAAAGTGGAATCAGTAGATGTTGTATACCTGGATTTTCAAAAGGCACTCGATAAGGCACCACATAAAAGATTAATAGGCAAGAGCTAAGGACTCATGGTGTTGGGTTAATATATTAGCGTGGATAGAGGATTGGCTAACAGACAAAAAGCAAAGAGTGTGAGCATAAATGGCAGGCAGTGAATTGTGCAATGAATTTGGCCTAGCCATCAGCCTCAAGAAAACGAACATCATGGGACAGGACGTCAGAAATGCTCCATCCATCAATATCGGCGGCCTCGTTCTGGAAGTGGTTCAAGAGTTCACCTACCTAGGCTCAACTATCACCAGCAACCTGTCTCTCGATGCAGAAATCAACAAGCACATGGGAAAGGCATCTGCTGCTATGTCCAGACTGGCCAAGAAAGTGTGGGACAAATCTTTAAGCAAACTGTCACCTCTTCCCTGGTGGTCTAGTGGTTAGGATTCGGCGCTTTCACCGCGGTGGCCCGGGTTCGATTCCCGGTCAGGGAAGTGTGTCTTATGCATTGGGGCAATGGAACTGAGTGCATTGCTCTTAAGTGAAAAAGTAGTCTGAAAAACTGACACAATCCTTGGCTTTATAAATCGAAGCAGAGTGTACAAAGGCAATGAGGTTCTATGAATCACTAGTTAGATGCGGATTTTGCTGAAGAGAGATCCTATTTGACAAATCTTGTAGAATTTTTTTGAGTATGTAACCAGTAGGGTAGATAAAGTGGAATCAGTAGATGATGTATACCTGGATTTTCAAAAGGCATTCGATAAGGTGCCACATAAAAGATTAATAGGCAAGAGATAAGGACTCACGGTGTTGGGTTAATATATTAGCGTGGATAGAGGATTGGCTAACAGACAAAAAGCAAAGAGTGTGAGCATAAATGGCAGGCAGTGAATTGTGCAATGAATTTGGCCTAACCATCAGTCTCAAGAAAACGAACATCATGGGACAGGACGTCAGAAATGCTCCATCCATCAATATCGGCGGCCGCGCTCTGGAAGTGGTTCAAGAGTTCGCCTACCTAGGCTTAACTATCACCAGTAACCTGTCTCTCGATGCAGAAATCAACAAGCGCATGGGAAAGGCATCTGCTGCTATGTCCAGACTGGCCAAGAAAGTGTGGGAAAATGGCGCACTGACACGGAACACAAAAGTCCGAGTGTATCAAGACTGTGTCCTCAGTACCTTGCTCTACGGAGGCAGACAGGCCTCGGTTCAACATCTGATCTGAAAGCCAGCACTCCCTCAGCACTGCACTGCAGTGTCGGCCTTGATTTTTGTGCTCAAGCCTGGAGTGAGACTTGAGCCCAAAAACGTATGACGTAAAGACAAGGGTGCTATCAACTAAGCCACAGTGATGCAATCTGAGTCACATTTATAAATACTCACAGACTTGGTAAGTGATCTGATCTCACTAAACTATGACACAAGCTGTGTCTATTTGAGTTACATTTGTACAAACGCACTCACTTGGAAACTGATCAGATCTTACTAAACTATGACACAAGAATATTCCATTGTCACTCCTGCTCAGACTGTACCTTCTATCTACACCAGCCTCTCTGCACAAGATCAACAGAAAAGACTGATGGCGTTATTGTCCACAGCAAAAGCACACAGTGGCACAAGCATCTGGTAATTCCTATTAAAATGCAAAGCAGAGCAGAACAACAGTGTCTTGGTCTGTTACAGACTTATTGATTGAGATTGATTTTCAACAACTCCATTATCACAATGTGTGGAAGGTAGGAAATGGAACTTCATCTTTATTATATTACAACTCATATGGTAGCAGAATCTCATCTTCACTTCCCCAGATTCAATAAAGATTCACTGAGACTTTATGTCGAATGGCTGCCGGATTACCCACAACCCCATGTGCTTCAGAAACTGCTCTATATGCGCAGGTGGCAGGAAGGTTGAGAGAACGGCAAATAAAGCATACAGTATCCTTGACTTTATTAGCAGGGGAACAGAGTACAAGAGCAAGGATGTTATGTTGAACTTGAACAAGACACGAGTTCGGCCTCAGCTGGAGTATTGCTTCCAGTTCTGGGCGCCGCATTTAAAGAACGTTGTGAAAGCATTGGAGAGATTGCAGAAAACAATGGTTCCAGGATGAGGAACTTCAATTATGGTGATAGATTGGGGCTATTTTCCTTGAAGAAGACAAGGCTGAGAGGTAATTTGACAAAAGTATTCAATATCATGTGGGCTCGGGACAATGTTTGTGGAGAGAAACTGTTCCCACTCCCTTAAAGAATCGAGAGGGAGCAGATTTAAAGCAAAAAAAAAGCAATGGCAACATGAGGAAAACCTTTTTCACGCAGTGAGTGATTCAGGTCTGGAATGCACTGCCTGAGAGTGAGGTGGAGGCAAGTTCAATTGGAGCATTCAAAAGGGAAACATTCAGGCTTGGGGCCGCGCTCTGTATTTATAAACCCCGCCCCCTGGGGGGGGGGGGGCGTCAGTCACCCGCTCCCACCTTTCACCTGTCAGCTCACAATGCCCGGGGAATTGACGGGGCTCCGGACCAATAGAAAGAGGGGGCGAAGCTGGAGGACGAATGAGGGACCCTCTTGGTCAATGCGGTAAGTCACGCCACTCGAACTCTCCGACTGGTTTCGGGGGCGGGGGGTTCCTGTCCCGCCCCTGCACTTTCTATTGGTCCGCGGCTGGTGTCAATCAGCCGGGTGGGCGGTGTAAGTTGAGCATGCGCGGCCGGCAGGGGCTGAGGCAGAGAGCGCGGTGACAGCAGCTGGGTTAATAAAACCAAGATGTATTTTGGAAGGAAGATTGAGGAAAGGCAAAATGATCTTCTGTGGTATCTGAGTGCTTTACAGGTATATGTAGACAAATCTTTAAATATACTGTCGACTCTTCCCTGGTGGTCTAGTGGTTAGGATTTGGCGCTCTCACCGCCGCGGCCCGGGTTCGATTCCCGGTCAAGGAAGTGTGTTTTATGCAATTGGGCAATGGAACTGAGTGCATTGCTCTTCAGTGATAAAGCTGTCCAAAAAGCCTACACAATCCTTGTCTTTTTCAATCGAAGCAGAGGGTACAAAGGCAATGAGGTTATATGAGCCTCTATGAATCACTAGTTAGATCTGGATTTTGCTGAAGAGAGATCCTGTTTGACAAATCTTGTAGAATTTTTTTGAGTATGTAACCAGTAGGGTAGATAAAGTGGAATCAGTAGATGTTGTATACCTGGATTTTCAAAAGGCACTCGATAAGGCACCACATAAAAGATTAATAGGCAAGAGCTAAGGACTCATGGTGTTGGGTTAATATATTAGCGTGGATAGAGGATTGGCTAACAGACAAAAAGCAAAGAGTGTGAGCATAAATGGCAGGCAGTGAATTGTGCAATGAATTTGGCCTAGCCATCAGCCTCAAGAAAACGAACATCATGGGACAGGACGTCAGAAATGCTCCATCCATCAATATCGGCGGCCTCGTTCTGGAAGTGGTTCAAGAGTTCACCTACCTAGGCTCAACTATCACCAGCAACCTGTCTCTCGATGCAGAAATCAACAAGCACATGGGAAAGGCATCTGCTGCTATGTCCAGACTGGCCAAGAAAGTGTGGGACAAATCTTGAAGCAAACTGTCACCTCTTCCCTGGTGGTCTAGTGGTTAGGATTCGGCGCTTTCACCGCCGCGGCCTGGGTTCGATTCCCGGTCAGGGAAGTGTGTCTTATGCATTGGGGCAATGGAACTGAGTGCATTGCTCTTAAATGAAAAAGTAGTCTGAAAAACTGACACAATCCTTGGCTTTATAAATCGAAGCAGAGTGTACAAAGGCAATGAGGTTCTATGAATCACTAGTTAGATGCGGATTTTGCTGAAGAGAGATCCTATTTGACAAATCTTGTAGAATTTTTTTGAGTATGTAACCAGTAGGGTAGATAAAGTGGAATCAGTAGATGATGTATACCTGGATTTTCAAAAGGCATTCGATAAGGTGCCACATAAAAGATTAATAGGCAAGAGATAAGGACTCACGGTGTTGGGTTAATATATTAGCGTGGATAGAGGATTGGCTAACAGACAAAAAGCAAAGAGTGTGAGCATAAATGGCAGGCAGTGAATTGTGCAATGAATTTGGCCTAACCATCAGTCTCAAGAAAACGAACATCATGGGACAGGACGTCAGAAATGCTCCATCCATCAATATCGGCGGCCGCGCTCTGGAAGTGGTTCAAGAGTTCGCCTACCTAGGCTTAACTATCACCAGTAACCTGTCTCTCGATGCAGAAATCAACAAGCGCATGGGAAAGGCATCTGCTGCTATGTCCAGACTGGCCAAGAAAGTGTGGGAAAATGGCGCACTGACACGGAACACAAAAGTCCGAGTGTATCAAGACTGTGTCCTCAGTACCTTGCTCTACGGAGGCAGACAGGCCTCGGTTCAACATCTGATCTGAAAGCCAGCACTCCCTCAGCACTGCACTGCAGTGTCGGCCTTGATTTTTGTGCTCAAGCCTGGAGTGAGACTTGAGCCCAAAAACGTATGACTTAAAGACAAGGGTGCTATCAACTAAGCCACAGTGATGCAATCTGAGTCACATTTATAAATACTCACAGACTTGGTAAGTGATCTGATCTCACTAAACTATGACACAAGCTGTGTCTATTTGAGTTACATTTGTACAAACGCACTCACTTGGAAACTGATCAGATCTTACTAAACTATGACACAAGAATATTCCATTGTCACTCCTGCTCAGACTGTACCTTCTATCTACACCAGCCTCTCTGCACAAGATCAACAGAAAAGACTGATGGCGTTATTGTCCACAGCAAAAGCACACAGTGGCACAAGCATCTGGTAATTCCTATTAAAATGCAAAGCAGAGCAGAACAACAGTGTCTTGGTCTGTTACAGACTTATTGATTGAGATTGATTTTCAACAACTCCATTATCACAATGTGTGGAAGGTAGGAAATGGAACTTCATCTTTATTATATTACAACTCATATGGTAGCAGAATCTCATCTTCACTTCCCCAGATTCAATAAAGATTCACTGAGACTTTATGTCGAATGGCTGCCGGATTACCCACAACCCCATGTGCTTCAGAAACTGCTCTATATGCGCAGGTGGCAGGAAGGTTGAGAGAACGGCAAATAAAGCATACAGTATCCTTGACTTTATTAGCAGGGGAACAGAGTACAAGAGCAAGGATGTTATGTTGAACTTGAACAAGACACGAGTTCGGCCTCAGCTGGAGTATTGCTTCCAGTTCTGGGCGCCGCATTTAAAGAACGTTGTGAAAGCATTGGAGAGATTGCAGAAAACAATGGTTCCAGGATGAGGAACTTCAATTATGGTGATAGATTGGGGCTATTTTCCTTGAAGAAGACAAGGCTGAGAGGTAATTTGACAAAAGTATTCAATATCATGTGGGCTCGGGACAATGTTTGTGGAGAGAAACTGTTCCCACTCCCTTAAAGAATCGAGAGGGGGCAGATTTAAAGCAAAAAAAAAGCAATGGCAACATGAGGAAAACCTTTTTCACGCAGTGAGTGGTTCAGGTCTGGAATGCACTGCCTGAGAGTGAGGTGGAGGCAAGTTCAATTGGAGCATTCAAAAGGGAAACATTCAGGCTTGGGGCCGCGCTCTGTATTTATAAACCCCGCCCCCTGGGGGGGGGGGGGCGTCAGTCACCCGCTCCCACCTTTCACCTGTCAGCTCACAATGCCCGGGGAATTGACGGGGCTCCGGACCAATAGAAAGAGGGGGCGAAGCTGGAGGACGAATGAGGGACCCTCTTGGTCAATGCGGTAAGTCACGCCACTCGAACTCTCCGACTGGTTTCGGGGGCGGGGGGTTCCTGTCCCGCCCCTGCACTTTCTATTGGTCCGCGGCTGGTGTCAATCAGCCGGGTGGGCGGTGTAAGTTGAGCATGCGCGGCCGGCAGGGGCTGAGGCAGAGAGCGCGGTGACAGCAGCTGGGTTAATAAAACCAAGATGTATTTTGGAAGGAAGATTGAGGAAAGGCAAAATGATCTTCTGTGGTATCTGAGTGCTTTACAGGTATATGTAGACAAATCTTTAAATATACTGTCGACTCTTCCCTGGTGGTCTAGTGGTTAGGATTATTCGCTCTCACCGCCGCGGCCTGGGTTCGATTCCCGGTCAGGGAAGTGTGTTTTATGCAATTGGGCAATGGAACTGAGTGCATTGCTCTTCAGTGATAAAGCTGTCCAAAAAGCCTACACAATCCTTGTCTTTTTCAATCGAAGCAGAGGGTACAAAGGCAATGAGGTTATATGAGCCTCTATGAATCACTAGTTAGATCTGGATTTTGCTGAAGAGAGATCCTGTTTGACAAATCTTGTAGAATTTTTTTGAGTATGTAACCAGTAGGGTAGATAAAGTGGAATCAGTAGATGTTGTATACCTGGATTTTCAAAAGGCACTCGATAAGGCACCACATAAAAGATTAATAGGCAAGAGCTAAGGACTCATGGTGTTGGGTTAATATATTAGCGTGGATAGAGGATTGGCTAACAGACAAAAAGCAAAGAGTGTGAGCATAAATGGCAGGCAGTGAATTGTGCAATGAATTTGGCCTAGCCATCAGCCTCAAGAAAACGAACATCATGGGACAGGACGTCAGAAATGCTCCATCCATCAATATCGGCGGCCTCGTTCTGGAAGTGGTTCAAGAGTTCACCTACCTAGGCTCAACTATCACCAGCAACCTGTCTCTCGATGCAGAAATCAACAAGCACATGGGAAAGGCATCTGCTGCTATGTCCAGACTGGCCAAGAAAGTGTGGGACAAATCTTTAAGCAAACTGTCACCTCTTCCCTGGTGGTCTAGTGGTTAGGATTCGGCGCTTTCACCGCGGTGGCCCGGGTTCGATTCCCGGTCAGGGAAGTGTGTCTTATGCATTGGGGCAATGGAACTGAGTGCCTTGCTCTTAAGTGAAAAAGTAGTCTGAAAAACTGACACAATCCTTGGCTTTATAAATCGAAGCAGAGTGTACAAAGGCAATGAGGTTCTATGAATCACTAGTTAGATGCGGATTTTGCTGAAGAGAGATCCTATTTGACAAATCTTGTAGAATTTTTTTGAGTATGTAACCAGTAGGGTAGATAAAGTGGAATCAGTAGATGATGTATACCTGGATTTTCAAAAGGCATTCGATAAGGTGCCACATAAAAGATTAATAGGCAAGAGATAAGGACTCACGGTGTTGGGTTAATATATTAGCGTGGATAGAGGATTGGCTAACAGACAAAAAGCAAAGAGTGTGAGCATAAATGGCAGGCAGTGAATTGTGCAATGAATTTGGCCTAACCATCAGTCTCAAGAAAACGAACATCATGGGACAGGACGTCAGAAATGCTCCATCCATCAATATCGGCGGCCGCGCTCTGGAAGTGGTTCAAGAGTTCGCCTACCTAGGCTTAACTATCACCAGTAACCTGTCTCTCGATGCAGAAATCAACAAGCGCATGGGAAAGGCATCTGCTGCTATGTCCAGACTGGCCAAGAAAGTGTGGGAAAATGGCGCACTGACACGGAACACAAAAGTCCGAGTGTATCAAGACTGTGTCCTCAGTACCTTGCTCTACGGAGGCAGACAGGCCTCGGTTCAACATCTGATCTGAAAGCCAGCACTCCCTCAGCACTGCACTGCAGTGTCGGCCTTGATTTTTGTGCTCAAGCCTGGAGTGAGACTTGAGCCCAAAAACGTATGACGTAAAGACAAGGGTGCTATCAACTAAGCCACAGTGATGCAATCTGAGTCACATTTATAAATACTCACAGACTTGGTAAGTGATCTGATCTCACTAAACTATGACACAAGCTGTGTCTATTTGAGTTACATTTGTACAAACGCACTCACTTGGAAACTGATCAGATCTTACTAAACTATGACACAAGAATATTCCATTGTCACTCCTGCTCAGACTGTACCTTCTATCTACACCAGCCTCTCTGCACAAGGTCAACAGAAAAGACTGATGGCGTTATTGTCCACAGCAAAAGCACACAGTGGCACAAGCATCTGGTAATTCCTATTAAAATGCAAAGCAGAGCAGAACAACAGTGTCTTGGTCTGTTACAGACTTATTGATTGAGATTGATTTTCAACAACTCCATTATCACAATGTGTGGAAGGTAGGAAATGGAACTTCATCTTTATTATATTACAACTCATATGGTAGCAGAATCTCATCTTCACTTCCCCAGATTCAATAAAGATTCACTGAGACTTTATGTCGAATGGCTGCCGGATTACCCACAACCCCATGTGCTTCAGAAACTGCTCTATATGCGCAGGTGGCAGGAAGGTTGAGAGAACGGCAAATAAAGCATACAGTATCCTTGACTTTATTAGCAGGGGAACAGAGTACAAGAGCAAGGATGTTATGTTGAACTTGAACAAGACACGAGTTCGGCCTCAGCTGGAGTATTGCTTCCAGTTCTGGGCGCCGCATTTAAAGAACGTTGTGAAAGCATTGGAGAGATTGCAGAAAACAATGGTTCCAGGATGAGGAACTTCAATTATGGTGATAGATTGGGGCTATTTTCCTTGAGGAAGACAAGGCTGAGAGGTAATTTGACAAAAGTATTCAATATCATGTGGGCTCGGGACAATGTTTGTGGAGAGAAACTGTTCCCACTCCCTTAAAGAATCGAGAGGGGGCAGATTTAAAGCAAAAAAAAAGCAATGGCAACATGAGGAAAACCTTTTTCACGCAGTGAGTGATTCAGGTCTGGAATGCACTGCCTGAGAGTGAGGTGGAGGCAAGTTCAATTGGAGCATTCAAAAGGGAAACATTCAGGCTTGGGGCCGCGCTCTGTATTTATAAACCCCGCCCCCTGGGGGGGGGGCGTCAGTCACCCGCTCCCACCTTTCACCTGTCAGCTCACAATGCCCGGGGAATTGACGGGGCTCCGGACCAATAGAAAGAGGGGGCGAAGCTGGAGGACGAATGAGGGACCCTCTTGGTCAATGCCGTAAGTCACGCCACTCGAACTCTCCGACTGGTTTCGGGGGCGGGGGGTTCCTGTCCCGCCCCTGCACTTTCTATTGGTCCGCGGCTGGTGTCAATCAGCCGGGTGGGCGGTGTAAGTTGAGCATGCGCGGCCGGCAGGGGCTGAGGCAGAGAGCGCGGTGACAGCAGCTGGGTTAATAAAACCAAGATGTATTTTGGAAGGAAGATTGAGGAAAGGCAAAATGATCTTCTGTGGTATCTGAGTGCTTTACAGGTATATGTAGACAAATCTTTAAACATACTGTCGACTCTTCCCTGGTGGTCTAGTGGTTAGGATTTGGCGCTTTCACCGCCGCGGCCCGGGTTCGATTCCCGGTCAAGGAAGTGTGTTTTATGCAATTGGGCAATGGAACTGAGTGCATTGCTCTTCAGTGATAAAGCTGTCCAAAAAGCCTACACAATCCTTGTCTTTTTCAATCGAAGCAGAGGGTACAAAGGCAATGAGGTTATATGAGCCTCTATGAATCACTAGTTAGATCTGGATTTTGCTGAAGAGAGATCCTGTTTGACAAATCTTGTAGAATTTTTTTGAGTATGTAACCAGTAGGGTAGATAAAGTGGAATCAGTAGATGTTGTATACCTGGATTTTCAAAAGGCACTCGATAAGGCACCACATAAAAGATTAATAGGCAAGAGCTAAGGACTCATGGTGTTGGGTTAATATATTAGCGTGGATAGAGGATTGGCTAACAGACAAAAAGCAAAGAGTGTGAGCATAAATGGCAGGCAGTGAATTGTGCAATGAATTTGGCCTAGCCATCAGCCTCAAGAAAACGAACATCATGGGACAGGACGTCAGAAATGCTCCATCCATCAATATCGGCGGCCTCGTTCTGGAAGTGGTTCAAGAGTTCACCTACCTAGGCTCAACTATCACCAGCAACCTGTCTCTCGATGCAGAAATCAACAAGCACATGGGAAAGGCATCTGCTGCTATGTCCAGACTGGCCAAGAAAGTGTGGGACAAGTCTTGAAGCAAACTGTCACCTCTTCCCTGGTGGTCTAGTGGTTAGGATTCGGCGCTTTCACCGCCGCGGCCTGGGTTCGATTCCCGGTCAGGGAAGTGTATCTTATGCATTGGGGCAATGGAACTGAGTGCATTGCTCTTAAATGAAAAAGTAGTCTGAAAAACTGACACAATCCTTGGCTTTATAAATCGAAGCAGAGTGTACAAAGGCAATGAGGTTCTATGAATCACTAGTTAGATGTGGATTTTGCTGAAGAGAGATCCTATTTGACAAATCTTGTAGAATTTTTTTGAGTATGTAACCAGTAGGGTAGATAAAGTGGAATCAGTAGATGATGTATACCTGGATTTTCAAAAGGCATTCGATAAGGTGCCACATAAAAGATTAATAGGCAAGAGATAAGGACTCACGGTGTTGGGTTAATATATTAGCGTGGATAGAGGATTGGCTAACAGACAAAAAGCAAAGAGTGTGAGCATAAATGGCAGGCAGTGAATTGTGCAATGAATTTGGCCTAACCATCAGTCTCAAGAAAACGAACATCATGGGACAGGACGTCAGAAATGCTCCATCCATCAATATCGGCGGCCGCGCTCTGGAAGTGGTTCAAGAGTTCGCCTACCTAGGCTTAACTATCACCAGTAACCTGTCTCTCGATGCAGAAATCAACAAGCGCATGGGAAAGGCATCTGCTGCTATGTCCAGACTGGCCAAGAAAGTGTGGGAAAATGGCGCACTGACACGGAACACAAAAGTCCGAGTGTATCAAGACTGTGTCCTCAGTACCTTGCTCTACGGAGGCAGACAGGCCTCGGTTCAACATCTGATCTGAAAGCCAGCACTCCCTCAGCACTGCACTGCAGTGTCGGCCTTGATTTTTGTGCTCAAGCCTGGAGTGAGACTTGAGCCCAAAAACGTATGACGTAAAGACAAGGGTGCTATCAACTAAGCCACAGTGATGCAATCTGAGTCACATTTATAAATACTCACAGACTTGGTAAGTGATCTGATCTCACTAAACTATGACACAAGCTGTGTCTATTTGAGTTACATTTGTACAAACGCACTCACTTGGAAACTGATCAGATCTTACTAAACTATGACACAAGAATATTCCATTGTCACTCCTGCTCAGACTGTACCTTCTATCTACACCAGCCTCTCTGCACAAGGTCAACAGAAAAGACTGATGGCGTTATTGTCCACAGCAAAAGCACACAGTGGCACAAGCATCTGGTAATTCCTATTAAAATGCAAAGCAGAGCAGAACAACAGTGTCTTGGTCTGTTACAGACTTATTGATTGAGATTGATTTTCAACAACTCCATTATCACAATGTGTGGAAGGTAGGAAATGGAACTTCATCTTTATTATATTACAACTCATATGGTAGCAGAATCTCATCTTCACTTCCCCAGATTCAATAAAGATTCACTGAGACTTTATGTCGAATGGCTGCCGGATTACCCACAACCCCATGTGCTTCAGAAACTGCTCTATATGCGCAGGTGGCAGGAAGGTTGAGAGAACGGCAAATAAAGCATACAGTATCCTTGACTTTATTAGCAGGGGAACAGAGTACAAGAGCAAGGATGTTATGTTGAACTTGAACAAGACACGAGTTCGGCCTCAGCTGGAGTATTGCTTCCAGTTCTGGGCGCCGCATTTAAAGAACGTTGTGAAAGCATTGGAGAGATTGCAGAAAACAATGGTTCCAGGATGAGGAACTTCAATTATGGTGATAGATTGGGGCTATTTTCCTTGAAGAAGACAAGGCTGAGAGGTAATTTGACAAAAGTATTCAATATCATGTGGGCTCGGGACAATGTTTGTGGAGAGAAACTGTTCCCACTCCCTTAAAGAATCGAGAGGGGGCAGATTTAAAGCAAAAAAAAAGCAATGGCAACATGAGGAAAACCTTTTTCACGCAGTGAGTGATTCAGGTCTGGAATGCACTGCCTGAGAGTGAGGTGGAGGCAAGTTCAATTGGAGCATTCAAAAGGGAAACATTCAGGCTTGGGGCCGCGCTCTGTATTTATAAACCCCGCCCCCTGGGGGGGGGGCGTCAGTCACCCGCTCCCACCTTTCACCTGTCAGCTCACAATGCCCGGGGAATTGACGGGGCTCCGGACCAATAGAAAGAGGGGGCGAAGCTGGAGGACGAATGAGGGACCCTCTTGGTCAATGCCGTAAGTCACGCCACTCGAACTCTCCGACTGGTTTCGGGGGCGGGGGGTTCCTGTCCCGCCCCTGCACTTTCTATTGGTCCGCGGCTGGTGTCAATCAGCCGGGTGGGCGGTGTAAGTTGAGCATGCGCGGCCGGCAGGGGCTGAGGCAGAGAGCGCGGTGACAGCAGCTGGGTTAATAAAACCAAGATGTATTTTGGAAGGAAGATTGAGGAAAGGCAAAATGATCTTCTGTGGTATCTGAGTGCTTTACAGGTATATGTAGACAAATCTTTAAATATACTGTCGACTCTTCCCTGGTGGTCTAGTGGTTAGGATTTGGCGCTTTCACCGCCGCGGCCCGGGTTCGATTCCCGGTCAAGGAAGTGTGTTTTATGCAATTGGGCAATGGAACTGAGTGCATTGCTCTTCAGTGATAAAGCTGTCCAAAAAGCCTACACAATCCTTGTCTTTTTCAATCGAAGCAGAGGGTACAAAGGCAATGAGGTTATATGAGCCTCTATGAATCACTAGTTAGATCTGGATTTTGCTGAAGAGAGATCCTGTTTGACAAATCTTGTAGAATTTTTTTGAGTATGTAACCAGTAGGGTAGATAAAGTGGAATCAGTAGATGTTGTATACCTGGATTTTCAAAAGGCACTCGATAAGGCACCACATAAAAGATTAATAGGCAAGAGCTAAGGACTCATGGTGTTGGGTTAATATATTAGCGTGGATAGAGGATTGGCTAACAGACAAAAAGCAAAGAGTGTGAGCATAAATGGCAGGCAGTGAATTGTGCAATGAATTTGGCCTAGCCATCAGCCTCAAGAAAACGAACATCATGGGACAGGACGTCAGAAATGCTCCATCCATCAATATCGGCGGCCTCGTTCTGGAAGTGGTTCAAGAGTTCACCTACCTAGGCTCAACTATCACCAGCAACCTGTCTCTCGATGCAGAAATCAACAAGCACATGGGAAAGGCATCTGCTGCTATGTCCAGACTGGCCAAGAAAGTGTGGGACAAGTCTTGAAGCAAACTGTCACCTCTTCCCTGGTGGTCTAGTGGTTAGGATTCGGCGCTTTCACCGCCGCGGCCTGGGTTCGATTCCCGGTCAGGGAAGTGTATCTTATGCATTGGGGCAATGGAACTGAGTGCATTGCTCTTAAATGAAAAAGTAGTCTGAAAAACTGACACAATCCTTGGCTTTATAAATCGAAGCAGAGTGTACAAAGGCAATGAGGTTCTATGAATCACTAGTTAGATGTGGATTTTGCTGAAGAGAGATCCTATTTGACAAATCTTGTAGAATTTTTTTGAGTATGTAACCAGTAGGGTAGATAAAGTGGAATCAGTAGATGATGTATACCTGGATTTTCAAAAGGCATTCGATAAGGTGCCACATAAAAGATTAATAGGCAAGAGATAAGGACTCACGGTGTTGGGTTAATATATTAGCGTGGATAGAGGATTGGCTAACAGACAAAAAGCAAAGAGTGTGAGCATAAATGGCAGGCAGTGAATTGTGCAATGAATTTGGCCTAACCATCAGTCTCAAGAAAACGAACATCATGGGACAGGACGTCAGAAATGCTCCATCCATCAATATCGGCGGCCGCGCTCTGGAAGTGGTTCAAGAGTTCGCCTACCTAGGCTTAACTATCACCAGTAACCTGTCTCTCGATGCAGAAATCAACAAGCGCATGGGAAAGGCATCTGCTGCTATGTCCAGACTGGCCAAGAAAGTGTGGGAAAATGGCGCACTGACACGGAACACAAAAGTCCGAGTGTATCAAGACTGTGTCCTCAGTACCTTGCTCTACGGAGGCAGACAGGCCTCGGTTCAACATCTGATCTGAAAGCCAGCACTCCCTCAGCACTGCACTGCAGTGTCGGCCTTGATTTTTGTGCTCAAGCCTGGAGTGAGACTTGAGCCCAAAAACGTATGACGTAAAGACAAGGGTGCTATCAACTAAGCCACAGTGATGCAATCTGAGTCACATTTATAAATACTCACAGACTTGGTAAGTGATCTGATCTCACTAAACTATGACACAAGCTGTGTCTATTTGAGTTACATTTGTACAAACGCACTCACTTGGAAACTGATCAGATCTTACTAAACTATGACACAAGAATATTCCATTGTCACTCCTGCTCAGACTGTACCTTCTATCTACACCAGCCTCTCTGCACAAGATCAACAGAAAAGACTGATGGCGTTATTGTCCACAGCAAAAGCACACAGTGGCACAAGCATCTGGTAATTCCTATTAAAATGCAAAGCAGAGCAGAACAACAGTGTCTTGGTCTGTTACAGACTTATTGATTGAGATTGATTTTCAACAACTCCATTATCACAATGTGTGGAAGGTAGGAAATGGAACTTCATCTTTATTATATTACAACTCATATGGTAGCAGAATCTCATCTTCACTTCCCCAGATTCAATAAAGATTCACTGAGACTTTATGTCGAATGGCTGCCGGATTACCCACAACCCCATGTGCTTCAGAAACTGCTCTATATGCGCAGGTGGCAGGAAGGTTGAGAGAACGGCAAATAAAGCATACAGTATCCTTGACTTTATTAGCAGGGGAACAGAGTACAAGAGCAAGGATGTTATGTTGAACTTGAACAAGACACGAGTTCGGCCTCAGCTGGAGTATTGCTTCCAGTTCTGGGCGCCGCATTGAAAGAACGTTGTGAAAGCATTGGAGAGATTGCAGAAAACAATGGTTCCAGGATGAGGAACTTCAATTATGGTGATAGATTGGGGCTATTTTCCTTGAAGAAGACAAGGCTGAGAGGTAATTTGACAAAAGTATTCAATATCATGTGGGCTCGGGACAGTGTTTGTGGAGAGAAACTGTTCCCACTCCCTTAAAGAATCGAGAGGGGGCAGATTTAAAGCAAAAAAAAAGCAATGGCAACATGAGGAAAACCTTTTTCACGCAGTGAGTGGTTCAGGTCTGGAATGCACTGCCTGAGAGTGTGGTGGAGGCAAGTTCAATTGGAGCATTCAAAAGGGAAACATTCAGGCTTGGGGCCGCGCTCTGTATTTATAAACCCCGCCCCCTGGGGGGTGGGGGGGGGGGCGTCAGTCACCCGCTCCCACCTTTCACCTGTCAGCTCACAATGCCCGGGGAATTGACGGGGCTCCGGACCAATAGAAAGAGGGGGCGAAGCTGGAGGACGAATGAGGGACCCTCTTGGTCAATGCCGTAAGTCACGCCACTCGAACTCTCCGACTGGTTTCGGGGGCGGGGGGTTCCTGTCCCGCCCCTGCACTTTCTATTGGTCCGCGGCTGGTGTCAATCAGCCGGGTGGGCGGTGTAAGTTGAGCATGCGCGGCCGGCAGGGGCTGAGGCAGAGAGCGCGGTGACAGCAGCTGGGTTAATAAAACCAAGATGTATTTTGGAAGGAAGATTGAGGAAAGGCAAAATGATCTTCTGTGGTATCTGAGTGCTTTACAGGTATATGTAGACAAATCTTTAAATATACTGTCGACTCTTCCCTGGTGGTCTAGTGGTTAGGATTTGGCGCTCTCACCGCCGCGGCCAGGGTTCGATTCCCGGTCAGGGAAGTGTGTTTTATGCAATTGGGCAATGGAACTGAGTGCATTGCTCTTCAGTGATAAAGCTGTCCAAAAAGCCTACACAATCCTTGTCTTTTTCAATCGAAGCAGAGGGTACAAAGGCAATGAGGTTATATGAGCCTCTATGAATCACTAGTTAGATCTGGATTTTGCTGAAGAGAGATCCTGTTTGACAAATCTTGTAGAATTTTTTTGAGTATGTAACCAGTAGGGTAGATAAAGTGGAATCAGTAGATGTTGTATACCTGGATTTTCAAAAGGCACTCGATAAGGCACCACATAAAAGATTAATAGGCAAGAGCTAAGGACTCATGGTGTTGGGTTAATATATTAGCGTGGATAGAGGATTGGCTAACAGACAAAAAGCAAAGAGTGTGAGCATAAATGGCAGGCAGTGAATTGTGCAATGAATTTGGCCTAGCCATCAGCCTCAAGAAAACGAACATCATGGGACAGGACGTCAGAAATGCTCCATCCATCAATATCGGCGGCCTCGTTCTGGAAGTGGTTCAAGAGTTCACCTACCTAGGCTCAACTATCACCAGCAACCTGTCTCTCGATGCAGAAATCAACAAGCACATGGGAAAGGCATCTGCTGCTATGTCCAGACTGGCCAAGAAAGTGTGGGACAAATCTAGAAGCAAACTGTCACCTCTTCCATGGTGATCTAGTGGTTAGGATTCGGCGCTTTCACCGCCGCGGCCCGGGTTCGATTCCCGGTCAGGGAAGTGTGTCTTATGCATTGGGGCAATGGAACTGAGTGCATTGCTCTTAAATGAAAAAGTAGTCTGAAAAACTGACACAATCCTTGGCTTTATAAGTCGAAGCAGAGTGTACAAAGGCAATGAGGTTCTATGAATCACTAGTTAGATGTGGATTTTGCTGAAGAGAGATCCTATTTGACAAATCTTGTAGAATTTTTTTGAGTATGTAACCAGTAGGGTAGATAAAGTGGAATCAGTAGATGATGTATACCTGGATTTTCAAAAGGCATTCGATAAGGTGCCACATAAAAGATTAATAGGCAAGAGATAAGGACTCACGGTGTTGGGTTAATATATTAGCGTGGATAGAGGATTGGCTAACAGACAAAAAGCAAAGAGTGTGAGCATAAATGGCAGGCAGTGAATTGTGCAATGAATTTGGCCTAACCATCAGTCTCAAGAAAACGAACATCATGGGACAGGACGTCAGAAATGCTCCATCCATCAATATCGGCGGCCGCGCTCTGGAAGTGGTTCAAGAGTTCGCCTACCTAGGCTTAACTATCACCAGTAACCTGTCTCTCGATGCAGAAATCAACAAGCGCATGGGAAAGGCATCTGCTGCTATGTCCAGACTGGCCAAGAAAGTGTGGGAAAATGGCGCACTGACACGGAACACAAAAGTCCGAGTGTATCAAGACTGTGTCCTCAGTACCTTGCTCTACGGAGGCAGACAGGCCTCGGTTCAACATCTGATCTGAAAGCCAGCACTCCCTCAGCACTGCACTGCAGTGTCGGCCTTGATTTTTGTGCTCAAGCCTGGAGTGAGACTTGAGCCCAAAAACGTATGACTTAAAGACAAGGGTGCTATCAACTAAGCCACAGTGATGCAATCTGAGTCACATTTATAAATACTCACAGACTTGGTAAGTGATCTGATCTCACTAAACTATGACACAAGCTGTGTCTATTTGAGTTACATTTGTACAAACGCACTCACTTGGAAACTGATCAGATCTTACTAAACTATGACACAAGAATATTCCATTGTCACTCCTGCTCAGACTGTACCTTCTATCTACACCAGCCTCTCTGCACAAGATCAACAGAAAAGACTGATGGCGTTATTGTCCACAGCAAAAGCACACAGTGGCACAAGCATCTGGTAATTCCTATTAAAATGCAAAGCAGAGCAGAACAACAGTGTCTTGGTCTGTTACAGACTTATTGATTGAGATTGATTTTCAACAACTCCATTATCACAATGTGTGGAAGGTAGGAAATGGAACTTCATCTTTATTATATTACAACTCATATGGTAGCAGAATCTCATCTTCACTTCCCCAGATTCAATAAAGATTCACTGAGACTTTATGTCGAATGGCTGCCGGATTACCCACAACCCCATGTGCTTCAGAAACTGCTCTATATGCGCAGGTGGCAGGAAGGTTGAGAGAACGGCAAATAAAGCATACAGTATCCTTGACTTTATTAGCAGGGGAACAGAGTACAAGAGCAAGGATGTTATGTTGAACTTGAACAAGACACGAGTTCGGCCTCAGCTGGAGTATTGCTTCCAGTTCTGGGCGCCGCATTTAAAGAACGTTGTGAAAGCATTGGAGAGATTGCAGAAAACAATGGTTCCAGGATGAGGAACTTCAATTATGGTGATAGATTGGGGCTATTTTCCTTGAAGAAGACAAGGCTGAGAGGTAATTTGACAAAAGTATTCAATATCATGTGGGCTCGGGACAGTGTTTGTGGAGAGAAACTGTTCCCACTCCCTTAAAGAATCGAGAGGGGGCAGATTTAAAGCAAAAAAAAAGCAATGGCAACATGAGGAAAACCTTTTTCACGCAGTGAGTGGTTCAGGTCTGGAATGCACTGCCTGAGAGTGTGGTGGAGGCAAGTTCAATTGGAGCATTCAAAAGGGAAACATTCAGGCTTGGGGCCGCGCTCTGTATTTATAAACCCCGCCCCCTGGGGGGGGGGCGTCAGTCACCCGCTCCCACCTTTCACCTGTCAGCTCACAATGCCCGGGGAATTGACGGGGCTCCGGACCAATAGAAAGAGGGGGCGAAGCTGGAGGACGAATGAGGGACCCTCTTGGTCAATGCGGTAAGTCACGCCACTCGAACTCTCCGACTGGTTTCGGGGGCGGGGGGTTCCTGTCCCGCCCCTGCACTTTCTATTGGTCCGCGGCTGGTGTCAATCAGCCGGGTGGGCGGTGTAAGTTGAGCATGCGCGGCCGGCAGGGGCTGAGGCAGAGAGCGCGGTGACAGCAGCTGGGTTAATAAAACCAAGATGTATTTTGGAAGGAAGATTGAGGAAAGGCAAAATGATCTTCTGTGGTATCTGAGTGCTTTACAGGTATATGTAGACAAATCTTTAAACATGCTGTCGATTCTTCCCTGGTGGTCTAGTGGTTAGGATTTGGCGCTCTCACCGCCGCGGCCAGGGTTCGATTCCCGGTCAGGGAAGTGTGTTTTATGCAATTGGGCAATGGAACTGAGTGCATTGCTCTTCAGTGATAAAGCTGTCCAAAAAGCCTACACAATCCTTGTCTTTTTCAATCGAAGCAGAGGGTACAAAGGCAATGAGGTTATATGAGCCTCTATGAATCACTAGTTAGATCTGGATTTTGCTGAAGAGAGATCCTGTTTGACAAATCTTGTAGAATTTTTTTGAGTATGTAACCAGTAGGGTAGATAAAGTGGAATCAGTAGATGTTGTATACCTGGATTTTCAAAAGGCACTCGATAAGGCACCACATAAAAGATTAATAGGCAAGAGCTAAGGACTCATGGTGTTGGGTTAATATATTAGCGTGGATAGAGGATTGGCTAACAGACAAAAAGCAAAGAGTGTGAGCATAAATGGCAGGCAGTGAATTGTGCAATGAATTTGGCCTAGCCATCAGCCTCAAGAAAACGAACATCATGGGACAGGACGTCAGAAATGCTCCATCCATCAATATCGGCGGCCTCGTTCTGGAAGTGGTTCAAGAGTTCACCTACCTAGGCTCAACTATCACCAGTAACCTGTCTCTCGATGCAGAAATCAACAAGCACATGGGAAAGGCATCTGCTGCTATGTCCAGACTGGCCAAGAAAGTGTGGGACAAATCTTTAAGCAAGCTGTCACCTCTTCCCTGGTGGTCTAGTGGTTAGGATTCGGCGCTTTCACCGCCGCGGCCCGGGTTCGATTCCCGGTCAGGGAAGTGTGTCTTATGCATTGGGGCAATGGAACTGAATGCATTGCTCTTAAGTGAAAAAGTAGTCTGAAAAACTGACACAATCCTTGGCTTTATAAATCGAAGCAGAGTGTACAAAGGCAATGAGGTTCTATGAATCACTCGTTAGATGTGGATTTTGCTGAAGAGAGATCCTATTTGACAAATCTTGTAGAATTTTTTTGAGTATGCAACCAGTAGGGTAGATAAAGTGGAATCAGTAGATGATGTATACCTGGATTTTCAAAAGGCATTCGATAAGGTGCCACATAAAAGATTAATAGGCAAGAGATAAGGACTCACGGTGTTGGGTTAATATATTAGCGTGGATAGAGGATTGGCTAACAGACAAAAAGCAAAGAGTGTGAGCATAAATGGCAGGCAGTGAATTGTGCAATGAATTTGGCCTAACCATCAGTCTCAAGAAAACGAACATCATGGGACAGGACGTCAGAAATGCTCCATCCATCAATATCGGCGGCCGCGCTCTGGAAGTGGTTCAAGAGTTCGCCTACCTAGGCTTAACTATCACCAGTAACCTGTCTCTCGATGCAGAAATCAACAAGCGCATGGGAAAGGCATCTGCTGCTATGTCCAGACTGGCCAAGAAAGTGTGGGAAAATGGCGCACTGACACGGAACACAAAAGTCCGAGTGTATCAAGACTGTGTCCTCAGTACCTTGCTCTACGGAGACAGACAGGCCTCGGTTCAACATCTGATCTGAAAGCCAGCACTCCCTCTGCACTGCACTGCAGTGTCGGCCTTGATTTTTGTGCTCAAGCCTGGAGTGAGACTTGAGCCCAAAAACGTATGACTTAAAGACAAGGGTGCTATCAACTAAGCCACAGTGATGCAATCTGAGTCACATTTATAAATACTCACAGACTTGGTAAGTGATCTGATCTCACTAAACTATGACACAAGCTGTGTCTATTTGAGTTACATTTGTACAAACGCACTCACTTGGAAACTGATCAGATCTTACTAAACTATGACACAAGAATATTCCATTGTCACTCCTGCTCAGACTGTACCTTCTATCTACACCAGCCTCTCTGCACAAGATCAACAGAAAAGACTGATGGCGTTATTGTCCACAGCAAAAGCACACAGTGGCACAAGCATCTGGTAATTCCTATTAAAATGCAAAGCAGAGCAGAACAACAGTGTCTTGGTCTGTTACAGACTTATTGATTGAGATTGATTTTCAACAACTCCATTATCACAATGTGTGGAAGGTAGGAAATGGAACTTCATCTTTATTATATTACAACTCATATGGTAGCAGAATCTCATCTTCACTTCCCCAGATTCAATAAAGATTCACTGAGACTTTATGTCGAATGGCTGCCGGATTACCCACAACCCCATGTGCTTCAGAAACTGCTCTATATGCGCAGGTGGCAGGAAGGTTGAGAGAACGGCAAATAAAGCATACAGTATCCTTGACTTTATTAGCAGGGGAACAGAGTACAAGAGCAAGGATGTTATGTTGAACTTGAACAAGACACGAGTTCGGCCTCAGCTGGAGTATTGCTTCCAGTTCTGGGCGCCGCATTTAAAGAACGTTGTGAAAGCATTGGAGAGATTGCAGAAAACAATGGTTCCAGGATGAGGAACTTCAATTATGGTGATAGATTGGGGCTATTTTCCTTGAAGAAGACAAGGCTGAGAGGTAATTTGACAAAAGTATTCAATATCATGTGGGCTCGGGACAGTGTTTGTGGAGAGAAACTGTTCCCACTCCCTTAAAGAATCGAGAGGGGGCAGATTTAAAGCAAAAAAAAAGCAATGGCAACATGAGGAAAACCTTTTTCACGCAGTGAGTGGTTCAGGTCTGGAATGCACTGCCTGAGAGTGTGGTGGAGGCAAGTTCAATTGGAGCATTCAAAAGGGAAACATTCAGGCTTGGGGCCGCGCTCTGTATTTATAAACCCCGCCCCCTGGGGGGGGGGCGTCAGTCACCCGCTCCCACCTTTCACCTGTCAGCTCACAATGCCCGGGGAATTGACGGGGCTCCGGACCAATAGAAAGAGGGGGCGAAGCTGGAGGACGAATGAGGGACCCTCTTGGTCAATGCCGTAAGTCACGCCACTCGAACTCTCCGACTGGTTTCGGGGGCGGGGGGTTCCTGTCCCGCCCCTGCACTTTCTATTGGTCCGCGGCTGGTGTCAATCAGCCGGGTGGGCGGTGTAAATTGAGCATGCGCGGCCGGCAGGGGCTGAGGCAGAGAGCGCGGTGACAGCAGCTGGGTTAATAAAACCAAGATGTATTTTGGAAGGAAGATTGAGGAAAGGCAAAATGATCTTCTGTGGTATCTGAGTGCTTTACAGGTATATGTAGGCAAATCTTTAAATATACTGTCGACTCTTCCCTGGTGGTCTAGTGGTTAGGATTTGGCGCTCTCACCGCCGCGGCCCGGGTTCAATTCCCGGTCAGGGAAGTGTGTTTTATGCAATTGGGCAATGGAACTGAGTGCATTGCTCTTCAGTGATAAAGCTGTCCAAAAAGCCTACACAATCCTTGTCTTTTTCAATCGAAGCAGAGGGTACAAAGGCAATGAGGTTATATGAGCCTCTATGAATCACTAGTTAGATCTGGATTTTGCTGAAGAGAGATCCTGTTTGACAAATCTTGTAGAATTTTTTTGAGTATGTAACCAGAAGGGGAGATAAAGTGGAATCAGTAGATGTTGTATACCTGGATTTTCAAAAGGCACTCGATAAGGCACCACATAAAAGATTAATAGGCAAGAGCTAAGGACTCATGGTGTTGGGTTAATATATTAGCGTGGATAGAGGATTGGCTAACAGACAAAAAGCAAAGAGTGTGAGCATAAATGGCAGGCAGTGAATTGTGCAATGAATTTGGCCTAGCCATCAGCCTCAAGAAAACGAACATCATGGGACAGGACGTCAGAAATGCTCCATCCATCAATATCGGCGGCCTCGTTCTGGAAGTGGTTCAAGAGTTCACCTACCAAGGCTCAACTATCACCAGTAACCTGTCTCTCGATGCAGAAATCAACAAGCACATGGGAAAGGCATCTGCTGCTATGTCCAGACTGGCCAAGAAAGTGTGGGACAAATCTTTAAGCAAACTGTCATCTCTTCCCTGGTGGTCTAGTGGTTAGGATTCGGCGCTTTCACCGCCGTGGCCCGGGTTCGATTCCCGGTCATGAAAGTGTGTCTTATGCATTGGGGCAATGGAACTGAGTGCATTGCTCTTAAGTGAAAAAGTAGTCTGAAAAACTGACACAATCCTTGGCTTTGCAAATCGAAGCAGAGTGTACAAAGGCAAAGAGGTTCGATGAATCACTAGTTGGATCTGGATTTTGCTGAAGAGAGATCCTATTTGACAAATCTTGTCGAATTTTTTTGAGTATGTAACCAGTAGGGTAGATAAAGTGGAATCAGTAGATGATGTATACCTGGATTTTCAAAAGGCATTCGATAAGGTGCCACATAAAAGATTAATAGGCAAGAGATAAGGACTCACGGTGTTGGGTTAATATATTAGCGTGGATAGAGGATTGGCTAACAGACAAAAAGCAAAGAGTGTGAGCATAAATGGCAGGCAGTGAATTGTGCAATGAATTTGGCCTAACCATCAGTCTCAAGAAAACGAACATCATGGGACAGGACGTCAGAAATGCTCCATCCATCAATATCGGCGGCCGCGCTCTGGAAGTGGTTCAAGAGTTCGCCTACCTAGGCTTAACTATCACCAGTAACCTGTCTCTCGATGCAGAAATCAACAAGCGCATGGGAAAGGCATCTGCTGCTATGTCCAGACTGGCCAAGAAAGTGTGGGAAAATGGCGCACTGACATGGAACACAAAAGTCCGAGTGTATCAAGACTGTGTCCTCAGTACCTTGCTCTACGGAGGCAGACAGGCCTCGGTTCAACATCTGATCTGAAAGCCAGCACTCCCTCAGCACTGCACTGCAGTGTCGGCCTTGATTTTTGTGCTCAAGCCTGGAGTGAGACTTGAGCCCAAAAACATATGACTTAAAGACAAGGGTGCTATCAACTAAGCCACAGTGATGCAATCTGAGTCACATTTATAAATACTCACAGACTTGGTAAGTGATCTGATCTCACTAAACTATGACACAAGCTGTGTCTATTTGAGTTACATTTGTACAAACGCACTCACTTGGAAACTGATCAGATCTTACTAAACTATGACACAAGAATATTCCATTGTCACTCCTGCTCAGACTGTACCTTCTATCTACACCAGCCTCTCTGCACAAGATCAACAGAAAAGACTGATGGCGTTATTGTCCACAGCAAAAGCACACAGTGGCACAAGCATCTGGTAATTCCTATTAAAATGCAAAGCAGAGCAGAACAACAGTGTCTTGGTCTGTTACAGACTTATTGATTGAGATTGATTTTCAACAACTCCATTATCACAATGTGTGGAAGGTAGGAAATGGAACTTCATCTTTATTATATTACAACTCATATGGTAGCAGAATCTCATCTTCACTTCCCCAGATTCAATAAAGATTCACTGAGACTTTATGTCGAATGGCTGCCGGATTACCCACAACCCCATGTGCTTCAGAAACTGCTCTATATGCGCAGGTGGCAGGAAGGTTGAGAGAACGGCAAATAAAGCATACAGTATCCTTGACTTTATTAGCAGGGGAACAGAGTACAAGAGCAAGGATGTTATGTTGAACTTGAACAAGACACGAGTTCGGCCTCAGCTGGAGTATTGCTTCCAGTTCTGGGCGCCGCATTTAAAGAACGTTGTGAAAGCATTGGAGAGATTGCAGAAAACAATGGTTCCAGGATGAGGAACTTCAATTATGGTGATAGATTGGGGCTATTTTCCTTGAAGAAGACAAGGCTGAGAGGTAATTTGACAAAAGTATTCAATATCATGTGGGCTCGGGACAATGTTTGTGGAGAGAAACTGTTCCCACTCCCTTAAAGAATCGAGAGGGGGCAGATTTAAAGCAAAAAAAAAAGCAATGGCAACATGAGGAAAACCTTTTTCACGCAGTGAGTGGTTCAGGTCTGGAATGCACTGCCTGAGAGTGAGGTGGAGGCAAGTTCAATTGGAGCATTCAAAAGGGAAACATTCAGGCTTGGGGCCGCGCTCTGTATTTATAAACCCCGCCCCCTGGGGGGGGGGGGGCGTCAGTCACCCGCTCCCACCTTTCACCTGTCAGCTCACAATGCCCGGGGAATTGACGGGGCTCCGGACCAATAGAAAGAGGGGGCGAAGCTGGAGGACGAATGAGGGACCCTCTTGGTCAATGCGGTAAGTCACGCCACTCGAACTCTCCGACTGGTTTCGGGGGCGGGGGGTTCCTGTCCCGCCCCTGCACTTTCTATTGGTCCGCGGCTGGTGTCAATCAGCCGGGTGGGCGGTGTAAGTTGAGCATGCGCGGCCGGCAGGGGCTGAGGCAGAGAGCGCGGTGACAGCAGCTGGGTTAATAAAACCAAGATGTATTTTGGAAGG
Organism: Heterodontus francisci; assembly: GCF_036365525.1. Taxonomy (NCBI): domain Eukaryota; kingdom Metazoa; phylum Chordata; class Chondrichthyes; order Heterodontiformes; family Heterodontidae; genus Heterodontus; species Heterodontus francisci. The sequence continues at coordinate 9,662,294 of NC_090404.1, forward strand.
AAGATTGAGGAAAGGCAAAATGATCTTCTGTGGTATCTGAGTGCTTTACAGGTATATGTAGACAAATCTTTAAATATACTGTCGACTCTTCCCTGATGGTCTAGTGGTTAGGATTTGGCGCTCTCACCGCCGCGGCCCGGGTTCGATTCCCGGTCAGGGAAGTGTGTTTTATGCAATTGGGCAATGGAACTGAGTGCATTGCTCTTCAGTGATAAAGCTGTCCAAAAAGCCTACACAATCCTTGTCTTTTTCAATCGAAGCAGAGGGTACAAAGGCAATGAGGTTATATGAGCCTCTGTGAATCACTAGTTAGATCTGGATTTTGCTGAAGAGAGATCCTGTTTGACAAATCTTGCAGAATTTTTTTGAGTATGTAACCAGTAGGGTAGATAAAGTGGAATCAGTAGATGTTGTATACCTGGATTTTCAAAAGGCACTCGATAAGGCACCACATAAAAGATTAATAGGCAAGAGCTAAGGACTCATGGTGTTGGGTTAATATATTAGCGTGGATAGAGGATTGGCTAACAGACAAAAAGCAAAGAGTGTGAGCATAAATGGCAGGCAGTGAATTGTGCAATGAATTTGGCCTAGCCATCAGCCTCAAGAAAACGAACATCATGGGACAGGACGTCAGAAATGCTCCATCCATCAATATCGGCGGCCTCGTTCTGGAAGTGGTTCAAGAGTTCACCTACCTAGGCTCAACTATCACCAGTAACCTGTCTCTCGATGCAGAAATCAACAAGCACATGGGAAAGGCATCTGCTGCTATGTCCAGACTGGCCAAGAAAGTGTGGGACAAATCTTTAAGCAAACTGTCACCTCTTCCCTGGTGGTCTAGTGGTTAGGATTCGGCGCTTTCACCGCCGCGGCCCGGGTTCGATTCCCGGTCAGGTAAGTGTGTCTTATGCATTGGGGCAATGGAACTGAGTGCATTGCTCTTAAGTGAAAAAGTCGTCCGAAAAGCTGACACAATCCTTGTCTTTATAAATCGAAGCAGAGTGCACAAAGGCAATGAGGTTCGATGAATCACTAGTTAGATCTGGATTTTGCTGAAGAGAGATCCTATTTGACAAATCTTGTCGAATTTTTTTGAGTATGTAACCAGTAGGGTAGATAAAGTGGAATCAGTAGATGATGTATACCTGGATTTTCAAAAGGCATTCGATAAGGTGCCACATAAAAGATTAATAGGCAAGAGATAAGGACTCACGGTGTTGGGTTAATATATTAGCGTGGATAGAGGATTGGCTAACAGACAAAAAGCAAAGAGTGTGAGCATAAATGGCAGGCAGTGAATTGTGCAATGAATTTGGCCTAACCATCAGTCTCAAGAAAACGAACATCATGGGACAGGACGTCAGAAATGCTCCATCCATCAATATCGGCGGCCGCGCTCTGGAAGTGGTTCAAGAGCTCGCCTACCTAGGCTTAACTATCACCAGTAACCTGTCTCTCGATGCAGAAATCAACAAGCGCATGGGAAAGGCATCTGCTGCTATGTCCAGACTGGCCAAGAAAGTGTGGGAAAATGGCGCACTGACATGGTACACAAAAGTCCGAGTGTATCAAGACTGTGTCCTCAGTACCTTGCTCTACGGAGGCAGACAGGCCTCGGTTCAACATCTGATCTGAAAGCCAGCACTCCCTCAGCACTGCACTGCAGTGTCGGCCTTGATTTTTGTGCTCAAGCCTGGAGTGAGACTTGAGCCCAAAAACATATGACTTAAAGACAAGGGTGCTATCAACTAAGCCACAGTGATGCAATCTGAGTCACATTTATAAATACTCACAGACTTGGTAAGTGATCTGATCTCACTAAACTATGACACAAGCTGTGTCTATTTGAGTTACATTTGTACAAACGCACTCACTTGGAAACTGATCAGATCTTACTAAACTATGACACAAGAATATTCCATTGTCACTCCTGCTCAGACTGTACCTTCTATCTACACCAGCCTCTCTGCACAAGATCAACAGAAAAGACTGATGGCGTTATTGTCCACAGCAAAAGCACACAGTGGCACAAGCATCTGGTAATTCCTATTAAAATGCAAAGCAGAGCAGAACAACAGTGTCTTGGTCTGTTACAGACTTATTGATTGAGATTGATTTTCAACAACTCCATTATCACAATGTGTGGAAGGTAGGAAATGGAACTTCATCTTTATTATATTACAACTCATATGGTAGCAGAATCTCATCTTCACTTCCCCAGATTCAATAAAGATTCACTGAGACTTTATGTCGAATGGCTGCCGGATTACCCACAACCCCATGTGCTTCAGAAACTGCTCTATATGCGCAGGTGGCAGGAAGGTTGAGAGAACGGCAAATAAAGCATACAGTATCCTTGACTTTATTAGCAGGGGAACAGAGTACAAGAGCAAGGATGTTATGTTGAACTTGAACAAGACACGAGTTCGGCCTCAGCTGGAGTATTGCTTCCAGTTCTGGGCGCCGCATTTAAAGAACGTTGTGAAAGCATTGGAGAGATTGCAGAAAACAATGGTTCCAGGATGAGGAACTTCAATTATGGTGATAGATTGGGGCTATTTTCCTTGAAGAAGACAAGGCTGAGAGGTAATTTGACAAAAGTATTCAATATCATGTGGGCTCGGGACAATGTTTGTGGAGAGAAACTGTTCCCACTCCCTTAAAGAATCGAGAGGGGGCAGATTTAAAGCAAAAAAAAAAGCAATGGCAACATGAGGAAAACCTTTTTCACGCAGTGAGTGGTTCAGGTCTGGAATGCACTGCCTGAGAGTGAGGTGGAGGCAAGTTCAATTGGAGCATTCAAAAGGGAAACATTCAGGCTTGGGGCCGCGCTCTGTATTTATAAACCCCGCCCCCTGGGGGGGGGGGGGGGCGTCAGTCACCCGCTCCCACCTTTCACCTGTCAGCTCACAATGCCCGGGGAATTGACGGGGCTCCGGACCAATAGAAAGAGGGGGCGAAGCTGGAGGACGAATGAGGGACCCTCTTGGTCAATGCGGTAAGTCACGCCACTCGAACTCTCCGACTGGTTTCGGGGGCGGGGGGTTCCTGTCCCGCCCCTGCACTTTCTATTGGTCCGCGGCTGGTGTCAATCAGCCGGGTGGGCGGTGTAAGTTGAGCATGCGCGGCCGGCAGGGGCTGAGGCAGAGAGCGCGGTGACAGCAGCTGGGTTAATAAAACCAAGATGTATTTTGGAAGGAAGATTGAGGAAAGGCAAAATGATCTTCTGTGGTATCTGAGTGCTTTACAGGTATATGTAGACAAATCTTTAAATATACTGTCGACTCTTCCCTGGTGGTCTAGTGGTTAGGATTTGGCGCTCTCACCGCCGCGGCCCGGGTTCGATTCCCGGTCAGGGAAGTGTGTTTTATGCAATTGGGCAATGGAACTGAGTGCATTGCTCTTCAGTGATAAAGCTGTCCAAAAAGCCTACACAATCCTTGTCTTTTTCAATCGAAGCAGAGGGTACAAAGGCAATGAGGTTATATGAGCCTCTATGAATCACTAGTTAGATCTGGATTTTGCTGAAGAGAGATCCTGTTTGACAAATCTTGCAGAATTTTTTTGAGTATGTAACCAGTAGGGTAGATAAAGTGGAATCAGTAGATGTTGTATACCTGGATTTTCAAAAGGCACTCGATAAGGCACCACATAAAAGATTAATAGGCAAGAGCTAAGGACTCATGGTGTTGGGTTAATATATTAGCGTGGATAGAGGATTGGCTAACAGACAAAAAGCAAAGAGTGTGAGCATAAATGGCAGGCAGTGAATTGTGCAATGAATTTGGCCTAGCCATCAGCCTCAAGAAAACGAACATCATGGGACAGGACGTCAGAAATGCTCCATCCATCAATATCGGCGGCCTCGTTCTGGAAGTGGTTCAAGAGTTCACCTACCTAGGCTCAACTATCACCAGTAACCTGTCTCTCGATGCAGAAATCAACAAGCACATGGGAAAGGCATCTGCTGCTATGTCCAGACTGGCCAAGAAAGTGTGGGACAAATCTTTAAACAAACTGTCACCTCTTCCCTGGTGGTCTAGTGGTTAGGATTCGGCGCTTTCACCGCCGCGGCCCGGGTTCGATTCCCGGTCAGGGAAGTGTGTCTTATGCATTGGGGCAATGGAACTGAGTGCATTGCTCTTAAGTGAAAAAGTCGTCTGAAAAACTGACACAATCCTTGTCTTTATGAATCGAAGCAGAGTGCACAAAGGCAATGAGGTTCGATGAATCACTAGTTAGATCTGGATTTTGCTGAAGAGAGATCCTATTTGACAAATCTTGTCGAATTTTTTTGAGTATGTAACCAGTAGGGTAGATAAAGTGGAATCAGTAGATGATGTATACCTGGATTTTCAAAAGGCATTCGATAAGGTGCCACATAAAAGATTAATAGGCAAGAGATAAGGACTCACGGTGTTGGGTTAATATATTAGCGTGGATAGAGGATTGGCTAACAGACAAAAAGCAAAGAGTGTGAGCATAAATGGCAGGCAGTGAATTGTGCAATGAATTTGGCCTAACCATCAGTCTCAAGAAAACGAACATCATGGGACAGGACGTCAGAAATGCTCCATCCATCAATATCGGCGGCCGCGTTCTGGAAGTGGTTCAAGAGCTCGCCTACCTAGGCTTAACTATCACCAGTAACCTGTCTCTCGATGCAGAAATCAACAAGCGCATGGGAAAGGCATCTGCTGCTATGTCCAGACTGGCCAAGAAAGTGTGGGAAAATGGCGCACTGACACGGAACACAAAAGTCCGAGTGTATCAAGACTGTGTCCTCAGTACCTTGCTCTACGGAGGCAGACAGGCCTCGGTTCAACATCTGATCTGAAAGCCAGCACTCCCTCAGCACTGCACTGCAGTGTCGGCCTTGATTTTTGTGCTCAAGCCTGGAGTGAGACTTGAGCCCAAAAACATATGACTTAAAGACAAGGGTGCTATCAACTAAGCCACAGTGATGCAATCTGAGTCACATTTATAAATACTCACAGACTTGGTAAGTGATCTGATCTCACTAAACTATGACACAAGCTGTGTCTATTTGAGTTACATTTGTACAAACGCACTCACTTGGAAACTGATCAGATCTTACTAAACTATGACACAAGAATATTCCATTGTCACTCCTGCTCAGACTGTACCTTCTATCTACACCAGCCTCTCTGCACAAGATCAACAGAAAAGACTGATGGCGTTATTGTCCACAGCAAAAGCACACAGTGGCACAAGCATCTGGTAATTCCTATTAAAATGCAAAGCAGAGCAGAACAACAGTGTCTTGGTCTGTTACAGACTTATTGATTGAGATTGATTTTCAACAACTCCATTATCACAATGTGTGGAAGGTAGGAAATGGAACTTCATCTTTATTATATTACAACTCATATGGTAGCAGAATCTCATCTTCACTTCCCCAGATTCAATAAAGATTCACTGAGACTTTATGTCGAATGGCTGCCGGATTACCCACAACCCCATGTGCTTCAGAAACTGCTCTATATGCGCAGGTGGCAGGAAGGTTGAGAGAACGGCAAATAAAGCATACAGTATCCTTGACTTTATTAGCAGGGGAACAGAGTACAAGAGCAAGGATGTTATGTTGAACTTGAACAAGACACGAGTTCGGCCTCAGCTGGAGTATTGCTTCCAGTTCTGGGCGCCGCATTTAAAGAACGTTGTGAAAGCATTGGAGAGATTGCAGAAAACAATGGTTCCAGGATGAGGAACTTCAATTATGGTGATAGATTGGGGCTATTTTCCTTGAAGAAGACAAGGCTGAGAGGTAATTTGACAAAAGTATTCAATATCATGTGGGCTCGGGACAATGTTTGTGGAGAGAAACTGTTCCCACTCCCTTAAAGAATCGAGAGGGGGCAGATTTAAAGCAAAAAAAAAAGCAATGGCAACATGAGGAAAACCTTTTTCACGCAGTGAGTGGTTCAGGTCTGGAATGCACTGCCTGAGAGTGAGGTGGAGGCAAGTTCAATTGGAGCATTCAAAAGGGAAACATTCAGGCTTGGGGCCGCGCTCTGTATTTATAAACCCCGCCCCCTGGGGGGGGGGGGGGGGGCGTCAGTCACCCGCTCCCACCTTTCACCTGTCAGCTCACAATGCCCGGGGAATTGACGGGGCTCCGGACCAATAGAAAGAGGGGGCGAAGCTGGAGGACGAATGAGGGACCCTCTTGGTCAATGCGGTAAGTCACGCCACTCGAACTCTCCGACTGGTTTCGGGGGCGGGGGGTTCCTGTCCCGCCCCTGCACTTTCTATTGGTCCGCGGCTGGTGTCAATCAGCCGGGTGGGCGGTGTAAGTTGAGCATGCGCGGCCGGCAGGGGCTGAGGCAGAGAGCGCGGTGACAGCAGCTGGGTTAATAAAACCAAGATGTATTTTGGAAGGAAGATTGAGGAAAGGCAAAATGATCTTCTGTGGTATCTGAGTGCTTTACAGGTATATGTAGACAAATCTTTAAATATACTGTCGACTCTTCCCTGGTGGTCTAGTGGTTAGGATTTGGCGCTCTCACCGCCGCGGCCCGGGTTCGATTCCCGGTCAGGGAAGTGTGTTTTATGCAATTGGGCAATGGAACTGAGTGCATTGCTCTTCAGTGATAAAGCTGTCCAAAAAGCCTACACAATCCTTGTCTTTTTCAATCGAAGCAGAGGGTACAAAGGCAATGAGGTTATATGAGCCTCTGTGAATCACTAGTTAGATCTGGATTTTGCTGAAGAGAGATCCTGTTTGACAAATCTTGCAGAATTTTTTTGAGTATGTAACCAGTAGGGTAGATAAAGTGGAATCAGTAGATGTTGTATACCTGGATTTTCAAAAGGCACTCGATAAGGCACCACATAAAAGATTAATAGGCAAGAGCTAAGGACTCATGGTGTTGGGTTAATATATTAGCGTGGATAGAGGATTGGCTAACAGACAAAAAGCAAAGAGGGTGAGCATAAATGGCAGGCAGTGAATTGTGCAATGAATTTGGCCTAGCCATCAGCCTCAAGAAAACGAACATCATGGGACAGGACGTCAGAAATGCTCCATCCATCAATATCGGCGGCCTCGTTCTGGAAGTGGTTCAAGAGTTCACCTACCTAGGCTCAACTATCACCAGTAACCTGTCTCTCGATGCAGAAATCAACAAGCACATGGGAAAGGCATCTGCTGCTATGTCCAGACTGGCCAAGAAAGTGTGGGACAAATCTTTAAGCAAACTGTCACCTCTTCCCTGGTGGTCTAGTGGTTAGGATTCGGCGCTTTCACCGCCGCGGCCTGGGTTCGATTCCCGGTCAGGGAAGTGTGTCTTATGCATTGGGGCAATGGAACTGAGTGCATTGTTCTTAAGTGAAAAAGTCGTCTGAAAAACTGACACAATCCTTGTCTTTATAAATCGAAGCAGAGTGCACAAAGGCAATGAGGTTCGATGAATCACTAGTTAGATCTGGATTTTGCTGAAGAGAGATCCTATTTGACAAATCTTGTCGAATTTTTTTGAGTATGTAACCAGTAGGGTAGATAAAGTGGAATCAGTAGATGATGTATACCTGGATTTTCAAAAGGCATTCGATAAGGTGCCACATAAAAGATTAATAGGCAAGAGATAAGGACTCACGGTGTTGGGTTAATATATTAGCGTGGATAGAGGATTGGCTAACAGACAAAAAGCAAAGAGTGTGAGCATAAATGGCAGGCAGTGAATTGTGCAATGAATTTGGCCTAACCATCAGTCTCAAGAAAACGAACATCATGGGACAGGACGTCAGAAATGCTCCATCCATCAATATCGGCGGCCGCGCTCTGGAAGTGGTTCAAGAGCTCGCCTACCTAGGCTTAACTATCACCAGTAACCTGTCTCTCGATGCAGAAATCAACAAGCGCATGGGAAAGGCATCTGCTGCTATGTCCAGACTGGCCAAGAAAGTGTGGGAAAATGGCGCACTGACATGGTACACAAAAGTCCGAGTGTATCAAGACTGTGTCCTCAGTACCTTGCTCTACGGAGGCAGACAGGCCTCGGTTCAACATCTGATCTGAAAGCCAGCACTCCCTCAGCACTGCACTGCAGTGTCGGCCTTGATTTTTGTGCTCAAGCCTGGAGTGAGACTTGAGCCCAAAAACATATGACTTAAAGACAAGGGTGCTATCAACTAAGCCACAGTGATGCAATCTGAGTCACATTTATAAATACTCACAGACTTGGTAAGTGATCTGATCTCACTAAACTATGACACAAGCTGTGTCTATTTGAGTTACATTTGTACAAACGCACTCACTTGGAAACTGATCAGATCTTACTAAACTATGACACAAGAATATTCCATTGTCACTCCTGCTCAGACTGTACCTTCTATCTACACCAGCCTCTCTGCACAAGATCAACAGAAAAGACTGATGGCGTTATTGTCCACAGCAAAAGCACACAGTGGCACAAGCATCTGGTAATTCCTATTAAAATGCAAAGCAGAGCAGAACAACAGTGTCTTGGTCTGTTACAGACTTATTGATTGAGATTGATTTTCAACAACTCCATTATCACAATGTGTGGAAGGTAGGAAATGGAACTTCATCTTTATTATATTACAACTCATATGGTAGCAGAATCTCATCTTCACTTCCCCAGATTCAATAAAGATTCACTGAGACTTTATGTCGAATGGCTGCCGGATTACCCACAACCCCATGTGCTTCAGAAACTGCTCTATATGCGCAGGTGGCAGGAAGGTTGAGAGAACGGCAAATAAAGCATACAGTATCCTTGACTTTATTAGCAGGGGAACAGAGTACAAGAGCAAGGATGTTATGTTGAACTTGAACAAGACACGAGTTCGGCCTCAGCTGGAGTATTGCTTCCAGTTCTGGGCGCCGCATTTAAAGAACGTTGTGAAAGCATTGGAGAGATTGCAGAAAACAATGGTTCCAGGATGAGGAACTTCAATTATGGTGATAGATTGGGGCTATTTTCCTTGAAGAAGACAAGGCTGAGAGGTAATTTGACAAAAGTATTCAATATCATGTGGGCTCGGGACAATGTTTGTGGAGAGAAACTGTTCCCACTCCCTTAAAGAATCGAGAGGGGGCAGATTTAAAGCAAAAAAAAAAGCAATGGCAACATGAGGAAAACCTTTTTCACGCAGTGAGTGGTTCAGGTCTGGAATGCACTGCCTGAGAGTGAGGTGGAGGCAAGTTCAATTGGAGCATTCAAAAGGGAAACATTCAGGCTTGGGGCCGCGCTCTGTATTTATAAACCCCGCCCCCTGGGGGGGGGGGGGGGGCGTCAGTCACCCGCTCCCACCTTTCACCTGTCAGCTCACAATGCCCGGGGAATTGACGGGGCTCCGGACCAATAGAAAGAGGGGGCGAAGCTGGAGGACGAATGAGGGACCCTCTTGGTCAATGCCGTAAGTCACGCCACTCGAACTCTCCGACTGGTTTCGGGGGCGGGGGGTTCCTGTCCCGCCCCTGCACTTTCTATTGGTCCGCGGCTGGTGTCAATCAGCCGGGTGGGCGGTGTAAGTTGAGCATGCGCGGCCGGCAGGGGCTGAGGCAGAGAGCGCGGTGACAGCAGCTGGGTTAATAAAACCAAGATGTATTTTGGAAGGAAGATTGAGGAAAGGCAAAATGATCTTCTGTGGTATCTGAGTGCTTTACAGGTATATGTAGACAAATCTTTAAATATACTGTCGACTCTTCCCTGGTGGTCTAGTGGTTAGGATTTGGCGCTCTCACCGCCGCGGCCCGGGTTCGATTCCCGGTCAGGGAAGTGTGTTTTATGCAATTGGGCAATGGAACTGAGTGCATTGCTCTTCAGTGATAAAGCTGTCCAAAAAGCCTACACAATCCTTGTCTTTTTCAATCGAAGCAGAGGGTACAAAGGCAATGAGGTTATATGAGCCTCTGTGAATCACTAGTTAGATCTGGATTTTGCTGAAGAGAGATCCTGTTTGACAAATCTTGTCGAATTTTTTTGAGTATGTAACCAGTAGGGTAGATAAAGTGGAATCAGTAGATGATGTATACCTGGATTTTCAAAAGGCATTCGATAAGGTGCCACATAAAAGATTAATAGGCAAGAGATAAGGACTCACGGTGTTGGGTTAATATATTAGCGTGGATAGAGGATTGGCTAACAGACAAAAAGCAAAGAGTGTGAGCATAAATGGCAGGCAGTGAATTGTGCAATGAATTTGGCCTAACCATCAGTCTCAAGAAAACGAACATCATGGGACAGGACGTCAGAAATGCTCCATCCATCAATATCGGCGGCCGCGCTCTGGAAGTGGTTCAAGAGCTCGCCTACCTAGGCTTAACTATCACCAGTAACCTGTCTCTCGATGCAGAAATCAACAAGCGCATGGGAAAGGCATCTGCTGCTATGTCCAGACTGGCCAAGAAAGTGTGGGAAAATGGCGCACTGACACGGAACACAAAAGTCCGAGTGTATCAAGACTGTGTCCTCAGTACCTTGCTCTACGGAGGCAGACAGGCCTCGGTTCAACATCTGATCTGAAAGCCAGCACTCCCTCAGCACTGCACTGCAGTGTCGGCCTTGATTTTTGTGCTCAAGCCTGGAGTGAGACTTGAGCCCAAAAACATATGACTTAAAGACAAGGGTGCTATCAACTAAGCCACAGTGATGCAATCTGAGTCACATTTATAAATACTCACAGACTTGGTAAGTGATCTGATCTCACTAAACTATGACACAAGCTGTGTCTATTTGAGTTACATTTGTACAAACGCACTCACTTGGAAACTGATCAGATCTTACTAAACTATGACACAAGAATATTCCATTGTCACTCCTGCTCAGACTGTACCTTCTATCTACACCAGCCTCTCTGCACAAGATCAACAGAAAAGACTGATGGCGTTATTGTCCACAGCAAAAGCACACAGTGGCACAAGCATCTGGTAATTCCTATTAAAATGCAAAGCAGAGCAGAACAACAGTGTCTTGGTCTGTTACAGACTTATTGATTGAGATTGATTTTCAACAACTCCATTATCACAATGTGTGGAAGGTAGGAAATGGAACTTCATCTTTATTATATTACAACTCATATGGTAGCAGAATCTCATCTTCACTTCCCCAGATTCAATAAAGATTCACTGAGACTTTATGTCGAATGGCTGCCGGATTACCCACAACCCCATGTGCTTCAGAAACTGCTCTATATGCGCAGGTGGCAGGAAGGTTGAGAGAACGGCAAATAAAGCATACAGTATCCTTGACTTTATTAGCAGGGGAACAGAGTACAAGAGCAAGGATGTTATGTTGAACTTGAACAAGACACGAGTTCGGCCTCAGCTGGAGTATTGCTTCCAGTTCTGGGCGCCGCATTTAAAGAACGTTGTGAAAGCATTGGAGAGATTGCAGAAAACAATGGTTCCAGGATGAGGAACTTCAATTATGGTGATAGATTGGGGCTATTTTCCTTGAAGAAGACAAGGCTGAGAGGTAATTTGACAAAAGTATTCAATATCATGTGGGCTCGGGACAATGTTTGTGGAGAGAAACTGTTCCCACTCCCTTAAAGAATCGAGAGGGGGCAGATTTAAAGCAAAAAAAAAAGCAATGGCAACATGAGGAAAACCTTTTTCACGCAGTGAGTGGTTCAGGTCTGGAATGCACTGCCTGAGAGTGAGGTGGAGGCAAGTTCAATTGGAGCATTCAAAAGGGAAACATTCAGGCTTGTGGCCGCGCTCTGTATTTATAAACCCCGCCCCCTGGGGGGGGGGGGGGGCGTCAGTCACCCGCTCCCACCTTTCACCTGTCAGCTCACAATGCCCGGGGAATTGACGGGGCTCCGGACCAATAGAAAGAGGGGGCGAAGCTGGAGGACGAATGAGGGACCCTCTTGGTCAATGCGGTAAGTCACGCCACTCGAACTCTCCGACTGGTTTCGGGGGCGGGGGGTTCCTGTCCCGCCCCTGCACTTTCTATTGGTCCGCGGCTGGTGTCAATCAGCCGGGTGGGCGGTGTAAGTTGAGCATGCGCGGCCGGCAGGGGCTGAGGCAGAGAGCGCGGTGACAGCAGCTGGGTTAATAAAACCAAGATGTATTTTGGAAGGAAGATTGAGGAAAGGCAAAATGATCTTCTGTGGTATCTGAGTGCTTTACAGGTATATGTAGACAAATCTTTAAATATACTGTCGACTCTTCCCTGGTGGTCTAGTGGTTAGGATTTGGCGCTCTCACCGCCGCGGCCCGGGTTCGATTCCCGGTCAGGGAAGTGTGTTTTATGCAATTGGGCAATGGAACTGAGTGCATTGCTCTTCAGTGATAAAGCTGTCCAAAAAGCCTACACAATCCTTGTCTTTTTCAATCGAAGCAGAGGGTACAAAGGCAATGAGGTTATATGAGCCTCTGTGAATCACTAGTTAGATCTGGATTTTGCTGAAGAGAGATCCTGTTTGACAAATCTTGTAGAATTTTTTTGAGTATGTAACCAGTAGGGTAGATAAAGTGGAATCAGTAGATGTTGTATACCTGGATTTTCAAAAGGCACTCGATAAGGCACCACATAAAAGATTAATAGGCAAGAGCTAAGGACTCATGGTGTTGGGTTAATATATTAGCGTGGATAGAGGATTGGCTAACAGACAAAAAGCAAAGAGTGTGAGCATAAATGGCAGGCAGTGAATTGTGCAATGAATTTGGCCTAGCCATCAGCCTCAAGAAAACGAACATCATGGGACAGGACGTCAGAAATGCTCCATCCATCAATATCGGCGGCCTCGTTCTGGAAGTGGTTCAAGAGTTCACCTACCTAGGCTCAACTATCACCAGTAACCTGTCTCTCGATGCAGAAATCAACAAGCACATGGGAAAGGCATCTGCTGCTATGTCCAGACTGGCCAAGAAAGTGTGGGACAAATCTTTAAGCAAACTCTCACCTCTTCCCTGGTGGTCTAGTGGTTAGGATTCGGCGCTTTCACCGCCGCGGCCCGGGTTCGATTCCCGGTCAGGGAAGTGTGTCTTATGCATTGGGGCAATGGAACTGAGTGCATTGCTCTTAAGTGAAAAAGTCGTCTGAAAAACTGACACAATCCTTGTCTTTATAAATCGAAGCAGAGTGCACAAAGGCAATGAGGTTCGATGAATCACTAGTTAGATCTGGATTTTGCTGAAGAGAGATCCTATTTGACAAATCTTGTCGAATTTTTTTGAGTATGTAACCAGTAGGGTAGATAAAGTGGAATCAGTAGATGATGTATACCTGGATTTTCAAAAGGCATTCGATAAGGTGCCACATAAAAGATTAATAGGCAAGAGATAAGGACTCACGGTGTTGGGTTAATATATTAGCGTGGATAGAGGATTGGCTAACAGACAAAAAGCAAAGAGTGTGAGCATAAATGGCAGGCAGTGAATTGTGCAATGAATTTGGCCTAACCATCAGTCTCAAGAAAACGAACATCATGGGACAGGACGTCAGAAATGCTCCATCCATCAATATCGGCGGCCGCGCTCTGGAAGTGGTTCAAGAGCTCGCCTACCTAGGCTTAACTATCACCAGTAACCTGTCTCTCGATGCAGAAATCAACAAGCGCATGGGAAAGGCATCTGCTGCTATGTCCAGACTGGCCAAGAAAGTGTGGGAAAATGGCGCACTGACATGGTACACAAAAGTCCGAGTGTATCAAGACTGTGTCCTCAGTACCTTGCTCTACGGAGGCAGACAGGCCTCGGTTCAACATCTGATCTGAAAGCCAGCACTCCCTCAGCACTGCACTGCAGTGTCGGCCTTGATTTTTGTGCTCAAGCCTGGAGTGAGACTTGAGCCCAAAAACATATGACTTAAAGACAAGGGTGCTATCAACTAAGCCACAGTGATGCAATCTGAGTCACATTTATAAATACTCACAGACTTGGTAAGTGATCTGATCTCACTAAACTATGACACAAGCTGTGTCTATTTGAGTTACATTTGTACAAACGCACTCACTTGGAAACTGATCAGATCTTACTAAACTATGACACAAGAATATTCCATTGTCACTCCTGCTCAGACTGTACCTTCTATCTACACCAGCCTCTCTGCACAAGATCAACAGAAAAGACTGATGGCGTTATTGTCCACAGCAAAAGCACACAGTGGCACAAGCATCTGGTAATTCCTATTAAAATGCAAAGCAGAGCAGAACAACAGTGTCTTGGTCTGTTACAGACTTATTGATTGAGATTGATTTTCAACAACTCCATTATCACAATGTGTGGAAGGTAGGAAATGGAACTTCATCTTTATTATATTACAACTCATATGGTAGCAGAATCTCATCTTCACTTCCCCAGATTCAATAAAGATTCACTGAGACTTTATGTCGAATGGCTGCCGGATTACCCACAACCCCATGTGCTTCAGAAACTGCTCTATATGCGCAGGTGGCAGGAAGGTTGAGAGAACGGCAAATAAAGCATACAGTATCCTTGACTTTATTAGCAGGGGAACAGAGTACAAGAGCAAGGATGTTATGTTGAACTTGAACAAGACACGAGTTCGGCCTCAGCTGGAGTATTGCTTCCAGTTCTGGGCGCCGCATTTAAAGAACGTTGTGAAAGCATTGGAGAGATTGCAGAAAACAATGGTTCCAGGATGAGGAACTTCAATTATGGTGATAGATTGGGGCTATTTTCCTTGAAGAAGACAAGGCTGAGAGGTAATTTGACAAAAGTATTCAATATCATGTGGGCTCGGGACAATGTTTGTGGAGAGAAACTGTTCCCACTCCCTTAAAGAATCGAGAGGGGGCAGATTTAAAGCAAAAAAAAAAGCAATGGCAACATGAGGAAAACCTTTTTCACGCAGTGAGTGGTTCAGGTCTGGAATGCACTGCCTGAGAGTGAGGTGGAGGCAAGTTCAATTGGAGCATTCAAAAGGGAAACATTCAGGCTTGGGGCCGCGCTCTGTATTTATAAACCCCGCCCCCTGGGGGGGGGGGGGGGGGCGTCAGTCACCCGCTCCCACCTTTCACCTGTCAGCTCACAATGCCCGGGGAATTGACGGGGCTCCGGACCAATAGAAAGAGGGGTCGAAGCTGGAGGACGAATGAGGGACCCTCTTGGTCAATGCGGTAAGTCACGCCACTCGAACTCTCCGACTGGTTTCGGGGGCGGGGGGTTCCTGTCCCGCCCCTGCACTTTCTATTGGTCCGCGGCTGGTGTCAATCAGCCGGGTGGGCGGTGTAAGTTGAGCATGCGCGGCCGGCAGGGGCTGAGGCAGAGAGCGCGGTGACAGCAGCTGGGTTAATAAAACCAAGATGTATTTTGGAAGGAAGATTGAGGAAAGGCAAAATGATCTTCTGTGGTATCTGAGTGCTTTACAGGTATATGTAGACAAATCTTTAAATATACTGTCGACTCTTCCCTGGTGGTCTAGTGGTTAGGATTTGGCGCTCTCACCGCCGCGGCCCGGGTTCGATTCCCGGTCAGGGAAGTGTGTTTTATGCAATTGGGCAATGGAACTGAGTGCATTGCTCTTCAGTGATAAAGCTGTCCAAAAAGCCTACACAATCCTTGTCTTTTTCAATCGAAGCAGAGGGTACAAAGGCAATGAGGTTATATGAGCCTCTGTGAATCACTAGTTAGATCTGGATTTTGCTGAAGAGAGATCCTGTTTGACAAATCTTGCAGAATTTTTTTGAGTATGTAACCAGTAGGGTAGATAAAGTGGAATCAGTAGATGTTGTATACCTGGATTTTCAAAAGGCACTCGATAAGGCACCACATAAAAGATTAATAGGCAAGAGCTAAGGACTCATGGTGTTGGGTTAATATATTAGCGTGGATAGAGGATTGGCTAACAGACAAAAAGCAAAGAGTGTGAGCATAAATGGCAGGCAGTGAATTGTGCAATGAATTTGGCCTAGCCATCAGCCTCAAGAAAACGAACATCATGGGACAGGACGTCAGAAATGCTCCATCCATCAATATCGGCGGCCTCGTTCTGGAAGTGGTTCAAGAGTTCACCTACCTAGGCTCAACTATCACCAGTAACCTGTCTCTCGATGCAGAAATCAACAAGCACATGGGAAAGGCATCTGCTGCTATGTCCAGACTGGCCAAGAAAGTGTGGGACAAATCTTTAAGCAAACTGTCACCTCTTCCC
Source organism: Heterodontus francisci (assembly GCF_036365525.1). NCBI lineage: Eukaryota > Metazoa > Chordata > Chondrichthyes > Heterodontiformes > Heterodontidae > Heterodontus > Heterodontus francisci. The sequence continues at coordinate 9,678,412 of NC_090404.1, forward strand.
TGGTGGTCTAGTGGTTAGGATTCGGCGCTTTCACCGCCGCGGCCCGGGTTCGATTCCCGGTCAGGGAAGTGTGTCTTATGCATTGGGGCAATGGAACTGAGTGCATTGCTCTTAAGTGAAAAAGTCGTCTGAAAAACTGACACAATCCTTGTCTTTATAAATCGAAGCAGAGTGCACAAAGGCAATGAGGTTCGATGAATCACTAGTTAGATCTGGATTTTGCTGAAGAGAGATCCTATTTGACAAATCTTGTCGAATTTTTTTGAGTATGTAACCAGTAGGGTAGATAAAGTGGAATCAGTAGATGATGTATACCTGGATTTTCAAAAGGCATTCGATAAGGTGCCACATAAAAGATTAATAGGCAAGAGATAAGGACTCACGGTGTTGGGTTAATATATTAGCGTGGATAGAGGATTGGCTAACAGACAAAAAGCAAAGAGTGTGAGCATAAATGGCAGGCAGTGAATTGTGCAATGAATTTGGCCTAACCATCAGTCTCAAGAAAACGAACATCATGGGACAGGACGTCAGAAATGCTCCATCCATCAATATCGGCGGCCGCGCTCTGGAAGTGGTTCAAGAGCTCGCCTACCTAGGCTTAACTATCACCAGTAACCTGTCTCTCGATGCAGAAATCAACAAGCGCATGGGAAAGGCATCTGCTGCTATGTCCAGACTGGCCAAGAAAGTGTGGGAAAATGGCGCACTGACACGGAACACAAAAGTCCGAGTGTATCAAGACTGTGTCCTCAGTACCTTGCTCTACGGAGGCAGACAGGCCTCGGTTCAACATCTGATCTGAAAGCCAGCACTCCCTCAGCACTGCACTGCAGTGTCGGCCTTGATTTTTGTGCTCAAGCCTGGAGTGAGACTTGAGCCCAAAAACATATGACTTAAAGACAAGGGTGCTATCAACTAAGCCACAGTGATGCAATCTGAGTCACATTTATAAATACTCACAGACTTGGTAAGTGATCTGATCTCACTAAACTATGACACAAGCTGTGTCTATTTGAGTTACATTTGTACAAACGCACTCACTTGGAAACTGATCAGATCTTACTAAACTATGACACAAGAATATTCCATTGTCACTCCTGCTCAGACTGTACCTTCTATCTACACCAGCCTCTCTGCACAAGATCAACAGAAAAGACTGATGGCGTTATTGTCCACAGCAAAAGCACACAGTGGCACAAGCATCTGGTAATTCCTATTAAAATGCAAAGCAGAGCAGAACAACAGTGTCTTGGTCTGTTACAGACTTATTGATTGAGATTGATTTTCAACAACTCCATTATCACAATGTGTGGAAGGTAGGAAATGGAACTTCATCTTTATTATATTACAACTCATATGGTAGCAGAATCTCATCTTCACTTCCCCAGATTCAATAAAGATTCACTGAGACTTTATGTCGAATGGCTGCCGGATTACCCACAACCCCATGTGCTTCAGAAACTGCTCTATATGCGCAGGTGGCAGGAAGGTTGAGAGAACGGCAAATAAAGCATACAGTATCCTTGACTTTATTAGCAGGGGAACAGAGTACAAGAGCAAGGATGTTATGTTGAACTTGAACAAGACACGAGTTCGGCCTCAGCTGGAGTATTGCTTCCAGTTCTGGGCGCCGCATTTAAAGAACGTTGTGAAAGCATTGGAGAGATTGCAGAAAACAATGGTTCCAGGATGAGGAACTTCAATTATGGTGATAGATTGGGGCTATTTTCCTTGAAGAAGACAAGGCTGAGAGGTAATTTGACAAAAGTATTCAATATCATGTGGGCTCGGGACAATGTTTGTGGAGAGAAACTGTTCCCACTCCCTTAAAGAATCGAGAGGGGGCAGATTTAAAGCAAAAAAAAAAGCAATGGCAACATGAGGAAAACCTTTTTCACGCAGTGAGTGGTTCAGGTCTGGAATGCACTGCCTGAGAGTGAGGTGGAGGCAAGTTCAATTGGAGCATTCAAAAGGGAAACATTCAGGCTTGGGGCCGCGCTCTGTATTTATAAACCCCGCCCCCTGGGGGGGGGGGGGCGTCAGTCACCCGCTCCCACCTTTCACCTGTCAGCTCACAATGCCCGGGGAATTGACGGGGCTCCGGACCAATAGAAAGAGGGGGCGAAGCTGGAGGACGAATGAGGGACCCTCTTGGTCAATGCGGTAAGTCACGCCACTCGAACTCTCCGACTGGTTTCGGGGGCGGGGGGTTCCTGTCCCGCCCCTGCACTTTCTATTGGTCCGCGGCTGGTGTCAATCAGCCGGGTGGGCGGTGTAAGTTGAGCATGCGCGGCCGGCAGGGGCTGAGGCAGAGAGCGCGGTGACAGCAGCTGGGTTAATAAAACCAAGATGTATTTTGGAAGGAAGATTGAGGAAAGGCAAAATGATCTTCTGTGGTATCTGAGTGCTTTACAGGTATATGTAGACAAATCTTTAAATATACTGTCGACTCTTCCCTGGTGGTCTAGTGGTTAGGATTTGGCGCTCTCACCGCCGCGGCCCGGGTTCGATTCCCGGTCAGGGAAGTGTGTTTTATGCAATTGGGCAATGGAACTGAGTGCATTGCTCTTCAGTGATAAAGCTGTCCAAAAAGCCTACACAATCCTTGTCTTTTTCAATCGAAGCAGAGGGTACAAAGGCAATGAGGTTATATGAGCCTCTGTGAATCACTAGTTAGATCTGGATTTTGCTGAAGAGAGATCCTGTTTGACAAATCTTGCAGAATTTTTTTGAGTATGTAACCAGTAGGGTAGATAAAGTGGAATCAGTAGATGTTGTATACCTGGATTTTCAAAAGGCACTCGATAAGGCACCACATAAAAGATTAATAGGCAAGAGCTAAGGACTCATGGTGTTGGGTTAATATATTAGCGTGGATAGAGGATTGGCTAACAGACAAAAAGCAAAGAGTGTGAGCATAAATGGCAGGCAGTGAATTGTGCAATGAATTTGGCCTAGCCATCAGCCTCAAGAAAACGAACATCATGGGACAGGACGTCAGAAATGCTCCATCCATCAATATCGGCGGCCTCGTTCTGGAAGTGGTTCAAGAGTTCACCTACCTAGGCTCAACTATCACCAGTAACCTGTCTCTCGATGCAGAAATCAACAAGCACATGGGAAAGGCATCTGCTGCTATGTCCAGACTGGCCAAGAAAGTGTGGGACAAATCTTTAAGCAAACTGTCACCTCTTCCCTGGTGGTCTAGTGGTTAGGATTCGGCGCTTTCACCGCCGCGGCCCGGGTTCGATTCCCGGTCAGGGAAGTGTGTCTTATGCATTGGGGCAATGGAACTGAGTGCATTGCTCTTAAGTGAAAAAGTCGTCTGAAAAACTGACACAATCCTTGTCTTTATAAATCGAAGCAGAGTGCACAAAGGCAATGAGGTTCGATGAATCACTAGTTAGATCTGGATTTTGCTGAAGAGAGATCCTATTTGACAAATCTTGTCGAATTTTTTTGAGTATGTAACCAGTAGGGTAGATAAAGTGGAATCAGTAGATGATGTATACCTGGATTTTCAAAAGGCATTCGATAAGGTGCCACATAAAAGATTAATAGGCAAGAGATAAGGACTCACGGTGTTGGGTTAATATATTAGCGTGGATAGAGGATTGGCTAACAGACAAAAAGCAAAGAGTGTGAGCATAAATGGCAGGCAGTGAATTGTGCAATGAATTTGGCCTAACCATCAGTCTCAAGAAAACGAACATCATGGGACAGGACGTCAGAAATGCTCCATCCATCAATATCGGCGGCCGCGCTCTGGAAGTGGTTCAAGAGCTCGCCTACCTAGGCTTAACTATCACCAGTAACCTGTCTCTCGATGCAGAAATCAACAAGCGCATGGGAAAGGCATCTGCTGCTATGTCCAGACTGGCCAAGAAAGTGTGGGAAAATGGCGCACTGACATGGTACACAAAAGTCCGAGTGTATCAAGACTGTGTCCTCAGTACCTTGCTCTACGGAGGCAGACAGGCCTCGGTTCAACATCTGATCTGAAAGCCAGCACTCCCTCAGCACTGCACTGCAGTGTCGGCCTTGATTTTTGTGCTCAAGCCTGGAGTGAGACTTGAGCCCAAAAACATATGACTTAAAGACAAGGGTGCTATCAACTAAGCCACAGTGATGCAATCTGAGTCACATTTATAAATACTCACAGACTTGGTAAGTGATCTGATCTCACTAAACTATGACACAAGCTGTGTCTATTTGAGTTACATTTGTACAAACGCACTCACTTGGAAACTGATCAGATCTTACTAAACTATGACACAAGAATATTCCATTGTCACTCCTGCTCAGACTGTACCTTCTATCTACACCAGCCTCTCTGCACAAGATCAACAGAAAAGACTGATGGCGTTATTGTCCACAGCAAAAGCACACAGTGGCACAAGCATCTGGTAATTCCTATTAAAATGCAAAGCAGAGCAGAACAACAGTGTCTTGGTCTGTTACAGACTTATTGATTGAGATTGATTTTCAACAACTCCATTATCACAATGTGTGGAAGGTAGGAAATGGAACTTCATCTTTATTATATTACAACTCATATGGTAGCAGAATCTCATCTTCACTTCCCCAGATTCAATAAAGATTCACTGAGACTTTATGTCGAATGGCTGCCGGATTACCCACAACCCCATGTGCTTCAGAAACTGCTCTATATGCGCAGGTGGCAGGAAGGTTGAGAGAACGGCAAATAAAGCATACAGTATCCTTGACTTTATTAGCAGGGGAACAGAGTACAAGAGCAAGGATGTTATGTTGAACTTGAACAAGACACGAGTTCGGCCTCAGCTGGAGTATTGCTTCCAGTTCTGGGCGCCGCATTTAAAGAACGTTGTGAAAGCATTGGAGAGATTGCAGAAAACAATGGTTCCAGGATGAGGAACTTCAATTATGGTGATAGATTGGGGCTATTTTCCTTGAAGAAGACAAGGCTGAGAGGTAATTTGACAAAAGTATTCAATATCATGTGGGCTCGGGACAATGTTTGTGGAGAGAAACTGTTCCCACTCCCTTAAAGAATCGAGAGGGGGCAGATTTAAAGCAAAAAAAAAAGCAATGGCAACATGAGGAAAACCTTTTTCACGCAGTGAGTGGTTCAGGTCTGGAATGCACTGCCTGAGAGTGAGGTGGAGGCAAGTTCAATTGGAGCATTCAAAAGGGAAACATTCAGGCTTGGGGCCGCGCTCTGTATTTATAAACCCCGCCCCCTGGGGGGGGGGGGGCGTCAGTCACCCGCTCCCACCTTTCACCTGTCAGCTCACAATGCCCGGGGAATTGACGGGGCTCCGGACCAATAGAAAGAGGGGGCGAAGCTGGAGGACGAAGGAGGGACCCTCTTGGTCAATGCGGTAAGTCACGCCACTCGAACTCTCCGACTGGTTTCGGGGGCGGGGGGTTCCTGTCCCGCCCCTGCACTTTCTATTGGTCCGCGGCTGGTGTCAATCAGCCGGGTGGGCGGTGTAAGTTGAGCATGCGCGGCCGGCAGGGGCTGAGGCAGAGAGCGCGGTGACAGCAGCTGGGTTAATAAAACCAAGATGTATTTTGGAAGGAAGATTGAGGAAAGGCAAAATGATCTTCTGTGGTATCTGAGTGCTTTACAGGTATATGTAGACAAATCTTTAAATATACTGTCGACTCTTCCCTGGTGGTCTAGTGGTTAGGATTTGGCGCTCTCACCGCCGCGGCCCGGGTTCGATTCCCGATCAGGGAAGTGTGTTTTATGCAATTGGGCAATGGAACTGAGTGCATTGCTCTTCAGTGATAAAGCTGTCCAAAAAGCCTACACAATCCTTGTCTTTTTCAATCGAAGCAGAGGGTACAAAGGCAATGAGGTTATATGAGCCTCTGTGAATCACTAGTTAGATCTGGATTTTGCTGAAGAGAGATCCTGTTTGACAAATCTTGCAGAATTTTTTTGAGTATGTAACCAGTAGGGTAGATAAAGTGGAATCAGTAGATGTTGTATACCTGGATTTTCAAAAGGCACTCGATAAGGCACCACATAAAAGATTAATAGGCAAGAGCTAAGGACTCATGGTGTTGGGTTAATATATTAGCGTGGATAGAGGATTGGCTAACAGACAAAAAGCAAAGAGTGTGAGCATAAATGGCAGGCAGTGAATTGTGCAATGAATTTGGCCTAGCCATCAGCCTCAAGAAAACGAACATCATGGGACAGGACGTCAGAAATGCTCCATCCATCAATATCGGCGGCCTCGTTCTGGAAGTGGTTCAAGAGTTCACCTACCTAGGCTCAACTATCACCAGTAACCTGTCTCTCGATGCAGAAATCAACAAGCACATGGGAAAGGCATCTGCTGCTATGTCCAGACTGGCCAAGAAAGTGTGGGACAAATCTTTAAGCAAACTGTCACCTCTTCCCTGGTGGTCTAGTGGTTAGGATTCGGCGCTTTCACCGCCGCGGCCCGGGTTCGATTCCCGGTCAGGGAAGTGTGTCTTATGCATTGGGGCAATGGAACTGAGTGCATTGCTCTTAAGTGAAAAAGTCGTCTGAAAAACTGACACAATCCTTGTCTTTATAAATCGAAGCAGAGTGCACAAAGGCAATGAGGTTCGATGAATCACTAGTTAGATCTGGATTTTGCTGAAGAGAGATCCTATTTGACAAATCTTGTCGAATTTTTTTGAGTATGTAACCAGTAGGGTAGATAAAGTGGAATCAGTAGATGATGTATACCTGGATTTTCAAAAGGCATTCGATAAGGTGCCACATAAAAGATTAATAGGCAAGAGATAAGGACTCACGGTGTTGGGTTAATATATTAGCGTGGATAGAGGATTGGCTAACAGACAAAAAGCAAAGAGTGTGAGCATAAATGGCAGGCAGTGAATTGTGCAATGAATTTGGCCTAACCATCAGTCTCAAGAAAACGAACATCATGGGACAGGACGTCAGAAATGCTCCATCCATCAATATCGGCGGCCGCGCTCTGGAAGTGGTTCAAGAGCTCGCCTACCTAGGCTTAACTATCACCAGTAACCTGTCTCTCGATGCAGAAATCAACAAGCGCATGGGAAAGGCATCTGCTGCTATGTCCAGACTGGCCAAGAAAGTGTGGGAAAATGGCGCACTGACACGGAACACAAAAGTCCGAGTGTATCAAGACTGTGTCCTCAGTACCTTGCTCTACGGAGGCAGACAGGCCTCGGTTCAACATCTGATCTGAAAGCCAGCACTCCCTCAGCACTGCACTGCAGTGTCGGCCTTGATTTTTGTGCTCAAGCCTGGAGTGAGACTTGAGCCCAAAAACATATGACTTAAAGACAAGGGTGCTATCAACTAAGCCACAGTGATGCAATCTGAGTCACATTTATAAATACTCACAGACTTGGTAAGTGATCTGATCTCACTAAACTATGACACAAGCTGTGTCTATTTGAGTTACATTTGTACAAACGCACTCACTTGGAAACTGATCAGATCTTACTAAACTATGACACAAGAATATTCCATTGTCACTCCTGCTCAGACTGTACCTTCTATCTACACCAGCCTCTCTGCACAAGATCAACAGAAAAGACTGATGGCGTTATTGTCCACAGCAAAAGCACACAGTGGCACAAGCATCTGGTAATTCCTATTAAAATGCAAAGCAAAGCAGAACAACAGTGTCTTGGTCTGTTACAGACTTATTGATTGAGATTGATTTTCAACAACTCCATTATCACAATGTGTGGAAGGTAGGAAATGGAACTTCATCTTTATTATATTACAACTCATATGGTAGCAGAATCTCATCTTCACTTCCCCAGATTCAATAAAGATTCACTGAGACTTTATGTCGAATGGCTGCCGGATTACCCACAACCCCATGTGCTTCAGAAACTGCTCTATATGCGCAGGTGGCAGGAAGGTTGAGAGAACGGCAAATAAAGCATACAGTATCCTTGACTTTATTAGCAGGGGAACAGAGTACAAGAGCAAGGATGTTATGTTGAACTTGAACAAGACACGAGTTCGGCCTCAGCTGGAGTATTGCTTCCAGTTCTGGGCGCCGCATTTAAAGAACGTTGTGAAAGCATTGGAGAGATTGCAGAAAACAATGGTTCCAGGATGAGGAACTTCAATTATGGTGATAGATTGGGGCTATTTTCCTTGAAGAAGACAAGGCTGAGAGGTAATTTGACAAAAGTATTCAATATCATGTGGGCTCGGGACAATGTTTGTGGAGAGAAACTGTTCCCACTCCCTTAAAGAATCGAGAGGGGGCAGATTTAAAGCAAAAAAAAAAGCAATGGCAACATGAGGAAAACCTTTTTCACGCAGTGAGTGGTTCAGGTCTGGAATGCACTGCCTGAGAGTGAGGTGGAGGCAAGTTCAATTGGAGCATTCAAAAGGGAAACATTCAGGCTTGTGGCCGCGCTCTGTATTTATAAACCCCGCCCCCTGGGGGGGGGGCGTCAGTCACCCGCTCCCACCTTTCACCTGTCAGCTCACAATGCCCGGGGAATTGACGGGGCTCCGGACCAATAGAAAGAGGGGGCGAAGCTGGAGGACGAATGAGGGACCCTCTTGGTCAATGCGGTAAGTCACGCCACTCGAACTCTCCGACTGGTTTCGGGGGCGGGGGGTTCCTGTCCCGCCCCTGCACTTTCTATTGGTCCGCGGCTGGTGTCAATCAGCCGGGTGGGCGGTGTAAGTTGAGCATGCGCGGCCGGCAGGGGCTGAGGCAGAGAGCGCGGTGACAGCAGCTGGGTTAATAAAACCAAGATGTATTTTGGAAGGAAGATTGAGGAAAGGCAAAATGATCTTCTGTGGTATCTGAGTGCTTTACAGGTATATGTAGACAAATCTTTAAATATACTGTCGACTCTTCCCTGGTGGTCTAGTGGTTAGGATTTGGCGCTCTCACCGCCGCGGCCCGGGTTCGATTCCCGGTCAGGGAAGTGTGTTTTATGCAATTGGGCAATGGAACTGAGTGCATTGCTCTTCAGTGATAAAGCTGTCCAAAAAGCCTACACAATCCTTGTCTTTTTCAATCGAAGCAGAGGGTACAAAGGCAATGAGGTTATATGAGCCTCTATGAATCACTAGTTAGATCTGGATTTTGCTGAAGAGAGATCCTGTTTGACAAATCTTGTAGAATTTTTTTGAGTATGTAACCAGTAGGGTAGATAAAGTGGAATCAGTAGATGTTGTATACCTGGATTTTCAAAAGGCACTCGATAAGGCACCACATAAAAGATTAATAGGCAAGAGCTAAGGACTCATGGTGTTGGGTTAATATATTAGCGTGGATAGAGGATTGGCTAACAGACAAAAAGCAAAGAGTGAGAGCATAAATGGCAGGCAGTGAATTGTGCAATGAATTTGGCCGAGCCATCAGCCTCAAGAAAACGAACATCATGGGACAGGACGTCAGAAATGCTCCATCCATCAATATCGGCGGCCTCGTTCTGGAAGTGGTTCAAGAGTTCACCAACCTAGGCTCAACTATCACCAGTAACCTCTCTCTCGAAGCAGAAATCAACAAGCACATGGGAAAGGCATCTGCTGCTATGTCCAGACTGGCCAAGAAAGTGTGGGACAAATCGTTAAGCAAGCTGTCACCTCTTTCCTGGTGGTCTAGTGGTTAGGATTCGGCGCTTTCACCGCCGCGGCCCGGGTTCGATTCCCGGTCAGGGAGGTGTGTCTTATGCATTGGGGCAATGGAACTGAGTGCGTTGCTCTTAAGTGAAAAAGTAGTCTGAAAAATTCACACAATCCTTGGCTTTATAAATCGAAGCAGAGGGTACAAAGGCAATGAGGTTCGATGAATCACTAGTTAGATCTGGATTTTGCTGAAGAGAGATCCTATTTGACAAATCTTGTAGAATTTTTTTGAGTATGTAACCAGTAGGGTAGATAAAGTGGAATCAGTAGATGATGTATACCTGGATTTTCAAAAGGCATTCGATAAGGTGCCACATAAAAGATTAATAGGCAAGAGATAAGGACTCACGGTGTTGGGTTAATATATTAGCGTGGATAGAGGATTGGCTAACAGACAAAAAGCAAAGAGTGTGAGCATAAATGGCAGGCAGTGAATTGTGCAATGAATTTGGCCTAACCATCAGTCTCAAGAAAACGAACATCATGGGACAGGACGTCAGAAATGCTCCATCCATCAATATCGGCGGCCTCGTTCTGGAAGTGGTTCAAGAGTTCGCCTACCTAGGCTTAACTATCACCAGTAACCTGTCTCTCGATGCAGAAATCAACAAGCGCATGGGAAAGGCATCTGCTGCTATGTCCAGACTGGCCAAGAAAGTGTGGGAAAATGGCGCACTGACACGGAACACAAAAGTCCGAGTGTATCAAGACTGTGTCCTCAGTACCTTGCTCTACGGAGGCAGACAGGCCTCGGTTCAACATCTGATCTGAAAGCCAGCACTCCCTCAGCACTGCAATGCAGTGCCGGCCTTGATTTTTGTGCTCAAGCCTGGAGTGAGACTTGAGCCCAAAAACATATGACTTAAAGACAAGGGTGCTATCAACTAAGCCACAGTGATGCAATCTGAGTCACATTTATAAATACTCACAGACTTGGTAAGTGATCTGATCTCACTAAACTATGACACAAGCTGTGTCTATTTGAGTTACATTTGTACAAACGCACTCACTTGGAAACTGATCAGATCTTACTAAACTATGACACAAGAATATTCCATTGTCACTCCTGCTCAGACTGTACCTTCTATCTACACCAGCCTCTCTGCACAAGATCAACAGAAAAGACTGATGGCGTTATTGTCCACAGCAAAAGCACACAGTGGCACAAGCATCTGGTAATTCCTATTAAAATGCAAAGCAGAGCAGAACAACAGTGTCTTGGTCTGTTACAGACTTATTGATTGAGATTGATTTTCAACAACTCCATTATCACAATGTGTGGAAGGTAGGAAATGGAACTTCATCTTTATTATATTACAACTCATATGGTAGCAGAATCTCATCTTCACTTCCCCAGATTCAATAAAGATTCACTGAGACTTTATGTCGAATGGCTGCCGGATTACCCACAACCCCATGTGCTTCAGAAACTGCTCTATATGCGCAGGTGGCAGGAAGGTTGAGAGAACGGCAAATAAAGCATACAGTATCCTTGACTTTATTAGCAGGGGAACAGAGTACAAGAGCAAGGATGTTATGTTGAACTTGAACAAGACACGAGTTCGGCCTCAGCTGGAGTATTGCTTCCAGTTCTGGGCGCCGCATTTAAAGAACGTTGTGAAAGCATTGGAGAGATTGCAGAAAACAATGGTTCCAGGATGAGGAACTTCAATTATGGTGATAGATTGGGGCTATTTTCCTTGAAGAAGACAAGGCTGAGAGGTAATTTGACAAAAGTATTCAATATCATGTGGGCTCGGGACAATGTTTGTGGAGAGAAACTGTTCCCACTCCCTTAAAGAATCGAGAGGGGGCAGATTTAAAGCAAAAAAAAAGCAATGGCAACATGAGGAAAACCTTTTTCACGCAGTGAGTGGTTCAGGTCTGGAATGCACTGCCTGAGAGTGTGGTGGAGGCAAGTTCAATTGGAGCATTCAAAAGGGAAACATTCAGGCTTGGGGCCGCGCCCTTGGGGGGGGGGGGGGGCGTCAGTCACCCGCTCCCACCTTTCACCTGTCAGCTCACAATGCCCGGGGAATTGACGGGGCTCCGGACCAATAGAAAGAGGGGGCGAAGCTGGAGGACGAATGAGGGACCCTCTTGGTCAATGCCGTAAGTCACGCCACTCGAACTCTCCGACTGGTTTCGGGGGCGGGGGTTCCTGTCCCGCCCCTGCTCTTCCTATTGGTCCGGGGCCGGTGTCAATCAGCCGGGTGGGCGGTGTGAGCTGAGCATACGCGGCCGGCAGGGGCTGAGGCAGAGAGTGCGGTGACAGCAGCTGGGTTAATAAAACCAAGATGTATTTTGGAAGTAAGATTCAGAAGAAGCAAAATAATATACTGTGGGATCAGAGTGCTTTACAGGTATATGTAGACAAATCTTTGAAACTGCTAGCCACAAATCTTTGGTGGTCTAGTGGTTAGGATTCTGCGCTTTTACTGCCGCGGCCTGGGTTCGTTTCCCGGTTAGGGAAGTGTGTTTTATGCAATGGGGCAATGGAACTGAGAGCATTGCTCCCGCGTGCAGTCGATGCAGACTCAATGGATTCGGCCTCCTTCTGCACCGGAACGATTCAGTGAAGTGATAAAGCTGTCTAAAAAGCCTACACAATCCTTGTCTTTATAAATCTAAGGAAAAGGTAGAAAGGCAATGAGGTTATCCAAACCTTTATGAATCACTAGTTAGATCTGGCTTTTGCTGAAGAGAGATCCTGTTTGACAAATTTATTCGAATTTTTTGAGTATGTCACCAGCAGGGTAGCTAAAGGGGAATCAGTCGGTGTAGTATACCTGGATTTTCAAAAGGCATTCGATAAGGTGTCACATAAAAGATTAATAGGCAAGATAAGGACTCATTGTGTTGGGGGTAATATATTATCGTGGATAGAGGATTGGTTAACAGACAAAAAGCAGAGAGTGAGCACAAATGGCAGGCAGTGAATTGTGGGGTGCCGCAAGGACCAGTGGTGAGGCCTCAGCTACACTCTATATTAATGACTTGGATGAAGAGACAGAGAGTAATGTATCTACGTTTTCTGATGACAAGAAACTCAGTGGAAAGATAAGCTGCGGAGAAGATGTAAAGAGGCTGCAAAGAGATATAGACAGATTAAGTGAGTGGGCAACAAGATGACAAATGGAGTATAATGTTGGGAAGTGTGAAGTTCTTCACTTTGGTCGTAAAAATAGAAAAGCAGAATGTTTTTTAAAAGGTGTGAAACTGGTAAGTGTTGATGTTCAGAGAGACTTGGGGGTACTCGTATAAGGAACGCACAAAGTTAACATGCAGTTGCAGCAGGCTATTAGGAAGGCAAATGGCATGTTGGCCTTTATTGCAAGGGGATTGGAGTACAGGAATAAAGAAGTCTTACTAAAACTGTACAGGGCTTTGGTGAGATCGCACCTGGAATACTGTGTGCAGTTTTGGTCTCCACATTTAAGATAGGATATACTTGTACTGGAGGCAGTGCAGGGAAGATTTACTAAATTGGTCCCTGGGATGAGGGGGTTGTCCTATGATGAAAGGCTGAGTAAATTGAGCCTATATTCTCTGGAGTTTAGAAGAATGAGAGGCGATCTAATTGAGACATACAAGATTCTGAAAGGGCTTGATAGGCTAGAACAATAGAACCATAAGAAAAATTGTGGCACAGAAAGAGGCCATTCAGCCTGCTGTGTCTGCGCCGGTCAAAAAAACTAGCTGCCCAATCTAATCCCACCTTCCAGCACCTGGTCCATAGCTTTGCCATTTACAGCACTTCAGGTGCATGTCCAGGTATATTTTTAAAGAATTGAGGGTTTCTGCCTCCACCACCCTTCCTGGCAGTGAATTCCAGACATCCACCACCCTCCGGGCGAAAAGGGTTTCCTCATGTCCCCTCTAATCCATCTACCAATCACCTTAAGTGTATGCCTCCTGGTAATTGGCCTCTCCGCTAGGGGAAACAGGTCCTTCCTGTCTACTCTATCTAGGCCCCTCATAATTTTGTACACCTCAATTAAGTCACCCCTCAGTGTCCTCTGTTCCAAGGAAAACAACCCTGGCCTATCCAATCTTTCCTTAAAGCTGCAACTTTCAAGCCCTGGCAACATTCTTGTAAAACTCCTCTGTACTCTCTCCAGAACAATTATGTCTATTCTGTAATGTGGTGACCAGAACTGTATGCAGTACTCCAACTGTGGCCTAACCAGTGTTTTATACAGTTCCAGCATGACATCCCTGCTTTTGTATTCTATACCTTGGCCAATAAAGGAAAGTATTCCATATGCCTTCTTCACCACTCTATCTACCTTGCCACCTTCAGGGACCTGTGGACATGCACTCCAAGGTCTCTCACTTCTTCTACCCCTCTCAATATACTCTCGTTTATTGTGTATTCCTTCACTTTATTTGCCCTCCCCAAATGCATTACCTCACGCTTATCTGGATTGAATTCCATTTGCCACTTTTCCGCCCACACAATCAAACCATTGATATCATTCTGGAGTCTACAGCTATCCTCTTCACTATCAACTACATGGCCAATTTTTGTGTCATCTGCAAATTTCCCAATCATGCCTCCCACATTTAAGTCCAAATCGTTAATATATACCACAAACAGCAAGGGCCCCAACACTGAGCCCTGTGGAACACCACTGGAAACAGCTTTCCATTCAAATAAACATCCGTCGACTACACCCTTTGTTTCCCGTCCCTGAGCCAATTCTGGATCCAACCTGCCACATTCCCCTGTATCCCATGAGCTTTCATTTTACTGACCAGTCTGCCATGTGGGACCTTGTCAAATGCCTTACTAAAATCCATGTAGACCACATCCACTGCACTACCTTCATCAATCCTCCTTGATACTTCCTCAAAAAACTCAATTAAGTTTGTAAGACATGACCTTTATTAACAAATCCATGCTGACTATCCCTGATTAATCCATTTTTCCTTTCCCTCAGAATAGATTCTAACAATTTACCCACCACCGAGGTCAGACTGACCGGCCTATAATTATTTGGTCTATCCCTCACACCCTTTTTAAACAATGGTACAACATTCACAGACTTCCAATCTTCTGGCACCTCTTCTGCATTTAGTGAGGATTTGAAGATGATCCTTAGCGCATCCGCTATTTGCTCCCTAGCTTCCTTTAACAACCTGGGATGCAATCCATTTGGCCCTGGTGATTTATCCACTTTCAAGGATGTCAGACCCTCTAGTACTACCCCTCTCATTATCTTTATCGTATCTAATATTTCACAGTCCTCCTCTTTAACTACAATGTCTGCAACAACCGTCTCCTTTGTGAAGACAGAGACAAAAAACTCATTAAGAACCCTGCCCACATCTTCTACATCCACGTGTAAGTTCCCTTGTACATCTCTGATAGACTTCCTTAGTTCTCCTCTTGCTCTTCATGTACTGATAAAACATTTTTGGGTTTTCCTTGGTTTTACCTGCCAATAATTTTTCATGTCCTCTCTTTGCTTTTCTAATTTCCTTTTTTACATCACCCCTGCACTTCCTAGACTCCTCAAGGCTTTCTAAAGTATTAAGCTTTTTGTAATCGTCATAAGCTTTCTTTTTCTACTTTAACTTACCCTGTAAGCTTCTAGATAACCGGGGGCTCAAGATTTGGCCGTACCACCCTTTATCTTTGTGGTACATGTCTACACTGTGCCTGTTGTATCTCACTTTTGAATGCTTCCCACTGGTTTGCCACTGATATTCCTTCAAGTAGCTGTATCCAGTCCACTTTCGCCAGGTCATCTCTCAATTTCATAAAATTTGCCTTCCCCCCAGTTTAGAACTTTTACTCTTGTTTTATCTTTGTCCTTTTCCATGATTATGCTAAAACTGACTGTATTATGGTCACTATCTCCAAAATGGTCACCCACTGTTACTTCATCCACTTGCCCAGCTTTCTTACTGAAGACTAAATCCAGAATTGTGCCCCCTCTCGTTGGGCTTATTACATGCTAGTTAATAAAGTTCTCTTGAACACCGTTCAAGAATTTTGACCCCTCCGTGCCGTTTACACTGTTTGTATCCCAGTTGATATTGGGGTAGTTGAAATCCCCAACTATTATTGCCCTATAGTTTTTGCACTCAGAAGCTGAGAGATTGTTCCCACTGGTCAGGGAATCTAGAACACAGGGACACAGTCTCAGGATAAGGGGTCAATCATTCAAAACTGAGATGAGGAGAAATTACTTCACTCAAAGGGTTGTAAATCTTTGGAATTCTCGACCCCAGATGCTCCATCATTGAATACATTTAAGGCTGGGTTAGATAGATTTTTGGTCTCACAGGGAATCAAGGAACATGGGGAACAGGCAGGAAAGTGGAATTGAAGCCCAAGATCAACCATAAATGGCAAAGCAGACTCAATGGGCCATATGGTCTATTTCTTGTGTTATTATGTTCTCAGCTAGAGTAATGTGTCCAGTTCCAGGCACCAGACATTAGAAAGGATATCAAGACCTTAGAGACGGTGCAGAGGAGATTTACTAGAATGATACCAGGGATGAGGGGTTTCAGTTCTCTGGAGAAGCTGGGATTGTTCTCCTGAGAGCAGAGAAGGTTAACAGGAGTTTTAATAGAGTGTTCAAAATTTGAGGGGTTTCATAGAGTAGAGAGGGAGAAACTGTTTCCACTGGCAGGACGGTCAGTAACCAGAGGACACAGATTTAAATTAATTGGACAAACACAGTCAGGTGGGGCAGGGGGAGGTGGGCTTGGTGGGGGAGGAGAAATGATTTGAGGCAATGAGTTGTTCTGATTTGGATTGCAATGTCTGAAAGGTCAGAGAAGGCAGACTCAATAATAACTTTCCAAAGAGAATTAGATAAAAAGAAATTCAATGTGGAACTTTCCAAGGCTCCGGGAAAAGCCTGGGGGAATGGGTCTAATTGGATTGCTGTTTCAGAGAACCAGCACAGGCACGATGGACAGAATGGCCTCCTTCTGGCTGTATGGTTCTATGAAATAGTGACAGTCAGGGAGTATCTGTATAAGGAGAAATGGAGAGAGGTCAGGGAGAGACCATCACCAAAATTGGGAGATATTACAATGGACAGGGAGGGTCAGAGTGTTGGAGGAGGGGGAGAGAGCACATACACCCAGCCAGAGTCAGCACCTTCAGGAGAGGAGAGAGAGGGGAACCAGTGAGTGTAGAACTGAACACAGCCAAAGTCAGCATCTTCAGGGGAGGAGAGAGAGGGAGGAACCAGTGAGTGTAGAACTGAACACAGCTAGCGTCAGCATCTTCAGGGGAGGAGAGAGAGGCAGCAACCAGTGAGTGTAGAACTGA
Source organism: Heterodontus francisci (assembly GCF_036365525.1). Lineage (NCBI taxonomy): Eukaryota > Metazoa > Chordata > Chondrichthyes > Heterodontiformes > Heterodontidae > Heterodontus > Heterodontus francisci. The sequence continues at coordinate 9,695,340 of NC_090404.1, forward strand.
ACCCAGCTAGAGTCAGCACTTTCAGGAGAGGAGAGGGGGGGGGGGGGGGGGGAGGAACCAGTGAGTGTAGAACTGAAACCAGCCAAAGTCAGAACCTTCAGGGGAGAATAGAAAATTTGTGTGACAGGAAAAATGTTTGACATGGTGCGATGGGCTTGGATTTCAGCACAGGGAGGCGGGAGAGTGTGTGGGACGGGGATTTACAGCTTTGGGGGAACAAAAGTGGAAAGAATGTTCCATAGAAACTAGAATTATTTGTTCTGAATTTCTATCCCGTACTTAAAGTGGTGACTTTTGTAAACTCCTTTTCCAGGGTATTAGAAGCAGAGGATTTTCAGACAGGAAGCTCAAACCAAGCATCATGTCAAGATCTGACAGAGTCACTTAATTCATCAGGACCTGAATATCATCAGCCGTTGAAAGTGGTAGGAGAAATATTTGTCTGTTTTGTCTGCGGGAAAAGATATCAAACATCAGTGTGACTGGAAAAGCACCGAGATACACACACCTGAGTGAGAGTGTTCCAGTGCGCTGACTGTGGAAAGAGCTTTAACCAGTTACACAGCCTGAAAAACATCGCACCATTCACAGCGGGGAGAATCTGGACAGTGTTCTGTGTGTGGACAAGGTTTCAACTGATCATCCAACCTGAAGAGACACAAGGACACCCGCACCATGGAGAAACCTTGGAAATGTGAGGATTGTGGGAAGGGATTCAGTTCTCCATCCCAGGTGGAACCTCAATGGTGCAGTCACACCGGGGAGAGGCTGTTCACCTACTTCGTGTGTGGGAAAGAATTCACTCAATTGTCTCACTTGCTGATACACCAGCAAGTTCACATGTGACTGCAGGGGTTTAATTCTGCAGTTAATCCCACCTTGTGTTTCTGCTGATGTTAATAACCCATCTAACTGGGCTGGAGTTTAAGATTCTTGATCTCTGTCAAATGAATCAGTTTCGGTGGAAACACAGCATGTTTTCTATATTTCTCCAGGATAAGAGTAAACTAATTGATGTCCTGCCAATGACTGCTCCATTTTTGGGCCTTTTCTCCTTTTGACCTCGAGATTATTGCAGCTCTCATAATTTCGGTTACTCTCATGGACAAGTCCCAGCTCCTCATACCTCCAGAGTGCCTCTCCTCGCCTTGGGATCCAGGGAAGGTATCAATAACACGCCCAGGATCAGTGAAAACAAAACCCATTCTGTTAATCACTTTCAGCTACTGGACTTAGTCTGTATCCCACAGCATCTCTCTCAACTTCGATGTGTGAATAGAGCATCATGCCTGCAAACCTGGTTTAAATTTAAATCCACTCAGGAAAAATATTTAACAGGAGCCTGCAGGCTGATGAGACTCGGTTAATCTGCCAGTGTGCTGCTGTACTGCTCTGTATTTTACCTGTAATGGAAAAATAACTGAACCTTTGTCCCTGTGGAACCTTTGCTGTTCTGAAATGTGAGTGTAGATTAATGAGCCTCACATCCTTGCATATGTCTGCCGTATTTGTGTAGAAAGGGGATGTGTAAAGAGATAGTCATTGTACAGAGATGTGAAACAAGGAAACAGTATCTGTGTGATAGTGACAGTTCTGTGCTCACAGTCAGAGCAATGCACAAATATCCTTGTGGTTATGGTTTGCGCAGGGGCAGATCATGAATGTAGTGAACAAGTTAAATATAAATATCGCCAGTGTAGCTGCAGCTTGTTCGATCAGACCTGTGGAGAAGAGAGTTCTGAATCCACTGTATTATCTCTGTTCTCCGGATCGGGTAACTATACTCTGTCTGTATTATTGCAGTGCTGTTAATAAAGTCAGGAAAAGACAATCTGTCATTGTGAACTTGATTATCTGGTGTCTGAAACCACAAGATTCAATATTTAGACTCAACAAGATGAACAAGGAAACAGATCACAGCCCTATATTCCAGCTTGATATTCACAAGGGAAAATCTGTTATCAAACACCTCGAGTGGACAGAATAGAGAAAGATCCCAAATGTAAGAAACCCTCAAATAATTTGTAAATATCGTTCAAATGCTGACAGGTTCCAACTGTCAGTTTCCATTACATTGAAATCAATGGAAGATGAGAGAGCGGTTATGCTGGAACTGTACAAGATATCAGTTAGACCACAACTAGACTACTGGGTACATTTTTGGTCACCACATTACAGGAAGGGTGTGATCACAGCAGAGAGGGTACTGAAGAGATTTATGAGGATGTTGCCAGGACTGGAGAATTTAGCAATGAGGAAAGATTAAATAGACTGGGTTCCGAAGAAGGGTCACTGACCCGAAATGTTAACTCTGCTTCTCTTTCCACAGATGCTGCCAGACCTGCTGAGTGAATCCGGCATTTCTTGTTTTTGTTTTAAATAGACTGGGGTTGTTTTCTTTGAAACAGAGGAGGCTGAGGGGAGATTTAACGGAGATGTATAAAATTACGAGGAGTTCAGATAGAATGAATTGAAAGGCCCTATTTCCCTTTGGAGGGAGGTCAATAAATAAGGGGAATAAAGTTAAAGGAATTAGTGGAAGGCCTGTGCAGGCAGGGTGGGGGAGTTGAGCAATATTTTCACACAGAGGGTGGAGGGGGTCTGGAACTCACTGCCAGAAAGGATGGGTGAGGCAGGACCCTCATCATATAAAAAAAAACACTTGGATATGCACTTGAGGTGCTGTAACCTACAGGGCTATGGACCAAGAGAAGGAAAGTGGGAATAGACAATATAGCTCTTTTTCACTGGCACTGACATGATGGGCTGAATGGACTCTTTCTGTGCTGTAAATTTCTCTGATTTTGTGATGACAAGTGGTCCTTGTTGTTTTATCCAAGACAGGCCTCAGCCGAGTCATTTACTCCAAGTGTTGATGTGATGGTTCAAACTAAGAGGTGCCAGGTATCGGGAGCAGTGGGATCAATGAATAAAATCTAAATGTCAGTAAATATGGATATAGTTTATCTGCATCTAGTTCTATTTTAATAACTTCTGCTGAATGTGGCCCTCACCCAGTGCCAGGATATCGGATCAGATCCACCATGGAAAATGAGTTTAACACGACTGAGATAGACAATGTCAACCGGATCCTCAGTATCTCTGTAACCTCCTTCAGACCCACAACCCTCCATGTAAATACAAGTTGTTGTTGGATTACATCCTGAGATCGACAATGTCAACCAGATTCCCCTCATCCACCAACACAGCAACTTCTTCACAAAACACAAACAAGTTGCTAAGATGTGACCTTCTTTTCTGGAAGCCATGTTGAGTATCTCTAATGGCTCCTTCTCTTCCCCAGTGATCAGAAACAGCATCTCTTCGGATCCATTCAAGCATCTTCCCTGTGATCGAGCTCACACTGATGAGCCTGTAGTTCCCTGGCTCTGATTTGTCCCCGATTTGGAAAATGGGAACTAAGTGAACTACCTTCCAATATCAGGGAACAATCCCTGATTCTATTGAGCTGTTGAAGATGCGGGCAAGGGGTTCACAGAGCACCCGTCCCATCTCTTTAAGCACCCTTGGGTGGATATCATCTGGACCTGGAGCACCATCTAGTTTGAGATTTCCGATTTTATCCAGGATGACAATCCCTTTCTATTTTAATATTTATGATGTTACTGTTGACAGCACATCCCACAGCTGGAATCTGAGCATCATCCACAGGAGTGCAGACTGATGTGAAATAGTCATTTAACAGCTCTGTCATAGCCTGGCAATCTGTTTCAATCTGTCCTGAACTGTCTCTCAGTGGCTCGAAACCATCTTTAACCGTCTTCTCACTCCTGATGTAGCTGGAAAAACTTTTGCTGTTATTACCACAATTGTGCACTATCTTCTTTTCCAAAGATCGCTCAGATTCTCTAAGGTTGCTTTTGTCTCCCTCAGTTGTGGGTGATATTTGTCCCTATTCTCCTGTAAACTGAATTCATCTTGTTACAAACTGGGTTCAATGTAAGACAGTTCGGGGAGTCAGGCATCATTCCCCCCCAGACCTACACTGGCAGGTAAAACCCCAGACAGTTCTTTCGTAAGAATTCCTCTGGTTCCTCATCATATATTTGTCAGGATACCGAAACCCAGCTTTATTACAGTCCACTCCTGGAGGCCTCACTCCCTGAGCCTACAACCTTTAGCAGGGTCAGTGGTGGAGTTCCACAATGGGAGTGATCCCAGAGAAATTATCGCGATTACACCCCTGTGGATGTTCCGGGTTGTGTATTTTTAGTTATCCTGCGTGCGCGCACACACACAATAAAACAGGGAATTGCAGGAAACACACTGTAGGTCCTTCTTTATCTGGAGATCAAATGTCTGCTGTATAATTGTACAAGCAGTTAACAGACTCCTGTGAACTCCTCCACCTGCTATTTTAATGCAGACTTTAACCATTTACTTCAAACGGGTTTATTTTAAATGAGTTAACAGCGGTCACACAAACACATTAAATCTTCATAGAATAATTACCACAGTCTTTTTCAGACTGGAAACTTAAACCTGCCATTTCACTTTCAGTCAGGAACAGATCATAATTTTACATCAATCTCTGATTTGACAGCATGTTTCCAGCATTCACTGTTGTTCTTCCTGACTCTAAACACTGTTGTAAAGGAGCCTTCTGTTCCGTGTCCAGGAGCTCTGAACCATGAAAGAGAGTGACTGGGACACTCAAGTGGAAAAGACAAAAATCTGCAACAAAGTGTTTAAAACAAAGCTGATGTATTTCAAATTTATCCAGAATATTGAACTCCAACCCAGGAAGAGGGGTTACTAACTTCAGCAGAAACAAATCCCAACTGCCAGAATAGAAACATTGAAAATTTATAGCAGAGGAGGCCATTCAGCCCATTGTATCTGTGCCAGCTGAGAAAGAGCTATCCAGCCTAATACACTTTCCAGCTCTATGTCTGTAGACCTCTAGGTTTTAGCACTTTAAGTGAATATCCAGGTGTGTTTTCTTTTTAAAATGTGATGAGGGTTTCTGTCTCTACCACCCTTTCAGGCAGTGAGTTCCAGACTCCCACTACCCTCTGGGTGAAATCATTTATCCATTTCCCTCTAAACCTTCTGCAAATTACTATAAATCTATGTCAATAAAAGCAAAATACTGTGGATGCTGGAAATCTGAAACAAAAACAAGAAATGCTGGAATCACTCAGCAGGTCTGGCAGCATCTGTGGAAAGAGAAGCAGCGTTAACGTTTTGGGTCAGTGACCCTTCTTCGGAACTGACAAATATTAGATTGTAAAAAATGTAAAAAAGAATGCAAAAAAAAGGAAGAAAAAATAGCTAAAAATGAAAGTAAAATGGGGGGCTGTCATGCTCTGAAATTATTGAACTCAATGTTCAGTCCGGCAGGCTGTAGTGTGCCTAATCGGTAGATGAGATGCTGTTCCTCGAGCTTGCATTGATGTTCACTGGAACACTGCAGCAATCCCAGGACAGAGATGTGAGTTTGAGAGCAGGGGGGAGTGTTGAAATGGCAAGCAACCGGAAGCTCAGGGTCCTGCTTGCGGACTGAGCGGAGATGTTCCGCAAAGCGGTCACCCAGTCTGCGCTTGGTCTCCCCAATGTAGAGGAGACCACACTGTGAGCAGCGAATACAGTATACTACATTGAAAGAAGTACAAGTAAATCGCTGCTTCACCTGAAAGGAGTGTTTGGGGCCTGGGATAGTGAGGAGAGAGGAGGTAAATGGGCAGGTATTACACCTCCTGCGATTGCAGGGGAAGGTGCCCCACCCCCACCTCACTTGCTTATAATCTGTGACTTTTCTAATATTTGTCAGTTCCGAAGAAGGGTCACTGACCCGAAACGTTAACTCTGCTTCTCTTTCCACAGATGCTGCCAGACCTGCTGAGTGATTCCAGCATTTCTTATAAATCTATGTCCCCTGGTTATTGACCTCTCTGCTAAGGGAAATAGGTCCTGAAATAGATGTCTAGGCATCTCATAATTTTATACACCTCAATTAAATCTCCCATTAGCATGCTCTGTTCCAAAGAAAACAACCCCAGCCTATCCAATCTTCCCTCAAGGGATTTCCAGGGATCAAGGGATATGGGGAGAAATCGGGAACAGGGATTAGACAATCAGCCATGATCTTTTTTGAATGGCGGAGCAGGCCTGAAGGGCCGAATGGCCTACTCCTGCTCCTATTTTCTATGTTTCTCATCGCTAAAATTCTCCATTCCTGGCACATCCATTGCGCAAACATATCTTTCCTGTAATGCAGTGACAGAACTGTACACAGTACTCTAGCTGTGATCTAACTACTGTTTTATTCGGGTCTAGCATAGCCTCCCTGCTCCTGTAATTAAAACAGAAAATGCTAGAAATACTCAGCAGGTTTGGCAGCCTCTGTGCAGACAGAAACAGAGTTAACGTTTCAGGTCTGTGATGTTTCATCAACAGAAAATACTGGAAATACTCCATGCTCTTGTATTCTGTGCCTCAGCTAATAAAGGAATCTATCACATATGGATTCTTAACCACCTTATACACCTGTCCTGCTATCTTTGGGGATCTGTGGACATGCACTCCAAGGTCTCTCTGTTCCTCTACACCTCTCAATATTCTACCAGTAATATTGTATTCCCTGCCTTGTTAGCCTTCCCCAAATGCATTACCTCACACTTCTCCTGATTCAACACCTTTGGCTCTTTTCTGCTCACTTGATCAGTCCATTGATATCTTCCTGCAGTTTACAGCTTTCTTCCCATCAACCACAAGGCTGAAAATGTCTTAATCGTGCCCCCTACCTTCAAGTCTAAATCATTGATATATACTGACATTGATATTGCTATAGTACTGAATCATGTGGGACCCCATTGGTAACAGCCTTCCAGTCACAAAACACCTCTTGATCATTACCATTTGCTTCCTGCTGCTCCAGCTGATGACACTTCCTGCATATGAGGTTGTCCAGGACATGAGAAGAGTCCTGGAGTTCCCACATGGAACAGGATGTACACTCCACTGGACTGAGATGTCCTGCCATGCCTTTATTTATTAGACTATTAATTGACTTAACCAGAATAAACTTAAAATTTTAAATCAATAAAAAATCATCAGTTGCTCACTTGTCAGCTGCTTCCTTTGTGCTGATGTCACTTAATTTGACGGAGTTAACTTAAATGTTTTACTTAACTCTTAGTATCTATATATCTAAGATTTTAATTTACTGAAAAATTCATAACCCTTTATTGTCACTATCCCTTGTTATTTCACTTTATCCCCTAGATCTGATTGATTAATTGAACACTGACTGTAATTATATGATAAATTATCAAATTCTCTTTAGTTTTGTGCTAATTAATTAATCTAGTTTTACTTTACACTTTATTGATGCAGAGACCAGATTTGTAGGCAGTTCTCTGGCTGTTGGGGTTGGAGAGGAGGAGGGGTTCCAACTAATGTTTTTTCAGTTCTAGCATAATCTCCCTGCTCTTATACTCTAAGCCTCAGCTAAGAAAGGAAAGTATCCCATCTGCTTTCCTGACTACCTTACCTACCTGTCCTGCTACATTCAGGTATCTGTGAACATCTACTCCAAGGTCCCTCTGTGCCTCTACATTTTGCAGGATCCTACCATTCACTGTACATTCCCTTGCCTTGTCTGACCTCCCAAATGCATTACCTCACACTTCTCCAGGTTGAATACCATTTGCCACTTTTCTTCCCACCTGACCAGTCCATTGATATCTTTCTGCAGTACACAGCATTCTTCCTGTCAACCACATTACCAGTTTCTGTACCATTTGCAAACTTCTTAATCATGGACCCCTACACTCAAGTCTAAATCATTGATATATACACCACGAATAGCAAGCAACCGAGTGCTGAGCCCTGTGGAAACCCAATTGTCAGGATTCAGTCCTGGATGTGATTAACAAGAGCAGTAACAACAGAATCCAACCCCTGCAGCCACTTGTGAATTTGCTGGTGTTTCAGTAGTTTGTCTGAATTAGCAAATCCTTTCCCACACACAGAGCAGGTGAACAGCTTCTCCCCAATGTGATCTCACTGGTGTCTCAGCAGATTGCCTTCACTATTAAATCTCTTCTCACAGTCAGAGCATTTAAAAGGTTTATTAGTGTGAACAAGTTGGTGATCAGCGAATTGGGACATCATTGTGAATTCTTTCCCACACATGGAGCCAGTGAACAGTCTCTCCCCTGTGTGAACTCACTGGTGTTTCAGAAGATTGGATAATTGAGTGAATCCCTTCCCACACTCAGAGCAGGTGAACAGCCTCTCCCCTGTGTGAGTACGTTGATATTGCAGCAGCTCATTTTTACTTTTAAACCTCTTCTCACAGTCATTTAAAAGGTCTCCTATCTGTGTGAGTACGTTGGTGTTCATTGAGGTGGGAATCCCTTTCCACAGACGAAGCAGGTGAATGGCCTCTCCCCTGTGTGACTGCGTCGATAAGTCTCCAGCTGGGATGGGTAATTGAATCCTTTCCCACAGTCCCCACATTTCCATGGTTTCTCTATGGTGCAGGTGTCCTTGTGTGTCTCCAGGTTGGACATTCAGTTCAGTCACACACAGAACATATCTGCAACTTATCTCCTGTGAATGGTGCAATGTTTTTTCAGGTTGTGTAACTGGTTAAATCTCTTTCCACAGTCAGTGTGCTGGAACACTCTCACTCGGGTGTGTCAGACACAGTGCTTTGCCAGTTGCAATGACGTTTGAAATCTTTTCCCACAGACAAAATAGTCAAACATTTCTCCTTCCACATTCAAAGACTGATGATATTCAGGTTCTGATCAATCGAGTGACTCTGTCAGATCTTGACGTGATGTTTGGTTTGAGTTTATTGTCTGCAAATGCTCCCCTTCTAATCCCCTGATAGAATGACATAGAATACACAGTACACTAACAGGCCATTCAGTCCCACTAGTCTGTACAGGTACTTATACACCTCATGTATCTGATTCCCATTCCATCGACTTCATTTCAGCCTTTCAGCCGACCTTTTTATTCTTTTCTCCCATATTTTCATCCAATTTCCTTTTGAAAGCATCTCAATTTATTTGCCTCAACCACTTCCACATTCTACCCACACTCTGAGTAAAGAAATCTCTCCTTATTTCCCTATTGGATTTATCAGTAACTGTATTCATGGCCCCTGGATTTGGATTCACTCACAAGTGGAAACATTCTCTCCACATCTACTCTGTCCAACCCATTGATAATTTTAAAGAGCTCTATCATGTCACCGCTAAGTCTTCTGTTTTCGGAATATAAAAGCTCCACCCTGTTCAATTTTTCCCAATCGCTGTAATCTCTCAGTTTACTGAATCCATCACTGTCCTTCACCAAGACTTGTACAGGATGGCGGCCAGTGACGCCGCTCCCCCGGGCCTGTCACAGCGAGGTAAACCCGGGGCCTGTGGCCTCAGGCCTACCTCCGGTGTTTGTGAAGCTTCCCAGCCCACTTACGGCTCCAGCTCCTCCCTTGCGCCCACAATCTCCTCCCGCCTCCCGAGCCGGCTGTTCCGCCTCAGTCCGACTCTCACCCGCTGCAACAGCTTCTCCAGCACTCCGATCAAAATGATACAGCGCATGCTCCAGATACAGCCCAACACTGCGCCTGCGCGCTTGACACCTGTATTGTGAATAGGGCAGATTCACTTCCGCACGGAATGCTGGGTAATAGCTTCGCCATTGGAAATCCTAATGGCAGTCTCAGAGATATCGGACATCTTTGTAATCGGAGACAAATGGGCACAAGTGAACCAACAGTAAAATTAAAATATAGCTGTATAATATTTTGGTGGAGAAGAACGGCAAATAAAGTCCATCCCAGCTTGCAAAATATGAATATTTTTAAACAAAACAAGCAAGTGAAATGTTCTTCTTCGGAGTTCTTTCTTTCTTTTGGGCCTCCTTATCTCGAGAGACAATGGATACGCGCCTGGAGGTGGTCAGTGGTTTGTGAAGCAGCGCCTGGAGTGGCTATAAAGGCCAATTCTGGAGTGACAGGCTCTTCCACAGGTGCTGCAGAGAAATTTGTTTGTCGGGGCTGTTGCACAGTTGGCTCTCCCCTTGCGCCTCTGTCTTTTTTCCTGTCAACAACTAAGTCTCTTCTTAGGAGTAGTGTCCATCTTTCTATGGGGCAATGGCGCTTCATTTCGCCTGCTTTAATGGCGTTGCTGCAGTTTTGCTCCGAACAAAGATGGCGCCGATGACGTCATTGTTTCAACACGGAACGTTGTTCATGCGCGTGCGCGAATTGCGGGTTCCGGCGATTGTCAGATGATTTTTTTCGCATCGTGTAGTTTGGGCGTGTTAACAGTCGCAGGCGTTGCCATGGCTGCGGGGGCGGGGCTTGGTAATGGCACGCGCCGGCACAGGTGGGTCATCGAGCTCGAGCTGAGCAGTAGCAGGTGAGCGGCCAGGAGCAAGGCCGCTGAGAGAGCCTGGAGCTCGAGTGGGAGCCGGCAGGTCCCGGGCTGGCCTCCTGGGGAGGACACCACTCTGACTGGGGCCACCCAAAACACTGAAACACGGAGATTTTAATGTCACAGCCTTTGAGGGGGAGGCAATGGGTGCGAGAAAACCTGGTTGATAATTACTGAGCTTGGATGGGTTTTGGTGTCTCCAGTGGGTGGGCTTCAGATTTTCCACCAGTCCCTTTGAGGCTGCAAGTTTTTACTAATTCATTCTTGGGATGTGGGCATCGCTGGTAAAGCTGGTATTTATTACCCTGTCCCTAGTCACCCCTTGTGAAGGTGCTGGTGGTGGGCAGCTGCCTCCTTGAACCGGTTTCATACGACTGAGTGACTCGTTCGGCCACTTCAGGGGCAGTTAATAGTCAACCATGTTAGTGTCAGACTTCAGTCACATATACAGGCCCAGACTGGGTAAGGAAAGCAGGTTTCCATCCCTCGAGGGGGATTAATGAACCAATTTTATGCCAAGTGCAGAAAACTGGAATGTCGGTCCTTTATCTCTTCGCTGTTTGTGGGATCTTGCTGTGCATAGTTTGGGCTGCCCACGTTATCCTACATTACAAGAGTGAGTATACATTTTAAAGGTGCTTAATTGGCTGAAAAGTGCTTCGGAACACCCTGAGGTCGGGAAAGGTGTTATATAAATGAACGTTCTTACGCAATCCAGCAGCTTTATGGTCACTTCTACTCACAACTAGCTTTTTTATTTCCAGATTTTGACTTCCAATTCTCAAACTGCCATGGCAGGATTCAAACTCACGGCCTCTGGATTAAAGTAACAGAACCACGACTGAGTGCTGTGTGACAGAGTGTTTAATTTGGGAATTTGTTAAGTGTGGGAATTTCCAGGGTTGATCTTTCTAAGATCTAATCAAGTTTGTATTAAACGCCTGCTCGGGTATAAAACTGAAACCTGACTTGACCACATTCAACCTGACCCAGGCTTGAGTCCTTTAATTTTTTTTCATGCCCAACCTGACATAAATATTGCAATAAATTTAATGATATCAAACAAGTTATTATTGCTCTACCTTGATCCAGATGGTAATACTTGTGATCCTGTTCATCCATTCTGGCGACAGGCTATTCCTGCAGATGGACTTGTGGGGAATCATGGGTGAGCCTGATCCCATGAGTTCCCGGCAGCAGCAATGTCCAGCCCGACCCGACTCGAGCTCGAATGCTGGATTCTGAATACAGACCTGAGCTGACCCGAACCCGACACATGTAGTCCCATCTAGTCGGGTTTGGGTCGGGTAGCCCGGCTTTAGTTTGCTTTTCTCATTTAACTTAACTTTCACGTTAAATTAACGTTCCTTTCAGTCATAGTCAGTGGTAAACAAGCTGCCTACTTGACACTAACTGTGTCAGCAGCATAGTTAGTTACTTAGGTAGCTAGTTAGAACTGGTTCACTAGTCAGCAGGGCCTGATTCAGGTCTCTGGAATTCTAGTTAGTTTAAATAGAGGAAGTTTTGCTAACACACAAAGTAAGCAGCACAAAGATCTGCTCGACTGAATCCTGTGAGGCAAAGAGCTGAATTTGGGAATTTGCTAAGTGTGGGAATTTGGTGCAGTGAGGGAGGAGGTGCTGTTCTGATCTTTCACAGAACAAGCAGTGATCCAAGAGAGGGAGCCGGAGACAGTGAGACCTGAGAGCTCAAGCCCAGACGCATCAATTAGGGAGCAGATGGGTAATTGGCTGGTGAGTTTTAAGCTTTTTTTTACCTTTCTAAACTGGAGCAGTAGTTTAAACTAATACCAAGGACATATTTAAGTATTGCATTAAATTTGCCTGGTTTCTGTATAAGGAGGACACATGTCCTCTTTGCCTGGTTTCCATCCGAGGAGGACTCGCATCCTGATTGCACTGTGATGTTTTTCTCTGCTGATGAGCTCTCAGAAAGCAGACACCTCCCAGGGCTAAGAGAGCAAGCAGGTGGCCTGGTGCCAGAATCTGACTATCCCAGTCGCAGCTGGCTGTTGGCAGGGTGTGGCAGCAGCCTGGCAGGGAGCTTCTTCACATTTTCTCTCACCATGCAAAAATCCATAGCCTTCACTCTATTTCTCTCGACCGTGCATTGCTGCGTTACAGGACTCAGTCGAGTCAGAGGTGAACTTGTGTACTTGACTGTGTGGAATGTTGTTTCAAAACAACTTCAGATTCCAATTATTTCTGAGGAGGAGGAAAGTCTCTGTCAGAAGTGTCCAAACGTTTTGCGACATCAGCCACTGAACTGCTCATCATGGAACCGATAGGCTTCCCACTGTCACCCGATCTCCTCCCTCCAATTTCATACTGACACTCCTTCCCCCCTCCCTCCAATTTCATACTGACACTCCTTCACCCCCCTCCCTCCAATTTCACATGGACACTCCTTCCCCCTCCCTCCAATTTCATACTGACTCTCCTTCCCCTTCCCTCCAATTTCATACTGACTCTCCTCCCCCCCTCCAATTTCATACTGACACTCATTCCCCCTCCCTCCAATTTCATACTGACACTCCTTCCCCCCCCTCCAATTTCATACTAACTCACCTTCCCACCCCCCCCCTCCAATTTCATACTGACTCTCCTTCCCACCCCCCCTCCAATTTCATACTGACTCTCCTCCCCCCATCCCTCTAATTTCATACTGACACTCCTTCCCCCTCCCTCCAATTTCATACTGACTCTCCTCCCCCTCCCTCCAATTTCATACTGACATTCCTTCCCCCTCCCTCCAATTTCATACTGACATTCCTTCCCCCTCCCTCCAATTTCATACTGACTCTCCTCCCCCTCCCTCCAATTTCATACTGACATTCCTTCCCCCCCTCCAATTTCATACTGACACTCCTTCCCCCCCCCCTCCAATTTCATACTGACTCTCCTTCCCCCCCTTCCAATTTCATACTGACTCTCCTCCCCCCCCCTCCAATTTCATACTGACTCTCCTCCCCCCCCCTCCAATTTCATACTGACACTCCTTCCCCCCCCCCTCCAATTTCATACTGACACTCCTTCCCCCCCCTCCAATTTCACACTGACACTCCTTCCCCCTCCCTCCAATTTCACACTGACTCTCCTTCCCCTTCCCTCCAATTTCATACTGACTCTCCTCCCCTTCCCTCCAATTTCATACTGACACTCCTTCCCCCTCCCTCCAATTTCACACTGACTCTCCTTCCCCTTCCCTCCAATTTCACACTGACTCTCCTTCCCCTTCCCTCCAATTTCATACTGACTCTCCTCCCCTTCCCTCCAATTTCATACTGACTCTCCTCCCCCTTCCTCCAATTTCATACTGACATTCCTTCCCCCTCCCTCCAATTTCATACTGACTCTCCTCCCCCTCCCTCCAATTTCATACTGACACTCCTTCCCCCCCCCTTCAATTTCATACTGACACTCCTTCCCCCCCCTCCAATTTCATACTGACTCTCCTTCCCCCCCCCCTCCAATTTCATACTGACTCTCCTTCCCCCCCCCCTCCAATTTCATACTGACTCTCCTCCCACTCCCTCCAATTTCATACTGACTCTCCTCCCCTTCCCTCCAATTTCATACTGACACTCCTTCCCATTCCCTCCAATTTCATACTGACTCTCCTCCCCCTCCCTCCAATTTCATACTGACATTCCTTCCCCCTCCCTCCAATTTCATACTGACTCTCCTCCCCCTCCCTCCAATTTCATACTGACATTCCTTCCCCCCCCCTCCAATTTCATACTGACACTCCTTCCTCCCCCCCTCCAATTTCATACTGACTCTCCTTCCCCCCCCCTCCAATTTCATACTGACTCTCCTTCCCCCCCCTCCAATTTCATACTGACTCTCCTTCCCCCCCACTCCAATTTCATACTGACTCTCCTTCCCCCCCCCAATTTCATACTGACACTCCTTCCCCCTCCCTCCAATTTCACACTGACTCTCCTTCCCCTTCCCTCCAATTTCATACTGACTCTCCTCCCCTTCCCTCCAATTTCATACTGACTCTCCTTCCCCTTCCCTCCAATTTCATACTGACTCTCCTCCCCCTCCCTCCAATTTCATACTGACATTCCTTCCCCCTCCCTCCAATTTCATACTGACTCTCCTCCCCCTCCCTCCAATTTCATACTGACACTCCTTTCCCCCCCCCCCCTTCAATTTCATACTGACACTCCTTCCCCCCCCCTCCAATTTCATACTGACTCTCCTTCCCCCCCCTTCCAATTTCATACTGACTCTCCTTCCCCCCCCTCCAATTTCATACTGACTCTCCTTCCCCCCCCCACTCCAATTTCATACTGACTCTCCTTCCCCCCCCTCCAATTTCATACTGACACTCCTTCCCCCCCCCCCTCCAATTTCATACTGACACTCCTTCCCCCTCCCTCCAATTTCACACTGACTCTCCTTCCCCTTCCCTCCAATTTCATACTGACTCTCCTTCCCCTTCCCTCCAATTTCACACTGACTCTCCTCCCCTTCCCTCCAATTTCATACTGACTCTCCTCCCCTTCCCTCCAATTTCATACTGACTCTCCTTCCCCTTCCCTCCAATTTCATACTGACACTCCTTTCCCCCCCCCTTCAATTTCATACTGACACTCCTTCCCCCCCCCTCCAATTTCATACTGACTCTCCTTCCCCCCCCTTCCAATTTCATACTGACTCTCCTTCCCCCCCCTCCAATTTCATACTGACTCTCCTTCCCCCCCACTCCAATTTCATACTGACTCTCCTTCCCCCCCCCTCCAATTTCATACTGACACTCCTTCCCCCCCCTCCAATTTCATACTGACACTCCTTCCCCCTCCCTCCAATTTCACACTGACTCTCCTTCCCCTTCCCTCCAATTTCATACTGACTCTCCTTCCCCTTCCCTCCAATTTCACACTGACTCTCCTCCCCTTCCCTCCAATTTCATACTGACTCGCCTCCCCTTCCCTCCAATTTCATACTGACTCTCCTTCCCCTTCCCTCCAATTTCATACTGACACTCCTCCCCCTCCCTCCAATTTCATACTGACATTCCTTCCCCCTCCCTCCAATTTCATACTGACACTCCTTCCCCCCCCCTCCAATTTCATACTGACTCTCCTTCCCCCCCCTCCAATTTCATACTGACTCTCCTTTCCCCCCCCCTCCAATTTCATACTGACTCTCCTTCCCCCCCCTCCAATTTCATACTGACTCTCCTTCCCCCCCCCCTCCAATTTCATACTGACACTCCTTCCCCCTCCCTCCAATTTCACACTGACACTCCTCCCCCCTCCCTCCAATTTCATACTGACTCTCCTTCCCCTTCCCTCCAATTTCATACTGACACTCCTTCCCCCCCCCTCCAATTTCATACTGACACTCCTTCCCCCTCCCTCCAATTTCATACTGACACTCCTTCCCCCTCCCTCCAATTTCACACTGACTCTCCTCCCCCTCCCTCCAATTTCACACTGACTCTCCTCCCCCTCCCTCCAATTTCACACTGACTCACCTCCCCCTCCCTCCAATTTCATACTGACGCTCCTTCCCCCTCCCTCCAATTTCATACTGTCTCTCCTCCCCCTCCCTCCAATTTCATACTGACTCTACTTCCCCTTCCCTCCAATTTCATACTGACATTCCTTCCCCCTCCCTCCAATTTCATACTGACATTCCTTCCCCCTCCCTCCAATTTCATACTGACATTCCTTCCCCCTCCCTCCAATTTCACACTGACACTCCTTCCCCCTCCCTCCAATTTCATACTGACTCTCCTTCCTCCCCCCATCCCTGCAATTTCATACTGACACTCCTTTCCCCCCCCCCTACAATTTTATACTGACTCTCTTTTCTCTACTCCCAGTTTCATACTGACGCTCTTCCCTGCCTCCCCCGCCTCTTTCCAATTTCATACTGACTCTCTTTCCCCTCCCTCTAGTTTCATAGTGACACTCCTTTACCCTCCCTTTAATTTCTTTCTCAAAATCCTCTCCTTCCCCTCACTCCAGTTTCATACGGGCCTTCCTTTATTCCACCCCCCCCTGCCCTCCCCCCCCCCCCCCCCCACACCACCCCAATATCATTCTGACACTTTGCTGCTGGATCACCTCGGCTTCCAGCTCCTGCCCCTTCGACACCACCACCATTTCTTGCTTCCTTTTTGATATGATATAAGTGACTGAATGTCACTGCACACTGTGCGGAGTTGTGTTTGAATGTCACTGCACACTGTGGGTTGGAATTCCTGCAGACTGCGGAGCTGTGTTTAAATGTCACTGCACACTGTGCGTTGGAATTCCGGCACACCGTGCGGAGCTGTGTTTAAATGTCTCTGCACGCTGTGGGTTGGAATTCCTGCAGACTGCGGAGCTGTGTTTAAATGTCACTGCACGCTGTGGGTTGGAATTCCTGCAGACTGCGGAGCTGTGTTTAAATGTCACTGCACGCTGTGGGTTGGAATTCCTGCAGACTGCGGAGCTGTGTTTAAATGTCACTGCACGCTGTGGGTTGGAATTCCTGCAGACTGCGGAGCTGTGTTTAAATGTCACTGCACGCTGTGGGTTGGAATTCCTGCAGACTGCGGAGCTGTGTTTAAATGTCACTGCACGCTGTGGGTTGGAATTCCTGCAGACTGCGGAGCTGTGTTTGAATGTCACTGCACACTGTGCGTTGGAATTCCTGAAGACTGCGGAGCTGTGTTTGAATGTCACTGCACACTGTGGGTTGGAATTCCTGCAGACTGCGGAGCTGTGTTTAAATGTCACTGCACACTGTGGGTTGGAAATCCGGCACACCGTGCGGAGCTGTGTTTAAATGTCACTGCACGCTGTGGGTTGGAAGTCCTGCAGACTGCGGAGCTGTGTTTAAATGTCACTGCACGCTGTGCGTTGGAATTCCTGCAGACTGCGGAGCTGTGTTTGAATGTCACTGCACACTGTGCGTTGGAATTCCTGCAGACTGCGGAGTTGTGTTTAAATGTCACTGCACACTGTGCGTTGGAATTCCTGCAGACTGCGGAGCTGTGTTTGAATGTCACTGCACACTGTGGGTTGGAATTCCTGCAGACTGCGGAGCTGTGTTTGAATGTCACTGCACACTGTGGGTTGGAATTCCGGCACACCGTGCGGAGCTGTGTTTAAATGTCACTGCACACTGTGGGTTGGAATTCCTGCAGACTGCGGAGCTGTGTTTAAATGTCACTGCACGCTGTGGGTTGGAATTCCTGCAGACTGCGGAGCTGTGTTTGAATGTCACTGCACACTGTGGGTTGGAATTCCTGAAGACTGCGGAGCTGTGTTTAAATGTCACTGCACACTGTGCGTTGGAATTCCGGCACACCGTGCGGAGCTGTGTTTGAATGTCACTGCACACTGTGCGTTGGAATTCCTGCAGACTGCGGAGCTGTGTTTAAATGTCACTGCACACTGTGCATTGGAATTCCGGCACACCGAGCGGAGCTGTGTTTAAATGTCACTGCACACTGTGGGTTGGAATTCCTGCAGACTGCGGAGCTGTGTTTGAATGTCACTGCACACTGTGGGTTGGAATTCCTGCAGACTGCGGAGCTGTGTTTAAATGTCACTGCACGCTGTGGGTTGGAATTCCTGCAGACTGCGGAGCTGTGTTTAAATGTCACTGCACGCTGTGGGTTGGAATTCCTGCAGACTGCGGAGCTGTGTTTAAATGTCACTGCACGCTGTGGGTTGGAATTCCTGCAGACTGCGGAGCTGTGTTTAAATGTCACTGCACACTGTGCGTTGGAATTCCTGCAGACTGCGGAGCTGTGTTTAAATGTCACTGCACGCTGTGGGTTGGAATTCCTGCAGACTGCGGAGCTGTGTTTAAATGTCACTGCACGCTGTGGGTTGGAATTCCTGCAGACTGCGGAGCTGTGTTTAAATGTCACTGCACGCTGTGGGTTGGAATTCCTGCAGACTGCGGAGCTGTGTTTAAATGTCACTGCAAACTGTGCGTTGGAATTCCTGCAGACTGCGGAGCTGTGTTTAAATGTCACTGCACGCTGTGGGTTGGAATTCCTGCAGACTGCGGAGCTGTGTTTGAATGTCACTGCACACTGTGGGTTGGAATTCCTGCAGACTGCGGAGCTGTGTTTGAATGTCACTGCACACTGTGCGTTGGAATTCCTGCAGACTGCGGAGCTGTGTTTAAATGTCACTGCACACTGTGGGTTGGAATTCCTGCAGACTGCGGAGCTGTGTTTGAATGTCACTGCACACTGTGGGTTGGAATTCCTGAAGACTGCGGAGCTGTGTTTAAATGTCACTGCTCCTCAAGCGGAAACATTCTCTTTACGTCTACTTTGTCAATCCCCTTAATCATCTTGTATACCTCAATTAGATCTCCTCTCATTCTTCTAAACTTGGGAGAGTAAAGGCCTAAACTGCTTAATCTCTCTTCATAAGACAAACCCCTCATCTGGAATCAATCTAGTGAGCCTCCTCTGAACTGCCTCCAATGCAACTACATCCCTCCTCAAGTAAGGGGACCAGAACTGTGTGCAATACTCCAGGTGTGGTCTCACTAATGCCTTGTACGTTTGCAGCAACACTTCCCTACTTTTATACTCTATTCCTTTAGCAATAAATGCCAAAATTCCATTTGCCTTGCTTATTACCTGCTGTACCTGCAAACTAGTTTTCAGCGAATTATGCACGAGGACACCCAGATCCCTCTGCACCAAAGCACTCTGAAGTTTCTCTCCATTTAGATAATTTGCCTTTCTATTCTACCAACCAAAATGGATAACCTCACACTTATGCACGTTAAAATCCATCAGCCAAATTTTGGCCCATTTATCTAATCTATCCATCTATCCATTCGTACATTTCTTATTTCTTTATTGCAACTTACTATCCCACCTATTTTAGTGTCATCTGCAAATTTGGCTTTCGTACCTTCTATCCCTGCATCCAAGTCATTAATATAGATTGTAAATAGTTGGAGCCCGAGGACCAAACCCTGTGGCACCCCACTAGTTACATCTTGCCAACCAGAAAATGACCCATTTATCCCGACTCTGTTTTCTGTTGGTTAGCCAATCCTCTATCCAAGCTAATAAATTGCCCCTAACCCCACGTGATCTTACCTTGTGTATTAACCTTTTGTGCAGCACCTTATCAAATGCCTTCTGGAAGTCCAGATAAACTACATCTACAGGATCCCCATTATCCACTTTGCTTGTTACAGCTTTGAGGAACTCTAGCAACTTAGTCAAACACGATTTACCCTTCATAAAACCATGCTGACTCTGATGGATTACGTTTTCTAAATGTCCTGTTATTACTTCCTTAATAATGGAATCTAACAATTTCCCAACGACATGTTAAACTAACTGCTCTATCGTTTTCTACTTTCTGCCTCCCTCCCTTTTTGAATAAGGTTGTTATATTTGCTTTTTTCCAATCCACTGGAACCTTTCCCGCATCCAGGGAATTTTGGAATATTATAACCAATGGATCCACTATCTCTGCTGCCACTTCCTTTATGACCCTGGGATGTAGGCCATCAGGCCCTGGGAATTGTCTGTCTTCAATCCCAATAATTTGCTCAGTACTTTTTCCCTAGTGATGATGATTGTTCCAAGTTCCTCCTTTTCTATATCCTCTGCATTTCCTGTTACTATTGGGATGGTACTAGTGTCCTCCACCGTGAAAACTGAGACAAAATACTCCGCCATTTCTGTGTTCCCCTCTGTTAACTCCCCAGTCTCATCTTCTAATGGACCAACATTCGCTTTAACTACTCTCTTCCCTTTTATATACTTGCAGAAGCTTTTGCGATCCATTTTTATATTTTGTGTTGGTTGACTTTCATAATTTACCTTTGCTCTTTTTATTACTTTTTTGGTAACCCTTTGTTGATCTTTAAAACTTTCCAAATCTTCCAGCCTGCCACTGGCCTTTGCAATATGGTATGCCGTAGTTTTTGTCTTTATGTTATCCTTAACTTCCTTACTTAGCCATGGATGTTTTTTCCCCCTCTTACAATCTTTCTTCCTCTCTGGAATATATTTTAGTTGGGAGGAATTGAATATCTCCTTAAACATTGCAGTAGGACGGCACCAACCCCCAGATCACTAGCATCAATCGCTAATTTAAAGGGTTCAGCGAAATTTGGAGCAGCCAACACTGGTTCATTAGTTAGGATTGTTCTCAGCTTTTCAAAAGCTGCCTGGCGTTCATCTAACCATACCACTTTGTTTTTCTTTTTTTGTAGCAAATAGGTTAACGGAGCAGCCACAGTACGAACGTTTCGTGCAAATTTCCAGTAAAACCCACACGTCCTTAAAACTCATTATTTTCCGTTTAGATTTAGGGATAGGGAACTCCATTAAGGCTTGTACCATTGCCATTCTTGGTAATACCTGACTTTGCTCCACCCTATGTCTGAAGTAAGTTACTCTTGCCTTTCCAAATTCACTTTTTTTCCAGATTTATCACTAAGTCCGCAACTTATAACTTTTTCAACAAAAGTTTTAATTGATTTGTGTTCTTGCCAAGTATCAATGCTTAGTGGTGCATCATCGAGATATACTACACAGGAGGGCATGCCAGGAGCAGCACCAGGCATATCTCAAAATGAGGTGTCAACCTAGTGAAGCTACAACACAGAACTACTTGCATGCCAAACAGCACAAGCAGCGTGCAGTAGACAGAGCAAAGTGATTTCACAACCAACGGATCAGATCTAAGCTCTGCAGTCCTGCCACATCCAGCTGTGAATGGTGGTGGACAATTAAACACCTAACTGGAGGAGCTGGCTCCACAAATATCCCCATCCTTAATGATGGGGGAGCCCAGCACATCAGTGCAAAAGATAAGGCTGAAGCATCTGCAACAATCCTCAGCCACAAGTGCCGAGTTGATGATCCATCATGGCCTCGTCCTGATGTCCACAGCATCACAGATGCTAGTCATCAGCCAATTCGATTCACTCTGCATGATATCAAGAAACGGCTGAAGGCACTGGATACTGCAAAGGATATCGGCCCTGACAACATTCTGGCAATAGTACTGAATTTTTTTGCTCCAGAATGTACCGCACCCCTAGGCAAGGTGTTCCAGTACAGCCACAACACTGGCATCTATCCGGCAATGTGGAAAATTGCGTAAGTATGACCTGTACACACACAGCAGGCCAAATCCAACCTGTCCAATTACTGTCCCATCAGTCTACTCTCGATCATCAGTAAAGTGATGAAAGGTGTCGTCAACAGTGCCATCAAGCGGCACTTGCTTAGCAATAACCTGCTCAGTGACGCTCAGTTTGGGTTCAGTCAGGGCCACTCAACTGCTGACCTCATTACAGCCTTGGTTCAAACATGGGCAAAAGACTGAACTCGTGAGGTGAGAGTGACTGCCTTTGACATCAAGGCAGCATTTGACTGAGTATGGCATCAAGGAGCCCTAGCAAAACTAGATTCAATGGGAATCAGGGGAAAACTCTCTGCTGATTGGAGTCATATCTAGCGCAAAGGAAGATGGTTGTGGTTGTTGGAGGTCAATCATCTCAGCTCCAGGACATCAGTGCAGGAGTTCCTCAGGGTGGTGTCCAAGGCCCAACCATCTTCAGCTGCTTCATCAATGACCTTCCTTCAATCATAAAGTCAGAAGTGGGGATGTTCGCTGATGATTGCACAATGTTCAGCACCATTCACAACTCCTCAGAGACTGAAGCAGTCCGTGTAGAAATGCAGCAAGACTTGGACAATATCCAGGCTTGGGCTGATAAGTGGCAAGTAACATTCGCACCACACAAGTGCCAGGTAATGATACCTCAAATGAGAGATTCTAACAACTCCCCTTGACATTCAATGGCATTACTGAATCCCCCACTATCAACAGATTGCAGGTTACCATTGACCAAAAACTGAACTGGGTTAGCCATATAAATAGCGTGGCTACATTAACAGGTCAGAGGCAAGGAATCCTGCGGCGAGTAACCCGTCTCCTGATTTCCCAATGCCTGTCCACTATCTAGAAGGCACAAGTCAGGAGTGTGATGGAACACTCTCCACTTGCCTGGATGGGTGCAGCTCCAACAACACTCAAGAAGCTCGACATCATCCAGGACAAAGCAGCCCGCTTGATTGGCACCCCATCCACAAACAGTCACTCCCTCCACCACTGACCTACAGTGGCAGCAGTGTCTACCATCTACCAGCCACTCGCCAAGGCTCCTTAGACAGCACCTTCCAAACCCGCGACCTCTACCACCTAGAAGGACAAGGGCAGCAGATGCATGGGAACACCACCACCTGCAAGTTCGCCTCCAAGCCATAAACTGTCCTCACTTGGAACTATATCACCGTTCCTTCACTGTCGCTGGGTCTATCTACCCAACATGGACTGCAGTGGTTCAAGAAGGCAACTCACCACCACCTTCTCAAGGGTAGTTAGAGATGGGCAATAAATGCTGTCCTGGCCAGCAATCCCCACAACCAATGAGCTGTGGTTAGGACGAAGTCAGGTGATGTTACAGAGGTGGAAATAGGAGTCTTGCTGATGGCCGGGATATGTGGTTGGAAGCTCATCTTGGGGTCAGATATGACAGCAAAGTTGTGAACTGTCTGTTTCATTCTCACACAGTTGCCAGGGAGAAGGATGCAGCTGGTAGCTAGGGAACGGAATTTGTAGCGGGGACCAAAGAGAATGGCTTCAGACTTCCCAATATTTAAATGGAGGAAATGCCTGTTCATCCAGTACTGGATGTCAGGCAAGTTAGGATGGTCTGTGACTTGGAGGAGAACTTTGAGATGATGGTGTTCACATACACCTGTTGCCCTGGCCCTTCTAGGGAGTGGAGGTTGAGGGTTTTGGAGGTTGTGTCAAAGTTCTAGTCGAATTGTAGATATATGAAATCCTCCTTTGCCCCTGCCTCTCCCCGGTCTCTCTCTCTCTCTCCTTGCATAGAGACCAGACTCTTGTGTAGGCCCAGACTGGGTGACTATTTCCTCTCCCTGAAGGACATTAGTGAATCAGTTGGGTTTTTATGACAACTCAGTAGCTTTCATGGTCACGTTTTCCTAGCGTCAGCCCCACAAATTACCAGATTCATTCAGTTCAATTTCACAACCTGCCTTTGTGTTTCTGTGGGATCCCTCACTCCCTTTTTCCTGTTTTAAATCAGTTTCACAGGGTATTAGAAGGGAAAGATTTTCAATCGAAAAACTCAAACATCACTTCAGGATCTGGCAGAGTCGCCCAATTTATCATAATCTGAATATCATCGGATTTTGAACATGAAAGGGAAAAGCACCGTTCACAGTGGGGTGAAACAGTATCTGTGTTCTGTGTGTGGACGAGGCTTCAGTCGATCATCTGGCCTGTCAGAACACAAACGCAGTCACACCGGGGAGAAACTGTGGAAATGTGGGGACTGTGGGAAGGGATTCAGTTACCCATGTGAGTTGGAAACTCATCAGCGCAGACACACTGGGGAGAGGCCGTTCACCTGCTCAGTGTGTGGGAAAGGATTCATCAACTCATTTAACCTGTTGACACACCAGCGAATTCACACTGGGTCGAGGCCAATCTATCTGCTCTGAGTGTGGGAAGGGATTCACTCAGTCATCCAACCTGCTGACACACCAGCGAGTTCACACTTCCAAGAGACATTTTAAATGCCCAAACTGCGGGAAGTGCTATAAAAGTTCCGTGAACTGCAGTTCCATCAACTTGTTCACACTGATGAAAGACCGTTCAGGTGCTCTCACTGCGGGACAGGGTTCAGACGTTCATCTGAACTCACTGTACACCAGCGCACTCACACTGGGGAGAGGCCGTTCACCTGCTCCTAGTGTGGGAAGGGATATGTTCATTCATCCACCCTGATGAAACACCAGCGAGTTCACAAATCACTACAGTGATTAGATTCTCCTGTTAATACCATCCAGGACTGAACCATGTTCGTTAGGGTTTGTTTCTGCTGATGTGAATAAACTCCAGCCAAGTTACAGTGGTTAATATTCTGGATAAAACTCCAATAAATCAGTTTAGTGTTAAACAAACAGTGTGTCGAGTCTCTTTAATATCTCTAACACAAGTTAGTTTCTTTTGAAGTGCTCTCCCTCTCCCCTGTCTCCTCCATCCTCAACTCCAACAAGAAGTGTGAGGAGCTCATGGACTTCTTTGTCACTAAGATTGAGACCATCCAATCAGCTGCTTCCCTCCTTTCCACTAGTCCACTGGGCCAAACTGCCTCTAAAACTCCTCCTTTTCTGAGCCCTGAACCCAGATCTTTCTCTAGTTTCTCTCCCATCTCCCCTCTTGCCCTCTGTAAGCTCACCTTGTCCATGAGACCCACCTCCTGCTCCTTCGACCCTATTCTCACTAAACTGCTGAACACACAACTTCCCCATGTCAGCTGATATTTTGAATGGGTCTCTGTCCTCAGGTGTTGTCTCTCTCTCCTACAAATCTGCTGCCCACGCCCCCCTCCTCAAATAAGACAACCCTTGACCCCCTCACCAACCTCCCTTTCCTCTCCAAAGTCCTTGAATGTTTTGTCATTTCCCAAATCCGTGCCCATCTTTCCCAGAACTCCATGTTTGAATCCCTCCAATCAGATTTCCACCCCTACCATAATTTTTTTTTAATTCATTCATGGGATGTGGGTGTCGCTGGCTAGGCCAGCATTTATTGCCCATCCCTAATTGCCCTGGAGAAGGTGGTGGTGAGCTCCCTTCTTGAACCGCTGCAGTTCATGTGAGGTAGGTACACTCACAGTGCTGTTAGGAAGGGACTTCCAGGATTTTGACCCTGCGACAGTGAAGGAACGGCGATATAGTTCCAAGTCAGGATGGTGTGTGTCTTGGAGGGGAGCTTGCAGGTGGTGGTGTTCCCATGCATTTGCTGCCCTTGTCCTTCTAGTTGGTAGAGGTCATGGGTTTGGAAGGTGCTTTAAGGAGCTTTGGTGCATTGTTGCAGTGCATCTTGTAGATGGTACACACTGCTGCTGCTGTGCGTTGGTGGTGGAGGGAGTGAATGGCAGCCCATCTACACTCAAGCGGGCTGCTTTATCCTGGATGGTGTCGAGCTTCTTGAGTGTTGTTGGAGCTGCACCCATCCAGGCCAGTGGAGAGTATTCCATCACACTCCTGACTTGTGCCTTGTAGATGGTGGACAGGCTTTGAGGAGTCAGGGGGTGAGTTGTTCGCCACAGGATTCCTGCCTCTGACCTGCTCTTGTAGCCACAGTATCTATATGGCTACTCCAATTCAGTTTCTGGTCAATGGTAGCCCCTAGGATGTTGATAGTGGGGGATTCAGTGATGGTAATGCCATTGAATGTCAAGGGGAGATGGTTAGATTCTCTCTTGTTGGAGATGGTCATTGCCCGGCACTTTTGTGGCGCGAATGTTACTTGCCACTTATCAGCCCAAGCCTGAATATTGTCCATGTCTTGCTGCATTTCTACATGGACTGCTTCAGTATCTCAGGAATCACGATTGGTGCTGAACATTGTGCAATCATCAGCGAACATCCCCACTTCTGACCGTATGATTAAAGGAAGGTAATTGATGAAGCAGCTGAAGATGGTTGGGCCTGGGACACTACCCTGAGGAACTCCTGCAGTGATGTCCTGGAGCTGAGATGATTGACCTCCAACAACCACAACCATCTTCATTTGTGCTAGGTATGACTCCAGCCAGCAGAGGGTTTTCCCCCTGATTCCCATTGACCTCAGTTTTGCTAGGGCTCCTTGATGCCATATCTGTCAAATGCTGCCTTGATGTCAATACCAAAACAGCTCCTAACAAAGTCACAAATGACCTCCTATGTGACTGTGACGCAGGTGAACTATCCCTCCTCATCCTTCTCGACCTGACTGCAGACATTGACATGGTTGACCACACCATCCTCCTCCAACGCCTCTCCACTGTCATCAAGCTGGGTGAGACTCCACTCTCCTGGATCCATTCTTATCTATCTCATTGTAGCCAGAGTATCAATAACTGTGGCTTCTCTTCCCAGTCATGCAGTTACCTCTGGTGACCCCCAAGGATCTATTCTTGGCCTCGACAACATTATGTAAAATTACAGTATCAGTTTCCACATGTACGCTGACAGTCCTACCTCACTATCACCTCTCCCGCCTCCTCCACCTTTGCTAAATTATCAGATTGCTTGTCTGTTATCCAGTACTATACAAGTGGAAATTTTCTCCCATTAAATATTAGGAAGATGGCACCCTTTGTTTTTGCTCCCTAGCTACTGACTCCATTCATCTCCCTGGCAGCAGTCTGAGACTGAACCAGAATTTTAACACCTTGATGTCATATTTGACCCCGAGATGAGCTTCCGGCCACATATTGTGCCATCACTAAGACCAGCTATTTCCACCTCCGTAACATCGCTCGACTCAACCCCTGCCTCAGCTCATCTGCTGCTGAATCTGTCATCCATACCTTTGATAACTCTAGACTCGATTATTCCACTTGGAGTGTCTCCTGACAACGCAAAGCATGTGCAGAGCGATCGCTGTCCTCATCAGTGCGTCTGAATATTTGCCAGCTTGCCAGTCTGAATCTGCACACGCGTCACCACACAATGATGTCAAACCGCCATCCCCGCCTCAATCCCTGCTTTTTGACTGCTCGGAGTTCGCTCCCTGCCTCACTGCTTCAGCCGCTTTCTGCCCTCGGACGTTCGCTCCCCGCATCAGTCCTCGGCCGCTCGCTGCACCCTCAGCTGCTCGCTTCCCGCCTCCATCCTCACCCTCTCCACTCCTCTGTTCTGCACGGCGGGGAGTGAGAGGCCGAGGGGGGGGGGGGGCAAGCAGCTATGGCGGGAGGGAGTGGGATACAATTGGGGGTAGGATGGAGGTGGCGATCGCAACCATTGAGGCAGTTGGGGTTTAATTCGCTTTTTGTGTCAAATTGACAGTGCCACCTTTATTGCTAAAATTAAAGCAAAATAGTGTAGATGCTGGAAATCTGAAATTAAAACAGAAAATGCTGGAAATGCTCAGCAGGTCTGGCAGCATCTGAACAGATGAAAGGTCATAGACCTGAAACATTAACACTGCTTCTCTCTCCCCAAATGCTGCCAGACCTGCTCAGTACTTCCAGCACTTTCTGTTTTTATTCCATCTTTATTACTGGCAGCTGCCTGAGACGTGGCAGACACTGACGTTTCAGTCAGCACCATCTTTATTACTGGCAGGTGCTGAGATGGGGCAGACACTGACGTTTCAGTCCATGAGGCTGCATTTGCACATGTGCCATTACAGCAAATGCATCCTATTCCAATACTGACCCGTCTCCCACAATCTACCCTCAGTAAACCTGAGGTCATCAAAACTCTGCGGCTCATGTCCTAAACCAAATCCCATTCACCAATCACCCCTGTGCTCGCTGACCTACATTGGCTCCCTGTGAAGCAACACCTCGATTTTAAAATTCTCATCCTTATTTTCAACCCCAGCATAGCCTCATCCCTCCCTATGTCTGTAATCACCTCCTGCTCTACAACCCTCTTATAATTCTGCCTTCGTATGCATCGCCTATTTTGTTTACTCTGCCATTGGCGTCTGTGCTTTCAGCTGCTTAGTCCCTATGCTGTGGAATTCCCTCCCTAAACCCCTCTGCCTCTGTCCCTCTCTCCTTTAAAATGCTCCTTCAAATTTACCTCTTTGACCAAACTTTTGGCCATCTGCTCTAATTTCTCCTTATGTGGCTCAATGTCAAATTTTGTTTGATAGTCTCCTTGGGCTGTTTTACCACATTAAAAACATTATGTAAAGGCAAGTTGTTGTTGGATGTGATTAATAATAGTTGTAGCAGCAGAATCCAATGCCTGCAGTTACCTGTGAGCTTGCTGGTGTTTTTACAGGTTGGATGAGTGAGTGAATCCCTTCACACATGCACGGTAAATAGCCTCTCCCCTGTATTTGAAGATGGGATAATGCAGTGTATCTCTTCCCACATTCAGGTGAACAGCCTCTCCCCTATGTGATCTTATTGGTGTGTTACCAGTTCCTGTTAGATTTTAAAGCTCTTCTCACAATCAGAACATTGAAAAGATCTGTTATCAGTGTGAACACGTTGGTGTGTCAGAGAGTTGGATGAAGTACTGACTTCCTTCCCACATACAGATCAAGTGATTGGCTTCTCCCCAGTGTGAACAGCCTGGTGTGTCAGAAGGACACCTGACAGAGTGAAAATTTCCTAGGTATGTCTAGTTCACAAAAAGGTAAGACAAATCCAATCCAGCCAATTACCACCCTATCACTCTACTCTTGATCATCAGTAAAGTGATGGAAGGCGTCATCAACAGTGCTATTAAACAGCACTTACTCAGCATTTACCTGCTCACCGATGCTCCGTTTGGGTTCTGTCAGGGTCACTCAGCTCCAGACGTCAAAACATGGACAAAAGAACTGAATTCCAGAGGTGAGGTGAGAGTGACTGTCCTTGATATCAAGACAGCATTGACAATGTGGCATCAAGGAGCCCGAGTAAAATTGAAGTCAATGGGAATCGGGCGGGGGGTTGGGGGGAACTACTTGGACTCATATCTAGCACAAAAAAAGATGGTTGTGGTTGTTGGAGGTCAATTATCTCAGACCCAGGACATTGCTACAGGAGTTCCTCAGAGTAGTGTCCTTGGCCTAACCATCTTCAGCTGTTTCATCAATGACCTTCCATCATAAGGTCAGAAGTGGGGATGTTCGCTGATGATTGTGTGCAATGTTGAGCATCATTCGCGACAACTCAGCTACTGAAGCAGGCCGTGTAGAAATACAGCAAGACCTGGACAATATCCAGACTTGGTCTGATAAGTGGCAGGTAACATTCGTGCCACACAAGTGCCAGGCAATGACCATCACCAACAAGAGAGAATCTAACCATCTCCCCTTGACATTCAATGGCATTACCATTGCTGAATCTCCCACTATCAACATCCTGGGGGTTACCAGTGACCAGAAACTGAACTGGAGTAGCCATATAAATGGCCTGGCTACAAGAGCTGGTCATGGGCGAGGAATCCTGAGGCGAGTAACTCAACTCCTGACTCCCCAAAGCCTGTCCACCATCTACAAGGCACAAGGCAGGAGTGTGGTGAAATGCTCTCCACTTGCCTGGATGGATGCAGCTCCAACAACACTCAAGACTGAAAGAAACTTAACAGTAAACTGTCGTCAAATGCAAACTTGATTAGCTTTTATAAAGAGATTAACACTTAAAATTGCCACACACTGTCTCCAGCTGCTCCCTTACTGCCTGTTTACAGTAATTATCAACCAGGTTTTCTCGCACCCATTGCCTCCCCCTCAGAGGCTGTGATATTAAAATCTCCGTGTTTGAGTGTTTTGGGTGGCCCCAGTCAGAGTGGTGTCCTCCCCAGGAGAGAGGCCAGCCCGCGAGCCTGCCGGCTGCCGCCTCCCACTCGAGCTCCTGGCCGCTCACCTGGAGCTCGATGACCCACCTGTGCCGGCGCGCGGCATTACCAAGCCCCGCCCCCGCAGCCATGGCAACGCCGGTGACCGTTAAACCGTTACCCGCCCAAACTACTCGATGCAAAAAAAATCCCCCGACAATCGACTATCTGGAGCATGCGCAGTGTCATTTTGATCGGAGTGTTGGAGATGTTGTTTCAGCGGGTGAGAGTCAGACTCAGGCGCCTCAGGAGGCGGGAGGAGATTGTGGGCGCAGGGGAGGATTTGGAGCCTGAAGTGGGCTGGAAAGCTTCATAAACACCCGGGGGTAGGTCTGAGGCCCCGGGTTTACCCCGCGGTGACAGACCCGGGGGAGCGGGGTCACTGGCCGCCATCCTGTACAAGTCTTGGTGAGGGTCAGTGATGGATTCAGTAAACTGAGAGATTACAGCGATTGGGAAAGATTGAACAGGGTGGAGCTTTTTTATTCCGAAAACAGAAGACTTAGCGGTGACATGAAAGAGCTCTTTAAAATTATCAATGGGTTGGACAGACTAGATGTGGAGAGAATGTTTCCACTTGTGAGTGAATCCAAATCCAGGGGCCATGAATACAGTTACTGATAATTCCAATAGGGAAATAAGGACAGATTTCTTTACTCAGAGAGTGGGTAGAATGTGGAAGTGGTTGAGGCAAATAAGTTGAGATGCTTTCAGAAGGAAACTGGATGAAAACATGAGAGAAAAGGGAATAGAAATGAGAGTAAACTAGTCGGCAATATAAAAACAGATTGTAAGAGCTTTTATAAATACATAAAAAGGAAGGGAGTAGCTAAAGTAGACAATAGTCCCTTGGAGGCAGAGACAGGAGAAATCATCATGGGGAATGAGGAAATGGCAGAAGCATTGAACAAATATTTTGTTTCTGTCTTCTGAGGACAAGACATGGTTTCATACTACAAATAGTCAGTAACCTAGGGGCTAAAAAGAGTGAGGAAATTGGCAAGCAGAACCTCAAAAGTAGTAATCTCTGGATTACTCCCAGTGCCACGCGTAAGTGAGTATTGAAATAGAAGGATAAGACCGATGAATGCGTGGTTGGAAAGATGGTGCAGTTTGGAGGGCTTCAGATTCCTGGGACATTGGGACTGGCTCTGGGGGAGATGGGACCTGTATAAGCTGGACAGGTTGCACCTGAACAGAGCCGGGACTGAGTTCCTTATGGGACATTTTGCTGTTGGGCAGGGTTTAAACTAGTTTGGGAGGGGAGGGAGGGGGGGGGGGGGGGGGGGATGGGGACCTGAGGGTAGACTCAGCTGGGACAAAATCATAAATTAAAATAGAAGGTGAAAAATTAATGGATGAGTCTGGAAGACAAAGGAAATTCGGGTTAGAAAATTTAAAAAAGGATTTGGCAGTGCTGAAGAGTATCTATTTCAATGGAAGGATTATAGCAAATAAAGCAGATGAGCTGAGGGCACAGATGGACATGTGGCAGCCTGATATCACAGCTATTACAGAAACATGGCTTAAGAAGCGACAGGAATAGCAGCTCAACCAGATCCTGGTTACAGTGTTTTTAGATGTGATAGGGAGGGGGATAAGCAATTTTGGTCAAGGAAACTATTACAGCTGTGAGGAGGGATGATATGTTGGAAGGTTCATTAAATGAGGCCATATAGATTGAGCTTAGGAATAAAAAAGGGGCAATCACACTGCTGGGAGTGTACTATAAACTCCCAAATAGAAGGAGCTAGAAGAGCAAATATGTAGGCAAATCTCTGAGAAGTGCAAGAACAATAGTAGGGGATTTTAATTACCCCAATATTAACTGGGATAGTTTTAGTGTGAAAGGAATTGAGGGAGCAGAATTCTTGAGGTACATTCAGGAGAACATTTTTGGCCAGTATGTAGCAAGTCCAACAAAAGAGGGCACAGTTTTAGAAAATAAAGATGGGCAGGTGAAAGGAGTGGTAGTGGGAGAGCATTTTGGTGGTAGTGATCATAATTCAGTCAGATTTAACATAATTATGGAAAAAGACAAGGAAAGAAGAGGAGTTAGAGTTCTCAATTGGGGCAAGGCCAATTTTACTAAACTGAGGAGTGATTTCGCGAAAGTGGACTGGAAGCAGGTACTTGAAGGTAAATCAGTGTCAGAACAGTGGGAGGCATTCAAAGGAGAGATTCAAGAGGTTCAGGGAAAACCTGTTACCACAAAGTAAAAAAGGGTGAGTCAGACAAATCTAGTGCCCCATGGATGTCAAGGAGCCTACAGGGTAGGATAAGGCAGAAAAGGAAAGCTTATGTCCGAGACCGAGAACTCAATACTACAGAAAGCCGAGAGGAGTATAGAAAGTAGAGGGGTGAAATCAAAAAGGAAATTAGGAAAGCAAAGAGAGGGCATGAATGAATATTGGCAAGCAAAATCAAGGTGAACCCAAAGATGTTTTATCAATACACTAAGAGTAAGAGGATAACAAAGGAGAGAGTAGGTCCCATAAAAGATGAAAAAGGTAACCTATGTGTTGGAGTGAAAGATATTGGTATGGTTCTTAATGAATATTTTGCATCTGTCTTCACAAAAGAGGGGGACGATGCAGATATTGTAGTTAAGGAGGAAGAGTGTGACGTATTGGATGTGATAACCAGAGTGAGAGAGGAAGTATTAATGGGATTCGCATCCTTGAAAGTTGATAAACCACCAAAGCCAGATGAAATGTATCCTAGGCTGTTAAAAGAAGCCAGAGAGGAAATAGTAGAGGGTCTGACCATCATTTTCCAGTCCTCATTGGATACAGGTGTGGTGCCGGAGGATTGGAGAATTGTTAATGTTGTACCTCTGTTTAAAAAGGGAGCAAGGGATAGACTGAATAATTACAGGCCAGTCAGTCTAACCTCAGTAGTGGGCAAATTATTGGAGTCTAGTCTGAAAGACAGGATAAACTATCACTTAGAAAGGCACGGGTTAATCAAGGATAGTCAGCATGGATTTGTTAATGGAAGATCTTGTTTGACCAACTTGATTGAATGTTTTGAAGAAGTAACAAGGAAGGTAGATGAGGGTAGTGCAGTTGATGTGGTCTGCATGGATTTTAGCAAGGCTTTTGACAAGGTCCCACATGGCAGACTGATGAAAAAAAAATCCCATGGGATCCAGGGAAATGCAGCAAGGTGGATACAAAATTAGCTCAGTGGTAGGAAACAAAGGGTAATTGTTGACGGGTGTTTTAGCGACTGGAGGGCTGTTTCCAGTGACGTTCCGCAGGGCTCACTACTGGGTCCCCTGCTTTTTTGTGGTGTCTGTTAATAATTTGGATGTAAATGTAGGGGGCATGATCAAGAAGTTTGCGGATGACACAAAGATTGGCCGTGTGGTAGATAGCGAGGAGAATAACTGTAGTCTGCAGGAAGATATTGATGGTCTGGTCAAATGGGTCGAAAAGTGGCAAATGGAATTCAACTTGGAGAAATGTGAGGTGATGCATTTGAGGAGGTCAAACAAGGCAAAGGAACACACAATGGGAAAATGCTGATAAGTGTAGAGGAAGTAAGGGATGTTGGAGTGAATGTCCACAGATCCTTGAAGGTAGCAGGACAGATTGATAAGTTGGTTAAGAAGGCATTTGGAATCCTTTTCTTTATTAGCTGAGGTATAGAATACAAGAGCAGGAAGGTTTTGCTGGAACTGTATAACTCATAGGTAAGCCACAACTTGAGTACTGTGTGCGGTTCTGGTAACCTCATTACCGAAAGGATGTAATTTCACTAGAGAGGGTACAGAGGACTGGAAAAATGCAGCTATGAGGAAAGATTGGATAGGCTGGGGTTGTTCTCCTTGGAACAGAGAAGGCTGAGGGGAGATCTGATTGAAATGTACAAAATTGAGGGGCCTGGATAGAGTGGAGGTGAAGGGTTTATTCACCTTAGAGAGGTCAGTGACGAGGGGGCATAGATTTAAAGTAATTGGTAGAAACATTAGAGGGGAGATGAGGAAAAACATTTTCATCCAGAGGGTGGTGATGGTCTGGAACTCACTGCTTGAGGCAGAAACCCTCAACTCATTCAAAAGGTGTCTGGATATGCACCTCCAGTGCCGTAATCTGCAGGGCTGTGGACCAAATGCTGGAAGGTGGGAGTAGAATAGGTGGATCGTTGTTCAGCCAGCACAGACACGATGGGCCAAGTGGCCTCTTTCTGTGTCTTAAACTTTCTATGATTCTATGTGCCATATGATCTACTTCTGCTCCTATTTGTTGTGTTTTGAGACGTCCTGATGTCATGAAAGGAGCTACAAAAATACAAGTCTCTCTTTAACAGAGGAGAAAAGGCCCAAAAATGGAACAGTCAACAGCAGCATTTCAATTAGTCTCCTCTTTTCCTGGAAACAAATACTCCACACACATTGTGTTGGAAATAACACTGATTTATTTGACATTTATCCAGAATATTAACCTCCAATCCATTTGCAAAGATTATTAACATCAGCAGAAACAAACTTCAACTGTCAGAATGAACATGGTTCAGTCTGGATGTGATTAACAGCAGCAAGAACAGCAGAATCCAATCCCTGCAGTCACTCGTGAACTTGCTGGTGTCTCAGCAGGTTTGATGATTGAGTGAATCCCTTCCCACACATGGTGCAGGTGAACTGCTTCTCCCCAGTGTGAGTAAGTTGGTGTCTCAGCAGCTTATTTCTACTTTTAAAGCTCTTCTCACAGTCAGAACATTTAAAAGGTTTGTTATCAGAATGAACAAGTTGGTGTCTCAGAAGGTTAGGTGACCAAGTGAATCCCTTCCCACACAGGGAGCAGGTGAACGGCTTCTCCCCAGTGTGAGAGCGCTGGTGTGTCAGCAGGTGGGCTGACTGAGTGTATCCCTTCCCACATTCGGTGCAGATGAATGGCCTCTTCCCAGTGTGAAGGTGTTGGTGTGTCAGGAGGTGGGACAACTGAGCAAATCCCTTCCCACACACGGAGCAGGTAAATGGCTTCTCCCCAGTGTGTGTCCGTTGATGAGTTTTCAGCTGGGACGGGTAATTGAATCCCTTCCCACACATGGTGCAGGTGAACTGCGTCTCCCCAGTGTGAGTGTATTGGTGTCTCAGCAGCTTATTTCTACTTTTAAAGCTCTTCTCACAGTCAGAACCTTTAAAAGGTTTGTTATCAGAGTGAACAAGTTGGTGTGTCAGAAGGTCGCGTGAGCAAGCGAATAATGGCCTCTTCCCAGTGTGAATGCGTTGGTGTGTCAGGAGGTGGGACGACTGAGTAAATCCCTTCCCACACAGGGAGCAGGTAAACGGCCTCTCCCCAGTGTGTGTCCGTTGATGAGTTTCCAGCTGGGATGGGTAATTGAATCCCTTCCCACAGTCCCTGCATTTCCACGGTTTCTCCATGGTGTGGGTGTCCTCTCTCTCCAGGTTGGACGCTCACTTGAAGCCTCGTCCACACAAAGAACACGTGTACAGCTTTTCCCTCTTGTGAATGGTGCAATGCTTTTTCAGGTTGTGTAACTGGTTGAAGCTCTTTCCACAGTCAGAGCACTGGAACACACTCACTCGGGTATGTGTGTCTCGGTGCTTTTCCAGTCACACTGGTGTTTCATATCTTTTCCCACAGAAAGAGCAGACAAACATTTGATATTCAGATCCCGATGAATCGTGTGACTTTGTCAGATCTTGATTTGCTGCTTGGTTTGAGTTTCCTGTCTTCAAATCCTCCCCTTCTAATCCCCTGTAAAAGGAGTTTACAAAAGCCATCACTGTCAGTCCAGGATAGAAATTCACAACATTCTCTCCTCCTGCTTCCTGGCCCAGGATGGTCGCGCATGCGCCCTGCTGCACATTGCCCCCTATAAAGGTGGCAGCTGTTAACCCGGGCCTGTCACTGGGAGAAGCCCCATAGCTGCTGTCTTGCTTGGTGCAAATGCGGAACCGGTAGCTTCTTATTCTGGGTTTCAGGCCTACACCAGGTGTTGGTAAATCAGATAATGTTCCCTGTTTTATACTGGGGCCGCAATCGGTGTGTGTGAAGCCTGCGTTGCCCCAGGGTTTATTAACCTGCTCCCGCAAGCCTCCCTCATCCTGTTCCATTACATTTCCCACACTTTTGCTCTCATTCCTTTCCCCTGTCCCAGAAGCCCGATAGGATTCCCCTTGTCCTCACCTTCCACCCCACCAGCTTTCACATCATCCTCCATCATTTCCCCAACTTCAGTTTGATGCCATCAACAAACACATCTTCCTGTCCCCTTTCAGCATTCTGGTAGGACCGTTCCCTCTGCGATACCCTGGTCCAAATCTCTATCACATCCATCACCCACTTCCCTTCCCATGCAAGCACAGGAGGTGTAACACCAGGCCTTTTAACTCTTCCCCTCTCACTGTCCAAGGCCCCAAACACTCCCTCAAGGTGCAACAGCGATTTACTTGTACTTCTTTCAATTTATTATATTATATTCATGATGCGATTCCCTATACATTGGAGAGACCAAACACAGATTAGGTGACTGCTTTGTGGAACACATTCAGTTCGCCAGCATGACCCTGAACTTCTGGTCGCCTGTCATTTTAATTTCTAATGAAGTTCGACAGAAGCTCAAGGAACAGCAGCTCATCTTTCAATTTGGCTCTTCGGTCTTCTGTACTCAACATTGAGTTCAACAATTTCAGATAATTTCTGTTACAATTCAATGGGATGTAACAGTAACCTCGGCACTTTCCTGCATTTTTAGGAGAGATGGTGAGAATCCCCCTGTGTGCAGAGTGAGAATAAAATTGTCTGCAAATCCTTCACTTCTAATACCCTGGAAGAGGAGTTCACGAAAGTCAACACTGTTAATGCAGGATAGAAATTCTGAACAGACAATTCTAGTTTCTATGGAACATTTTTTCCCTCTCTTGTTCCCCCAAATCTGTAAATCCCCATCCCACACACTCTCCCTCCTCCCTGTGCTGAAATCCAAACCCATCGCACCATTTCTTTCCTCCACTGCCAGTTTTCTCCCTCCCTCTACTCTGACTGGGTTCAGTTCTCCAGCCCCTGTGTGTAGAGTGAGAATCAAATCAATGAGTCAATGATTTTCTCTCCTGGTCACTGGGACCCTGAAGCCCCGCCCACTCCCGGCTCAGCCAAGATGGCGGCCCTTGACTTGGGGTCTGATCCAGGGGAAAAAGCTCCGGAGCTGCAAATGTGGGACCTGGAGGTTCTTAAATAAGAGCAAAATATGGAGGTTCTTATTCGAGGCTTGCAGCCTACACCAGGTGTTTCTGAAGCCTCCCCACTCACTCGCTAGCTCCATTCATAGAGTGTTTAAGGCACAGAAAGAGGCCTCTTGGTCCATTGTGTCTGTACCAGCCGAAAAAACGATCCACTTATTCTCATCCCGCCTTCCAGCATTTGGTCCATAGCCCTGCAGCTTACGGCACTTGAGGTGCACAAAGGCTACTTTTGAATGAACTGAGGGTCTCTGCCCACAACTACCCTGTCAGGCAGTGAGTTCCAGACTATCACTACTCTCTGGGTGAAAGTATTTTTCCTCATCTCCGCTCTAATTTTTCTACCAATCATTTTAAACCTATGCCCACTTGTCACTGACCTCTCTGCTAAGGTGAATCGACCCTTCACCTCCACTCTCTCCAGGCCCCTCAAAATTTTGTACATTTCAATCAGATCTCCACTCAGCCTTCTCTGTTCCAAGGAGAACAACCCCTCCAATCTTTCCTCATAGCTGCATTTTCCAGCCCCGGCAACATCTCATAAATCTCCTGTGTACCCTCTCTGGTGCAATTACATCCTTTCTATAATGAGGTGACCAGAACTGCATGCACTACTCAAGTTGTGGCCTAACCAATGAGTTATGCAGTTCCATACACATATATTCAGAACCAGCACACTCACCCACAACACAAGTATCACAGTATCAATCTTCAATGTTTATATATTTAGAACATGATGTATATTATAAAAATAAAAGTTAATTTACAGCTGATACACGTACAAAGCATTGCACTCAGAACATTTATATAGAAACATGACATCCACATACAGACACACAGTTTCTATTGTCACACGGTCCTGTTTGAAGTTCTGGGAAAAGTCTACACATCAAAAGTTGAATAGTTTTTCACAAGCTGCCCATCCTGTTGTGTAATAAAAGTAAAATACTGCGGATGCTGGAAATCTGAAATAAAAACAAGAAACGCTGGAAATACTCAACAGGTCTGGCAGCTTCTGTGGAGAGAGAAGCAGAGTTAACGTTTCAGGTCAGTGACCCATCCTGTTATATATTTGGAGCAGTTTCCTACTTTCCTAGCAGTGATTCTGGGTGATGATTCTGGGACTCGGTGTGTGGAATTGGATTTGAAAGCTAAAGGAAATTCACTGCTCAGTGTTCAGCTCTCAGTGACAATTCCACAGCCGCTTTTATCACCTGTTAGCAGTGGGACTGGAAGAAGTACAGCCAGGGACTCTGAGTTTACATCAACAGAGATGAAGTTATTTGATGTAAGTAAAACATCATTAAAATGGTCCACTGTGTTCAGAATTGTTTTCCTTCATACCAGCTGTACAATAGCCCCATATTGTGCATTCATAGAATCAATTTTCATTCATTCCTTTTAAGGCAATAACTTATTCTAATGGTTTATATGCAGGCACATGATGCATGTATTTATCGAAATGATTCCTCACAAAGCAACAGCGCGCTGAGGTAATCAGAGCGCGCCAAAATGCGCTGCTACATCTTGTCAGAACTTAGTGGCACATGTGCGGGATGACATCATCACGCAGTGCAAACGTCATTGCGTACACTCGTCAGGTCCATGTTTGCGCACGCGCCATAAAGCGTCATCAGATAGCCAGCCGCTCACTCGGCTGGAGGAAGTGGCTGAATGGAAGACTTTGAGGCTGGAGCTCTTCCTCCACCCATCCCGCTCCAGGCCTCGACGCTTCCTCCCCTCGGACGCTCGCTGTTCCACTGGCCGATTGTTCCTCGCTTCGCGCCTCCCCGCTCTCTGGCCGCTCACCCCCTGCTCCAGCCGATAGCTCTAGGCTGCGCTGCTTCCCTGCTGGAGGCTCACGAAACGTGGGAGCGAGTGGCCGAGTGCTCACGGTGGAGGGGTGGGGAGGACGGAAGCGGCTTGGGAGGAGGGGATAGAAAGCGAGTTGCCGAGGGGTGACAGCGACAAGTGGGCAGCAGCTATTATCTGCGTTCGGGTGAAATCAGTCCTGGTCAGTCATATAAACAAATCACAATAACGAATTGGCAGCACATTTTACACTCTGCCCGATTTTCTTTTCCATCGATTGGGGTGCCAATTCACTATCTTCCAATGGAAATTCATTCATAAAATTCGTTTTGTATTTAACAGGATGACTGAAATATTAAATGTATCTGAGGATTACAGTTAGTCTCCTATAACTACATAGCATATTACTGCGCTTCCATCCAACTTAATGTCAGGCTGGTATACTGGAATGATCTAGCCACCAGCATTTCCTGTGATTAATTGAAGAGCACCAACTTTAATCCTGGCAGCTGTCTGAATGTCACAGACACTGACGTTCCAGTTGAAGAGCCTGCATTTGCGCATGTGCAAGCACTGCGCCACATAGTGGTTGTACTGTCAGCAAACGCAGACTTTATTTATAATAAAAACAAGGAATGCTGGAAATACTCAGCTGGTCTGGCAGCATCTGTGGAGAGAGAAGAAGAGTTAACGTTTCAGGTCAGTGACCCTTCTTCAGAACTGAAGTTCTGAATAGTTCTGAAGAAGGGTCACTGACCTGAAGGGTTAACTCTGCTTCTCTCTCCACAGATGCTGCCAGATCTGCTGAATATTTCCAGCATTTCTTGTTTTTATTTCAGATTTCCAGCACCTGCAGTATTTTACTTTTATTTTAGCCTTTATTTATTTGTTATCCGCTCCCCCCCCCCCCCCCCCCCACTTTATTTGAAGTTAATACTCATGCATTACTTCTTCTTCTTCGGCCTCCTTGTCTCGAAAGACAATGGGTAAGCGCCTGGAGGTGGTCAGTGGTTTGTGAAGCAGCGCCTGGAGTGGCTATAAAGGCCAATTCTAGAGTGACAGACTCTTAAACAAGTGCTGCAGAGAAATTTGTTTGTCGGGACTGTTACACAGTTTGCTCTCCCCTTGCACTTCTGTCTTTTTTCCTGCCAACTGCTAAGTCTCTTTGACTCGCCTCACTTTAGCCCCGTTTTATGGCTGCCCGCCAGCTCTAGCAATCACTGGCAACTAACTCCCATGACTTGTGATCAATGTCACAGGACTTCATGTCGCGTTTGCAAACGTCTTTAAAACAGAGACATAGACGGCTGGTGGGTCTGATACCAGTGACGAGCTCACTGTACAATGTGTCTTCGGGGATCCTGTCATCTTCCATGCGGCTCACATGGCCAAGCCATCTCAAGCGCCGCTGGCTCAGTAGAGTGTGTATAAGCTGGGGATGTTGGCCGACTCGAGGACTTCTGTGTTGGAGATATGGTCCTGCCACCTGATGCCAAGGATTCTCCGGAGGCAGCGAAGATGGAATGAATTGAGACGTCACTCTTGGCTGACATATGCTGTCCAGGCCTCTCTGCCGTCAAGCAAGGTACTGAGAACACAGGCTTGATACACTCGGACTTTTGTGTTCCGTGTCAGTGCGCCATTTTCCCACACTCTCTTGGCCAGTCTGGACATAGCAGTGGAAGCCTTTCCCATGCGCTTGTTGATTTCTGCATCGAGAGACAGGTTACTGGTGATAGTTGAGCCTAGGTAGGTGAACTCTTGAACCACCTCCAGAGCGTGGTCGCCAATATTGATTTTTGGAGCATTTCTGACGTCCTGTCCCATGATGTTCATTTTCTTGAGGATGCTGGTTAGGCCAAATTCATTGCAGGCAGCCGCAAACCTGTCAATGAGTCTCTGCAGACACTCTTCAGTGTAAGACATTAATGCAGCATCGTCAGCAAAGAAGAGTTCCCTGATGAGGACTTTCCGTACTTTGGTCTTCACTCTTAGATGGGCAAGGTTGAACAACCTGCCACCAGATCTTGTGTGGAGATCTTCTTCTGAAGACTTGAATGCATGTGAGAGCAGCAGGGAGAAGAAGATCCCAAACTACGAGCAAATTAATGAAGGTACCCCACCAGCATTCAGATCACTAGAGGACAATGGTGGGAGCTGATGAAATGTTTTATTACTTGCACCCCCTTCCTCCCCACCCCCTACCCCCCTGCAGCCCCCTTCCCAGCTCCCCCTCGAACCCCCTCCCCCCCGGCACCCACTTCCCCCCACCTCCTCCCTCCGGCATCCACCTATCCCTGAGCAGGGGCCCTAACAACCCCACTGCCTTGTGGGTGTCTCGGGAGAGACCAAGGCTAAGGAAGTAAACCCTAACAGAAAATCCAGAGCAGAACCCCTAAGGCGGTCATGTGTCACCTTTGACATGTTTCCGGCAGTTCCTGCAGCCATACCAGTGCCAAATGTCATGCTCTGCATTCCTTTGGATCCCCCCAGGAAGGCCAAGAGGGGGGTTTTGACGCTGGGGCAACTCACAACCTCCATACATCCACCCAGGCATGCGCCAAGGAGAGGTCACTCCATAGTCGCCTCACAGCGACCAAAACAACATGGAAGGCAGCAGTTGCGGGTTATAAGTCCAGCTCAATTGGAGTAGAGATTGGGCGCCATGGTTTGACTTTGTCGGTGGGAGAGGTCATCGCATCTCACTGGACGCCATCATTAACAACGAGCTCAGTAGACTCAATGTGAACATTGCAGCACTTCAGGAGACACGCCTACCTGCGAGCGGATCTCTAAGAGAGCTAGACTGCACCTTCTTCTGAAAGGGTAGGGATCCTGAAGAACCAATGCAGCATGGAGTGGAATGCACCATCAGAAACTCCTTGCTCAGCATGATAGAGTCACCCTCAAATGGCTCGGAACACATACTGTCCATTCGACTGCTCACTGCCTCTGGTTCAGTACACCTACTCAGCATCTCTGCTCCAACACTCTGCTCCCCACATGAAGCTAAAGACCAGTTCTACGAGGAACTCCATAATATCATTAGTAGCACCCCCAATACCAAACACCTGTTCCTGCTGGGGGACTTTAATGCCAGGGTTGGGGCCGACCATGACTCATGGCCCTCCTGCCTTGGGTGCTATGGCATTGGAAGGATGAATGAGAATGGACAGAGACTGCTTGAGTTGTGTACCTATCATAACCTCTGCATCACCAACTTGTTCTTTCACACTAAACCCTGTCACCAGGTTTCTTGGAGGCACCCAAGATCATGTCAATCCACCAGCTGGACCTCATCGTCACAAGGTGAGCCTCTTTAAACAGCTTTCAAATCACACGCAGCTTCCACAGTGTGAACTGCGACACCGACCACTCCCTGGTGTGCAGCAAAGTTAGACTCAAACCAAAGAAGCTGCATCACTCCAAGCAGAAGGGCCGCCCGTGCATCAACACTAGCAGAATTTATTATCCACAGCTGTTACATAAGTTTCTAAATTCACTTGAAAAAGCCCTCCAAAACACTCCTACAGGGGATGCAGAGACCAAGTGGGCCCACATCAGAGACGCCATCTATGACTCAGCAATGACCACCTATGGCAAACGTGAGAGGCAGAATGCAGACTGGTTTCAATCTCACTTTGAAGAGCTGGAACCTGTCATAGCCGCTAAGCGCATTGCACTGCTGAACTACAAGAAAACCCCCAGAGAGTTAACATCTGTAGCACTTAAAGCAGCCAGAAGCACTGCGCAAATGACTACTGGCAACACCTATGCAGTCATATTCAGCTGGCCTCCAACACCGGAAACATCAGAGGAATGTATGATGGCATTAAGAGAGCTTTTGGGCCAACCATCAAGAAGATCGCCCCACTCAAATCTAAATCAGGGGTCACAATCACTGACCAGTGCAAGCAAATGGACCGCTGGGTGGAGCACTACCTAGAACTGTACAGATGCCCCTCTACGTTGCTTTCATTGATCTCACCAAAGCCTTTGACCTCATCAGCAGACGTGGTCTCTTCAGACTACTAGAAAAGATCGCATGTCCACCAAAGCTACTAAGTATCATCACCTCATTCCATGACAATATGAAAGGCACAATTCAGCATAGCAGCACCTCATCAGACCCCTTTCATATCCTGAGTGGCGTGAAACAGGGCTGTGTTCTTGCACCTACACTGTTTGGGATCTTCTTCTCCCTGCTGCTCTCACATGCATTCAAGTCTTCAGAAGAAGGAATTTTCCTCCACACAAGATCAGATGGCAGTTCAACCTTGCCCGTCTAAAAGTGAAGACCAAAGTACGGAAAGTCCTCATCAGGGAACTCCTCTTTGCTGACGATGCTGCATTAACATCTCACACTGAAGAGTGCCTGCAGAGACTCATCAACAGGATTGCGGCTGCCTGTAATGAATTTGGACTAACCATCATCCTCAAGAAAATGAACATCATGGGACAGGACGTCAGAAATGCTCCATCCATCAATATTGGCAACCGCGCTCTGGAAGTGGTTCAAGAGTTCACCTACCTAGGCTCAACTATCACCAGTAACCTGTCTCTCGATGCAGAATTAAACAAGCGCATGGGAAAGGCATCCGCTGCTATGTCCAGACTGGCCAAGAGAGTGTGTGAAAATGGCGCACTGACACGGAACACAAAGGTCCGAGTGTATCAAGCCTGTGTCCTCAGTACCTTGCTCTATAGCAACGAGGCCTGGACAACGTATGTCAGCCAAGAGCGACGTCTCAATTCATTCCATCTTCGCTGCCTCCGGAGAATCCTTGGCATCAGGTGGCAGGACCGTATCTCCAACACAGCAGTCCTCGAGGCGGCCAA
Organism: Heterodontus francisci; assembly: GCF_036365525.1. Lineage (NCBI taxonomy): Eukaryota > Metazoa > Chordata > Chondrichthyes > Heterodontiformes > Heterodontidae > Heterodontus > Heterodontus francisci. Next base: position 9,739,020 of record NC_090404.1, read on the forward strand.
CATCCCCAGCTTATACACACTCTACTGAGCCAGCGGCGCTTGAGATGGCTTGGCCATGTGAGCTGCATGGAAGATGACAGGATCCCCAAAGACACATTGTACAGCGAGCTCGTCACTGGTATCAGACCCACCGGCTGTCCATGTCTCCGCTTTAAAGACGTCTGCAAACACGACATGAAGTCTTGTGACATTGATCACAAGTCGTGGGAGTCAGTTGCCAGCGATCGCCAGAGCTGGCAGGCAGCCATAAAAGCGGGGCTAAAGTGAGGCGAGTCAAAGAGACTTAGCAGTTGGCAGGAAAAAAGACAGAAGTGCAAGGGGACAGCCAACTGTGTAACAGCCCCGACAACCAATTTTATCTGCAGCACCTGTGGAAGAGTCTGTCACTGTAGAATTGACCTTTATAGCCACTCCAGGCGCTGCTTCACAAACCACTGACCACCTCTAGGCGCTTACCCATTGTCTCTCGAGACAAGGAGGCCAAAGAAGAAGAATACTCATGAAAGTATTTCAGTGCGAACTGACTGGATAGAAGCAGATCTGGTGACGTTTCAGGAATAGTTTCTTGCAGTCGAAGCACAGAGCAACAAGCTGTGGGGCAATGAAGGGGAATAAAAACTGTACAAGTCGCCGTCCCCGGGTGGGTTCGAACCACCAACTTTTACGAACGCCCTCGCCAATTGCGCCACAGCGACCGATACGTAAGTTATTTACAAGACACTTCAAAATAGTGTATCAGTGAATTAAAGTTTCAGGTCTTGGCAGAGAGCAGCTTTTCCAGACTGTGCGGGATAATTCCTGGGGTTTCCTGCCATCTGGTGGACTAAATCAGAATTTCTCCCCATCACTTTTTCCGCCAATCGGAGAACTGTTTATGAATTTCTATTGTAAGACATTCAGAAAGGGACAACACCAAAACCTCTGTGGCAATTGAATAGTTGCATTTAACACAAAATAATACACATTTAACAATACCAGACTGCTAAAAAAAAAAATCTTAGCTAAGAAAACCATTGTTGATTGTTGTAAAAACTCATCTGGTTCACTAATGTCCTTCAGGGATGGAAATCTGCCGTCCTTACCTGGTCTGGCCTACATGTGACTCCAGACCCACAGCGATGTGACTCTTAACTGTCCGCTGAAATGGCCTAGCAAGCACTCAGTTCACAGGCAATAAATGCTGGCCTAGCCAGCGACGCCCACATCCCACAAACGAATTTTTAAAATGCAATAGACACAATATAAGTGACATGGACCCGTCCCCACAGTGAGCAGCGTTGATACAGAGAGAATCCAACAGGAGGGAGATTGTTTAAACTGTGTATATGTGTGTGAGAGAGAGGGAGAGAGGACAGAGTGTGATACAGGGATCCTCACTCTGCCTCCGCACTGAACAACTTCTGCCCAGTAATTTCAACCTCCGTTTTAACACTTTTCTCTCTCTTCTAAGCTCACTACCCTCCTCTCCTCCATAAATTTCTCCCCTAACTCTCCTGGCCATATTTCCACCCTATACCAGACCTTTCCCCCTCCCCTTTCTCCCTGTCTCTGGATTCGCTTTAAACCTGTTACATCTCTGACCTTTATCCGGTTCTGAAGAAAGGCCACCCACCTGAAATGTTATCTCTGTTTCTCTCTCAAGATTTGAAGTCAGACCTGCTGAGGATTTCCAGCATTTTCTGTTTTCATTTCATTCTTCCATCATCCGCAGTGTATTCGCGTTTGAGGTCAAATGGTTGAAGGATCATCTCCAGGGAGCTACCATTACACCCAGCTCCCCAGGGAGACTGCCACATGGCAGAAGGTCCATCACCCCTCCCGGATACAGACAGATGCAGCTTGGACTCTCCCATACCTGGGGTACAGGTTCTGAGACACAGAAAGCTTCTATCTGGTTGGTGACTCACGCTGGGCTGGGTGGAGCATGTTTGAGTGACAAGCCTCATGCTATGATAAACATAAGAAATGCTGGAAATACTCAGCAGGTCTGGCAGCATCTGTGGAGGGAGAAGCAGAGTTAACATTTCAGCACTATCTCGCTCAACAGCTGTTTTAAATGCGTTGTGGGACTGTGTGAGTTTCTGTGTGTCTCTGAACCGGGTTGTGGGACTGAGTGAGTTTCTGTGCGTCTCTGAACCGGGTTGTGGGACTGAGTGAGTTTCTGTGCGTCTCTGAAGCGGGTTGTGGGACTGTGTGAGTTTCTGAACCCTACCCTGTGAACAGCCCTTCCCCCAACCCCGTATAATTCCACCCCCCCCCCCCCCCCCCCCCCCCCCGGCCAATGTGACCTGGTGCAATAGCTCCGCTGTTTTTACATCGGCTCAAGTAAAACTCGGGAGAGACGGAAAGCAGGATCCCGGTTCATTCTCACTTGTACAGCACCATGGCACTGAGTCCAAATCTCCCCAGTGAGAGGCACCGAGACACAGAAACCAGAGATCCAGGGAGAAGGTCAGAATGGAGAGGGAGGGAGGAACCAGTGATAGGAACTGAGAACAGAGATACCGAGAAATTGACAGAGAGGGAAGGGCTGGAGGAGATGTAGAGAGAGAGGAGATTAATAACTAGTAGAAATATAGAGAGGCACTGATATAAAGAATGTCGAGAGGTGGACATACAGAGATATAAAGAAAGACGTGGAGAGGCTGCGAGATGAACAGCCAGGGAGGTGCAGAGATAAAATTGCAGGAAGAGACGGAGAGGGTGAAATATACAGGTTACATCGGGTGCTCTGGAGCAACGGTTCTAAACCTTTGTGTTTCTGAGGGGCCCCACCCCCTCCACGTTGTAAAAATATATGAATCCTCCTAAAACCGTTCCTGTCGGTAAGAATGAATTACATAGAAAGGTAGATACAGACACACTATAATAAAAGCAAAATACTGCAGATGCTGGAAATCTGAAATAAAAACAAGAAATGCTGGAACCACTCAGCAGGTCTGGCAGCATCTGTGGAAAGAGAAGCAGAGTTAACGTTTCGGGTCAGTGACCCTTCTTCGGAACCGGCAAATTTAGAAATGTCAACGGTTAGAAGCAAATAAAGCGCGGGTGGAGCAAGCGATAACAATTGGACATGGCCACCAGAAGGTCACGGAGCAAAGGCAAACAATATGTCAATGGTGTGTTGAAAGACAAAGCATTCGTACAGATAAGGTGTTAACGAACTGCAAATTGAACAGCAGCAAGTACAAAAATGAAAAAAAAACAGTGGGTAAGCAAACTGAACAAACTAAAATGAAATGAAATAAACATACAAAAAACGTAAAAAAGAAAAAATAACTAAAAAGAAAAGTAAAATGGGGGGCCCGTCATGCTCTGAAATTATTGAACTCAATGTTCAGTCCGGCATTGTGTAGTGTGCCTAATCGGTGAATGAGATGCTGTTCCTCGAGCTTGCGTTGATGTTCACACAAATGGTGTTCAGATATAAACACACATTATCTTTGTATCGACATGTTGCAGCTCCTAAAAATCTCCTGGAGCGAGAGAGATGAAACATTGGTAAAAACAGACTTTTAAAATAAATAACGCAGCAAGATCCCAGGACTCCTTTTCTCTCTGTCACTCACTAACATGAACAATCTCAGCAACACCATTTACACATCCCCCGCTATAAAGAGGAAACAGATTTAAAATGCAAGAGGGGTTATTAGGTGCTGAAATCTTTCCCATTGTCATGTTAATCCAGGTACCATGTCTGCTTTGACCAGAGACATTCCAGGGAGCTGCTTTTTGATGATTTGTGAACTTATCTTTACAAGGTCATTGTTGAGAACATTTGCTGCATCTTTCAACTAATCAACAGGAGGACAGTGGTATGACCAGGCCCCAGTCTGTCCAGAAGCTGATAAACTCTCTTTAAAACTGCCATTAAGATGCTAATTCCTTATCATTGTCCCAAAATGTATCAACAAATCAGACCTTTGGAAAGGGTGTGAGAAGTGGGGGCTTCCCTACACAGGCTGGGAGCTGGACAGTCACTAAACACTGGAGACCCCCAGAGCCTGTCTCTCTCCCTCTGTGTCTCACCATCTGTTTATGCCTCATTGTAAAAACACAAACACTGGCGATCCCCTGTTTCTCTCCTGTTCACTGCCCCATTTCCACTCAGCCCAGGATTGGTGTTTTGTACATTCAATGCTCCAGTGGGAAGAAGCTGCTAATTCCTTTAGGCCACCTTTTAAAATCACCGCTCCAGGATTTATTTTTGCAAATCAGACCTTCTGGAAGGGTGTGACTGAGGGGATTTACTTCAGAGGCTGGGAGCCTCAGTGACAACACACCGGAGACCCCAGACCTTGTGTCTCTTCATCCCCCACCTCTCTGTTTTGCTCTCCCACTGTTTGAAATCTTAAACTGAGACTGTAACCCCTCGTTCTACACTCCACGGCCACGGCAAGATGTTCCCAGCATCGACGCTGTAAAGTTTCTTAACAATTTGATATCCCTCGAAGGCAAGTTTATCGTAAGCTGTTAGTAATCGCATCCAGTTTCTGTATGAGTAGTTTGTTAATTTAATCTCAATTCGATCACAGAAAATTATTTGTATTCCCTAATTAGCACTTTCAATGGCGGCGCTGTAACCCGCCATTCCCCGCGGAGGTGAATGTGCCCTATTCACTCCAGTGGAACCCAGTGCGCAGGCGCAGTGTTGGACCGTATCTGGAGCGTGTGCAGTGTCACTTTGATGAGCTGTGCGAGTGCTGGGGACGCTTTTGCAGCAGGTGAGAGCCGGCGGGGCGCAGGGAGGAATGGAGCTTGCGGGGAGGCTTCAGAAACATCTGGTGTAGGCCGCAATTTACAGAGAGGTGCAAATATTAAAGGGTAATTATAATGGGGGACTTTAATTATCCAAACATAGACTGGGATAGTAGCAGTGTAGTGAGGGGGGAAGAGTTCATAGAGTGTTCAAGAATATTTTCTACAGCAGCACGTTTCTAGTCCAATGAGAAAGGAAGCACTGCTAGACCTGGTTCTTGGGAATGAGGTGGTTCAAGTAGAGTAGGAGATAGTGATCATTGTTTCAGAAGGATTAGGTTGACAATGGAAAAGAATAATCCAGAGTAAGAATAATTAACTGAGGAAAGCCAACTTCGATCGGGTAAGAATAGAGCTGGGGCAAATAAATTGTAGTCAACGGTTGGCAGGAGAAACGGTAGCTAAACAATGGGCTACCTTCAAAGAAAGTCCAGGCATAATCAAAGTATGTTCCCTCGAAGGGGACAGTACGGCCAAACAAATCCAGAGCTCCTTGGATGACAAAAGAGGGAGGGGAGAGATTAAGATGAAGAAGAAAAAGTGTGCTTAAGTAGATGCCAGGGAGAAAATACCATTGAGAGCCAGGCTGAATATAGAAGGTCCAGAGGGGAAGTGAAAAAGAAAATAAGAGAGAGCATGAATAGGGACTGGCAGCTAACATTAAAGGGAATCCCCAAATTTTCTATTAAATATATAAAGAGTAAAAGTATGGTCAAAAGAGGAGTGGGGCCGATTAGTGACCAGACAGGGGATTTATGCATGGAGGCAGAGGACATAGCTGAGTTACTAAATGAATACTTTGCATCAGTCTTTACCAAGAAAGAGGATGCAACCCAGGCAATGGTGAAAGAAGAGGTACTTCAGATACTAGGAGGGTTTAAAATTGATAAAGAGGATTTATTTGATAGGCTGTCTGTACTTAAAGTGGATAGACACCAGAACCAGATGAGATGCATCCAAGGATACTGAGGCACTGGCTGTAATTTTTCAGTCTTCCTTAGACTCGGGGATAGTGCCAGAGGACTGGAAAATTGCAAATGTTACAACCTTGTTCAAAAAAAAAAGTGTAAAGATAAGCCCAGAAACTACAGGCCAGCTAGTTTAACTTCGGTGGTGAGGAAAATTCTAGAAAAAATAATTTGGGACAAAATGGACAAATGCGAGTTAATTAAGGAAAGCCAGCATGGATTTCCTAAGGGAAAATCATGTTTAACTAACTTGCTGGAGTATTTTGAGGAGGTAACAGAGAGGGTTGATGAGGGCAATGCTGTTGATGTGGTTTACATGGACTTTCATTTGATACAGTGCCACACAACAGACTTGTGAGCAAACTTATAGCTCATGGAATAACAGGGACGGTAGCAACATGGATACGAAATTGGCTGAGCGACAGGAAACAAAGAGTAGTGGTTAATGGACGTTTATCGGGATGAAGGCAGGTTTGTCTTGGAGTTCCCCAGTGCTTGCTTTTCCTGATATCTATTAATGGCCGGGACATTGGTGTACAGGGCACAATTTCAATGTTTGCAGATAATACAAAACTTGGAAGCATTGTGAACTCGAAGGAGGATAGTGTAGAACTTCAAAAGGACATAGACAAGTTGGTGGAATGGGCAGACAGGTGGCAGATGAAGTTCAGTGCAGGGAGATGTGAAGCGATTCATTTTGGTAGGAAGAACATGGAGAGACAATATAGAATAAAAGGAACAATTCTAAAGGGGGTGCAGGAGCAGAGGGACCTGGGTATATATGTGCATATGTCATTACAGGTGGCAGGACAGATTGAGAGAGCAGTTAATAAAGCATACAGTATCCTGCCCTTTATTAATAGGGGCATAAAGTACAAGAGCAAGGAAGTTATGTTGAACTTGTATAAGACACTAGTTCGGCCTCAGCTGGAATACTGAGTTCGGTTCTGGGCGCCGCACTTGAGGAAAGATGTGAGGGCATTGGAGAGAGTACAGAAAAGATTCATGAGAATGGTTCAAGGTATGAGGGACTTCAGTTATGAAGATAGATTGAAGAAGTTAGGACTTTTTTCCTTGGAGAAGGGAAGGCTGAGAGGTGATTTGATGGAAGTAATCAAAATCATGAGGGATCTGGACAGAGTAAATAGAGAGAAACTGTTCCCAGTCATGAAAGGATCAAGAACGAGAAAGCACAGATTTGAAGTATTTGGTAAGAGAAGCAAAAGTGACATGAGGAAAAACTTTTTCACGCAGCGAGTGGTTAAGGCCTGGAATGCGCTGCCTGAGAATATGGTGGAGGCAGGTTCAATTGAAGCATTCAAAGGGGAATTAGACAGTTCTATGAAAAGGAAGAATGTGCAGGGTTATGGGGAGAAGGCAGTGGAATGAACTATGGGGATAGTACAGACACGATGAGCCGAATGGCCTCGTTCTGCACTGTAACGATTCTGTGATTAAGTGAGGGGGTGGCAGAGACACATGCAGCTGGTTCACACAGTGAGTAGGGGAATGGGATAATGTACCTGTGCAGGTGAGTGTGGCTCCCCAAGGCCAATCAGCCCTGGCTCTGTCTGAATGCATTGCTCAGAGGGGCCTGGGGGAGGGGGAAGGAGGAACCATTTGAGACACAGCACAGGGCAGGAGGACCCCCTTCCCCCACTCCCTGGTTACATAGACGCACCTTGGACTGTCCCACATCTGGCCTGGCTGAAGATGCAGAAAGCTGCAAGCTGGGATGTTGAGCTGTTATAGAGAGAGAAAAGGCACTGAAACAGGCCCTTCGGCCCACTGAGTCTGTGCCGACCATCAACCACCCACTTATACTAATCCTACATTAATCCCATATTCCCTACCACATCCCCACCTTCCCTCACTTCTCCTACCACCTATGTACACTAGGGGCAATTTACCATGGCCAATTTACCTATCACCCTGCAAGTCTTTGGCTGTGGGAGGAAACCGGAGCACCCAGCGAAAACCCACACGGTCATAGGGAGAACTTGCAAATTCCGCACAGGCTGTACCCAGAATCGAACCCAGGTCGCTGGAGCTGTGAGGCTGCGCCACCGTGGCTGCGCAACATATTTAAAAATAAGACCAAAACTGTACACAGTAGCACAGATGTGGTCTCACCAATACCCTATACAACTGTAGCAAAGCATCCCTACTTTGATATTCCATTCCCCTTGCGATACACAACAAAACAACATTCCATTTGCCTTCCTAATCATTTGCTGTATCTGATTAATGTACCAGGACACCCAGATTCCTCTGTACCTCAGAGTTCTGCAATCTCTCTCCATTTAAATAATATGCTGTTTTACTATTCTTCCTGCCAAAGTGGATAAGTTCACATTTTCCCACATTATACTCCATTTGCCAAATATTTGCCCACTCACTTGACCTATCTATATTGCTTTGCAGACTCCTTATGTCCTCTTCACAACTTACTTTCCTACCTGTCTTTGTGTTATCAGCAAATTTGGCACCTTCATCTAAGCCATTGATACAGATTGTAAACAGTTGAGGCCCCAGCACTGATCCCCGTGATACTCCACTAGTTGCAGCTTGCCAACCCAAAAAAGACCCATTTTTCCCTCCTTTCTATTTCCTGTTCGCCAACCAGGCCTTTATCCATGCTTATATGTCACCCCCTACACCATGAACTCTTATTTTGCTTAGTAACCTTTGATGTGGCACCTTGTCAAATGCCTTCTGGAAATCCAAGTACACCACATCCACTGGTTCCCCCTTACTGGTTCGTTGTTTGTTACTTCATCAAAGAACTCCAATAAATTAGTCAAACATGATTTCCCTTTCAGAAAACCATGTTGACCCCGCCTGATAACATTGAGATTTTCTAAGTGCCCCATTATAACCTCCTTAATAATAGATTCCACAGCATTTTCCCTATGACAGACGTTAAGCTAACTGACCTGTTCTCCTTTGAAGCTCTCGATTGAATCTGCCTCCACCACACTCTCGGGCAGTGAATTCCAGGTCCTAACCATGCACTGCAGAAAAAAGTTTTTCTTCATGTCACCAATTGCTTTTATTTTGCCAACCACCTTAAATTAGTGTCCACTGGTTCTCGACCCTTCCACCAATGGGAAGTTTCTCCCTATCTACTCTGTCCAGACCCCTCATGATTTTGAACAACTCTCTCAGACTTCTCTTAATCTTCTGTTCTCCAAGAAGAACAGCCCCAGCTTCTCCAACCTATCCACATAATTGAAGTTCCTCATTCCTGAGCCATTGTCATGAATCTTTTCTGCCCCCTCTCTAATGCCTTCACATCCTTCCGAAAGTGTGGTGCCCAGAATTGGACACAATACTTCAGTTGAGGCCAAACCAGTGTTTTATATAGGTTCATCATAACTTTCTTGCTTTTGTACTCTGTGTCCCTATTTATAAAGCCGAGGATCCCATATGCTTTATTAACTGCTTTCTCAACTTGCCCTTCCACCTTCACTGATTTGTGCACATATACCCCCAGGTCCCTCTGCTCTTGCACCCCCTTTAGAATTGTAACCTTTATTTTTATTGCCTCTCCTTGTTCTTCCTACCAAAATATGTCCAAGTCAACATCAAATTGTATTCATATTGTGCCTTAATGTAATAAAACATTCCAAGTCTTTTCACAGGAATGTTATAAAGCAACATTTGACACTGAGCCACATAAGGAGATATTAGGGCAGATGACCAAGAGTTTGGTCAAAGAGGTAGATTTTAAGGAGTGTCTTAAAGGAGGAAAGTGAGGTGGGGAGGTTAAGGGAGAGAATTCCAGAGCTTGGGGCCTAGGCAACTGAAGTCACGGCCACCGATGGTGGAGCAATTAAACTTGAGATGCTCAAGAGGCCAGAATTAGATGAACCCAGGTATCTCGGAGGTTTGCATGACTGGAGGTTATAGAGAAAGGGGGGAAGGTCATGGTGGGTGGAATTTGAAAACAAGGATGAGAATTTTAAAATTGAGGTGCTGCTTAACCAGGAATAAATGTAGGTCAATGAGTACAGTGGTGATGGGTGAATTAGACTTGGTGTGAGTAAGTATATGGGCATCAGAACTTTGGATGACCTCAAGTTTACGGGGGGCGGGGGTGGAATGTGGGAGGAGGGCCAGGAGTGCATTAGAATAGTCACATTTTGAGGTAACAAAGGAATGGATGAGAGTTTCAGAGGCAGATGACCTGAGGCTGGAATGAAGTCAGGCGATGTTAGAGGTGGAAATAGGTAGTCTTGGTGATGGTGGGGACATGTAGTCAGAAGCTCATCTTGGGGTCAGATATGACACTAAGGTTGTGAACTGTCTGGTTCAGCCTCACACAGTTGCCAGGGAGAAGCATGGAGTCGGTAGCTAGGGAATGGAATTTGTAGCGGGGACCGAAAACAATGGCTTCAGTCTTCCCAATGTTTAAATGGTGGAAATGCCTGTACATCCACTATTGGATGTCAGACAAGTCAGGACGGTGAGTAACTTGGGGGACAACTTCAACGTGTTGGTGTTGACATACACCTGCTGCCCTGGTCCTTCTAGGTGGTGGAGGTTGAGGGTTTGGGGGATTGTGTCAAGGTTCTAATTGAATTTAGATATATAAAATCCTCTCCTTTGCCCCTGCCCCTCTCTGTTTCTCTCCTCTGATAGAGAGCAGAGTCTTGTGTACACTCAAACAGGGTGATGATTTCCTCTCCCTGAAGGACATTCATGAACCAGTTGGGTTTTTACAACAATCCGGCAGCTTCCATGGTCACGTGCCCCTAGTGCTGGACCCACAAATTACCAGCCCCATTCAACTCAGTTTCACAACCTGTTTTTGTGGGTTCTCTCACACTCCCTTTTCCTGTATTAAATCAATTTTACAGGGTATTGGAAGCGTAGGATTTGCAGTCGGGAAGTACAAACCAAACATCATTTCAGGATCTGATGAAGTCGCCCAATTTATCATAACCTGAATTTCATTGGATTTTGACCATGGAAGGGAAAAGCACCGTTCAGAGTGGGGAGAAACCGTACACGTGTTCCACATGTGGACGAGGCTTCAGTCGATCATCTGGCCTGTCGAGACACAAGCGCAGTCACACTGGGAAGAAACCGTGTAAATGTGGAGACTGTGGGAAAAGATTCAATTACCCATGTGAGCTGGAAACTCATCAACGCAGACACACTGGGGAGAAACTGTTCATCTGCTTCGTGTGTGGGAAGAGATTCACTCGGTTAGCTAATATGCTGACACACCAGCGAGTTCACACTGGGGAGAGACCATTCACCTGCTCCAAATGTGGGAAGGGATTCACTAATTCATCCAACCAGCTGAGACACCAGCTGGTTCACATTGACGAGAGGCCTTTTAAATGCCCAACATGCAGGAAGTGCTATAAAAGTTCCAGGGAACTGACGTCCCATCAACGTGTTCATACTGACGAGAGACCGTTCAGGTGTTCTCACTGCGGGTCTGGGTTCAGGCGATTAGCTGAACTCACTATACACCAACGCACTCACACAGGGGAGAGGCCATTCACCTGCTCCGTGTGCAGGAAGCGATTCACTCAGTCATCCCATCTTCTGTCACACCAGCGAGTTCACACTGAAGAGAGGCTGTTCACCTGCACCGTGTGTGAAAAGAAGTTTGCTCATTCATCCCAACTGCTGAGACATCAGCGAGTCCACACCAGGGAGAGGCCGTTCACCTGCTCCGTGTGTGGGAAGGGATTCACTCAATCATCCACACTGCAGAGGCACCTTCGAGTTCACAAGTAACTACAGTGGTTGGATTCTTCAGTTAATAACATCAAAGACTGACCTGTGTTCATTGGGGTCTGTTTGTGCTGATGTTAATGAACTCCAGCTCTGTTATATGGGTTAATATTTTGGATAAAATTCAAATAAATCAGCTTTGTGTTAAACACACAGTGTGTTGAGACTTTTTAATATCTCTAACACAATTTAGTTCCTTTTGAAGTGCTCTCCCTTTCCCCAGTCTCCTCCATCCTCAACTCCAACAAATGCCAGGAGCTCATGGACTTCTTTGTCACTGAGATTGAGACCATCCAATCAGCTGTCTCTGCTGCTTCCTTCCCTTCCACTGGGCCAAACTGCCTCTAAAGCTCCTCCTTGTCCGAGCCCTGAACCCACATCTTTCTCTAGTTTCTTTCCTATCTCCCCTCATGCCCTCTCTGAGCTCACCTTGTCCATGAGACCCACCTCCTGCTCCCAGAACCCTGTTCCCACTAAACTGCTGACCACCAAACATCCCCGTGTTCACTGATATTCTGAATGGTTCTCTCCCCTCAGGTGCTGTCCCTCCCTTCTTTAAACCTGCCTTTATCACCCCCCTTCAAAAAAACAAACCCTTGACCCCCCCAACCTCCTTGCAAACTGAGCCCCATCTCTGACCTCCCTTTCCTCTCCAATCTCCTTAAATGTGTTATCACCTCCCAAATTCACCTCCATGTTTGAAAACCTGCAATCAGGTTTCTGTCCCCGCCACAGTACTGAAACAGCTCTTATCAAAGTCACAAATGACATCCTATGTGACTGTGACAAAAGTTACCTTTCCCTCCTCATCCTGTCTGCAGCCTTTGACACACTTGACCACACCAACCTCCTAAAACGCCTCTCTACTGGTCATCCAGCTGGGTGGGACTGCACTCACCTGGTTCCATTCTCATCTACCTAATCGTAGCCAGAGTATCATTTGCAGTAGCTTTTCTTCCCACTCCTGCACAGTTACCGCTGGCATTCCCCAAGGATCTAACCTCCACCTCCTTCTCTTTCTCATCTACATGCTACTCCTCAGCAACACCATCTGAAATCACAACGTCCGTCTTCACATGCACTCTGACAACACCAAGTTCGACCTCACCATCACCTCTCTCGACGACTCCACTTTTGCTAAATGAGTGGCGCAGTGGTTATCACCGCAGCCTCACAGCTCCAGCGACCCGGGTTCAATTCTGGGTACTGCCTGTGTGGAGTTTGCAAGTTCTCCCTGTGTCTCCGTGGGTTTCCTCCAGGTGCTCCGGTTTCCTCCCACAGCCAAAAAGATTTGCAGGTTGATAGGTAAATTGGCCATTATAAATTGCCCCTAGTATAGGTAGGTGGTAGGGAAATATAGGGACAGGTGAGGATGTGGCAGGAATATGGGATTAGTGTAGGATTAGTATAAATGGGTGGTTAATGGTCGGCACAGATGCGGTGGGCCGAAAGGCCTGTTTCAGTGCTGTATCTCTAAATCTAAAAAAAAAATTAGACTGCTTGTCTGATATCCAGTAGTTTATGAGCAGAAATTTCCTCCAATTTCTCTGCATTGAACTACATCTGCCATTTGTCTATGTCCTTTTGAAGTTCTGCATTGTCCTCCTCACAGTTCACAATGCTTCCAAGTTTCATGTAATCTGCAAATTTTGAAACTGTACCCTGTACACCAAATCTAGGTTATTAATATATAATATATATTATCAAAAGTGACATGAGGAAAAACTTTTTCATGCAGCAAGTGGTTAAGGTCTGGAATGCGCTGTCTGAGAATATGGTGGAGGCAGGTTCAATTGAAGCATTCAAAAAGGAATTAGACAGTTATATGAAAAGGAAGAATGTGCAGGGTTATGGGGAGAAGGCAGGGGAATGGAACTGAGGGAATTGCTGTTTCAGAAAGCCAGTGAGGACATGATAGGCCGAATGGCCTCCTTCTGCACTGTAACAATTCTGTGATATATCAGGAACAGCAACAGTTGCAGCACTGACCCCTGGGGAACTCCACTACAAACCTTCCTCCAGCCCAAAAAAAAACATGTATTAGCCACTACTGTCTGTTTCCTGTCACTCAGCCAATTTCGTATCCATGTTGCTACTGGAACTTTTATTCCATGAGCTATAACTTTGCTCACAAGACTTAATCGGGGTGTTTGTGAACCACTTCACATCTCTGCCCTGTTTTTACATCAATGCAAATAAAACTTGGGAGAGATGGAAGCAGGATCCCAGTTCATTATCATCTGTACAACACCATGGCCGAGTCCAATTCTCCCCCAATGATGGGCACTGAGACACAGAAACCAGAGATATAAAGGATAAGATAAAGATGCTGAGACATAAAGAAAGACGTGGAGAGGCTGAGATACGAACAGCCAGGGAGGTGCAGAGATAAAATTGCAGGAAGAGATGGAGAGGGTGAAATATACAGGTTACATTGGGTGCTCTGGAGCAGCGGTTCTCAACCTTTGCAACTGCCTTGTTGTAAAAATATCTCAAACCCCCGAAAGCTTTTTCTGTAGGTAAGAGTAAGTGACACAGAGAAACATATATTTTTATTCTTATTCCCCTTCGGAGGAAGCTCTTGTCCAAGGATTCCTCTTGCCAAAATACCCACCCTTTCTGCATCGACATGTTGCAGCTTCTAAAACTCTCCTGGAGAGAAAGAAATGAAACGTTAATAAAAACAAAGAAAAGACTTTTTAAAACAAAAGACACAGCAAGATCCCAGGACTCCTTTTCTCTCTGTCACTCACTAACATGAACAATCTCAGCAACACCATTTACACATCCCCCGCTATAAAGAGGGAACAGATTTAAAATGCGAGAGTGGTTATTCGTTGCTGAGATCTTTTCCATTGTCATGTTAATCCAGGTACCATATCTGCTTTGACCAGAGACAATCCAGGGAGCTGCTTTTTGATGATCTGTGATCTTATCTCTACAAGACCATTGTTGAGAACATTTGCTGCATCTTTCAGCAAATCAACAGGAGGACAGTGACATGACCAGGCCCCAGTCTGTCCAGAAGCTGATAAACTCTCTTTAAAACTGCCATTAAGATGCTAATTCCTTATCATTGTCCCAGGATTTATCTTTACAAATCAGACCTTTGGGAAAGGTGTGAGAAGTGAGGGCTTTCCTACACAGGCTGGGAGCTGAGCAGTCACCAAACACTGGAGACCCCCAGAGCCTGTCTCTCTCTCTCTCTCTGGTTAACCTGTTATTTCAATCTGTTTCTCTCCCTCTATTTCTCTGTATCTCACCATCTGTTTATGCCTCATTGTAAAAACACAAATACTCCTGCTTCCCCGTGCCTCTCCTGTTTACTGTCCCTGTACCCACCATATTTGCTGTTTTGTACATTCAGTGTTACAGTGGGTAGAAGCTGCTGATTCCTTTTAAAAATCACTGTCCCAGGATTTGTTTTTGCAAATCAGACCTTCTGGAAGATGGGAGCTGGGCAATGATGATACTGGAGATCCCCACATCCTGTGTCTCTTCATCCCCCTGCCCCTCTGTTTTGCTGTCTAGCCCACTGTTTCCCTCAATCTCTCCTTTCTCTTTCTCTCTCTCTCGCTCCCATTTCTCTCAGAGAGAAAGATAGAGACAGAGAGAAAAATCCACAATCAGAAACTCAGTCACATGAGTCAAAATTCATCTCACTGCCTAAAGCAAATCTTATTCGGGGATTATAACAAACTTTGTGAAAGTACTCCTGATGCTGTAAAATCAGTCAATGAATTGTTTTTGAAACGTGGTCAGTCCAAAAGGCTGAAGGCAATTTGTGCACAGCAAGATCCCACAAGCAGCAATGTGATAATAGTCAGATATCAGATAAATAGGAGTCACTCTTTCCCCATCCTCTGCCACTTCTAATAATGACAAGTCACATTCTTGTCTGTGATATTTTATTATTTATTTAAAGTTTAAATAGAGATAAGGGGTGAAAGCTGGGGAGAGTGGGACAGAGAAATCCACAATCAGAGCCTCAGTAAAATGAATTAAAATGGGGTTCCTTTAAGCCCTCAAATTTCATTGCACTGCAAAAGATGCAAGCATTAATTGGGAATTATAACAAACCTTTACACAGGTTCAGGACTTATTTCACATTCTCCCGATTGTTTTACAATCAATAATTTAATTTTTAAAGTGTGGTCACTGCAGGAAATTCGTGCACAGCAAGCAGTAATGTGATTATATCCAGATGGGACATCGGCCCCATTCCTTCCCCATCCTCACTCCTGCTGCAAACCCATCAATGTGGTTGACTCTTACATGCCCTCTGAAATGGCCTAGCAAGCCACTCAGTTGTATCTAACCGCCATGAAGTCAATAAAAAGGAACGAAACCGGACGGACCACCCGGCATTGACCTAGACAATGGCAAACCCAGCCCTGTCGACCCTGCAAAGTCCTCCTTACTAAAATCTGGGGGCTTGTGCCAAAGTTGGGAGAGCTGTCCCACAGACTAGTCAAGCAACAGCCTGACATAGTCTTACTCACGGAATCATACCTTACAATGTCCCAGACAATGCAATCACTATCCCTGGGTATGTCCTGTCCCACCGGCAGGAAAGACCCACCAGAGGTGGCGGCACAGTGGTCTACAGTAGGGAGGGAGTTGCCCTGGGAGACCTCAACATCGACTCTGGACCTCATGAAGTCTCATGGCATCAGGTCAAACATGGGCAAGGTAACATCCTACTGATTACCACCTACTGCCCTCCCTCAGCTGATGAGTCAGTACCCCTCCATGTTGAACACCACTTGGAGGAAGCACTGAGGGTGGCAAGGGCACAAAATGTATTCTGGGTGGGGGACTTCAATGTCCACCACCATGAGTGGCTTGGTAGCACCACTACTGACCGAGCTGGCCGAGTCCTAAAGGACATAACTGCTAGACTGGGTCTGCGGCAGGTGGTGGGGAACCAACATGAGGGAAAAACATACTTGACCTTGTCCTCACCAAACTGCCTGCTGCAGATGCTTCTGTCCATGGCTGTATTGGTAGGAGTTACCAGCGCACAGTCCTTGTGGAGACTAAGTCCCGCCTTCACATTGAGGATTCCCTCCATCGTGTTGTGTGGCACTACCACCGTGCTAAATGGGATAGATTTCAAACAGATCTAGCAATGCAAAACTGGGCATCCATGAGGCGCTGTGGGCCATCAGCAGCAACAGAATTGTACTCAACCACAATCTGTAACCTCAAGGCCTGGCATATCCCCCACTCTACCATTACCAGAAGACCAACCCTGGTTCAATGAAGAGTGCAGAAGGGCATGCCAGGAACAGCACCAGGCATACCTCAAAATGAGGTGTCAACCTGGTGAAGCTACAACCCGGCACTACTTGCATGCCAAACTGCATAAGCAGCATGCAATAGACAGAACTAAGCGATCCCATAACCAATGGATCAGATCTAAGCTCTGCATTCCTGCCACACCCAGTTGTGAATGGTGGTGGACAATTAAACAACTAACTGGAGGAGGTGGCTCCACAAATATCCCCATCCTCAATGATGGGGGAGCCTAGCACATCAGTGCGAAAGATAAGGCTGAAGCATTTGCAACAACCTTCAGCCAAAAGTGCCAAATTGATGATCCATCTCGGCCCCCTCCTGAAGTCCCCAGCATCACAGATGCCAGACCTCAGCCAATTCGATTCACTGAAGGCACTGGATACTGCAAAGGCAATGGGTCCTGACAATATTCCGGCAATAGTGCTGAAGACCTGTGCTCCAGAACCTTCCGCACCCCTAGCCAAGTTGTTCCAGTACAGCTGCAACACAGGTATCTACCCGGCAATGTGGAAAATTGCCCAGGTATGTCCTGTACACAAAAAGCAGGACAAATCCAACCCGGCCAATTACTGCCCCATCAGTCTACTCTCAATCATCAGCAAAGTGATGGAAGATGTCATCAACAGTGCCATCAAGCAGCACTTGCTTAGCAATAACCTGCTCAGTGATAGCCAGTTTGGGTTCCGACAGGGCCATTCAGCACCTGACCTCATTACAGCCTTGGTTCAAACTTGGACAAAAGAGCTGAACTCAAGAGGTGAGGTGAGAGTGACTGCCCTTGACAAGGCAGCATTTGGCCAAGTATGGCATCAAGGAGCCCTCGCAAAACTGGAGTCAATGGGAATCAGGGGGAAAACTCTCTGCTGGTTAGAGTCACACCTAGCACATAGGAAAATGGGTGTGGTTGTTGGAGGTCAATCATCTGAGCTCCAGGACATCACTGCAGGAGTTCCTCAGGGTAGTGTCCTGGGCCCAACCATCTTCAGCTGCTTCATCAATGACCTTCCTTCAGTCATAAGGTCAGAAGTGGGGATGTTCGCTGATGATTGCACAATGTTCAGCACCATTCGTGACTCCTCAAATACTGAAGCAGTCCGTGTAGAAATGCAGCAAGACCTGGACAATATCCAGGCTTGGGCTGATAAGTGGCAAGTAACATTTGCGCCACACAAATGCCAGGCAATGACCATTTCCAACAAGAGAGAATCTAACCATCTCCCCTTGATATTCAATGGCATTACCATCGCTGAATCCCCCACTATCAACATCCTAGGGGCTACCATTGACCAGAAACTGAACTGGATTAGCCATATAAATACCATAGCTACAAGAGCAGGTCAGAGGCTCGGAATCCAGAGGCGAGTAACTCACCTCCTGACTCCCCAAAGCCTGTCCACCATCTACAAGGTACAAGTCAGGAGTGTGATGGAATACTCCTGACTTGTACCTTGTAGATGGTGGACAGGCTTTGGGGAGTCAGGAGGTGAGTTACTCGCCGGTGATGGAATACTCTCCATTTGCCTGGATGGGTGCAGCTCCAACAACACTCAAGAAGCTCGACACCATCCAGGACAAAGCAGCTTGCTTGATTGGCACACCATCCACAAACATTCACTCCCTCCACCATCGATGCACAGTCGCAGCAGTGTGTACCATCTACAAGGTGCACTGCAGCAACGCGCCAAGGCTCCTTAGACAGCACCTTCCAAACCCGCAACCTCTACCAACTAAAAGGACAAGGGCAGCAAATGCATGAGAACAGCACCACCTGCAAGTTCCCCTCCAAGTCACACACCATCCTGACTTGGAACTATATCGCCGTTTCTTCACTGTCGCTGGGTCAAAATCCTGGAACTCTCTTCCTCACAGCACTCTGGGTGTACCTACCCCAAATGGACTGCAGCGGTTCAAGGAGGCAGCTCACCACCGCCTTCTCAAGGGCAATTAGGGATGGGCAATAAATGCTGGCATAGCCAGCGATGCCCACATCCCATGAATGAATAAATTTTTTAAAAATTTCAAAAACTCCCAATCATGTGTAGCCCAAGTCTGGGGACATCCCCATCGCCCCCTGAAAGTTATAAATTCCTCATTAAACTGGGAAGAAGCTGCTGAGTCCTTTGAGAGACCTTTTAAAATCACGGTTCCATGATTTATCTTTGTAAATTAGGCCTTCTGGAAGGTTGTGACTGAGGGGCTTTTCTCCAGGTGCTGGGAGCTTAACCTGGAGACCCCAGATCCTGTGTCTTCATTTGCCTGCCCCTCTGTATTGCTGTGTATCCCACTGTTTTGTTCACTCTTTCCTTTCTCTCTCTCTCTCCTCCTACTCATTCTTTCATTCTCTCATTCAGAAAGATGGAAACGCACAGGGAGAGAGAGAGAATCACCACTGCACTGCCTAAAACACAAGAATTAGTTGGGAATTATAACGGGTTCAAGTTAACAATCTTAATTTCAAGCCCTGATGAGTGCTTTACAGTCATTGGATTGATTTTTTAAAAGTGTGGTCACTGTTGTAATGTAGGGAACGCAGCAGCCAATTTGTGCACAGCAAGATTCCACAAACAGAAATATGGTCATAGCCAGATAAATCTGTTTTAGGTGAGAATTGATTAGACAAGGCAGGAATATTTTTTAAACAAACTAGCATCTCAAGAGCCCAGGGTTCCCTCTCTCAGTTACACAATCTCTCAGCAACATTCAAATACAAGCTATACTTGTTAACCAACAGCTTCAACGATTAATACAGTCACCTGCACCCATTGTGCGTCTCTTTATCTCTGTGTCTCTTCTTTCTCTCTCTGTTCCAGTCTCTCCCTAATTCTATTCTCCTAAATTTCTATTTGGGTTGCATCTCTGTCCCTCTTTCTCATTCTCTCTCTCCCTCTGTCTCATTCTCTCTCTCCCTCTGTCTCTTTCTCTCTATCTCAGATGTAGTCTTAATTGAAATGTGCTGTCAAATATTTCTGTCTAAGCATTTTAAAAAAGGACATCAGATTGCTGTGTGTAGCATCTTATTCTGGGACTGTGATCCCTAGTTCTAGACTCCCCAGCCAGGGGAACCAGCCAACATCCATCCTGTCAAGCCTCTTAAGAATTCTCTAGGTTTCAATTAGGTCACCTCAAATTCTTCTAACTCGAGCGAACAGAGGTCCAGTCGACTCAATCTCTCCTCAACAATCAGAGAATCAGTCTAGTGAGCCAAATTGCATGTCCTCTCTGGAAGTATATCCAAAGCCGTTATTACTCACATGTAGGACTCAACTATCAAAGAACGCTCATGCATTTGGGTCTCTGTATGAGTAGTTAATTTCATCTCAATTTTATTACAAAAATCAATCTCTATTCTCTGATCAGTAGATTCAATGGCGGGGCTGTTACCCAGCATCCAAGGCGAAAGTGAATATGAGCTAGTCACACAACAGGAGCACAGGTGGAGTGCTGGACTATATCTGGAACATGCGCAGTTGTCACATTGATCGCCGCTGAGTGCTGGAGACGCTTTTGTAGCAGGTGAGAGTCGGCGGATAGGCGGTGGGGGGGGGGCTTCAGGAACACCTGGTGTAGGGCGCAAGCCCCGAATAATTACCTCCAGGTCCTGCGTTTGCAGCTGCGGGCGTTTTCCCAGGAACAGGCCAGGCCAACCACCGCCATCTTGGCTGATCAGGGAGCAGAGCGCATGCGACACGGTGATGACACGGAGTGGGCGGGACTTCAGGGTCCCAGTCACCAGGAGGGAAAATCATTTACTCGTTGATTTGATTCTCACTCTGCACACAGGGGCTGGAGAACTGAACCCAGTCAGAGTAGAGGGAGGGAGAAAACTGGCAGTGGAGGAAAGAAATGGTGCGATGGGTTTGGATTTCAGCACAGGGAGGAGGGAGAGTGTGTGGGACGGGGATTTACAGCTTTGGGGGAAAACAAGAGAGGAAAAAATGTTCCACAGAAACTCGAATTGTCTGTTCAGAATTTCCATCCTGTACTGACAGTGATGACTTTTGAAAAGCTCCTTTTACAGGGGATTAGAAGGGAGCATTTCCAGACAGGAAACTCAAACCAAAGATCACGTCAAGATCTGACAGAGTCACTTAATTCATCAGGACCTGAATATCATTGGTCTTTGAATGTGGAAGGAGAAATGTTTGTCTGTTCTGACACACACACCCGAGTGAAAGTGTTCCAGAGCACTAACTGTGGAAAGAGCTTTAACCAGTTACACAGTCTGAAAAAACATCACACCCTTCTCAGCAGGGAGAAACTGTACATGTGTTCTGTGTGAACGAGGCTTTAACTTATCCAACCTGGAGAGGCATAAGGACACCCTGACCATGGAGAAACAGTGGAAATGTGGGGGCTGTGGGAAGTGATTCCGTTGCCCATCCCAGCTGGAAACCCATTGATGCAGTCACACTAGGGAGAGGCCATTCACCTGCTCCATGTGTGAAAAGGGATTTACTAAATCTTCCCACCTTCTGACACACCAGCGAGTTCACACGGGGAGAAGCCGTTCACCTACTCCGTGTGGGAGAAGAGATTCACGAAATCAAGCCACCTGCTGAGACATCAGCATGTTCGCACTGGGGAGAGGCCATTCAGATGCTCCATGTGTGGGAAGGGATTTTATTGATCGTCCCACCTGCTGAGACATCAGTGAGTTCACAAGTGACTGCAGGGGATTGGATTCTGCTGGTATTGCTGCTGTTAATCACATCCAGAACTGAACTTGTTCATTCTGACAGTTGGGGTTTGTTTCTGCTGAGAATAACTCCTATAACTGGGCTGCAGTTTAATATTCTGGATCTATGTCATCTAGGGAGGGGAGATTAATTGATCAGCCAGGATCTAATTACATGGTGAAACAGGCTCGATGGCCTAATGGCCCACTCCAGTTCCAGTGTACTTTCTCCCCAGACTTCCCCAACTCTCTAACTCTGCTCAAGTGCTGGTTTCCTCTTGCACTGCCTTCTCCCCAGTTCTCCCATGACTTTCCATTCATCAGCTGTATTTGAGTCCAAGTTTATTAGGGACATTGGAACATTTAGCTCCTCGAGCCTGTCCTGCCATTCAATGAGATCATGGCTGATCTGTAACCTAACTCCGTGTACCCAGATATTATTTTAATACCAGCTTCCCCAGTCTGTTGTAATGTGATTTTAAAAACAACTGTCATCTACATTGCACCTTTAAGTGAGGAAAGTGATTTGGGAGGAATAAAGACTTTCAGTGACTCTGGAGAGGAATGAGAGGATGAAGATGAGGTGGTAGTTTACAAGGACAGAGGGGTTGAGGGTGGGGGTTTTGAGGAGGTGGGTGATAATGACAGTTTTAAAAGGGAGCAGGAAATACCTGAGGAAAGGGAACTGTTTACAATGTCAGTTAGTACAAGGGCCAGGAAAGGAAGTTGGTTGATCAGTTTAGTTGGAATGGGGGTGAGAGAGGAGGGAGAGAAACTAGACAAAGACACAGGTTCAGGGCGAGGGAAGAGGGAACGTCGGGGGATGTTTGTCTTGGTGGAGAAGAGGAGGATGCAGCTGAATGGATGGTCTCAGTGTTCGTGACAAAGAAATCCATGATCTCCTTACACTTGATTGAGGTCAGGTGAGAGAGGTTTAAGGAGACGGTGGTGGAGAAATGAAGCTGAGGTTATCTTTGCTTTCAGGAATGATCCTGAAATAGTGAGCAGTTCTAGTACAGCGACCGCACTGTCATCTACACGGCAATGTGGAAAATTGCCCAGGTATGCACTGTACACAAAAAGCAGGACAAATCCAACCCGGCCAATTACCGCCCCATCAGTCTACTCTCAATCATCAGTAAAAGGATGGAAGGTATCATCGACAGTGCTGTCAAGCAGCACCTGCTTAGCAATAACCTGCTTAGTGATGCTCAATTTGGGTTCCGCCACGGCCACTGAGCTCCTGACCTCATTATAGCCTTGGTTCAAACATGGGGAAAAGAGCTGAATTCAAGAGGTGAGTTGAGAGTGACTGCCCTTGACATCAAGGCAGCATATGACAGAGTATGGCATCAAGGAGCCCTAGCAAAGCTGAAGTCAATGGGAATCGGGGAAAACTCTCTGCTGGTTGGAGTCATACCTAGCGCAAAGGAAGATGGTTGTGGTTATTGGAGGTCAATCATCCCAGCTCAAGGACATCACTGCAGGAGTTCTTCAGGGTAGTGTCCTAGGGCCAACCATCTTCAGCTGCTTCATCAATGACCTTCCTTCAATCGTAAGGTCAGAAGTGGGGATGTCGCTGATGATTGCACAATGTTCAGCACCATTCATGACTCTGCAAATACTGAAGCAGGCCGTGTAGAAATGCAGCAAGACCTGGACAATATCCAGGGTTGGGCTGATAAGTGGCAAGTAATATTTGCGCCACTCAAGTGCCAGGCAAATACCATCTCCAACAAGAGAGAATCCAACCATCTCCCCTTGACATTCAGTGGCATTACCCCACTATCAACATCCTAGGGGCTATCATTGACCAGAAACTGAACTGGAGTAGCCATATAAATACCGTGGCTACAAGAGCAGGTCAGAGGCTAGGACTCCTGTGGTGAGTAACTCACCTCCTGTCTCCCCAATGCTTGTCCACCATTTACAAGACACAATTCAGGAGTTTGATGCAATACTTTCCATTTGCCTGGATGGGTGCAGCTCCAACAACACTCGAGAAGCTCGACACCATCCAGGACAAAGCAGCTTGCTTGATTGGCACCCCATCCACAAACATTCACTCCCTCCACCATCGATGCACAGTGGCAGCAGTGTGTACCATCTACAAGATGCACTGCAGCAACGCACCAAGGCTCCTTAGACAGCATCTTCCAAACCTGCTACCTCTACCAAATAGGACAAGGGCAGCAAATGCATGGGAACACCACCATCTGCAGGATCCCCTCCAAGTCACACAACATCCTGGCTTGGAACTATATCGCCGTTCCTTCACTGTTGCTGGGTCAAAATCCTGGAACTCCCTCCCTAACAGCACCGTGGGTTTACCTACCTCACATGGACTGCAGCGGTTCTTGTAGACAGCTCACCACCACCTGCTCAAGGCAAATTAGGGATGGGCAATAAATGCTGGCTTAGCCAGCGATGCCCTCATCCCATGTATGAAAATAAAATCTCAGCTGTTCCTTTTTGTTCCGCCTACTTTCCTTCTTTTCACTTTCCCACTTTCTATCCTTCTTGAGTTTATGAGAGTGATGGATAAAAGCTTTGGCTTATTTACAAGCACAAAATCATTAGCAATTTCCGCTGCTTGCCTTGCTTTCAAAACTTTCAGGTTATCTGCATGAGTTCTCACTGCTGAAGAAATTTAATTTTTAAACTCTTCCAAAAGAATCAATTCTCGAAGGTTCTCAAATGCAGTTTCCATCTTTAATGCCTGTATACAATGGCCAAAATTAATTTGCTTCACCCTCTCAAATTCTACATGCGTCTGCCCAGCCAATCTCCATAAGTTCCAAAACTTCTGACGGTACGTTTCAGGGACTAACTCGTATGCAGCGGGAATAGCCTTTTTTGCCATCTCATGATCTGCAGAAGCCTCTTCAGGAAGCATGGCATAATCTTCATGAGCTCTGCCTATCAACCTGCTTTGCATAGCAGTGTCCAGCTTTCATTCGGCCATTTCACCTATTTGTTCATCTTTTCAAAAGATATGAAAAACGCCTCGACATTCCTTTCCTCAAACTTAGGAAGAGCCTGTATAAATGTAAGCAGCTTTTCGCTGGGTCCTGGGCTGAATTCAGATTCTTCCTGACCAGAACTTTCCCTGGATTCAAGAGTAACCTTTGTTTGATTTTTAAAATATTTGTTTCATGGGTTGTGGGCGTCACTGGACAGGCCAGCTTTTATTGCCCATCCCTAATTGCCCTTGAGAAGGTGGTGGTGAGCTGTCTTCTTGAACGGCTGCAGTCCATGCGAGGTAGGTACGCCCACAGTGCTGTTAGGAAGGGAGTTCCAGAATTTTGACCCAGCGACAGTGCATTGCTCCCGTCTCGGTTGTAACCGAACATCTGGGCATCTCGAAGGGATCAAATTAATTGGGGGCTCGCATTTGGAATCATATTAATTGCTCGTCTCTGGGATAACATATAAATTGGGGTGATATAGTTCCAAGACAGGATGGTGTGTGGCTTGGACGGGAACTTGCAGGTGGTGGTGCTCCCACGCATCTGCTGCTCTTGTCCTTCTAGGTGGTAGAGGTCGTGGGTTTGGAAGGTGCTGCTTGAGTAGCCTTGGTGCGTTGTTACAGTGCATCTTGTAGATGGTACACACTGCTGCCACAGTGCATCGGTGATGGAGGGAATGAATGTTTGTGGATGGGGTGCCAATCAAGTGCACTGCTTTGTCCTGGAAGGTGTTGAGCTTCTTGAGTGTTGTTGGAGCTGCAGCCATCCAGGCAAGTGGAGAGCATTCCATCACACTCCTGACTTGTACCTTGTAGATGGTGGACAGGCTTTAGGGAGTCAGGAGGTGAGTTACTCGCCGCAGGATTCCCAGCCTCTGACCTGCTCTTGTAGCCACAGTATTTATATGGCTACTCCAGTTCAGTTTCTGGTCAATGGCAAATGTAATTCAATCTGGAGAAGTGAGAGGTAATGCATTTGGGGAGGGCAAACAAAGCAAGAGAATACACAATAAATTGTCGGATACTGAGAAGTATAAAGGATCAGAGGGATCTTGGAGTGCATGTCCACACATTCCTGGGTAGGTAGAAAAGGTCGTTAAAAAGGCTGAAGGGATGCTTGCTTTTATTGGTCAAGGCATAGGATAGAAGAGCTGGGAGGTTATACTGGAACTGTATAAAACACTGGTTAGGCCATAGATGGGGTAGTGTGTGCAGTTCTGGTCACTGCATTACAGGACGCATTAGGGAGGGTACAGAGGAGATTTACAAAGATGTTGCCAGGATTGGAGAATTTTAGCTGTGAGGAAAGATTGGTTAGTCTCGGGTTGTTTTCTTTGTAACAGAGGAGGTTGGCATGTACTAAATTATGAGGGGCCAAGATAGAGTGGATGGGAAGGAGCTATTTCCATTATCAGAGGGGTCAATAACCAAGGGGCATAGTTTTAAAGTAATTGGCAGAAAGATTGGAAGACAGTTAAGAAATCTTTTCACCCAGAGGGCTGGGGGAGTTGGTATCTGGAACTCACTGCTTGAAAGAGTGATAAGGCAGCAACCTTCATTATATTTAAAAAGTACTTGGATATGCAATTGAGGAGCTATAACCCATGAGGCAACAGGCCAAGAGCTGTAAAGTGGGATTAGGCTGAATAACTCTTAAAAGGACAGCACGGATATGATGGGCTGAATGGCCTACTTCAGTGTTATAACTTTTCTATGTTTCTGTGATGACAGTTGGGGTTTGTTTCTGCTGATGAGAATAACCCCTATATCTTGGCTGAAGTTGATTATTCTGGATAAACATGAAGCAACTCAGCTTTGTTTCAAACACACTGTTGTAGATCTTTGTCTTTCCCACCTGAGTGTTTAACATCACCTGGCTAGAGCTTAGAAAGGACAATCTGGGGGGAGGATCGTACGGCAGGAACAGAACTTCAGCCTGGACACAGTCCTTCAGGGCAACACTGAGAGGGACAAGCGGCACTTCTCATCTCTTTTCACTGACAGCAAAGTTCCTGTGTGGGTTAATCCTGAAGCCTGTAAGAAATATGTCCCAGCCGCTCTCTTCTGTGTGTTGTGAAGGTGCCTCCATGACTAATATGTCTTTTGATCACTTGTGAAAAAGATTGTTGAAATTGATTCATTTGAAGTACAGAAGTACAGATTCTATGGCTGCTGGACATTTTTTTGAAAAAAAGGTCACTGGAAGGACTTGGGACTTTGTTTAAAAACAAACCCTTACTGGAAGTCACATGTCTTAAGCTAAGTAAACAACAGAAGCCTTGGTACACTAGGGGAGTTGTTTATAGAGAAGTGACGTCAAGATTTATGGTGGTTAAGAGTTGGTTTCGTTTCAGGATAATGTTTTGAGTCAGTTGAGGGTAAGCCTTCTAACAGAGAAGCCACCAGCTCAACCTTTTTCCATCTCTTTGAGAAATCCTGAGAATCCAGAGTGGGACATAGAGAAACTGATGCCACATTTCTCCTGAAAAGCCTGTCAGACTAATCCTCGGTGTCGCCTTAAGAGAACTGCTCCAGAAAAGATCCCAGTGCCAGCTGTCGATGAGTATCTGGGCACCAGACAAAAGGGCCAGGGGTGAACATCCTAAATTTTATCCTTTTTTTTCTTCAAGAGTTGACAAGTATTTCACCAAAGTTTATTTTGTCTTATTTGTTAAGCGATCTCTGCAGAAAAAAATTCCTTTTTTTTCCTCTTTCATCTGTGTGTGCATCTGCTTTGTGTTGGGTTAATTTAGAAGGGAATATTCAGATTTCAACCTGTGCATTAATAAGCTTTGCATCTTTATTGAATAAGTCTTGTTTTATAATTTAATAATTGAATAATTTTGTTGTTAATTTAAAAAACCTGGTTGGTGGATTTTATTCTGAAATAAAAACAGAGTATTTTATTGGCCATGTCGACAACTGGATAAAACATTTAAATATATGTTGTGAGCCATGTGGAACTAGAGAAAGACAGTACATTCCTCCAGCCTCAGTCGTAACATATAATTGGGGGCTCGTCCAGGATAACCCAAAGCTGACAAAGTGCAATTGTAATTGTGATAATAATGATTGAAAAGAGGTAAAGGAAAGCATCAGGTTTCTTGTGCATTAGAGTGAAGTTTACAGTACCACAACAGCTTTGTCAGTTGCTCCGACCTTTCTGCGGTATACGTTGTTTTCCCTTACATTGGTTATTCTCACGATTGTCCTGATGAGTGCAAGGAAAAGCTTTGATAACATGTCTCTATTTTCAGCAATACTCAAGTTCTGTACTATCGAACCACAATAGATATGGATTACCGATTGAGATCCAGTCCGATCAAGGTTCCAATTTTATGTCTAAAAATTTTCAAGAAGTCATGACTAATCTGGGTATATCACAGTTAAAGTCCTCAGCATACCACCTACAGACACAAGGGACTTTAGAACAGTACCATCAGACCCTCAAAATGACGATCAAGACATATTGTCACGAATATCCCCATGATTGGGACAAAGGGCCAGAATTTCTTTTGTTTGCCACCAGGGATTCACCTAATGTGTCTACCGGTTTTAGTCCTTTTGAATTAGTTTATGGACATGAGGTAAGAGGTTCTCTAAAACTAATCAAAGAAAAGTTTTTAGAACAGAGGGAGGAACCTTCCATGTTAGATTCTGTATCCGTGCTCCCGGAACAGCTTACGAGATCTTGCAAAGTGGCTCAGGAACACCTCAAAACTTCCCAAACAACCATAAATAAATGGGCAGACAAACATGCCAAGCCCCAAACATTTCAACCAGGGGATGAACTGTTAGCACCACTGCCTTTATAGAGCAAACAGCTGAATGCATGGTGCAGTCAAGCATATAGAGTCGTCAAAAGGACTGGTGAAGTAATTTATTTGATTGACACCCCAGATCACTGGTAAAAGAATTGGCTGTGTCACATCAATATATTGAAACAATATCACTGCCGGGAGGAGGATAAACAAGCACAGATACGTCAGGTAGTAAGGACAGTGAAGGATGAAAATGATAGCGAGGATGAGGCAGAAGGAGGCATAGACAGTTCTCAAATCGAACCTCCCAATATCTGGTTCGCTAATACTGAATTGTTAGGGAGATTAGACACTATGCTTTCATATTTAGTTACAGAACAACGGGAATGCTACTCACAGAATTTAAAGGAGTCTGTAGGGACAAACCAGGATGTATACCATTAGCCATACATGATGTGGATGTAGGAGAATCTTCTCCCATAAAACTGCATCCTTATCACTTAAGTCTGGAGAAACAGGCCCAGATGAAAGCAGAAATCCAATACATGTTGGAAAATCACTTAATTGAACCCAGTCAAAGCAACTGGAATTCCCTAGTCGTGTTCGTGCCTGATGGTTCAACTAGATTTTGCATAGACTACAGAGAGGTTAATGCAGAAACAAAGGCAGACTTCTACCCAATTCCTCACTTGGAAAACTGTATTGACAGAGTTGGCAGTGCCATGTTTCTTACCAAAATAGATTTGTTAAAGGGATACTGGCAGGGTCCTTTAACGCCCCGAGCGAAAGAAATATCAGCCTTTGTCACACTAGACAGTCTTTTCCAATGCTGAGTGATGCACACTCCGGGGCTTTTTCCCAGAACAGGCCCAGGCCCACTGTGTTTGAGCGGGGAGCAGAGCGCATGTGCGGCCATCTTGGTGACGGCACAGAGAGTGGGCGGGGCTTCAGGGTCCCTGTGACCAGGAGAGAAAATCATTGACTCATTAATTTGATTCGCACTCTGCTCACAGTGGGTTTCTCACCACTTACATCACCAAAAAATAAAACAGATTATCTGGTCGTTATCACATTGGCGTTCGTGGGAGCTTGCTGTGCGCAATTTGGCTGATGGATTTCCTACATTACAACAGTGACAACAAGCAGTCACCCAGTGTGTAGGAGACTGCATCGTGAGCAGTGACTACAGTATACTAAACTGAAAGAAGTGCAAGCAAATCACTTTCACCTTGAGGGAGTGTTTGGGGCCTTGGACAGTGAGAATGGAGGAGTTAAAAGGGCAGGTGTTACATCCCCCGTGCTTGCATGGGAAGGGAAGGGGGTGTTGGACGTGACATAGGTTTGGATCAGGGGATCGTGGAGGTAGTGGTCCCACCAGAACACTGAAAGGGGAGGGGAAGATGTGTTTGGTGGCGGCATCACACTGGAGGTGGGTGAAATGATGGAGGATGGTGCATCAAATGTGAAGGCTGGTGGGGTGGAAGGTGAAGACAAGAGGAACCCAATCGTGCTTTTGGGGATGGGGGGGAAAGGGGTGAGAGCAAAAGTGTGGGAAATGGAATGGAACACGAAGGAGGCGGCTAGAGGGAACATAGGAGCGGCAGTAGGCCATTCAGCCCATCGAGCCTGCTCTGCCATTCAATACGATCATGGCTGATCATCCACTTTAACACCTTTTTCCCACACTATCCCCATATCCCTTTATGTCATTGGTATTTAGAAATCTGTCAATCTCTACTTTAAACATACTCAATGACTGAGCTTCCACAGCCCTCTGGGGGTAGAGAATTCCAAAGATTCACAACCCTCTGAGTAAAGATATTTCTCCTCCATCTCTACCCTAAGTGGCTTCCCCCTTATTTTCAAATTATGTCCCCTGATTCTAGACTCCCCAACCAAGGGAAACATCTTACCTGCATCGACCCTGTCTATCCCTTTAACTATTTTGTAGGTTTCAATGAGATCACCTCTCATTCTTCAAAACTCTAGAGAATACAGGCCCAGTTTCCTTCCTAAGGTAAGGGGACCAAAACTACATACAGTACTGCAGGTGCGGTCTAACCAAGGTTCTAAACAATTGATAGCCTTCCTAATTGCTTGCTGCACCTGCATGTTAGCTTTCAGTGACTTATTGACAAGGACACCCAGTTCCGTTTATACATCAACACTTTCTAATCTTTTACCATTTAAGAAATACTCTGCACATCTATTCCTCCTACCAAAGTGGATAACCTCACATTTTTCCACATTATATTCCATCTGTCATGATCTTTCCCATTCATTTAGCCTTTCCAAATCCCATTGAAGCCACTTTGCATCTTCCTCAAAACACACATTCCCATGAACTTGGAAATATTACATTTGGTCCCCACATCCAAATCATTGATATATATTGTGGAAAGCTGGGGCCCAAGCACTGATCCCTGTGGTACCCCACTAATCACAGTCTGCCAGTGCAAGAATGACCCGTTTCATTCCGACTCTCTGCCTTCTGTCTGTTAACCAACCCTTAATCCATGCCAGTATATTACCTCCTATTCCATGTGCATTAATTTTGCTAACCAACCTCCTGCAGGGGACCTTATCAAAAGCCTTCTGAAAATCCAAGTATACTACTCCCCTTTATCAATTCTGTTTGTAACATCCTCAAAAAACTCCAATGGGTTCGTCAAACATGATTTCCCATTCATAAATCCATGTTGACTATGATCAATCAGATCATTATTATCCAAGTGTCCATTTATCACATTCTTCAGAATAGAGTCTAGCATTTTTCCTACTACTCATGTAAGGCTGACAGGTCTGTAGTTCCCTGTTTTCTTTCTCCCTCCCTTCTTAAATAGTGGGGTGACATTTGCTACCTTCCAATCTGCAGGAACCGTTCCAGAATCTATTGAATTTTGGAAGATGATCATCAATGCGCCTACTATCTCCATAGCTACCTCTTTCAACAATCTGGGATGTAGAATATCAGGTCCTGGGGACTTATCAACCTTCAGCCTCATTAATTTCTCCAATACAACCATCTTCCTAATACTAATTTCCTTCAATTCCTCATTCTCCTGAGCTCCTTGGATCTCTAATTCTGGGAGATTTCCTTGTATCTTCCTCAGTGAAGACAGATACGAAGTAATCATTTAGTTTCTCTGCCATTTCTCTATTCCCCTTTAGAAATTCTCCTGACTTTGCCTGTAATGGACCCACGTTTGTCTTAGCTAAACACTTCCTTTTTATGTATCTATAGAAGCTTTTACAGTCTGTTTTTATGTTTTTTGCTAGTTTGCATTCATATTCTATTCACGCTTTCTTTATCTGTTTCTTCGTCTTCCTTTGCTGTATTCTAAAATCCTCCCAATTCTTAGGTTTACTACTACTTCTGACAACTTTAAAGGCCTTTTCTTTCAATCTTATACAATCCTTAACTTCCTTTGTTAGCCACGGTTGACTGCCTTTTTTGTGGGGTTTTTGTGCCTTGAAGGAATATATAGTTGTTGTAAACTATGTAATAATTCCTGAAAGACTATCCATTGCCTATATACTGTCATACCTTTTAATGTATTTTCCCAATCCACCTCAGCCAATTTGCCCCTCATACCTTCATAATTTCCTTTGTTCAAATTTAACACCCTGGCTTCAGATTGAACTACCTCACTTTCAAATATAATGTAAAATTCTATCATATTATGGTCACTCATTCCTTAAGGTTCTTTTACAATAAGATTATTAATTAGCTCGTTCTCATTACATAATACCAGATCTAAAATAGCCTGTTATCTAGTCAGTTCCTGGACATACTGCTCTAGAAAACCATCCCGAACACATTCTAGAAACTCCACAGCATTAGTGCTCATTAGGTTTACCCAGTGTATATGCAGATTGAAGTCACCCATGATTACTGTATTACCCATGCTACATGCTTCTCTAATATCCTGATTAATACCATGCCCCACAATACCACTATTGTTTGGTGGCCTATAAACAACTCCTACCAATGTTTGATGCCCCTTGCTGTTTCTTAGCTCCACCCAAACAGATTCCACATTTTGTTCTTCCGATCTGAGATCCTCCCTTACGAATGTACTGATCCCATCCCTTATTATCAGTGCAACACCACCTCCTTTTCCTTCTTGCCTGTCCTTCCTAAATGTCGAATATCCTTGAATATTCAGTTCCCAGTCTTGATCACCCTATAGCCACGTTTCTGTTATGGTAATTAGATCATACCCATTTACCTCTTTCTGTGCCTTAAATCATCTACCTTTTTGCAAATGCTGCATGCATTTAGGCAGAGTGCCCCTAACCTTGTCTTCTTGACATTCTGCATTCCAAACCGAGTTGATGCTCGCCTTTGTTTTGCCTGCCTTCTAATGTCGCTTGCTACTTTTCTACCTCCTGTAACCAGCTTTACTTCCTTCCAATTTGAGCTACCTCTCAGGTTCCCATTCCCCGACAAGCTAGTTTAAACCATCCCCAACAGCACTGGCAAATCTCCCTGCAAGGATAATAAACTCTGGAGCAATGCGGGCTTCACACACACCGAGTGCAGCCCCCGTCCCAGTATGAAACAGGGAACGGTATCCAATTTACAAACACCCGGTGTAGGTCTCAAATCCAGAATAAGAAGTTATCAGTCCCGCAATTGCACCAAGCGGGACAGCAACTGCGGGGCTTCTCCCAGTGACAGGCCTGGGTTAACGGCTGCCATCTTTATCGGGGGCAATGGGTAGCAGGGTGCATACAATGCCATCCTGGGCCAGGAAGCAGGAGGAGAGAATGTTGTGAATTTCTATCCTGGACTGACAGTGATGGCTTTTGTAAATTCCTTTTACAGGGGCTTAGAAGGGGAGGATTTACAAACAGCAAACTCAATCCAAGAGAAATGTTTGTCTCTTCTGAATTTCTATCCTGGACTAACAGTGATGGCTTTTGTAAACTCCTTTTACAGGGTATGAAAAGGAAAGAATTTGCAGGCCGGAAATGCAAAACAAACATCACGCCAAGATCTGTCAGTCGCTCGATTCATCAGGATCTGAATATCATCGGCCTTTGATTATGAAAGGACAAATATTTATCTGTTCTCTCTGTGGGAAAAGATATCAAACATCAATATGACTGGAAAACACCGAGACACACACACCTGAGTGAGAGTGTTCCAGTGAACTGACTGTGGAAAGAGCTTTAACTAGTTACACAGCTGAAAACACATGTCACCATTCACAGCGGGGAGAAATTGTAGACGTGTCAGTGTGTGGGCGAGGCTTTAACTGATGATCCAACCTGGAGAGATGGAGAAACCGTGGAAATGTGGGGACTGTGGGAAGGGATTCAATTACCCGTCCCTGCTGGAAAGCCATTGGCGCAGTCACACTGGGGAGAGACCGTTCACCTGCTCTTTGTGTGGGAAGGGATTCACTCAGTCATCCCACCTGGTGACACACCAGCGAGTTCACATTGATGAGAGGCTGTTTAACCGCTCTGACTGTGAGAACAGCTTTAAAAGCTCTGAGGTCAAGCACCAGTTCGTTAACACTGAGAGAGAGTTCAGTTGCTCTCACTGCGGGAAGGTGTTTAAACGATCACAGAACCTCATTGAACACGAACGCACTCACACTGGGGAGAGACCGTTCATCTGCTCCGTGTGTGGGAAGGGATTCACACGATCCTCCCACCTCGCTTCACACCAACTTGTTCACACTGATAACAGGCCTTTCAAATGTTCTGAATGTGCGAAGAGCTATAAAACCACAAGTGAACTGCTGATAGACCAGCGAGTTCACAATGGGGAGAGGCCATTCAGATGCTCTGAGTGTGGGAAGGGATTCACTCGTTCAACACATCTCCTGAGACACCAGCAAGTTCACAAGTGACTGCAGGGGTTGGATTCTGCTGTTGTTGCTGCTGTTAATCACTTCGTGAACTGAACCATGTTTACTCTGATAGTTGGGATTTGTATCTGCTGGAGTTTAGTCTTTTTGAGATCTGTCAAATGAATTAATGTTGTTTCAAACACACACTGTGTCAAGTCCTTAATTTTTCATAGATAAGGTGAAACTAATTGATGTCCTGTAACTGACTGTTCACGTCCCATGAAAGAATTTAAAAGATTTGAGCATCGCTGGCAAGGCCAGCATTTATTGCCCATCACTAACGACCCTTGAGAAGATGGTGGTGAGCTGCCTTCTTAAACCACTGCAGGGCATGTGGTGTCGGTACACCCACAGTGCTGTTAGGGAGGGAGTTCCAGATTTTGATCCAGTGACAGTGAAGGAACGGCGATATAGTTACAAGTCAGGATGGTGTGTGACTTGGAGGGGAACTTGCAGGTGGTGGTGTTCCCATGCATCTGCTGCCCTTGTCCTTCTTCAGGTTTTTCCCTCTTGTTTGTTCTGTCACCATGTATGAGAGATGCCTTTGATATTAAGTTAACTTATTCGGGTGGTTGACCCTACATGTGGTTTTCTCTGGTCCTGAAGAGGAGTGTTTCATTTGCTGCTCTCACCAGGAAGTTGATTTAACAAGTTCGGTGTCCTTTGAGATGATGTTAGTTGTGATCTAAGATGACGGAACAGGGTGAGCCACGAGAAGGCTGTCACCATCCACCCGAGAACAGCCTCAGACCCAGTCATGGCGACTGCTGCCACCTTCTCCATAGCTGGAAGATTAAAGCATCTCCATCATGGGACTGCAGAGCTCCTAAACAGACCCTGGAGAACATTGTCAAACACTGTCCTCAGAGGAGATTCACAGGCAGCCTACACCATATCCACACTGTTACACCGGAAGCTTTGGCCTGGATTTCTGACTCAGATATTGATATTTAATGTGATTTTTGCTTCTACTGTAAAACGAATAAGAAGAAACCTCAAGCTTGTTCAGTTTGAGTGCACGGCTTGTGGGTGTCATAGACTGAACTGCAGTGTCTCACTTTACACCCATCTGGAGTTCCTTTGAACCATCCCTGTATAGAACTCTCTTGTATAAAGTTTGAAACCTGTTATTTTCTCCATCATTTCACCCTTTTTGGATCTGATTTAGTGAAATTCCTCCACACATAGTGCATGTGAGAGCCTTTGAAATGTTCTGATCTTTATAACTGTTATTGCAGATTTTGATGGTCTTGTTGATTTAATCTCGTTACTAACATACCATCCAATATTTCCTTAATCGAGAGAATTGTTTCAAACTCTTCCTTTGTCAGCTCTTCTGCTCCTCCGTTGATCCCTGTCAATAATCCTTAGTTTGGGTTAGGGGTGTAGATTTGTGGCTGGGGTGAGGATTTGGGGCTGGGGTGAGGGTGTAGTGTTTGGGACTAGTGGTTATTGGTTGGGATTGGAGTTAGTGGTTAGTGATTAGGATTGGGGTTAGTGGTTGTGGTTATCGGTTGAGATTGGAGTTATTGGTTAGTGGTTAGGATTGGGGTTAATGGTTATTGGTTGGGTTGGGGGTTAGTGGTTAGGATTGGGGTTAGTGATTGGGTTAATGGTTATTGGTTGGGATTGGGGTTAGTGGTTGGGGTTAATGGTTATTGGTTGGGATTGGGGTTAGTGGTTTGGGTTAATGGTTATTGGTTGGGTTGGGGTTAATGGTTATTTGTTGGGATTGGGGTTAGTGGTTGGGGTTAATGGTTATTGGTTGGGATTGGGGTTAGTGGTTAGGATTGGGGTTAGTGATTGGGTTAATGGTTATTGGTTGGGATTGGGGTTAGTGGTTGGGGTTAATGGTTATTGGTTGGGATTGGGGTTAGTGGTTTGGGTTAATGGTTATTGGTTGGGTTGGGGTTAATGGTTATTTGTTGGGATTGGGGTTAGTGGTTGGGGTTAATGGTTATTGGTTGGGATTGGGGTTAGTGGTTAGGATTGGGATTAGTGGTTGGGGTTAATGGTTATTGGGGTTAGTGGTTTGGATTGGGGCTAGTGGTTAGGATTGGGATTAATGGTTATTGGTTGGGATTGGGGTTAGTGGTTAGGATTGGGATTAATGGTTATTGGTTGGGATTGGGGTTAGGATTGGGGTTAATGGTTATTGGTTGGGATTGGGGTTAGTGGTTAGGATTGGGATTAATGGTTATTGGTTGGGATTGGGGTTAGTGGTTAGGATTGGGATTAATGGTTATTGGTTGGGATTGGGGTTAGGATTGGGGTTAATGGTTATTGGTTGGGATTGGGGTTAGTGGTTAGGATTGGGATTAATGGTTATTGGTTGGGATTGGGGTTAGGATTGGGGTTAATGGTTATTGGTTGGGATTGGGGTTAGTGGTTAGGATTGGGATTAATGGTTATTGGTTGGGATTGGGGTTAGGATTGGGGTTAATGGTTATTGGTTGGGATTGGGGTTAGTGGTTAGGATTGGGGTTAATGGTTGGGGTTAATGGTTATTGGTTGGGATTGGGGTTAGTGGTTAGGGTTAATGGTTATTGGTTGGGATTGGGGTTAGTGGTTAGGATTGGGGTTAGTGGTTGGGGTTAATGGTTATTGGTTGGGATTGGGGTTAATGGTTATTGGTTGGGATTGGGGTTAGTGGTTGGGGTTAATGGTTATTGGTTGGGATTGGGGTTAATGGTTATTGGTTGGGATTGGGGTTAGTGGTTGGGGTTAATGGTTATTGGTTGGGATTGGGGTTAGTGGTTAGGATTGGGATTAATGGTTATTGGTTGGGATTGGGGTTAGTGGTTAGGATTGGGGTTAGTGGTTGGGGTTAATGGTTATTGGTTGGGTTGGGGATTAGTGGTTAGGGTTAATGGTTATTGCTTGGGATTGGGGTTAGTGGTTTGGGTTAATGATTAGGATTGGGGTTAGTGAGATAAGGAGGAATTACTTCATTCAAAGGGTTGTGAATCTTTGGAGTTCTCTATGCCAGAGGGTTGTGAATACTCCATCACTGAATACATTTAAGGCTGGGATAGACCGTTTTTTGGTCTCTCAGGGAATCCAGGGATATGGCAAGTGAGTGGGAAAGTGGAATTGAAGCCTAAAATCTGCCATGATTGTATTGAATGACAGAGCAGGCTCGATGGGCCATGTGGTCTACTTCTGCTCCTATTTCTTATGTTCTTGCAGTGGTTACTGATTAGGATTGGAGTTAGTGGTTGTGGTTAGTGGTTAGGATTGGGGTTAGTGATTGGGGTTATTGAGTTTATTAATTGGAATTGGGGTTAGTAGTTGTGTGTAGTTGATAGGGTGTTAGGTTTAGGAGTCAGTGATTAGGGTTTGAAACCACTATTGACTACACCAGTATCACTTGTCAGGTTCGTTTTCATTTCTTCTTGGATAACCTCACACAGATGACTCACAAATAGTGTCATGAATTTTTCGTTCAAGGAACCTTCTTTCTGGCCCAAGCCTGATTTCCTCCCTTGTTTCACATCTCTACATTTCCCACAGAAAAAGACATCAGCAACATTAGACTTGATGTTGCACAGGTTATATCCAATCATAGGCTCTCTGATTCCCAATTTGGGATCTGTATGTTAGTGCTCCCTGCATTTGGTGTCACAGTGTAAGTGGTCCCTGGATTTTGTGCCTTAGTGTAAGTGGTCCCTCGCTTTGGTGTCTGTAGCTTTTGAGGACATCTTCAAGGAGAGGTGGGAGCTTTAGGGAGGGAATTCCAGTGTTTTGGGCTGAAAGCAAGGCCACTAATGGTAGAGTGATTAAATTTGGGAGCGCTGAAGAGGCCAGAATCAGAGGAATGCAGAGATCTCAGAAGGATTTGGGAATGAAGGAGATACCAGAGATAGGGAGGGACAAGGCTTTGGAGGGATTTAAAATGGAGGCATCGCTCTCCTTCTGTCCTGGTGATTAATCCCGCCCTCATCCTGACTCTATGTTAACCATGATGGGTTGTGCCAGGTATTGCCATTTATTTCCAGATCTCATCTATCTTGTCTGAAGAAACAGCAGATCCCTCTTAGGAATATGTAAACTTCTGTTATCAGAATGTGAACTTGTTCCTGGTCTCACCCGGTACAAATAATCCAATGTCCGAGTAACTTCCAGTGTTATTGAGTCTTCAGATATGTGGGACTCTTAGCAACCGCCTCCCTTATCTCAGTAAAGACCTTCTCCTGACTTGGGTGTTTATCATGACAGTATTCTATCTTTGAGTTTCCAGACTGTCTTTTGTTCACACACAGAGACAAGATTCAACATCCCCTTTACTCCACATTCATTCTCTGGCTAAAATATTAAAGTAAAGCAGACTGGGATACCCCAAACATTTAGGTTACTTCAAAACATTCTAACAGTGTGGTAGCAGGAACAGAAGCCATTGCAGGTGATTCTCTGGCTATGACTGGATAGGTAAGAATAGAACCAGGTGAGGGTACTGCCAACCAGCTGGATGATGGAGGAGAGGTATTGGAGGAGGATGGTGTTGGTCAACCATGTCAAAGGCTGCAGGCAGTTGGAGAAGGATAAGGAGGATACTTTCCCCTGGAGACAGTCACATAGGATGTCATTTGTGACTTTAGTAAGGGCCGTTTCAGTACAGTGGCAGGAACAGGAACCTGATTGGAGGGATTCATACATTGAGT
Source organism: Heterodontus francisci (assembly GCF_036365525.1). Lineage (NCBI taxonomy): Eukaryota > Metazoa > Chordata > Chondrichthyes > Heterodontiformes > Heterodontidae > Heterodontus > Heterodontus francisci. The sequence continues at coordinate 9,777,733 of NC_090404.1, forward strand.
TGCATGAAAGATGGGCCAGGATTTGTGAAGTGACAACACATTCAAAGACAATGGAAAGACAAGGGAGATTGGAGACGGATGGTAATTTTCAAGGACAGGAGGTCAATACTGGATTTTTTGAGGAGATGGGAGATAACAGCAGATTTGAGGGGAGGGGACAGTACCCGAGGAGGTGGATCCATTAACAATACCAGCTAATGTAGGAGCCAGAGAGGAAAGCTGATTGGTCAGAAGTTCAGTGGGAATAGGGTCGAGGGGGCAAGATGTGGGTCACACGGTCACGATGAGCTGGGAGAGGGAATGATGAGAGAATTAGAATTAGAATATTACAGCGCAGTACAGGCCCTTCGGCCCTCGATGTTGCGCCGATCATCTGACCTACACTATTCCATTTACATCCATATGTCTATCCAATGACCACTTAAATGCCCTTAAAGTTGGCGAGTCTACTACTGTTGCAGGCAGGGCGTTCCACGCCCCTACTACTCTCTGCGTAAAGAAACTACCTCTGACATCTGTCCTATATCTTTCACCCCTCAACTTAAAGCTATGTCCCCTCGTGTTTGCCATCCTCATCCGAGGAAAAAGACTCTCACTATCCACCCTATCTAACCCTCTGATTATCTTGTATGTCTCTATTAAGTCACCTCTCCTCCTCCTTCTCTCTAACGAAAACAACCCCAAGTCCCTCAGCCTTTCCTCGTAAGACCTTCCTTCCATACCAGGCAACATCCTAGTAAATCTCCTCTGCACCCTTTCCAAAGCTTCGACATCCTTCCTATAATGCGGTGACCAGAACTGCACGCAATACTCCAGGTGCGGCCTCACCAGAGTTTTGTACAGCTGCATCATGACCCCGTGGCTCTGAAACTCGATCCCCCTACTAATAAAGGCTAACACACCATATGCCTTCTTAACAGCCCTATTAACCTGGGTAGCAACTTTCAGGGATTTATGTACCTGGATACCAAGATCTCTCTGCTCATCTACACTACCAAGAATCTTCCCATTAGCCCAGTACTCTGCATTGCTGTTACTCCTTCCAAAGTGAATCACCTCACACTTCTCCGCATTAAACTCCATTTGCCATCTCTCAGCCCAGCTCTGCAGCCTATCTATGTCCCTCTGTACCCTACAACACCCTTCGACACTATCCACAACTCCACCGACCTTCGTGTCATCCGCAAATTTACTAACCCACCCTTCTACACCCTCATCCAGGTCGTTTATAAAAATGACAAACAGCAGTGGCCCCAAAACAGAACCTTGCGGTACACCACTAGTAACTAAACTCCAGGATGAACATTTGCCATCAACCACCACCCTCTGTCTTCTTTCAGCTAGCCAATTTCTGATCCAAAGCTCTAAATCACCTTCAACCCCATACTTGCGTATTTTCTGCAATAGCCTACCGTGGGGAACCTTATCAAACGCCTTACTGAAATCCATATACACCACATCCACGGCTTTACCCTCATCCACCTGTTTGGTCACCTTCTCGAAAAACTCAATAAGGTTTGTGAGGCACGACCTACCTTTCACAAAACCGTGCTGACTATCGCAAATGAACTTATTCTTTTCAAGATGATTATAAATCCTGTCTCTTATAACCTTTTCCAACATTTTACCCACAACCGAAGTAAGGCTCACAGGTCTATAATTACCAGGGCTGTCTCTACTCCCCTTCTTGAACAAGGGGACAACATTTGCTATCCTCCAGTCCTCCGGCACTACTCCTGTCGACAATGACGACTTGAAGATCAACAACAACGGCTCTGCAATCTCCTCCCTGGCTTCCCAGAGAATCCTAGGATAAATCCCATCTGGCCCAGGGGACTTATCTATTTTCACTCTTTCCAAAATTGCTAACACCTCCTCCTTGTGAATCTCAATCCCATCTAGCCTAGTAGGCTGTATCTCAGTAATCTCCTCGGCAACATTTTCTTTCTCTACTGAAACTAGAGGGAGATGTGAATTGACTTCATTGAAAGGAAATGAACAGCTTGTGCCAGTCAGGATTTGAAAAGCATTTGCAATGGATTCTAGAGGTTTGTACAGTTCGGATCTTTGTTTATTCTGTCTGCTCGAGGGGTTAGATAACAGACTTTCTCCTGTAAATATTGAGATGTACAATTGGGCTGTGATGTGTATGTCTTTTGTTAAATATATTTCCTGAGTGAATTTCACTTTTGATCAGGTTTTCAGACGTGATGTTCATTCACACATAGAAGGTGAGTGAGATGCTGTGGGACACACACGAAGTCCAGTAGCTGAAAGTGATCAACAGACTGGGTTTTGTGTTTAGTGATGCCGGGTGTGTTACTGATACCTTCCCTGGATCCCAAGGCTCAGAGAGGCACTCTGGAAGCTATAGGGAGATGGGATTTGACCATTAGCACTGATATATTCCAGAGTTAAGAAAGGAGAAACAGCCCAAAAATGGAGCATTTGGTAACAGGACATCAATTAGTCTCCTCCTATCCTGGAGAAATTAAATATCTGACACTGTGTTTGATGTAAAACTGATTTAATTAACAGATATCAAAATATTATACCCCAGCCCAGTTATAGGGATATTAACATCAGCAGCAATAAACCCAGAGTGTCAGAATGAACATGGTTCAGTCCTGGATGTGATTAACAGCAGCAATAACAGCAGAATCCAAGCTCTGCAGTTACTTGTGAACTTGATGAATTGTTGAAACACTTTTCACACATGGAGCAGATGAACGGCCTCTCCCCGGTGTGAACTCGCTGGTGTTGCATCAAGTAGTTTCTGCTTTTAAAGCTCTTAAAGTCAGAACATTTAAACGGTCTCTGATTAGTGTAAACAAGTTTGTGTGTCAGCAGAGAGAATAGGTGAATGAATCCCTTCCCACAAACGGAGCAGATGAACGGCCTCTCCCCAGTGTGAACCTGCTGGTGTGTCAGCAGGTGGGATGACCTTGTGAATCCCTTCCCACACAAAGAACAAGTGAACGGACTCTTCCCGGTGTGAGTGCATTGGTGTTTCAGCAGATCATTTCTGCTTTTAAAGCTCTTCTCACAGTCAGAACATTTACAAGGTCACTGATCAGTGTGAATTTGCTGGTGTGTCAGCAAATCAGATGAGTGAGCGAATCCTTTCCCACACACGGAGCAAGTGAAAGGCCTTTCCCCATTGTGGCTGCATCGATGAGCTTCCAGCTGGGATGGAGAATTGAAACTCTTCCCCCATTCCCATACATTTCCACAGTTTCTCCGTGATGCGCACGTCCTTGTGTCTCTCCAGGTTGGCCGCTGACTTGAAGCCCTATCCACACACACAGCAGGTGTACAGCTGCTCCCTGCTGTAAATGGTGCAATATTTTTACTTGCTGTGCAACTGGTTAAAGCTGTTTCTACAGTCAGTGCACTGGAACACTGTCACTCGGGTGTGCGTTTCAGAGGTTTTCCAGTCATACTGATGTTTGAAATCTTTTACCACAGACAGAACAGACAAACATTTATCCTTCCACATTCAAAGAACGACGTCATTCAGGTCCTGAGGAATCGAGTGACTTTTTCAGATCTGAAGCCTCCCCCACCCACCTGTCGGCTCCATTCCTCCCCTGCGCCCTGCTGACTCTCACCCACTGCAAAAGCGTCTCCAGCACTCGCACAGCTCTGATCAAAGTGACACCTGCGCAAGCTCCAGATACAGTCCAGCTCCACGCCTGTGCACAGGGCTCCTGTAGTGTGAATAAGGCACATTCAATTTTGCGGAGAATGATCAGACATAAAGCCTGGCTCGGGTACAAAATTAAAACTTGACCCGGGCCCGACCCAATCACAGCTAAACCGAATCCTACCCGGGTCAGAGTCCTTCAACTTTTTGTCGTACCCGACCCGAAAATATCAAACATGTTAATAATACAGAAAAAAAATCTGTTCAAAATGTAGATTAAAAAGAAAACACTACAAAACAAAACCCGACCACAGCCAATGCGAACCCGACGCGACCCCGAATGCTGGACACCGAATATAGTCCCAACCTGACCCGAACCCGACACATGTAGTTGGTTTGGTCAGGTTCGGCTCGGGTCGGGTCGGGTAGCCGGGCTTTGATCAGACATGTCTGCAGGATGGAAAGCAGTTGCGTACCCAAGGACCTTCTCTATGGTGAGGGGCCAGACGACCAGTGGGCGTCTAAAGCTCTGCTTCCAGGGTGCTTGCAAGCGTGACAAATGTCGACTATCGCACCTGGGAGTCACTAGCTGATGAAAGAGGGAAATGGTGACACATCCTGTGGGCTGGTTTGCACGACCACGATGACCAGTTGCTGCAGCAGCTTCACAACAGGCGCCAATGTCAAAAACAACAACTCACAGTCACTCGGCAGCTTCACCTGCAGCACTTGTGGCAGAATCTGCCTCCCAAGGATTGGCCTTCACAGCAACAGCAAAGGTGAACCAAGAGAAGACACCCCACTTCAATGGATTGTTTACTGCGAGTCCATCATCTTTCTGTAGATGGAAGGATGTCAACAAACCCGCCATTGAAAACCCCAAAGGCAGGTTCAGAGATTTCAGACATCTTTGTAAGGAGAGACGAATGGGTACAAGTAAATCAACATTAAAATTAAAATATACCTGCATAATATTTCGCCCAAGAATAACTGAAAATAAGGATAGATTTTTTAAAAACAAAACAGTCAAAGCTGTCCATCTTTCTGTGGGGCTGCGATGCTTCATTTCTCCTGCTTTAATGGCGTTCGTGCAGATTTGCCCCGAATAAAGATGGCGACGATATGGGCGGGGTTTGACATTTCCCCCCCCCGAGCGCAGCAGCTGCGTGTGCGCTAATTGCACGAGTGGCCGTTGACGGGAGCGCGTGGGAAACGGTCGCGGGCGTTGCCATGGCTGCGGGGGCGGGGCTTGGTAACGGCGCGCGCCGGCACAGGTGGGCCATCGAGCTTGAGCTGAGCAGCAGCAGGTGAGCGGCCAGGAGCAAGGCCGCGGAGAGAGCCTGGGGTTCGAGTGGGAGCCGGCAGCTCCCGGGCTGGCCTCTCTCCTGGGGAGGACATCACTCTGACTGGGGCCACCCAAAACACTGAAACACGGGGACTTTAATGTCACAGCCTTTGAGGGGGAGGCAATGGGTGCGAGAAAACCTGGTTGATAATGACTGAGCTTGGATGGGTTTTGGTGTCTCCAGTGGGTGGGCTTCAGATTTTCCACCAGTCCCTTCGAGGAAAGGACTGGCTGCAAGTTTTTACTAATTCATTCCTGCCCACATTATCCTATATTATAAGAGTGAGTACACATTTTAAAGGTGCTTAATTGGCTGAAAAGTTTTTTGGAACACCCTGAGGTCGGGAAAGGTGCTATATAAATGAACATTCTTGGGCAATCCAGCAGCTTCATGGTCACTTCTACTGACAACCAGTTTTTATTTCCAGATTGTGACTTTCAATTCTAAAACTACCATGGCCGAATTCGAACTCACGGCCTCTGGATTAATGTAACAGAACCACGACTGAGTGCTGCGTGACAGAGTGTTTAATTCGGGAGTTTGGTAAGTGTGGGAATTTCAAAGGTTGATCTCTTTCTAAAATCTTGTCAAGTTTCCATTTAGTATTTAACTTGACTTCATTAGTTTCTTTCAGTCTTAGTGGTAAACAAGTTGCCTGCTAGTGTTAGCTGCACGGTCAGTTACTTCAGTGACGACATTACTAAACGTATCTTCCCTTCCTCTCCCCTGTCAGCATCTGAAGGGATTGTTCCCTCCGTGACACCCTGGTCCACTCCTCCATTACCCCCAATACCGGGTACCCTTCCCGCAGCACCTTCCCATGCAATTGCAGGAGGTGTAATACCTGCACTTTTACCCCCCTCCTCCATATCCAAGGCCCCAAACATTTTTTTCAGGTGAAGCAGCGATTTACTTGTACTTCTTTAAATTTAGTATACTGTATTCGCTGCTCACAATGAGCTGACGGCACAGATAGAAACAATTGAATATGATTTGATAGCTATCACAGAGACGTGGTTGCAGGATGACCAGGACTGAAAACTTCATGTTCAAGGATATGCGATGTTCCAGAAGAATAGGCAGAAAGGAAAAGGAGGTGGGGTAGCTTTGTTATTAAAGGAAGGGATCAGTGCAGTTGTGAGTAATGATATAGGTGTAATAGAACGTGATGTAGAATCAGTTTGCGTGGAAATAAGGAATAGCAAGGGAAAGAAATCACAGGTGGGAGTGGTCTATAGGCCCCCGAGGAGTTGCCTCTCTCGGACAAAGTATTAATCAGGAAATAATGGAAGTGTGTAAGAAGGGCTCTGCAATTATCATGGGTGATTTTAATCTGCATATAGACTGGATAAATCAAATTGGCAAGGGTAGCATGGAAGATGAATTTGTGGAGTGCATCAGGGATTGTTTCTTCGAACAATACATTGCAGAACCTACCCGGGAACAGGCTATTTTAGATTTGGCATTGTGTAATGAGGTAGGATTAATAAAAGATCTCGTAGTTAAGGATCCCGTAGGGGGAAGCGATTATAACATTCTAGAATTTCAAATTCAGTTTGAGGGTGAGCAACTCGTGTCTCAAACCAGTGTCTTCAACTTAAACAAGGACAATTACAGAAGTATGAAGAAAGCATTGTCTAAAGCGGGCTGGGAAAATAGACTACAGGAAAAGTCAGTAGAAGAGCAGTGGCAGACTTTTAAGCAGATATTTCATAATACTCAGCAAACATTTATTCCGGTCAGAAGGAAGGACTCAATGAGAACGATGAACCACCCGTGGATAACAAAGGAAGTTAAGGAGAGTATCAAATCAAAAGCAAAGGCGTACAAATTGGTAAAAGCTAGTGGTAGGCCAGAGGATTGGGAATTTTTTAGAAACCAGCAGCAGAGCTTCTACGGGTACAGAAAAAGGAAGAGAGTAGCGAAAGCAAGCGTGGGACCCTTAGAGGATGAGACTGGGGAATTAATAACCGGGAACAGGGAAACGGCAGATAATTTAAACCAATATTTTGCATCAGTCTTCATGGTGGAGGACACTATAAACATCCCAGCAATAATGGATGAGCAAGGTGTAAATGGGAGGGAGGAACTTGTAACAATCTCTAGCACGAGGGAAAAGATGCTGGACAAACTGATGGGACTAAAGGCAGACAAGTCGCCAGGACCTGATGGCCTGCATCCAAGGGATTTAAAAGAAGTGGCTGCAGAGATCGTGGAGGCATTGGTCATAATATACCAAAACTCACTGGATTCCAGTAGGGTACCAGCGGATTGGAAAACCGCTAATGTGACACCCCTATTCGAGAAAGGAGGGAGACAGAAAGCAGGAAACTATAGACCAGTTAGCTTAACATCTGTCGTTGGGAAAATGCGAGATTCCATTATTAAGGAAGAAATAGCAGGACATTTAGAAAAACATAATGTAATCAAACAGAGTCAACATGGTTTTATGAAAGGGAAATCATGTTTGACAAATTTGTTAAGAGTTCTTTGAGGATATGACAAGTAGAGTGAATAAAGGTGAACCAGTAAATGTTGTGTATTTGGATTTTCAGAAGGCGTTCGGTAAGGTGCCACATAAAAGGTTATTGCACAAAATAAGAGTTCAGGGTATTGGGGGTAATGTGTTGGCATGGATTGAAGATTGGCTAACACACAGAAGTCAGAGAGTCAGGATCAATGGGTCTTTTTCAGGTTGGAATGCTGTAACTAGTGGGGTGCCACAAGGATCGGTCCTAGGGTCTCAGTTGTTTACTATCTATATTAATGACTTGGAGGAAGGGACAGAGTGTAGTGTATCCAGATTTGCTGACAATACAAAAATAGGTGGGAAGGCATGTTGTGATGAGGACACAAAGAATCTACAAAGGGATATAGATAGGTTAAGTGAGTGGGCAAAAACTTGGCAGATGGAGTTCAATGTGGGAAAGTGTGGGGTCATCCACTTCGGTAGGAAGAATAAAAAGGCAGATTATTATTTAGATGGAGAAAGACAACAAAATACCACAGTGCAGAGGGATCTGGGTGTTCTTGTACATGAAACACAAAAGGTAAGCATGCAGGTGCAGCAAGTAATTAGGAAGACAAGTGGAATTTTGGCCTTTATTGCTAGGGGGTTAGAGTTTAAAAATAGAGAGGTCTTGTTAAACTGGACAGGGTGTTGGTGAGGCCACACCTGGAATACTGCATACAGTTTTGGTCCCTGTATTTAAGGAAGGATATACTGGCATTGGAGGCAGTTCAGAAAAGGTTTACTAGGCTGATTCCTGGGATGAAGGGGTTATCCTGCCAAGAATGGCTAAACAGGTTCAGCCTTTATTCATTGGAGTTTAGAAGAATGAGAGATGATCTGATTGAAACATATACGATTTTAAGAGGGCTTGACAGGGTAGATGTTGAGAATATGTTTCCACTGGTGGGGGAATCTCGAACTAGGGGACATAGTTACAGCATAAGGGGGCACACATTTAAAACTGAGATGCGAAGGAATTTCTTCTCTCAGAGGGTGGTGAATCTCTGGAATTCTCTACCTCGGAGAGTTCTGGCGGCTAGGTCGATAAATGTATTTAAGGAGGAGGTAGATAGATTTTTGAAATCTCGGGGAGTCGAGGGTTATGCGGTGCAGGCCCGAAAGAGGATCTGAGGCATGGGACATATCAGCTATGATCATTTGAATGGCGGGGCAGCCTTGAGGGGCTCACTGACCTACTCCTGCTCCTATTTCTTATGTTCTTAAATGCAGATTGGGTGACCGCTTTGCGGAACACCTCCACTCGGTCCGAAAGCATGACACCGAGCTTCCGGTTGCTTGCCATTACAACACATGCCCCTGCTCTGATGCCCACATATCTGGCCTGGGCTTGCTGCAGTGTTCCAGTGAACATCAACGCAAGCTTGAGGAACAGCATTTCACTTATCGATTAGGCACACTACAGCCTGCCGAACTGAACATTGAGTTCAATAATTTCAGAGCATCACTGGCCCCCGCCATTGTATTTTCAGTTTTTTTTTTTCTTTTATTTTATTTCAGTTTGTTTCATCATTCATTTTTCTTACCATATGCCTGCCCACTCTCTTTTTTCATGTTTGTGCTTTGGGCCAGGAGCTGTGCATTTTCTGTCCATTGATGCCCTGTCTGCACTAACGCTTTGTCTTTCAGCACACTATTAACATACCGTTTGCCTTTGTTCCATGACCTTCTGGCCAGTTATCATCTGTGATCTTGTCCTATCCACACCTTGCCTTTTGTTATCTCTTGCCCCGCCCCCGCTTTATTTGCTTAAAACCTATTACATTTCTAACCTTTGCCAGTTCTGACCAAGGGTCACAGACCTGAAACGTTAACTCTGCTTCTCACTCCACAGATGCTGCCAGATTTGCTGAGTATTTCCTGTTTTTATTTCAGATTTCCAGCATCTGCAGTATTTGCTTTTATTTTAGTTAATTAGGTAGCTAGTTATAACTGGTTCCCTCAGCAGGGCCTGACTCTGGTCTCTGGAATTAGATTAGATTAGATTAGAGATACAGCACTGAAACAGGCCCTTCAGCCCACCGAGTCTGTGCCGAACATCAACCACCCATTTATACTAATCCTACACTAATCCCATATTCCTACCAAACATCCCCACCTGTCCCTATATTTCCCTACCACCTACCTACACTAGTGACAATTTATAATGGCCAATTTACCTATCAACCTGCAAGTCTTTTCTCGCTAGTATAAATACAGGAAGTTTTTCCAATGCACAAAGTAAGCAGCACAAAGTTCTGCTAGACTACAAGACAGAGAGCTGAACTTGGGAACTTGCCAAGTGTGGGAATTTAGTGCAGTGAGGGAGGAGGTGCTGTTACAGAACAAGCAGTGATCCAAGAGAGGGAGCTGGAGACGGTGAGAGCTGAAGCCCAGAGGCAGTAATTAGAGAGCAGGTAGGTGTTTGGTGAGTTTTAAGGTTTTTTCCCCTTTCTACACTGGGTCAGTAGTTTAGACTGGTACTGGGGAGATAGAAGTATTTTGTTAAATATGTATGTTAACTAGTTAAACAACTTAATACATCAGTTAAATTAAACACAATTAAAATGGCAAGACAGGTGATGTAGCATGTGGTGGATACCAGTGTGATCCACTACAACCATGTCTGCAGCTTGAGGAGTTTCGGCTCAGAGTTGATGAGCTAGAATCAGAGATTCAGGCACTGCGATGCATCAGGGAGGCGGAAGGTTATCTGGGCGCTTTGTTCTAAGAGGCAGTCAAGCCCCTTAGGCCAGGTACTTCATATTTGGTCCATGATCAAAACAGTGTGACTGTGAGTGAGGTTGGTATGGGAAACCAAAATGTAGAAATGAAGGTGCCTCAGCCCTTGCACTTGTCCAACAGATTCAAGGTTCTTGCAGCTTGTGTAGACGAGAGCAGGGACAGCAAACTGACTACAGCACCGTGCTGCAGGGGGCCATTCAAGTGGGGGGAGTAAAAGGGAATTTAGTTGTAGTAGGAACAGTATAGTTAGGGAGATCGATACTTTTCTTTGCAGCTGAGAGCATGAGTCACAAAGGCTGTGTTGACTACCAGTATTTCCAGCATTTCTTATTTTTATTATTGAGGATGGGGATATTTGTGTAGCCACCTCCTCCAGTTAATTGTTTACTTGTCCATTCACGACTGGATGTGGCAAGACTGCAGAGCTTAGATCTGATCCGTTGGTCGTGGGATCGCTTAGCTGTCTATTGCGTGCTGCTGCGCTGTTTGGCACGCAAGTAGTCCTGGGTTATAGCTTAACCAGGTTGACACCTCATTTTGAGGTCTCCCTGGTGCTGCTCCTGGCATGCCCTCCTGCACTCTTCATTGAACAAGGGTTGATCCCCCGGCTTGATGGTAATGGTAGAGTGGGGGATGTGCCAGGCCATGAGGTTACAGATTGTGGTTGAGTACAATTCTGCTGCTGATGGCCCATAGTTCATCATGGATGGCCAGTTTTGCATTGCTAGATCTGTTGGAAATCTATCCCATTCAGCACAGTGTTGTGCCACACAACATGACGGAGGGTATTCTCAATGTGAAGATGGGACTTTGTCTCCACAAGGACTGTGCGGTCATTCCTGCCAATACTGTCATGGACAACTGCATCTGCAGCAGGAAAATTGACGAGGACGAGGTCAAGTATGTTTTTCCCTCTTGTACGTTCCCTCACCACCTGCTGCAAATCCAGTCTAGCCGCTACGTCCTTTAGCACTCTGCCAGCTTGGTCACTAATGGTGCTACCGAGCCACTCTTGGTGATGGACATTGAAGTCCCCCACCCAAAGTACATTCTGTGCCCTTGCCACCCTCAGTGCTTCCTCCAAGTGATGTTCAACATGGAGGAGTACTGACTCATCAGCTGGCGGGGTGGGGGGGAAGTAGGTGGTAATCAGCAAGAGGTTTCCTTCATGGTTGGCCTGATGCCATGAGACTTTATGGGGTCTGGAGTCGATGTTGAGGACTCCCAGGGCAACTCCTGACTGTATACCACTGTGCCGCCATCTCTGCTGAACATTCCTAGGGATGGTGGTGATCATGTCTGGGACATTGCCTGCAAAGTACGATTCCATGAGTATGACTTCACTGAAGTGAATTCGTGAACCCAGATGGGTTTTATGACAATGGTTTCATGGCCATCATAAGACTAGCTTTTTAATTCCAGATTTATTAATTGAATTCAAATTCCACCTCTGCTGTGGTGGGATTCGGACACATGTCCCCAGAGCAATACCCTGGGTCTCTGGGTTACCAGTCCAGTGACAATGCCACCACCTCCCCAGTATGGTACGATGGGTTTGGATTTCAGCCCAGGGATGAGGGAGAGTGTGTGGGATGGGGATTTACAGCTTTGGGGGAAACATGAGAGGAATAAATGTACCACAGAATCTAGAATTGTCTATTCTGAATTTCTAGCTTGTACTGACAATGATGACTTTTGCAGGGGATTAGAAGGGGAGGATTTGCATTTGCAGACTCAAACTCAAACCAAACATCACGTCAGGAGCTGAATATCATCGGCCTTTGAATGTGGAAGGAGGGAAAAGATTTCAAACATCAATGTGACTTGAAAAGCACCAAGACACAGACACCCCAGTGAGAGTGTTCCAGTGCACTGACTTTGGAAAGAGTTTTAACCAGTTACACAGCCTGAAGAAACATCACCCCATTCACAGCAGGGAGAAAACGGTGCACGTGTTGTGCGTGTGGACGAGGCTTCAGCTGATCATCCATCCTGGAGAGACACCAGGACACCCGCACCGCGGAGAAACCATGGAAATGTGGGGACTGTGGGAAGGGATTCAGTTACCCATCACTGCTGGATACACATCGCCGCAGTCACACTGGGGAGAGGCCGTTCACCTGCTCCGTTTGTGGAAAGGGATTTAGTCAAGTGTCCACTCTGCTGACACACCAGCGAGTTCACACTGGGGAGAGACCGTTCACCTGCTCCGGGTGTGAGAAGGGATTCGCTCATTCATCTCACCTTCTGACACACCAGAGAATTCACACTGGGGAGAGGCCATTCACCTGCTTAGTGTGTGAGAAGGGATTCATTAGTTCATCTCTCCTGCTGATTCACCAGCGCAGTCACACCGGGGAGAGGCCGTTCACCTGCTTAGTGTGTGAGAAGGGATTCATTAGTTCATCTCTCCTGCTGAAACACCAGCGCATTCACACTGGGGAGAGGCCATTCACCTGCTCCATGTGTGAGAAGGGATTCACTAAAGCATCTAACCTTTTGAGACACCAGCGAATTCACACTGGGGAGAAACCATTCACCTGCTCCGTTTGTGGGAAGGAATTCACTCAGTCATCTCACCTTCTGAGACACCAGAGAATTCACACTGGAGAGAGGCCGTTCACCTGCTCCATTTGTGGAGAGGGATTTAATCAATCATCCAACCTGCTGAAACACCAACGGGTTCACAAGTGACTGCAGGGTTTGGATTCTGCGGTTATTTTTAAAAATTCATTCATGGGAAATGGGCGTCACTGGCTAGGCCAGCATTTATTGCCCATCCCTAATTGCCCTTGAGAAGGTGGTGGTGAGCTGCCTTCTTGAACCGCTGCAGTCCATGTGTGGTAGGTACACCCACAGTGCTGTTAGGAAGGGAGTTCCAGGATATTGACCCATCTTCCCATGACATTCAATGGCATTACCATCACTGAATCCCACACGATCAACATCCTTGGGTTTACCATTAATCAGAAACAGAATTGGAGTAGCCATATAAATACCGTGGCTACAAAAGGAGGTCAGAGGCTAGGAATCCTGCAGTGAGTAACTCACCACCTCACTCCCCAAAGCCTATCCACCATCTACAAGGCACAAATCAGGAGTGTGATGGAATACTCTCCACTTGCCTGGATGGGTGCAGCTCCAACAACACTCAAGAAGCTCGACACTTTCCAGGACAAAGCAGTCCTCTTGATTGGAACCCCATCCACAAACATTCACTCACTCCACCGCCGACGCACAGTGGCAGCAGTGTGTACCATCTACAAGATGCACTGCAGCAATGCATCAAGGCTCCTTAGACAGCACTTTCCAAACCTGCGACCTCTACCACCTAGAAGGACAGGGGGAGCAGATGCATGGGAACACCACCACCTGCAAGTTCCCCTCCAAGCCACATCATCCTGACTTGGAACTATATTGCGTTCCTTCACTGTCGCTGAGTCAGAATCCTGGAACTCCCTTCTTAACAGCACTGTGGGTGTACCTACCTCACATGGACTGCAGCGGTTCAAGAAGGCAGCTCACCATCACCTTCTCAATGCCTATTAGGATGGGCAATAAATTCTGGCCTGGCCAGCGACACCCACATCCCAAGAACGAATAACACCTACAGGGCTATGGAGCAAGAGCTGGAAAGTGGAAATAGGCTGGATAGCTCTTTTTTGGCCAGCACAGAAACGATGGGCCGAATGGCCTCCTTCTGTGCCGCTAGTTTTCCATGTTTCTGTTCTGACAGTTGGGGTTTGTTTCTACTGTTAATAACCTCTATTCTATTCTGGATAGATTTGAAATAAATCAGCTTTGTTTTAAACACATTGTTGTACATTTTTGTCTTTCCCACCTGAGTGTTCAGCATCACCCGGCTGGATCTCAGAAAGGACAATCTGGGGGGAGGATCATACGGCAGGAACAGAACTTCAGCCTGGACACAGTCTTTCAGGATCACACTGAGAGGGACAAACGGCACTTTGGTCTTTCTTGACTCTCTTCACTGACAGCAAAGGCCCCGTGTGGGTTAATCCTGGGGTGTGTAAGAAATGTGTCGCAGCCGCTCTCTTCCATGATTCAGAGCTCCGAGGTACGGAACAGAAGGCTCCTTTACAACTGTGTTTCGAGTCAGGAAGAACAACAGTGAATGCTGGAAGCATGCTGTCAAATCAGAGATTGGTGCAAAACTTTGATCTGTTCCTGATTGAAAGTGAAATGGCAGGTTTAAGTTTCCAATCTGAAAATGACTGCGGTTATGCTATGAAGATTTTATGTGTTTGTTCTGAGTCCACTGTTTTCAGGCAGGCATTAACTCATTTAAAATAAACCCCTATAAAGTAACTTGGTCAAGTCTGCATTTAAACAACAGGTGGAGGAGTTCACAGGAGCTTGTTAACTGTTGGTACAATTATACAACAGACATTTGATCTCCAGATAAAGAAGGACCTGCAGCATGTTTCCTGCAGCCATGTCTCTGTCATGGCTATCAGATCGTACTCATTTATTTCTATTTGCATTCTCAGTTCATCTGTTTTGTTTCGAATTCTACATGCATTCAGATTCAGAGCCTTTAGTTTTGTCCTTTTTATTATTTTTGTAACCTCTAACCTTATCTGATTTACTGTTAGATTTGTACTCTCTGTCCCTTCCTGTCAGTCTTTTTATCTATTCCCATTTTAATACCTTTTTCTCTTGCCTTGTCTCTACCCTTTGTGCTGGACCTGATAGAGGTTTGGACCGGGGTATTGTGGAGGGAACAGTTCCACCAGAATACTGAAAGGGGAGGGGAAATGTGTCTGGTGGTGGCATCACACTGGAGGTGAGGGAAGTGATGGAGGATGATGTGTTGAATGTGGATGCTGGTAGAGTGGAAGGTGAGGACAAAGGGAACCCTATAGTGCTTCTGGGAGATGGGGAAGGGGTAAGAGCAAACGTGCGAGAAGTGTAATGGAACAGTTTAGAGGAGGCTGGGGCAACGCGGGCTTCACACAAACAGATTGCAGTCCCAGACCTCAATATAAAACAGGGAACATTATCCGATTTACAAACATCCGGTGTAGGTCTCAAACCCAGAATAAGTACCTTTCGGTCCCATGTTTGTGGTGTACTTGCCATGGGAGTGTTTGATGCGACAGTGGGAGCTTTACTCTGTATACAGCCCAATGTGTATCTGACTGGAGAATGCTTCGAGCAGACGCCAGGTACTCAGAATTTCCCATTTTTATTTCCCTGACGCTGACATCCATCACTATAAAGTAAGGATGAGATAAACCCATTAGTTTCTCCTCGGTCACAGATCTAGAGGGACAGTGAGTGTCTGGAACATTTTTGTACAGTCTGCTCGATATTTCATCCCTGTGTCTCCACCTTTTGGTGATGTTTTGAAATTGAGATCCTCTAGTTATTGACTCACAGACCACTGGGAATAGGTTTTCCTCATTTACCTGATGAAATTTTGAACTCCTCCCTCAGATCTCCAGTGACCCTTTGCTCTAATGAAAACAGCCCCAGTTTCTCTAATCTCTCCTGATAACTAAAGCCTCTCTTCCCCGGTATCATCTCAGTGAATCTCTTCTGCACCCTCTCCATGGTCTTGATATCCTTCCTGGTGTAAGATTCCAAAACTTCACCCAATATTCCAACTGCAGCCCAACCAATGATTTGTACAGGTTTACATGACCTCTGTCCTTTTGTACTCTACACCCCTAATTATAAAACCTAGGATCCCGTTGTGCTTTCTAACCACTTCATCAACTTGTCCTCCCAGTTTTAAAGGTTTGTGTATCCAAACCCGTTGTAGGTTTCAAATATATTAACGTGTCTAAGATACATTGACATCAAATGTCTGATTTAATATGTATTCTAGGATAGAGAAGTTTAGTCTGAGTTCGAAACTCAAACACGCGTTTCACTGCAGACAGGTCACCATGGCGACACTAATAAGACATTCCATTCCACAGAATTGACTCATTGGAAACTGTAATCAGATCAGGAGAAAGGACTGGGCTTGTCTGTTATTAAATGCAATATAAATTTAAACCAGAGTGAGGAATAAATTAGATGATGTGTGATGTTTATACCTATAATTGTGAAACTGTAAGAAGTAACAGAATTAACAGTAGGCAGGGTAGTTTAGGGATAATAAGACAATTACTGAAGAAAAGTAACTGCTGGGAGCCAGGGAAAGTGTCCTTGTAAATCACAGATTAAAGAAACTCCAGCTGTCTTTTCCTCACTTGCTGCCAAAACCCAGGAGAGAAGACAAAGAAGAGTCAGGATCCAGAGCTGGATCACTGCAGGGTATAAAAGTGAGGGTATACTGCTGTAAGGGGGCAGTACAGAACTGGAGACACCGGAGATCAAGCTCAGGGCACCTGAGGTTCCATCCAGCAGGCTGACCTCGTGTAAGTGACTGTGAACATGTGGGACTTGCATGTTTACTCTGACTGATGGATCAATATAAGATACAGTAGAGGACAGAGAATCTGTTCAACTTCTATTAATACAGTATTAAAGGTGCTAACACTGGACTCTCAGTCTGCTAATTAAATAAGACGAGGTTTTGGAGTCGCAGAGTTATACAGCACAGAAACAGGCCCTTCGGCCGATCGTGTCTGTGCTGGCCATACAGCACCCACCTATTCTAATCCCATATTCCTGCACTTGGCCCGTAGCCCTGTATGCTATGGCGTTTCAAATGGTCATCTAAATAATTCTTAAATGTTGTGAGGGTTCCTGCCTCCTCCACCTCTTCAGGAAGTGCGTTCCAGATTCCAACCACCCTCTGGATGAAAAAATGTTTCCTCAAATCTCCCCTAAACCTCCTGCCCCTTACCCTAAATCTATGCCCCCTGGTTCTTGGCCCCTCTGCTAAGGGAAAAAGTTTCCTCCTATCTAACCTACCAATGCCCCTCATAATCTTGTACACCTCAATCATGTCCCCCCTTAGCCTTCTCTGCTCCAAGGAAAACAACCCAAGCCTATCCAGTCTCTCTTCATAGCTGAAACACTCCAGCCCAGGCAACATCTTGGTGAATCTCCTCTGCACCCTTTCCAGTGCAATCACATCCTTCCTATAGTGTGGTGACCAGAACTGTGCACGGTACTCCAGCTGTGGCCTAACTAGCGTTTTATACAGCTCCATCATAACCGCAGCCTCACAGCTCCAGGGACCCGGGTTCGATTCCGGGTACTGCCCGTGTGGAGTTTGCAAGTTCTCCCTGTGTCTGCGTGGGTTTTCTCCGGGTGCTCCGGTTTCCTCCCACAAGCCAAAAGACTTGCAGGTTGATAGGTAAATTGGCCATTATAAATTGTCACTAGTATAGGTAGGTGGTAGGGAAATATAGGGACAGGTGGGGATGTTTGGTAGGAATATGGGATTAGTGTAGGATTAGTATAAATGGGTGGCTGATGTTCGGCACAGACTCGGTGGGCCGAAGGGCCTGTTTCAGTGCTGTATCTCTAATCTAATCTCTCTAATCATAACCTCCCTACTCTTATATTCTATGCCTTGGCTAATGAAGGCAAATATCCCATATGCCTTCCTAACCACCTTATCTACCTGTGCTGCTGCCTTCAGTGATCTATGGACAAGTACACCAAGGTCCCTCTGACTTTCTGTACTTCCTCGGGTCCTACCATCCATTGTGTATTCCCTTGTCTTGTTAGTACTCCCAAAATGCATTACCTCACACTTTTCAGGATTAAATTCCATTTGTCACTGCTCCGCCCATCTTACCAGCCCATCTATATCTCACTGTAATCTAAGGCTTTCCTCCTCACTATTTACAACACCACCAATGTTCCTGTCATCTGCAAACATACTGATCATACCTCCTATATTCACATCTAAATCATTAATGTACACTACAAACAGCAAGGCTCCCAGCACCGATCCCTGTGCTAAACCACTGGTCACAGGCTTCCAATCGCAAAAACAGCCCTTGACCATTACTCTCTGTCTCTTGCCACGAAGCCAATTTTGGATCCAATCTGCCAAATTGCCCTGGATCCCATGGGCTCTTACCTTCTTAACCAATTTCCCATGTGGGACCTTATCAAAAGCCTTACTGAAGTCCATGTATACGACATCTCCTGCTTTACCCTCATCGACACATCTAGTCACCTCCTCAAAAGATTCAATCAAGTTTTTTTTCTTCTTTGGCCTCCTCGTCTCGGGAGACCATGGGCAAGCGCCTGGAGGTGGTCAGTGGTTTGTGGAGCAGCGCCTGGAGTGGCTACAAAGGCCAATACTAGAGTGACAAACTTCCACAGGTGCTGCAGATAAAATTGGTTGTCAGGGCTGTTTTGCAGTTGGCTCTCCCCTTGCGCTTCTGTCTTTTTTCCTGCCAACTGCTAAGTCTCTTCGACTCGCCACACTTTAGCTTTATGGCTGCCCGCCAGCTCTGGCGATCGCTGGCAACTGACTCCCACGACTTGTCATCAATGTCACAGGACTTCATGTCGCGTTTGCAGACGTCTTTAAAGACTTCAATCAAGTTAGTTAGACATGATCTCCCCTGACAAAGTCATGCTGACTATCCCTAATTAATCCCTGCCTCTCCAAGTGGAGATTAATCCTGTCCCTCAGAATTGTTTCCAGTATTTTCACAACCACTGATGTTAGACTCACCGGCCTGTAATTACCTGGTTTAGCCCTAGTACCCTTCTTGAATAATAGCACCACATTCGCTGTCTTCCAGTCCTCTGGTACCTCTCCTGTGGCCAGAGAGGATTTGAAAATTTGTGTCAAAGCCCCTGCTATCTCCTCCCTTGCCTCACATAATAGCCTGGGATACATCTCATCTGGGCCTGAGGATTTATCCACTTTTAAGCCTGCTAAAACAGCTAATATTTCCTCCCTTTCAATGCTAATATGTTCAAGTATATCACAACCCCCCTCCCTGATCTCTACGCCTACATCATCCTTCTCCATAGTGAACACCACTGAAAAGTGATCATTTAAAACCTCACCTATGTCCTCCGGCTCCACACAAAGATTGCCAGATTGTTTTAGCTAGAATCTTCCAGCTCTTTACTGGTCTGCTCCTCTACTACTTTTAAACCTTTACCATTTAGTGTACACTTCATCTTTAATAACTTACAAAATGTATCACTTCATATTTCTCTGTGTTAGATTTAATCTGATATCTACCTGCCCCATTTATTAACCTGTGTATTCACACTGAGTCACTTACATTCCTCTTCACAGTTCCCCCACACTCCCTATTTTAAAGTTGTCTGGAGATTTTGATCTTGTGCTCCATGTACGCAAGCCCAGATCATTTCTCTATATTGGTCCCAAAACTGACCCTGGGGACAGTCTGAAGAACATCCATTAACCACTACTGTCTCTTTTCTGCCCTTTACCCAACTTCCCATCCACGCTGTCCCACTCCCCTTTAATACCATGAGTTTAAATTTTATCAACAAGCTGCCTGTCCAGCATCTTATCAAACACCTTTTGACAATCCATCTACACAACATCCACTGCATTTCCTTTCTCACTAAACTGTGTTATTCACTTAAATAATCCCTGCTGTCTGTCCTGAATGAATCCATTTCACGAACAAATGTTGAAATGTTTGCTCCACACCCATCTGTTTAAAGCCACAACAGAAAGGACCAGTTTACTCCTGGAGTTTGAGATAAATTAGGTTTACATAGAAACATAGAAAATAGGAGCAGGAGTAGGCCAGTTGGCCCTTCGAGGAGTAGGCCAGTTGGCCATTCATTATGATCATGGCTGATCATCCAACTCAGTAGCCTGTTCCGGCTTTCGCCCCATATCCTTTGATCTCTTTGATGGGGGGAGCGGGCAGGCCGCTCCCCCCATCCCAATGACGTGGAGGGGGCGGGCGCTGCATTCCCATCAACAGTGTCCAACACCACTGTGTAGGTGCCGGTGCCATTTTTAAAGGGCTTCAAGCCCTTCCAAGTCATTAAAATTTTTAAAGTGGTATGAATTGTAAATTAAAAAGGAAAAACTTGATTAAAGTTTTAACATCCTCTCCCACCACCCAATGACAAAACAAATTATTACTTGCCCTCCACCCCACTCAAGAAAATTTACCTTGCATTCCTGACCTTCCCCCCCCCCCCCCCCCCCCACCAGTTTACACACTTTGAACCTTACCCCTTCCCATCACTCCCAAAACTAATTAAAACGGTTTCATCTCGCTCTCCCCTGCTGCCCTGAAAACTTACTTCCTCCCCCCTCTCCACCATTGTCCCACATCGGATCTCTGGTCGGAGATTCAAAGGCGCAGGATTCCCGGCAACCAGCCAGAATATGGCAGCGGGACAGCCGACAGGCACAAGTAGGTAATTAATTCATTAATTTAAATATTTAAATCCTGCTCCCATCACCGAGCAGCAGCAGGGCCACCACGAGGCCTCTCCGCCGCCAATAATATGGGGTGGAACCTTCTCGATGTCAAGGCCCTTGGCGGGCCTCTCCTGGAGGCATTTTCTGGACCTCCCTGACATGACGCCCGACATTGGGGAGCCGGTAAAATTCACCCAGTAATCTCCCAGGCTCCCGGGAGAAACAAATACACATAGGAAAAAGATAGGGCCAGTAATGTAGGATTACATAGGATATATGACACAGAAACAGGGCATTCAGCCCAACCAGTCCATGACTTCATTTATGCTCCACTTGAGCCTCCTTGCATCTTTCCTTGTCTAAATCTATCATCGTAATCCTCTATTCCCTTCTTCCTCATATGCTTGTCCAGCTCCCCCTTAAATGCATCTATACTATTCGCTTCAGCCACTCCTTGTGGTAGTGATTTCCACATTCTCTCCACTCTTTGGGTCAATAAATTTCTTCTGAGTTCTGTATTGGCAAAGAGGTAAATAGCGAACAGATGGTGCAAAACAGGAAACGTTGCTTTCAGGTATGAAACTTTTTGGAAGATTTTTGTCTGCTTTTACAGACAGCATTTTAATTTGGAGACAGTGTTAGAGACATATAGGAAGCTTGTACAGTGTATACTCACACATTGATCTCTCCAAAATAACCATCCAATCAAAAAAATTTTTAATCTCGGATCATTGCAGAGAAGATTCCTCTGAAAGGAACGCAATCCCAGATCCTTGATCACCCATTATCACTGCACTACTAATCAAAATGGCATTGTCTATGCCCATCTACCATTGGCTACTCAGTTGTAGGTGCTGTCAAAGATACAGAAGCATCTGTCAATGTCATGGGAAACAAAACATTCAACAAACTACAGGATTGCCCCATTCTGTGCAAACCAGAGAATACAAAAGTTTTCCCTTACAACAGTGACAAACTACCCTGTCAAGTCCTGTTAGAATTTTAGAGGTTTCTATGAGATCCCCCCTCACTCTTCTGAACTCCAGCAAATATAATCCTAACCGCCTCAATCTTTCCTCATGCGTCAGTCCCGCCATCCCAGGAATCAGTCTGGTAAACCTTCACTGCACTCCCTCTATAGCAAGAACATCCTTCCTCAGATAAGGAGACCAAAACTGCACACAATATTCCAGGTGTGGCCTCACCAAGGCCCTGTATAATTGCTGCAAGACGTCCCTACTCCTGTACTCGAATCCTTTCGCTACGAAGGCCAACATACCATTTGCCTTTTTTGCCGCCTGTTGCACCCGCATGCTTACCTTCAGCAACTGGCGTATGAGAACACCCAGGTCTCGCTGCATATTCCCCTGTCTCAGTTTATAGCCGTTCAGATAATCTGCCTTCCTGTTTTTGCTACCAAAGTGGATAACCTCACAGTTATCCACTTTATACTGCATCTGCCATGCATTAGCCCACTCACGCAACTTGTCCAAATCACCCAGAAGTCTCTCTGCATCCTCCTCACAACTCACCCTCCCACCCAGTTTTGTGTCATCTGCAAATTTGGAGATAATACATTTAGTTCCCTCATCTAAATCATTATATTGTGAATAGCTGGGATCCTAGCACCGATCCCTGCGGTACCCCACTAGTCACTGCCTGCCATTCGGAAAAAGACCCATTTATCCCTACTCTTTGTTTCCTGTTTGCCAACCAATTTTCTATCCATCGCAATGCACTCGCCCCAAACCCATGCGCTTTAATTTTACATGCCAATCTCTTATGTAGGACTTTATCGAAAGTCTTCTGAAAGTCCAAATAAACCACATCCACTAGATTGTCAATTATTCCTCTCTCATTACACAATACCCAGTCTAGGATGGCCTGTTCTCTAGTTGGTTCCTCAATGTATTGGTCCAGAAAACCATCCCGTATACACTCCAAGAATTCCTCCTCTACGGTATTGTGAATAATTTGATTTGCCCAATCTATATGCAGATTAAAGTCACCCATAATTACAGATGTTCCTTTATCGCATGCATCTCTAATATCCTGTTTAATACCAGTCCCAACATCACCACTACAGTTTGGAGGTCTATATACAACCCCCACTAACGTTTTTTGCCCCTTAGTGTTTCTCAGCTCTACCCATACAGACTCTCCATCGTCAGAGCTAATTTCCTTCAAAATGATGCAGCGTTTCAGCCAAAGAAGGACATCTGGGCTCAGCCCCGTCCATTACAAAAGCTGATTGGTTGGAGGACCAACCACCAGCTCGGTCCCCCAGTCCTGCCCTACTCTTTCTATTGGTCTGGAGCTCATGTCAATCACGTAGGCATTGTGAGCTGGCAGGCAAGGGGTGTGGAGGGACCGGGTTAATAAATCGCGGGGGGAGTGGCTCCCGGGTTCACCCGGCCAGAAAGCACAGTGTAAGCGGCAAACTCTGGGAGTAACAGCAAATGCTGCAAACTCAAGAAGTATCTGTAAATGAAGGAGAAATTCAAAAACCTTGCATTTCTATAGCGCTTTTCACGAACACAAGATATCCGAAAGTGCTTTATAGCCAATGAAATAGTGTTCAAGTTTACTTTCTGTTGAAATGTCAGAAATATGGCAGCAATTTCAAGTTCCCACAAACAGAAACATGATAATTTTGTTTTTATTCATTCATGGAATGTGGACGTTGCTGGCCATGCCAGCATTTATTGCCCATCCTTAATTTCCCTTGAGAAGGTGGTGGTTAGATAAGATGAGGACATAATGGGAGAGAAACTAGACAAAGACACAGATTCAGGGTGAGGGAAGAGGGAACCTCGGGGGGTGTTTGCCTTGGTGGAGAAGAGGAGGATGCAGCTGAATGGATGGTCTCAGTGTTAATGACAAAGAAATCCATGATCTCCTTACACTTGTTTGATCAGGTGGGAGAGGTTTAAGGAGACGGTGGTGGAGAAATGAAGCTGGGGTTATCTTTGCTTTCAAGAATGATCCTGAAATAGTGAGCAGTTTTGGCAGAGGAGAGCCAGGCCAGATAGAGTTTGATGTGTGGTGCAGCTGGCTCTGGTAATGAATGGCTAAACCAGTTGTGGGCCAGTTTAGTTTAGTTTAGTTTAGAGATACAGCACTGAAACAGGCCCTTCGGCCCACCGAGTCTGTGCCGACCATCAACCACCCATTTATACTAATCCTACACTAATTCCATATTCCTACCACATCCCCACCTGAGCCTATATTTTCCCTACCACCTACCTATACTAGGGGCAATTTATAATGGCCAATTTACCTATCAACCTGCAAGTCTTTGGCATGTGGGAGGAAACCGGAGCACCCGGAGGAAACCCACGCAGACACAGGGAGAACTTGCAAACTCCACACAGGCTGTACCCGGAATTGAACCCGGGTCGCTGGAGCTGTGAGGCTGCGGTGCTAACCACTGCGCCACTGTGCCGCCACGCTGGCCCGCCGAGATGGAATTGGCAGCCGGGAGGTTGGGGCACCCCTTGCAGGCATGGCACCCCATCCCATCCAAGGTCCAGAAGATGCGGTAGGTCGCCTGTAGAACTCAACATTAAATTGGCCCTCCAAGACCTCATCCCTGTGCCAACTGCATAAAGAGCTGGCGGCGGAAGGTGTAGACATGTCGGAGGCTGTTCTCCCGAAGACTGAGCGGGACTGGGGTGATCCCCGACCTCACCTCCCCCAGATGGTGCAGACGAGGGAGAGCAGCTCACTGGGAATGAAGGGCGGTATGTTTGACAGCATGATCAGCTGCGCAGTGGCCCCCAGAGGGTCCACCAGCAGGAAGGTCCCCGACACAGTGAGCCCCTTACTCAGGGCCAGGGACACCGTCCGCTCGGTCTTCAGGAAGAACACAGCCTTCCTGTACATCTTCAAGGCTGCAACAATGGCTGAGATGCCAACAACCTCAGCCGTTGGTTTTATGTGGGCCTCAATGTTGGGATGGGGATAGTTCTTCTCCCCATGGTTGGATGTTATTAATTTAAAAGGTGACGGGACTATATTGGCAGCCACAGAGGCTGCAGCTGCATTGGTAGTCGGTGCTCTCGGGTCCAAGTGTTAAACCCACCTTGAATTGCAGGCTTGCAAATCGAACAAAATGAAAGGTTCACAACAAATACTGAAAAAAAAACAAATAACAGATTAGGGGAGAGGGTGAGGGTATAGAGGAGGGTAAGACATGCTGTAAGGGATGTCTTGCTTTCTGTAGGTGGTTCACTTTTGCCAACACTCTTGGTCTTCCAGTTTTCTGGTCTGGGGAGGCATCTTCACCTGGGTCAGCTGAAACTACCCAGGCACTAGCTATCCCCTTCTGTCTCTTTAGCTGGGCAGCTTCAGCTGACCCAGGCTGGGCAATTAGGGTGGGGAGGGAGCTTCCCTGTGTGCTTATTGCAGCAGCACAGATCCCTACAGAATTAGCGCCCCACCCCTTGTTGTTCCAGCTACTTGTTCCTCCTCCAACAGTCCAAAGCAAAGGAAACTTCTGGTGTTCAGCACCCACCTCCAAACAAAGCCTAGTCTCCAAAAAGAGTCTCTTTCTTCACTGCAAAGGTGATTATTGTTCAAGCTTTCCCTCTGCTTAGTGTAACTGCTCTCCCTCTACTCAGTGTCGCTCCTCTCTCCACCTCTGCAACCTCCAACTGCACCAGAACTATTAGCTGAGGTTCGTTGCTGCAATCAGCAGTCAGCACCTCCAATCAAACAACAGCCAACCCTGTTTTTTTACTTTTCTTTGTATCTCATCCTGATTTTTTTTAGGTGGCCTTTATACTCCAGGCCCCTTTTATGTATAAAGAGAGAGTGGGGCTGGAGGCCATTACCTACCTGAAGACCAGAGTAGCGGCAGGCAGACCTGGGAGGAGGCGGATCTGGAGGGGGACCTGTATAAAGAGAGGGCGGGGCTCGAAGCCCTGACGTACCGGAAGACCGGAGCGGCGGCAGTCTCTCTCTCTCTCTCTCTCTCTGTGCCGGTGCGCGCTGAGGTTCAAAAGAGGGAAAAAAAGACTTTGTGACATCACAGGAAATCTGTAACCTGATTGGTTGGATAAGTAACAGCAGCTAGTGTCTAAATAGCTTTAAAAAATCAGGGGAGAGAAAGTTCTTTTTTTAAAAAACCTCAACACCTAACTGATAAATGATAAGGTTAGTACTACTAAAGTGTGTTTTTTTATTAATTAGTGTAATTTATTAATAATTACTAGTAAGTATTAGTAATTTTTAATATAATTAGTGGTTTTTAGGGAATTAAGGTCCCTAGTGTAAATAACCTCTAATTTTTGAGTAATTTAAGGCAGTAAATTAAGGGTAAGTCATGACAGGGCAGCTCGGCAATGTGGAGTGCTCCTCCAGTGCAATGTGGGAAGTCAGGGACACTTCCAGTGTCCAGGGCAAACATGTGTACAGGAAGTGTCTCCAGCTGCAGCTACTCAAAATCCGCGTTTCGGATCTAGAGCGGCGGTAGGGGACATTGTGGAGCATCTGTGAGGCTGAGATCATCGTGGATAGCACGTACAGGGAGGTGGTCACACTGCAGGTTAAGACTGCTCAGGCAGAAAGTGAATGGGTGACTGCCAGGCAGAACAGAAGAAATAGGCAGAAAGTGCAGGAGTCCCCTGGGTCCATCTCCGTCTCTGACAGATATTCCGCTTTGGATACTGTTGGGGGAGAGAGCTTCTCAGGGGAATGCAGCAAGAGCCAAGTGTGTGGCACCATGGGTGGCTCAGCTGCATAGGAGGGAAGGGAAAAGAGTGGGAGAGTTATAGTGATAGGGGATTCTATCATAAGGGGTACAGATAGGCGTTTCTGTGGCCGCAAATGTGACTCCAGGATGGTATGTTGCCTCCTTGGTGCTCGGGTCAAGGATGTCACGGAGCGGCTGCAGGACATTCTGAAGGGGGAGGGTGAACAGTCAGAGATCATGGATCACATTGGTACCAACGACATAGGTAGAGGGATGAGGTCCTGCAGCAAGAATTTAGGGAGCTAGGTAGCAGATTAAAAAGGGCCTCAAAGGTTGTAATCTCTGGCAAAGGTGGGACCTGCATATGTCAGACGGGTTGCACCTGAACCGGAACGGGACCAACATCTTTGCTGGAAGGTTTGCTAGTGCTGTTGGAGGGGTGGGGGGGAGCGGTTTAAACTAATTTGGCAGGGGGGGGTGGGATACAGAGTGGAGGTACAATAGTGTGTGATGCATAGTCAAATATAGAAGAGAAATTAAGTCTGTCCGGAAGGCAGAGAAAATATAGACTTGTTAAGGCACAAGTGAATAATGCAAGGCTGGATTGCATCTATTTTAACACAAGGAGTCTTATGTAAGGCAGATGAATTGAGATGAGTTGATTAACACATGGGAATATGATATTATTGCTATCACAGAGATATGGTTGAGGGAAGGGCAGGACTGGCAGCTCAAAATTCCAGGGTATAGAATCTTCAGGCGTGACGGCTGTGGGGGTAAAAGAGGAGGTGGCATGCATTGTTGATCAAGGAGTCAATTACTGCAGTCAGGAGGGATGATATCTTAGAAAGTTCCTCAAATGAGGCCATATGGGTAGAACTTAAAAACAAAAAGGGGGCAATCACTTGGCAGGGAGTGTATTACAGGCCTCCAAACAATCAGAAAGAGATAGAGGAGCAGATACATAGGCAAATCTCAGAGAGGTGTAAAAATAATAGGGTAATAATAGTAGGAGATTTCAACTTCCCCAATATTAACTGGGATAGTTTTAGTGCAAAAGGCTTAAAGGGGGTGGAATTCTTAAAGTGCATACTGGAGAGCTTTTTGAGTCAGGTCGTAGAAAGTCCTACAAGAGAAGGGGCGGTGCTGGACCTAATCCTAGAGAATGAGGCTGGACACGTGGTAGAAGTGTCAGTAGGGGAGCATTTCGGGGATAGTGACCATAACTCTCTAAGATTTAAGGTAGTTATGGAAAAGAACATAGATGGACCGGAAATAATGGTACTGAATTTTGGGAAGGCCGATTTAAAAATGATAAAATAGGATCTGGCCAAAGTGGACTGGGAGCAGCTACTTGTAGGAAAGTCTACATCAGACCAGTGGGAGTCATTTAAAAAGGAAATAGTGAGAGTTCAGGGCCATCATGTTCCTGTAAAGGTGAAGGGTAGGACCAACAAGTTCAGGGAACCTGTATGTCAAGTCGTATAGAGGATTGCATAAAGGGGGAAAAAAAGGAGGCTTATGGCAGATTCAGAGGGCTGAAAACATGAGAGGCCCTAGAGGAGTATGGCAAGTGTAAGGGGGGGCGGGTACTTAAAAACATAATTCCGAGAACAAAGAGGGGACATGAAAAAACACTGGCGGGCAAGATAAAGGAAAATCCCAAGGTGCTTTATAGGTATATTGAGGGCAAGAGGATAACCAGGGAAAACGTAGGGTCCATTAAGGACCAAAGTGTGTGGAGCCGAAGGATGTAGGTGAGGTTTTGAATGATTACATTTCATCTATGTTCATGATGGAGAAGGACGATGTAGGTGTAGAGATCAGGGAAGGGGATTGTGATATACTCGAACATATTAGCGTTGAAAGGGAGGAGGCATTAGCGGTTTTAGCGGGCTTAAAAGTGGATAAATCCCCAAGCCCAGATGAGATGTATCCCAGACTGTTATGTGAGGCAGGGGTGGAGATAGCAGGGGCTCTGACACAAATTTTCAAATCCTCTCTGCCACAGGAGAGATGCCAGAGGACTGGAGGACAGCGAATGTGGTACCATTATTCAAGAGGGGTAGCAGGGATAAAACTAGGTAAGTACAGGCTAGTGAGTCTAACATCAGTGGTAGGGAAATATTGGAAAACATTCTGAGGGATAGAATTAATCTCCACTTGGAGAGGCAGGGATTAATCAGGAATAGTCAGCATGGCTTTGTCAGGGAGAGATTGTGTCTAACAAACTTGATTGAATTTTTCGAGGAGGTGACTAGATGTGTAGATGAGGGTAAAGCAGCTGATGTAGTCTACATGGACTTCAGTAAGGCTTTTGATAAGGTCCCACATGGGAGATTGGTTAAGAAGGTAAGAGCTCATGGGATGCAGGGAAATTTGGTTCCAAACTTAGCTTAGTGGCAGGACAGTGATGGTCGAGGGTTGTTTTTGCGATTGGAAGCCTGTGACCAGTGGTGGACCGCAGGGATCAGCGCTGGAAGCCTTGCTGTTTGTAGTGTACATTAATGATTTAGACGTGAATATGGGAGGTAGGTTTAGTAAGTTTGCAGATGACATAAAAATTGGTGGTGTCGTAGATAGTGAGGAGGAAAGCCTTAGATTGCAGGACGATATAGATGGGCTGGTAAGATGAGCAGAGCAGTGGCAAATGGAATTTAATCCTGAGAAGTGTGAGGTGATGCATTGTGGGAGGACTAACAAGGCAAGGGAATATACAATAGGTGGTCGGTCCCTAGGAAGTACAGAGGGTCAGAGGGACTTTGGTGTACTTGTCCATAGATCTCTGAAGGCAGCAGCACAGGTAGATAAGGTGGTTAGGAAGGTATATGGGATGCTTGCCTTTATTAGCCGAGGCATAGAATATAAGAGCAGCGAGGTTATGATGGAGCTGTATAAAATGTTAGTTAGGCCACAGCTGGAGTACTGTTTACAGTACTGGGCACCACACTATAGGAAGGATGTGATTGCACTGGAGAGGGTGTAGAGGAGATTCACCAGGATATTGCCTGGGCTGGAGCATTTCAGCTATGAAGAGAGACTGGATAGGCTAGAGTTGTTTTCCTTCGCACAGAGAAGGCTGAGGGGAGACCTGATTGAGGTATACAAAATTATGAGGGGCATAGATAGGGTAGATAGGAAGAAACCTTTTTCCTTAGCGAAGGTGTTAATAACCAGGGGACATAGATTTAAGCTAAGGGGCAGGAGATTTAGAGGGGAGTTGAGGGAAAAAAATTTCACTCAGAAGGTGGTTGGATCTGGAACACCCTGCCTGAGGGGTGGTAGAGGCAGGAACCCTCACAACATTTAAGAAGTATTTAGATGAGCACTTGAAAAGCCATAGCATACAAGTCTACAGGCCAAGTGCTGGAAAATTGGATTAGAATAGATAGGTGCTAGATGGCCGGCACAGACATGATGGGCCGAAGGGCCTGTTTCCCTGCTGTATAACTATGACTTTAATATTCTGGATAAATGTCAAATAAATCAGTTTTATTTCCAACACACAGTGTGTGGAGTATTTGTTTCCAGGAAAAGAGGAGACTAATTGAAATGCTGCTGTTGACTGTTCCATTTTTGGGCCTTTTCTCCTCTGTTAAAGAAAGACTTGTGTTTTTGTTGCTCCTTTTATGACATCAGGACGTCTCAAAACACTTTACAGCCAATGAAGTTGAGAGGGAGCTTTACCCCAAATGGCCAAGTCCAGCTCCTATTTTTTATGTTCTAACCCCTGCTGTACCTGCCTGGGGAGTGTTTGATGGGACAGTGTAGAGGGTGTTTTACTCTGTCTCTGACCCTGTTTTTTTTTTAAAGAAGCCTTTATACTCCAGGCCCCTTTTATATACTATTTGTCGAGAGGGCCTTTAATCCTCAGGCCCCCCTCCTTATATACATTGTATAAAATTACTTTATTACAATCGAATAAGTAAAACAAAAACTCAAATTAAAATGCAATTTTCAGCATCTACGATGCACTGCAGCCCTTGTGGTGCCCACCGGTCGCGAGAGGCCTCAAGTGAATCAGCAGACACCACATGTTCCTTTTCCAGGGACACCTGGGTGCGAACGTAACCTCGGTAGAGGGGCAGGCAATCAGGCAGATGGACCCCCTGGCGGCCTGCTGCCTGGACCAATGGATCCTCATGGAGGACAGGGCAGAAAAGATCTGCTGGCGCCCATTTCCCGTTACGGTGTGTGTTTGCTGCAGAAAGCATACCTCCCTTCCCTGAGGACTGAGAGATTGTGAAATCTGCAGAGACCGCCCCCCCCCCTTGCTGCTGTTGATGTTGAGGCTGACTATGGATAGCTTCATGTCAAAAATACTTTGATCCCATCACCACCACCACCTCACTGTGAGGAGGGAAGTGGAAGTGATCCTCTCCTTCCACACCCCCAGCAACTCAGAGAGGAACACATTGAACCAGTGCCGCATGACCTTTTTCATGTCTGCGCCCTTACCCACCTCTTTGAGGACAGCATGGACAGATCAGATGATTAATACTAGATCTGACCACCAGTCAGGAGCCGTTTGAACACAGATTGACATTTATCCAGAATATTAAACAGCAGCTCATTTATATGGATTATTAACATCAGCAGAAACTAATCCCAACTATCAGAGTGAACATGGTTCAGTCCTGGATATGATGAACAGCAGCAATAACAGCAGAATCCAACCCCAGCAGTCACTTGTGAACTCGCTGGTGTCTCAGCAGAGAGGTTGACTGAGTGAATCCTTTCCCCCATATAGATCAGGTGAACAGCCTCTCGCCAGTGTGAATGCACTGGCATTTCAGCAGATCCCTTTTACTTTTCAAGGTCTTCTCACAGTCAGAACATTTAAAAGGTCTCTTACCAGTGTGAACAAGTTGATGTGTCAGTAGTTTGGCTGGCTGATTAAATCCCTTCCTACGCATGGAGCAGGTGAACGGACTCTCCTCAGTGTGAATGCACTGGTGTTTCAGAAGTCTGTTTAATCAATTAAATCCCTCCCCACATATGGAACAATTGAACGGACTCTCCCTAGTGTGAACTCGCTGGTGTGACAGCAGGTTGGATGACTGAGTGAATCCTTGCCCACACACGGAGCAGGTGAACGGCCTCTCCCCAGTGTGACTGCGCCGATGGGTTTCCAGCTTTGATGGGGAACTGAATCCCTTCCCACAGTCCCCACATTTCCACGGTTTCTCCGTGGTGTTGGCGTCCTCCTGTATCTCCAGGTTGGATGATCAGTTCAAACCTCGTCCACACACAGAACACGTGGACGATTTCTCCCAACTGTGAATGGTGCGATGTTTCTTCAGGCCATGTAACTGGTTGAAACATTTTTCCTTCTTTAGCTCCTGATGTACTGAGTGAATCTGTCAGATTTTGATGTGATGTTTGCTGTGAGTTCCCCGTCTGCAAATCTTCCCGTTCTAATACCCTGTAAAAGGAGTTTCTAAAAGTCAGTACAGAATAGAAATTCAGAACAAACAATTCTAGCTTCTTTCTTTTGTTAATTCTTTCATCGGATCGGAGCATCACTGGAAAGTCAGCATTTATTGCCCATCCCTAATTGCCCTCGAGACAGTGATGGTGATGGTGAACCACCTTCCTAAACCCTGCTGCCCATGTGATGCAGTTACACCCACAGTGCTGTTAGGTAGCAAGTTCCAGGATTTTGACCCAGTGACAGTGCAGGAATGGTGATATATTGTCAAGTCACAATAGTGTGTGACTTGGAGGGAAAGTTGAAAGTGGTGGTGTTCCCATGCACCTGCTGCCCTTGTGTTTCTGGGTGGTAGAGTTTGTGGGTCTGGAAGGTGCTGTTGAAGAAGCCTTGGTGATTTGCTGCAGTGCATCTTGTAAATGGTAAACACTGTACATTAGTGGTGGAAGAAGTGACTGTTAAAATTGGTGGATGGGGAGTGATCAGGGTCACTGACCTGAAACGTTAACTCTGCTTCTCTCTCCACAGATGCTGCCAGACCTGCTGAGTATTTCCAGCATTTCTTCTTTTTATTTCAGATTTCCATCATCTGCAGTATTTTACTTTTACAGTATATGTTGATCAAACGGGCTGCTTTGTCCTGGATGGTGTCGAGCTTCTTGAGTGTTGTTGGAGCTGCACCCATCCAAGCAAGTAGAGAATATTCCCTCACACTCCTGACTTGTGCCTTGTAGATAGTGGACAGGCTTTGGGGAGTCAGGAGGTGAGTTACTCGCCGCAGAATTCCCAACCTTTGGCCGACTCGTGTAGCCTCAGCATTTATGTGGCCGGTCCAGTTAAGTTTCTAGTCAATGTAGCTGGTGGGGTATTTGACTATGAATGTCAAGGGGAGGTGGTTAGATGCTGTCTTGTCACCGATGTTCATTGCCTGACACTTGTGTGGCATGAATGATACTTTCCACTTCCCAGCCCAAGCCTGAATGTTGCCCATGTCTTGCTGCATGCACAGACTGCGTCAATATCTGAGGCATTGTGAATGGAACTGAACACTGTGCAATCATCAGTGTACATTCCCATTTCTGATGAAGGGAAGGTCATTGATGAAGCAGCTGAGAATGGCTGGGCCTAGGACACTGCACTGAGGAACTCCTGTAGCAATATCCTGGGGCTGAGATGATTGGCTTACAACCACCACCTTCCTTTGTGCTCAGTGTGACAAATACCACAAATAGATTCATAATGAGGGGGAAATAGAGAAATGAATGACCTTTAAACACCTGGTCCACTTGGCACTGAAATGTCTGAAACTCAGAATAGGGATTCCAGGAAAACAAAATACTGACAAATGTTACATAGGAACATAGGAAGATAGGAACAGGAGTAGGCCATTCAGCCCCTCGAGCCTGTCCCGCCATTCAATGAGATCATGGCTGATCCGTGGCCTAACTCCATATACCTGTCTTTGGCCCATATCCCTTAATATCTTTGCTAAACAAAAATCTATCTCAGATTTAAAATGAACAACTGTTCTAGCTTCAACTGCTGTTTGTGGGAGAGAGTTCCAAACCTTTACCACCCTTTGCGTGAAGAAGTGCTTCCTAACATCTCTCCTGAAGGGTCTGGTCCTAATTTTTAGACTATGCCCCTCGTTTTAGAATCTCCAACCAGTGGAAATAGTTTATCTTTATCTAGCCTGTCTTTTCCTGTTAATATCTTGAAGACTTCGATCAGATCACCCCTTAACCTTCTAAATTCTAGCGAAAACAGGCCTAATTTGTGTAATG
Organism: Heterodontus francisci; assembly: GCF_036365525.1. Classification (NCBI taxonomy): domain Eukaryota; kingdom Metazoa; phylum Chordata; class Chondrichthyes; order Heterodontiformes; family Heterodontidae; genus Heterodontus; species Heterodontus francisci. Next base: position 9,811,204 of record NC_090404.1, read on the forward strand.
TCTCCTCGTTATTTAACCCCTGTTGTCCAGGTATCATTCTTGATCTTTACACCTACATCATCCTTCTCCATAGTGAACACAGGTGAAAAATAATCATTCACAACCTCACCTACGTCCTCCGGCTCCACATACAGATTGCTACTTTGGTTCTCAATGGGCCCTCATTTTCCCTGGTTATCCCCTTGCCCTGAATATACTTATAAAGTGCCTTGGGATTTTCCTTTATCTCGCCCGCCAGTGTTTTTTCATGTCCCCTCTTCGTTCTCCGAATTATGTTTTTAAGTACCCCCCCTACACTTTCTATATTCCTCTCGGACCTCCGCTGTTTTCAGCCCTCTGAATCTGCCAACAGCCTCCTTTTTTCTCCTTATCCAATCCTCTATATCCCTTGACACTCAGGGTTCCCTGAACTTGTTGGTCCTACCCTTCACCTTTACAAGAACATGATGGCCCTGAACTCTCACTATTTCCTTTTTAAATGACTCCCACTGGTCTGATGCAGACTTTCCTACAAGTAGCTGCTCCCAGTCCACTTTGGCCAGATCCTGTTTTATCATATTGAAATCGACCTTCCCCCAATTCAGTACCTTTATTTCCGGTCCATCTTTGTCCTTTTCCATAACTGCCTTAAATCTTACAGGGTTATGATCACTAACCCGAAATGCTCCCCTACTGACACTTCTACCACGTGTCCAGCCTCATTCTCTAGGATTAGGTCCAGTACCGCCCCTTCTCTTGTAGGACTTTCTACGTGCTGGCTCAAAAAGCTCTCCTGTATGCACTTTAAGAATTCCACTCCCTATAAGCCTTTTGCACTAAAACTATCCCCACCCCAACATTGAGGTCCGCGTAAAAGCAATGGCTGAGGTTGTTGGCATCTCGGCCATTGTTGCAGCCTCGAAGATGTACAGGAAGACTGTGTTCTTCCTGAAGACTGAGCGGACGGTGTCCCTGGCCCTGAGTAAGGGGCTCACTGTGTTGGGGACCTTCCTGCCGGTGGACCCTCAAGGGAACACTGCGCAGCGGATCATGCTATCAAACGTCCCGCCCTTCATTCCCAGTGAGCTGCTCTCCCTCATGTGCACCATCTGGGGGAGGTAAGGTCGGGGATCACCCCAGTCCCGCTCAGTCTTCGGGAGAACAGCCTCCGACATGTCTACTCCTTCCCCCGCCAGCTCTTTATGCAGCTGGCACGGGGATGAGGTCTTGGAGGGCCACTTTAATGTTGAGTTCTAGGGGGTGACCTACCGCATCTTCTGGACTTCGGACGGGGCGGGGTGCTATGCCTGCAAGGGGTGCGCCAACCTCCCCGGCCGCCAATTCCACCTCGGCAGGCCAGGGTGGCGCCGTTTGTGGGGAGAGGGAGACCCGTCCGGGTGGAAGGAAGGCGCAGTGCAAGACAAACCACCCAAAGGTGCGCCCCCTGGACGTAATAGGACAGCCTGAGCTTAGCCCTGGTCCCAATTCAGGGGAGCCCACCTGCCCCGAGGCTGAGCACGGGCCCAAGGAATCTGGGCAGGGGGGATGCCGGGACAGAAGCAAAAGCCTGTATTGAGATGGAGGTCTCTGAGCCTCCACGCCCCTCCCGGAATAAGAGGAGGAGGCACCCCTCCTCTGAAGAGGACCAGGAGTTTTGGGGTCCATCCCTGGGTGTGGGTCCTCGGGCTTCCCCCACCACTATCACCATCGGGGCCTCAAGCCCTAAGCAGCTGCCCCTGTCCCTCAAGATGGAATAAAACCCTCGTACATTTGGCAAATCCGAATGAGGAGGGAGAGGCCTATGGTGGGAATTCCTGTGGACCCCATGGGAGAAGTCTCCCCTTTGGCCGATGGGTCGGGTGTCTTGGGTGGGGGCGAGACCTGTGAGGTTCAACCCTCCCAGCAGCCTGGTGCTGCCGCCCAGGATGTACCCGACCCTGAGGCAGAGCTGACCGGTGCCCTCCACTGGCACTCGAGGGGCAAATCCCTGGGGCTGAACGGGCTGACCGTGGAGTTCCTCAGGACGTTCTGGGGGACTATTACACGCGGGTCCTGGGGGAAAGCCTGGCGGCGGGGGAGGGGTTTCCTGTACGGGCTGCTCCTGCACACTTTCCACTTCCTTGACCTCATCAGCTGCCCAGACACGCAATAGCAGTCCCTGTTGCCATTGGGCGGTGAGGGGAAACCCAGGAGGAGGTCTCTCTACACAGGAGTCCTCCCTCTTTACATCGGGGACCTGGGGTGGAGGGTGCTGCACAGGGCGGTCCCACGCAATAGACTTTTAAGTAGGTTCTTGGACGCCCAGGCCGCCCGTAATTTCTGCAGCCTGGACAAGTCCGTGTTCCATGTATACATGGAATGTGCGAGGTTACAACCCCTGTTCGACTATTTAAAGGGGCTGCTCCTCAGGTTTTGGCTGCACTTCAGCCCCATGCTCCTGATCTTTGGGCACTCGGTGCGGAGCAGCGTGGGCCGGGAGGAGCACCTCCTCGTCGTTCTGGGCCTGGCCAAGGTTTCAATTCACAGGTCCAGGCTGCGGGCCGTTGGGCGTTCCATCCACCCTGATTGCCTGCCACTCTTCCGAGGATACGTTCGCGCCTGGGTGTCCCTGGAGAAGGAGCATGCGGTGTTCGCCGGTACGCTTGAGGCCATCCGCGACCGGTGGGTACCGCAGGTGCTCGAGTGCATCATCGATGCAGATAGTGCTGTTTTAATGAGTTTTTGTTTTACTTACCTGTTTTTAATAAAGTTATTTTGAAATATATACAAAGGGGGCCTGGGGAATTAAGGCCCCCTCAACAAAAAAAAGGATTAGAAACAGAGTAAAGCCCCCTCGACACTGTCCCATCAAACACTCGCAGGGCAGCTACAGCACTGGGGTTGGCTGCTGCCTAATTGGGACTGCTGAGTGCAGCAACGAGCCTCAGCTGACAGTGTTATAGTCGGTTGCTGGAGGTGCTGCTGGAGAGGGAGAGCTGAGGAGAGAGCTACAACATTTTGAACAACTTCTGCTGAAAAAAATGGGTTAGATACAGAGTAAAGTTTCTTCTACACTTCATTGGCTGTGAAGTGTTTTGCGATATCCTGATGTCAAGAGAGGCGCTACAAAAATACAAGTTCTTCTTTAACAGAGGAGAAAAGGCCCAAAATTGGAACTGGCAACAGCGGGATTTCAGTTAGTCTCCTCTTATCCTGGAAACAAATACTCCGGACACTCAATGTGTTGGAAACAAAGCTGATTTTATTTGACATTTATCCAGAATATTAAACTCCAGCTCAGTTATTGGGGTTATTAACATCAGCAGAAACAAACTCCAAATATCAGAATGAACATTGATGTGTTCAGAGGAGATGGTGATGTCACTGAACTAATAGTCCAGAAGCCCAGGCTAATGGCCTTCGAATGTGGGTTCAATTAATTGGAATTGAAAGCTAGTCTCAGTAATAATGCCATGAAACTATCATCCATGATCGTAAAAATACCCATCTGGTTCATTCATGTCCTTTAGGGAAGGAAATCTGTTGTCCTTACCTGGTCTGGCCTATATGTGACTCCAGACCCACAGCAATGTGGTTGGCTCTTAACTGCCCTCTGAAATGGCCTAGCAAGCCACTCAGTTGTCAATTAGGGATGGGCACCAAATGCTGACCTTGCCAGCGATGGCCACATCCAACGAAAGAAAAATTAACAGCAGCAATATCAGCAGAATCCAATCCCTGCAGTCACTTGTGAACTCGCCGGTGTCTCAGCAGGGTGGATGAATTATTGAATCTGTTACCACACACTCAGCAGGTGAACGGCCTCTCCCCGGTGTGAACTCGCTGGTGTTGCATCAAGTAGTTTCTGCTTTTAAAGCTCTTCTCACAGTCAGAACATTTAAATGGTCTCTGATCAGTGTAAACAAGTCAGTGGGTCTGCAGAGCTGATGACTGGGTGAATCTCTTTCCACATATGGAGCAGATGAACGGCCTCTCCCCATTGTGAACTCACTGGTGTGTCAGAAGGTTGGATGGATTAGTGAACTCCTTCCCACAGTCAGAGGAGATGAACTACCTCTCCCCAGTTTGGGTGCATTGGTGTGTCAGACGGTGATATGACTCAGTGAATCTCTTCCCACACACGGAGCAGGTGAATGGTCTCTCCCCAGTGTGAGTGCAGTGGTGTGTCAGCAGATCCTTCTTTCTTTTAAATCTCTTCTCATAAGAACATAAAAAGGGAGGTAGAGAGAAATCAGGGAATTATAGACCAGTCAGCCTGACGTGGGTAGTGGAGAAAATTTTAGAGTCCATCATCAAAGATTTTATAGCAGAGCACTTGGAACAGTGGTAGAATCGGGCAGAGTCAGCATGGATTTACGAAAGGGAAATCATGCTTGACAACTCTACTAGAATTCTTCGAGGATGTAACTAGTAGAATTGACGAGGGGGAACCAGTGGATGTGGTTTATTTGGACTTTCTGAAGGCTTTCGACAAAGTCCCACATAAGAGTATGTAAAAATTAAAGAGCATGGGATTGGGGGTAGTGTATTGTGATGGCTAGAAAATTGGTTAGCGGACAGGAAACAAAAAGTAGGGATAAATGGGTCTTTTTCCGAATGGCAGGCAGTGACTAGTGGGGTACCGCAGGGATCAGTGCTAGGACCCCAGGTAGTCACAATATACATTAATGATTTAGATGAGGGAACTAAATGTAATATCCCCAAATTTGCAGATGACACAAAACTGGGTGGGAGGGTGAGTTGTGAGGAAGATGCAGAGAGGCTTCAGGGTAATTTGGACAAATTGAGTGAGTGGGCTAATGCATAGCAGATGCAGTATAATGTGGATAAATGCGAGGTTATCCACTTTGGTAGCAAAAACAGGAAGACAGATTATTATCTGAACGGCTATAAACTGAGAGAGGGGAATATGCAGCAAGACCTGGGTGTTCTTGTACACCAGTCGCTGAAGGTAAGCATGCAGGTGCCAGAGGCGGTAAAAAAGGCAAATGGTGTGTTGGCCTTCATAGCGAGAGGATTCGAGTACAGGAGCAGGCATGTCTTGCTGCAATTATACAGGGCCTTGATGAGGCCACACCTGGAATATTGAGTGCAGTTCTGGTCTCCTTATCTGAGGAAGGATGTTCTTGCTATAGAAGGAGTACAGCGAAGGTTTACCAGACTGATTCCTGGGATGGTGGGACTGACGTATGAGGAGAGATTGAGTCGGTTAGGATTATATTCACTGGAGTTCAGAACAATGAGGGAGGGATCTCATAGAAACCTATAAAATTCTAACAGGACCTGACAGGGTAGATGCAGGAAGAAAGTTCCCGATGGTGGGGGAGTCCAGAACCAGAGGTCATAGTCTAAGGATACGGGGTAAACCTTTCAGGACTGAGATGAGGAGAAATTTCTTCACCCAGAAAGTGGTGAGCCTGTGGAATTCGCTACCACAGAAAACAGTTGAGGCCAAAACATTGTATGGTTTCAAGGAGTTAGATATAGCTCTTGGGTCTAAAGGGATCAAAGGGTATGGGGCGAAAGCAAGAACAGACTACTGAGTTGGATGATCAGCCATGATCTTAATGAATGGCGGAGCGGGTTCGAAGGGCCGAATGGCCTACTCCTGCTCCTATTTTCTATGTTTCTGTAAGAACATAAGAACTAGGAGTAGGAGTAGGCAATTCAGCCCCTCGAGCCTGTTCCGCCATTCAATACGATCATGGCTGATCTCATCTTGGCCTCAACTCCACTTTTCTGCCCGTTCTCCATAATCCTTCAACCCTTTACTGATTAAATATCTGCCTATCTCCTCCTTAAATTTACTCAATGTCCCGGCATCCACCGCACTCTGGGATAGTGAATTCCACAGATTCACAACCCTTTGAGATAAGTAATTTCTCCTCATCTGTTTTAAATCTGCTACCCCTTATCCTAAAACTATGACCTCTCGTTCTAGATTGCCCCACAAGAGGAAACATCCTCTCTACGTCTACTTTGTCAATTCCCTTAATCATCTTATTTACCTCAATTAGATCTCCTCTCATTCTTCTAAACTCTAGAGAGTAAAGGCCTAAACTGCTCAATCTCTCTTCATAAGACAAACCCCTCATCTCTGGAATCAATCTAGTGAACCTCCTCTGAACTGCCTCCAATGCAACTACATCCCTCCTCAAGTAAGGGGACCAAAACTGTACACAATACTCCAGGTGCGGTCTCACCAATGCCTTCTACAGTTGCAGCAACACTTCCTTACTTTTATACTCTATTCCTTTAGCAATAAATGCCAAAATTCCATTTGCCTTCTTTATCACCTGCTGTACCGGCAAACTAGTTTTCTGCGATTCATGCACGAGGACACCCAGATCCCTCTGCACCGAAGCACTCTGAAATTTCTCTTCATTTAAATGATAATTTGCTTTTCTATTCTTCCGACCAAAATGGATAACCTCACATTTATTCACGTTAAAATCCATCAGCCAAATTTTGGCCCATTTATCTAATCTATCCATATATCCATTTGTAAATTTCTTATTTCTTTATTGCAATTTACTGTCCCACCTATTTTAGTGTCATCTGCAAATCTGGCTATAGTACCTTCTATCCCTGCATCCAAGTCATTAATATAGATTGTAAATAGTTAGAGCCCGAGGACCGAGCCCTGTGGCACCCCACTAGTTACATCTTGCCAACCAGAAAATGACCCATTTATCCCGACTCTGTTTTCTGTTGGTTAGCCAATCCTCTATCCAAGCTAATAAATTGCCCCTAACCCCACGTGATCTTACCTTGTGTATTAACCTTTTGTGCAGCACCTTATCAAATGCCTTCTGGAAGTCCGGATAAACTACATCTACAGAATCCCCATTATCCACTTTGCTTGTTACAGCTTCGAAGAACTCTAGCAAATTAGTTAAACATGTTTTCCCCTTCATAAAACTATGCTGACTCTGATGGATTGCGTTTTCTAAATGTCCTGTTATTACTTCCTTAATAATGGATTCTAACAATTTCCCAACGGCATGTTAAACTAACTGGTCTATAGTTTCCTACTTTCTGCCTCCCTCCCTTTTTGAATAAGGTTGTTATATTAGCTTTTTCTCAATCCACTGGAACCTTTCCCGCATCCAGAGAATTTTGGAATATTATAACCAATGGATCCACTATCTCCACTGCCACTTCCTTTATGACCCTGGGATGTAGGCCATCAGGCCCTGGGGACTTCTCACAGTCAGAACATTTAAAAGGCCTCTTATCAGTGTGAACAAGTTGATGTATCAGACAGGAGGATGCACGAGAGAATCTCTTCGCAGACATGGAGTAGGTGGACGGCCTCTCCCCAGTGTGACGACATCGATGAGTTTCCAGTTCAGATGGGTAATTGAATCACTTCCCAGTCACCAAATTTCCATGCCTTCTCCGTGATGCGGGTGTCCTTGTGTCTGTCCAAGTTGCACGATTAGTTGAAGCCTTGTCCACATGCAGGACATGTATGGTTTCTCCCCGCTGTGAATGGTGCAGCACTTTTTCAGTCTGTGTAACTGGTTAAAACTCTTTCCACAGTCATTTCACTGGAACACTCTCACTCGGGTGTGCGTGTCTCGGTGTTTGTCCAGTCACACTGATGTTTGAAATCTTTTCCAGACAGAACAGACAAACATTTCTCCTTCCACATTCAAAGGTCGATGATATTCAGATCCTGATGAATCGAGTGATTCTGTCAGATCTTGACGTGATATTTGGTTTGAGTTTCCTGTCTGGAAATCCTTCCCTTCCAATTCCTTGTAAAAGGAGTTTACAAAAGCCATCACTGTCAGTACAGGATATAAATTTAGAACAGACTATTCTAGTTTCTGTGGTACATTTTTTGTTCTCTTGTTCCCCCAAAGCTGTAAATCCCCGTCCCACACACTCTCCCTCCTCCCTGTGCTAAAATCCAAACCCATCTGCACCATTTCTTTCCTCCACTGCCAGTTTTCTCCCTCCCTCTACTCTGACTGGGTTCAGTTCTCCAGCCCGTGTGTGCAGAGTGAGAATCAAATCAATGAGTCAATGATTTTCTCTCCTGGTCACTGGGACCCTGAAGCCACGCCCAACTTCAGTTCTGAAGAAGGGTCACTGACCTGAAACGTTAACTCTGCTTCTCTCTCCACAGATGCTGCCAGACCTGCTGAGTATTTCCAGCATTCCTCGTTTTTATTTTATATTATACACAGCTGGTTAAGTTGATTTACTTCGGTGTTCAACTTATTTAAAATGGAGGGGGGAGATCACTTCACCAACTCTAACATGTTCTCAGATTAACAGGAGGTGGGACAGCTACTTGAAGGGGTCCGGTAACATTACTTAGAGGGCACCCTTTTTAGCCTGTCTGGTTTTGAAACAGTTTCAGTTCGAGGGAACAGCTCGTACAGGAAAGCAGCTGCCTGGAAGATGTGCACCTGACCATCTCCGGGGGCCTGCCTGCAAGAAGAGGGAAAGTTACAATCTGAAAATCAGAAAGAAAATCTATCTCTGCTCTCTGCCAGTTTGTCTCTTGTCGAAAAGGGTGAAATCAGAAACTAAGCTGCCTCAGCTTATCCCTGAAGTGCGTAAGAAAGTTTAAGAGAAGAGATTTCCTACAACTCCGACTCCACTCGGCATTTCCAGTCAGTTAATTCCAGCTTTGGACTTTATGTTAGCTAAAAAAAAAAAAACAGACTCTGGTTTCAACTGGGATCCCCGTCAGTTTGTAATTAAGCTATTTTCTAATTGGTAAATGTCCTTGCTCTTTTTGATGCCTTTACTCTTCCTTGTATGTTTGTGAGGGTGCGTTGTGAAGTTAACCCCCTCCCGAGTTTGAGTGTGTGTTAATAAACCATACCTTTTTTAAAAACTTTAACAGTGTTGGTGCAGTTCTTTAAAAGTCAGGGTTCACTAACTGAGGGAGTGGAGAAATACATCATCAGGATTTCTTTTTAAAAAAGGAAAAATTAAAATCACAATCTGCTTATGGACAGGTTGTTGAAAATATAGAGAAACTTGTTTTCAAAAATTAACTACCTGTTCATAACACAGTTAAATTATCTGAGGGCTGATAGGACTCTCGAAACTCTCTCTCTGTGTATTTTGTAAAAGATTGGGATCGGACCGATCCTAAACCATCTTTTCTTCAGTTCAATTCTTTCTATATATATCTATATCTATATCTATATCTATTTTTTTTTCACATTGACTGTTCAATGTGTGTTCATAGATGAATTTATCCATCTGGTTAAGTCACTCTGATCCCCCCCCCCCCCCCCTTATGCTGGTCCCCTAACTTCAGTTTGCTCCAAATCAGTACATTTCAGATAACTAGAAACCCCCTGTTCTGTATTACTCTTTTTGAAATGAATTTTTCTCTTTTCTACTAACAAACTACTTCTAACTTCCAGTTGGTCACTTTAACATTAAAGGAATTATTATTAAAGGAAAACCAGTTCAATTTGATATTTAATTGAAACCAATTCACAACCATTCACCACTCCAATAATCAGCAGAAAAAGCAAATCTTACATTAAAAACATTCAATTTCAGTTCAGTGGGTTCCGATTCTCACTTTACAAGCTGGAAGTGACATCAGTGATGGAGTTACAAAAATACCCAGCTTATTTCCAGAGTTCAGTCTGAGACTCGGGCCTGGAGTTTCCTCTCGTCAGCACAATCTCACTTCCATCCAAGTCTACACAATGTTTTAAGCTTCGTAAATTGTTTGTGCCCAGACTGCACGTCTCTCTGTGCAAATGCCGAGGAAACTCCGGGCCTGGATGTGGTGAACAGGGCAGTTCAACTACTGCTGGATAAAACTGCTACATTATTGCCTTTAAAGCAACCACTCTGTACAACTGAGACCATTGATCTGTGTCCAATTATTTCAGTCAAGTTCCAGTTACTATCCTCCAGTCCTCATGAAAGGCCACACTGTTATACACCTAATGATATCCAGAATGCTGAAACCAACATTGAGAAAAACACAAAGATAAAATGACTGCAGGCTCAATTGAGTATCAGTAACATTTTCAGTATTAAATTCTGATGATTTTCTGTGTTTATTTTGGCCACCTTGGGGTTTATTCAAATACATCAGTTCTTCTTTTCTTTAACAAAACCACAGGATAATTGGTGAAAAGCAACCCCAAGTATCACCTCAACCCTGTACTTCCCTTACTCACAGGCAAGGCCATCTCTGTTCACTTCCTTGTATCCCTCATCACTCACATTCCACTTCCTCCATGTCCACCCTGGAAAAAACTTCCCCAAGTCACTTATAACTGCTCTTTCAAACTCTGAACTGTCTCACCATTGGCCGTCCATTTGTCACAATATTTCTGTAACTGGCGATCTGCTCAATCACTCCCTCAACCTCTGATGTCTTTACCCTCAGTAAAACCCTGACTCTCTCCCACCCTTGTCACTCCCCCATCTTCACTTCCTCAAATCTAAGGAACTCAGATTTGAACATATCTAGCCCACGACTGGTTTAGCCATTCATTACCAGAGCCAACTGCACCACACATCAAGCTCTATCTGCCTGGCTCTCCTCTGCCAAAACTGCTCACTATTTCAGGATCATTCCTGAAAGCAAAGATAACCCCAGCTTCATTTCTCCACCATCGTCTCCTTAAACCTCTCTCACCTGATCAAACAAATGTAAGGTGCTCATGGATTTCTTTGTCACTAACACAGACCATCCATTCAGCTGCATCCTCCTCTTCTCCACCAAGGCAAACACCCCCTGAGGTTCCCTCTGAAGGACTGCTACCCGACCCAAACCCGACGGGACCCGGCGACATGTGTTGGGTTCGGGTCAGGTCGGGCCCCTCATCCGGGTCCAGCTTTCGGGCTCGGGTCAGGTCGGGCCGGACACACATGGTACGTGCTCTGCTGGTAAGTATTGAAATTAAAAAACTTAGCTGAGCTGAGAGTCCGGGATGAAACTGAGTCTGCGCACCGAGCGAGTGACATCACTATAATGTCATCATGCATGCACTGCAGCTTGCTTCAAGTTCAGTGTCAGGAAAGTAAGAAAAGGGATGGTTGAGTCGGGGCAAAATCAGAGGGACTCGGGCCAGGTTGGGTTTGGGTCCGCTGTGCTTTATTTATTTATTTAGAGATACAGCACTGAAACAGGCCCTTCGGCCCACCGAGTCTGTGCCGACCAACAACCACCCATTTATAATAACCCTACAGTAATCCCATATTCCCTACCCCCTACCTACACTAGGGACAATTTACAACAGCCAATTTACCTATCACCTGCAAGTCTTTGGCATGCGGGAGGAAACCGGAGCACCCGGCAAAAACCCACGAGGTCACAGGGAGAACTTGCAAACTCCGCACAGGCAGTACCCGGAATCGAACCCGAGTCCCTGGAGCTGTGAGGCTGCAGTGCTAACCACTGTGCCACTGGTCAGGTTCGGGTCGAGTTCTTTTTCCCGACCTGATCAGGCCTTTAATTCCCTCTTCCTTCACCCTGAACCTGTGTTTTTGTCTAGTTTCTCTCCCATCATGTCCTCTCTAAGCTCATCTTATCCACGAGACCCACCTCCTTCTCTCTCACCCCCATTCCCACTAAACTAATCAACCAACTTCACTTCCTGGTCCTCGTGTTAACTGACATTGTAAACAACTCCCTTTCCTCAGGTATTTCCTGCTCCCTTTTAAAACTGTCATAATCACCCACCTCCTCAAAATCCCCACCCTCAACCCCTCTATCTTTGTAAACTACCATCTCATCTTCAACTGCTCATTCCTCTCCAGAGTCACTGAAAGTCTTTATTCCTCCCGAATCACTTTCCTCAGTTAAAGGTGCAATGTAGATGACAGTTGTTTTTAAAATCACATTACAACAGACTGGGGAAGCTGGTATTAAAATATCTGGGTACACGGAGTTAGTTTGCAGATCAGTCATGATCTCATTGAACGGAAGCACAGGCTCGAGGAGCTAAATGGACGACTCCTGTTCCAATGTCCCGAATAAACTTGGACTCAAACACAGCTGATGAATGGAAAGTCACGGGAGAACTGGAGAGAAGGCAGTGCAACAGGAAACCAGCACTTGAGCAGATTTAGAGAGTTGGGGAAGTCTGGAGAGAAAGTACATTGGAACAGGAGTGGGACATTCAGCCCATCGACCCTGCTGCACCATTCAATTAGATCCTGGCTGATCAATTAATCTCCCCTCCCATGAAAACAATCAAGACTTATTTGACATTTATCCAGAATATTAAACTTCAGGCCAGTTATGGGGGTTATTATCAACCCCAACTATCAGAATGAACAGGTTCAGTTCTGGATGTGATTAACAGCAGCAATAACAGCAGAATCCAATTCCTGCAGTCACTTGTGAACTCGCTGGTGTCTCAGTACGTGGGACGATTGATTAAATCCCTTTCCACAAATGGATCAGGTGAATGGTCTCTCCCCAGTGTGAACTCGCTGGTGTTTCAAAAGGTTGGATGCTTCAGTGAATCCCTTCGCACACACGGAGCAGGTAAATGGCCTCTCCCCAGTGTGAACTCGCTGGTGTATCCACAGGGCAGATGACTGAGTGAATCCCTTCTCACACACAGAGCATGTAAACGGCCTCTCCCCAGTGTGACTGCGCCGATGAGTTTCCAGCAGGCATGGGTAATTAAATCCTTTCCCACAGTTTCTCCGTGGGGCAAGTGTCCTTGTGTCTCTCCAGGTTGGACAATCTGTTGAAGCCTCGTCCACACACACATGTACAGTTTCTCTCCACTGTGAATGGTGTCATTTTTTTCAGTCTGTGTAACTGATTAAAGCTCTTTCCACAGTCAGTGCACTGGAACACTCTCACTCAGGTGTGTGTGTCTCAGTGCTTTCCAGTCACACTGATGTTTGAAATCTTTTCCCACAGACAGAACAAACATTTCCCTTTTCACATTCAAAGGCCAATGATATTCAGATCCTGATGAATCGAGTCACTCTGTCAGATCATGATGCGATGTTTGGTTTGAGTTTCTTCAATGTAAAATATTCCCTTCTAAAGCCCTGTAAAAGGAGTTTACAAAAGTCATCACTGTTTGTGCAGGATAGAAATTCAGAGCAGACAATTTTAGTTTCTATGGAACATTTTTTCCTCTCTTGTTCCCCCAAAGTTGCAAATCCCCATCCCACACACTCTCCCTGCTCCCTCCAGACTCCTCCTTCCTGTTCTATTCCATTTCTCATACCCCTTCCCCATCTCCCAGAAGCACCATAGGTTTCCTTTTGTCCTCACCTTCCATCCCACCGGCCTCCAGATTCAACTCATTATCCTCCATATTTCCCCCACCTCCAGTGTGATACTGCCATCAAACACATCTTTCCCTTCCCTTTCGGCATTCCGAAGGGACCGGTCCCTCCACGACACCCTGACCCAAACCTCTATCACATCCAACATGCTTCCCATTTAAGCACAGGAGATGTAACATTTGCCCTTTCAACTCCTCCCTTCTCACTGTCCAAGGCCCCAAACAGTGAAACAGTTCTTTGCTTGTGCTTCTTTCAATTTCGTACACTGTATTCACTGTTCACAATGAGCTTTCCTGCACACTGGCAAGACCAAATGCAGATTAAGTGACTGCTTGGTGGAACACCTCTATTCAGTTCACAGGCAAGACCCTGAACTTCTGGTCGCCTATCATCTTAATTCTCTGTTCCACTCCCACTCTAACCTCTCTGTCCTCAGCCTCCTGCACTGTTCTAATGAAATTCAACTGAAACTCGAGTAACAGCAGCTCTACATATAATATCCTGTCAAGGGAGTTTACAAAAGTCATCACTCAGTACAGGAAAGAAATTCTGAACAGACAATTCTAGTTTCTATGGAACATTTTTTCCTCTCTTGTTCCCCTAAAGCTGTAAATCCCCGTCCCACACACTCTCCCTCCTCCCTGTGCTGAAATCCAAACCCATCCCACCATTTCTTTCCTCCACCACCAGTTTTCTCCCTCCCTCTACTCTGACTGGGTTCAGTTCTCCAGCCCCTGTGTGCAGAGTGAGAATTAAATCAATGAGTCAATAATTTTCTCTCCTGGTGACTGGAACCATGAAGCCCCGCCCACCGTGTGGGCATCGCCAAGATGGCCGCGCATGCGCCCTGCTCGACCAAGATGGCGGCCTGTTCCCGGGAAATAGCCTCGGAGTTGCAAATGTGGGAATTGAATGTTCTTATTCGGGGCTTGTGGTCCACACTGTGTTTCTGAAGCTTCCCCGTCCAGCTGCAGGTACCATTCCTCCGCTGCACCCGCCGACTCTCACCCGCTGCAAAAACGCCTCCAATACGCGCACCTAGAGTCAAACTGTTACTGCGCATGCTCCTGATATACACCAGCACGCGCCTGCGCACTGGGCTCCTATCGTCAATCGGGCCCTTTCATTTCCGCGGTGGATGCTGGGTAGCAGCCCTGCCTTTCAAACAGCTGGTTCGAGAGCAGAGAATGATTGTGATCAAATTGAGATGAAATTAGCAAACCACTCAGACAGAAACCCAGCTGCACAGGCGCTCTTCGATCGTTGAGCCTGGATGTGGTTAATAACAGCTTTGGATCTATCTGCTTGAGAGGGAGTGCAAGGAAGGCTCACTAGATTTAGGACACTTGAGAGGATAGATCCTGGGAACTTGTTTCTCCGGCTCGGGAGTCTGGAACTCCAGGTCACAGTCTCAGAATAAGGTTTTAGCCACTTAGAACAGAGATCAGGAGAATACTTTCACTCAGAATTGAAATGATTGAAATTATCTACCTCAGAAGTACATTGAAGACTGAAAGTGATAGATTTTTGGATATTAAGGGAATCAAAGAGTATGTTGAAAGTGCAGGAACAAGAACAAAGAACAGTACAGCACAGGAACAGGCCATTCGGCCCTCCGAGCCTGTGCCGACCTTGATGCCTGTCTAAAGTAAAACCTTCTGCACTTCCGGGGACCGTATCCCTCTATTCCCATCCTATTCATGTATTTGTCAAGATGCCTCTTAAACGACGCTATCATACGTGCTTCCACCACCTCCCGCGGCAGCAAGTTCCAGGCACTCACCACCCTCTGTGTAAAGAACTTGCCTCGCACATCCCCTCTAAACTTTGCCCCTCGCCCCTTAAACCTATGTCAACCAGTAACTGACTCTTGCACCCTGGGAAAATCTTCTGACTATCCACTTTGTCCACTCCCCTCCACCTCCGTCGTTCTATTGAAAACAATCCGAGTTTATCCAACCTCTCCTCATAGCTAATGCCCTCCAGACCAGGCAACATCCTGGTAAACCTCCTCTGTACCCTCTCCAAAGCCTCCACGTCCTTCTGGTAGTGTGGCGACCAGAATTGCATGCAATATTCTAAGTGTGGCCTAACTATGGTTCTGTACAGCCGAAGCATAACTTGCCAATTTTTATACTCTATGCCCCGACCGATGAAGGCAAGCATGCCGTATGCCTTCTTGACTACCTTATCCACCTGCGTTGCCACTTTCAGTGACCTGTGGACGTGTACGCCCAGATCTCTCTGCCTGTCAATACTCCTAAGGGTTCTGCCATTTACTGTATACTTCCCACCTGCATTAGACCTTCCAAAATGCATTACCTCACATTTGTCCGGATTAAACTCCATCTGCCATTTTTCCGCCCAAGTCTCCAACCGATCGATATCCTGCTGTATCCTCTGACAATCCTCATCACTATCCGCAACCCCACCACACTTTTTGGGATTTTCTTCTCCCTGCTGCTTTCACATGCGTTCAAATCCTCTGAAGAAGGAATTTTCCTCCACACAAGATCAGGGGGCAGGTTGTTCAACCTTGCCCGTCTAAGAGCGAAGTCCAAAGTACGGAAAGTCCTCATCAGAGAACTCCTCTTTGCTGACGATGCTGCTTTAACATCTCACACTGAAGAATGCCTGCAGAGTCTCATCGACAGGTTTGCGTCTGCCTGCAATGAATTTGGCCTAACCATCAGCCTCAAGAAAACGAACATCATGGGGCAGGATGTCAGAAATGCTCCATCCATCAATATTGGCGACCACGCTCTGGAAGTGGTTCAAGAGTTCACCTACCTAGGCTCAACTATCACCAGTAACCTGTCTCTAGATGCAGAAATCAACAAGTGCATGGGTAAGGCTTCCACTGCTATGTCCAGACTGGCCAAGAGAGTGTGGGAAAATGGCGCACTGACACGGAACACAAAAGTCCGAGTGTATCAGGCCTGTGTCCTCAGT
Organism: Heterodontus francisci; assembly: GCF_036365525.1. Lineage (NCBI taxonomy): Eukaryota > Metazoa > Chordata > Chondrichthyes > Heterodontiformes > Heterodontidae > Heterodontus > Heterodontus francisci. The sequence continues at coordinate 9,827,395 of NC_090404.1, forward strand.
ACCTTGCTCTACGGCAGCGAGGCCTGGACAACGTATGCCAGCCAAGAGCGACGTCTCAATTCATTCCATCTTCGCTGCCTTCGGAGAATACTTGGCATCAGGTGGCAGGACTATATCTCCAACACAGAAGTCCTTGAAGCGGCCAACACCCCCAGCTTATACACACTACTGAGTCAGCGGCGCTTGAGATGGCTTGGCCATGTGAGCCGCATGGAAGATGGCAGGATCCCCAAAGACACATTGTACAGCGAGCTCGCCACTGGTATCAGACCCACCGGCCGTCCATGTCTCCGTTATAAAGACGTCTGCAAACGCGACATGAAATCGTGTGACATTGATCACAAGTCGTGGGAGTCAGTTGCCAGCATTCGCCAGAGCTGGCGGGCAGCCATAAAGACAGGGCTAAATTGTGGCGAGTCGAAGAGACTTAGTAGTTGGCAGGAAAAAAGACAGAGGCGCAAGGGGAGAGCCAACTGTGCAACAGCCCCAACAAACAAATTTCTCTGCAGCACCTGTGGAAGAGCCTGTCACTCCAGAATTGGCCTTTATAGCCACTCCAGGCGCTGCTTCACAAACCACTGACCACCTCCAGGCGCGTATCCATTGTCTCTCGAGATAAGGAGGCCCAAAAGAAAAGAAAGAACCAACCTTTGTGTCGTCCGCAAACTTACTAATCAGACCAGCTACATTTTCCTCCAAATCATTTAAATATACTACAAACAGCAAAGGTCCCAGCACTGATCCCTGCGGAACATCACTAGTCACAGCCCTCCATTCAGAAAAGCACCCTTCCACTGCTACCCTCTGTCTTCTATGACCGAGCCAGTTCTGTATCCATCTTGCCAGCTCACCTCTGATCCCGTGTGACTTCACCTTTTGTACCAGTCTGCCATGAGGGACTTTGTCAAAGGCTTTACTGAAGTCCACATAGACAACATCCACCGCCCTTCCCTCATCAATCATCTTCGTCACTTCCTCAAAAAACTCAATCAAATTAGTGAGACACGACCTCCCCTTCACAAAACCATGTTGCCTCTCGCTAATAAGTTCATTTGTTTCCAAATGGGAGTAAATCCTGTCCCGAAGAATCCTCTCTAATAATTTCCCTACCTCTGACAATAGGCTCACCGGCTTATAATTTCATGGATTATCCTTACTGCCCTTCTGAAACAAAGGAACAACATTGGCTATTCTCCAGTCCTCTGGGACCTCACCTGTAGCCAATGAGGACACAAAGGTTTCTGTCAAGGCCCCAGCAATTTCTTCCCATGCCTCCCTCAGTATTCTAGGGTAGATCCCATCAGGCCCTGGGGACTTATCTACTTTAATGCTTTGCAAGACGCCCAACACCTCCTCCTTTTTGGTAATGACATGACCGAGACTATCTACACTCCCTTCCCCAGACTCATCATCGCCAAGTCCTTCTCTTTGGTGAATACTGATGCAAAGTACTCATTTAGCACCTTGCCCATTTCCTCTGGCTCCACACATAGATTCCCTCCTCTGTCTTTGAGTGGGCCAACCCCTTCCCTGGTTACCCTCTTGCTCTTTATATATGTATAAAAAGCCTTGGGATTTTCCTTAATCGTGTTTGCCAATGACTTTTTAGCCCTCCTGACTCCTTGCTTAAGTTCCTTCCTACTTTCTTTATATTCCTCAAGGGCTTCGTCTGTTCCCAGCCTTCTAGCCTTTATGAATGCTTCCTTTTTTTTTGACTAGGCTCACAATATCCCTCCTTATCCAAGGTTCCCGAAACTTGCCAAATTTATCCTTCTTTCTCACAGGAACATGCTGGTCCTGGATTCTAATCAACTGACGTTTGAAAGACTCCCACATGTCAGATGTTGATTTACCCTCAAACAGCCGCCACCAATCTAAATTCTTCAGTTCCTGCCTAATATTGTTATAATTAGCCTTCCCCCAATTTAGCACCTTCACCCGAGTGGAGGAGAGTGGTTAATTAGAAAATCAGCCACGATCTCATTGAATTGTGGAAGAGACGCTCTCTCTCACTGTCTCTCTCCTTAAAATCTTTAATACGTAAAAAACATGCGGCACTGACCATCTCCAACAAGAGAGAATCTATAACCATCTCCCCTTGACATTCAATGTCATTACCATCGCTGAATCCCCCACGATCAACATCTTCGGGGCTACCATTGACCAGAAACTGAACTGGAGTAGCCATATAAATACCGTGGCCACAAGAGCAGGTCAGAGGCTAGGAATCCTGAGGCGAGTAACTCACTCCTGACTCCCCAATCCCTGTCCACAATCTACAAGGCACTAGTCAGGAGTGTGATGGAACACTCTCCACTTGCCTGGATGGGTGCAGCTCCAACAACACTCAAGAAGCTCGACACCATCCAGGATAAAGCAGCCCGCATGATTGGCACCCCATCTGCAAACATTCACTCCCTCCACCACCGATGCACAGTGGCAGCAGTGTGTACCATCTACAAGATGAACTGCAGCAACGCACCAAGGCTCCTTAGACAACACCTTCTAAACCCACGACCTCTACCAACTAGAAGGACAAGGGCTGCAAATGCATGGGAACACCACCACCTGCAAGTTCCCCTCCAAGTCATGCACCATCCTGACTTGGAACTATATTGCCTTTCCTTCACTGTCACTGGGTCAAAATCCTGGAAGTCCCTTCCTAACAGCACTGTGGGTGTCCCTACCTCACATAGACTGCAGCAGTTCAAGAAGGCAGCTCACCACCACCTTCTCAAGGGAAATTAGGGATGGGCATTAAATGCTGGCCTGGCCAGTGATGCCCACATCCCATGAATGAATTTTAAAGAAGCACGCAGCAATCTGATGTCATTTAAAAAAAATGCTCGGACAGAAATATTTCATAGCAGATTTCAACTAAGATTACATCTGGGAAAAGGAGAAAGATACACACATAAGGTGCAGGTGACTGTTTTAATCTTTTAAGTCTTTGCAGTATAAGGGTGATTTGTATTTGAATGTTGCTGAGAGATTGTCTGTGTAACTGAGAGAGGGAACCTTGTGCTGTTATGGTGATATTTTGTTTCAATATATTCCTGCCTTGTCTTTTTATCAGTTCCAGCCGGGAAAAAAATGTATCTGGCTGTGATCACATTGCTATTTGTGGGATCTCGCTGTGCACAAATTGCCAGCTGCATTCCCTACTTAACAACAGTGATTATACTTTTCAAAATTAATCCATTGACTGTGAAGCACTCCCCAGGCTTGAAATGAATGTCATTAACTTGAGCTCATTAACTTGTGTTTTAGGCCGTGTGATGGTTAAATGAAATGTGCAGAAGCCATTTTATTCATTTCACTGAGGTTCTGATGGTGGATTTCCCTCTCTCTCTCTCACTCTCTGTGACTTTCCATTTTTCTGAATGAGGGAAACAGTGGAGTGGAAAGAGAAAGGAGAGAGTAAGGGTAACAGTGGGACAGCAATACAGAGAGATATTGGGTGGGGGGGAGGTAAAGAGTCACAGGATCTGGGGGTCTCCAGTGTGTTTTCACTGCCCAGCTCCCAGCCTCTGGTATAAACAGATGGTGAAACACAGAGAGAAATAGAGGGAGAGAAACAGATTAAAATGACAGGTTAAATACAGAGGGAGAGACAGGTTCTGGGGGTCTCCAGTGTTTAGTGACTCCCAGCCTGTGTAGGGAAGCCCCCACTTCCCACACCCTTCCTGAAGGTCTGATTTCCAAAGATAAATCCTGGGACAATGATAACGAATTACCATCTTAATGACAGTTTTAAAGAGAGTTGAGCAGCTTCTGAACAGACTGGGGCCTGGTCATGTCACTGTCCTCCTGTTGATTAGTTGAAAGATGCAGCAAATATTCTCAACAATGACCTTGTAGAGATAAGTTCACAGATCATCAAAAAGCAGCTCCCTGGAATGTCTCTGCTCAAAGCAGACATGGTACCCGGATTAACATGACAATGGGCAAGATCTCAGCAACTAATAGCCCCTCTCACATTTTAAATCTGTTCGCTGTTTATAGAAGGGAATATATGAATGGTGTTGCTGAGATTGCTCCTGTAAGTGAGTGACAGAGAGAAAAGGAGTCCTGGGATCTTGCTGTGTCTTTAATTTGAAAAGTTTTTGCTTTATTTTCATCAATGTTTCATTTCTCTGGGATCTGCTTGAGTTGTGTACCTATTACAACCTCTGCATCACCAACTCGTTCTTTCATACTAAACCCTGTCACTAGGTTTCATGGAGGCACCCAAGATCACGTTGTTGGTACCAGCTGGACCTCATCGTCACAAGGCAAGCCTCTATAAACAGTGTCCAAATCACACGCAGCTTCCACAATGCGGACTTTTTTTTCCCTTCATTCATGGGATGTGGGTGTCGCTGGCCAGGCCAGCATTTATTGCCCATCCCTAATTGCCCTTGAAAAGGTGGTGCTGGTGTCTGTGTGCATGTGTGTGCTGCGCATGTGTATCTGTCTCTATGTCTGGTGTGTGTCTATGTCTGTCTATGTGTCTCTGCCTGCATCTGTATCTGTGCGTGTGGAGGCCAATGTCTCTCATAGAACTGTGGAATGGCTACAGCACAGAAGGAGGCCATTCAGCCCATCGTGTCTGTGCTGGCTCTCTGCAAGAGCAACTCAGCTAGTCTCACTCCCCTGCCTTTTCTCCATAGCCCTGACTGGTGAGCATCTGTGAACAGTCCGAACTGGCCTCGGGAGCCAAAGTTAACCACAGCAAGAGCGAGGTCATGTTCTTTGGGAACTGGGCTGACCGATCCTTTGTTCCCTTCACCATCAGGTCAGACTACCTGAAGGTGCTGGGGATATGGTTTGGAAGGGCTGGGGCGTGCACCAAAACATGGGAGGAGCGAGTAGCCAGGGTACATCATAAACTGAGCATGTGGGAGCAGTGATCTCTCTCCATTGTGGGTAAGAACCTGGTCATCAGGGGCGAGGCGCTCACGTTGTTGCTGTACGTGGCGCAGGTCTGGCCCATACCCCACTCCTGCGCTGTGGCCGTCACCCGAGCCATTTTCCGCTTCATCTGGAGATCCAAAATGGACCGGGTCCAGAGGGACACAATGTTCAAACCTCTGGATAAGGGCGGGAAAAATGTACCCAACGTCGCCCTCATCCTCATGGCTACCTTCGTGTGTGGCTGCATCAAGCTGTGTGTAGACCTCCAGTATGCAAACTCCACGTGCTGAGGTTCTATCTGTGCCAGGTGTTGCGAAGGATGGGCCTGGTCACATTGCCGCGGAACGCTCCATCCAGTTGGACTGTGCCGTACCACCTGTCCTTTGTGTAAAAGTTTCTGCGGAAAAACACCTTTGACCACCAATCCATCAGTCAGTGGTCTGCATGGAATGTCCTCAAGGCACTACGGGAAAAGGAGACGGTGGATCCTGTCGGATGGTTCCCCGAGCAGACCGTCAAAGTCATTTGGCAGAATGCCTCATCACCAGAACTTTCAAACAAGCACCAAGACGTAGCTTGGCTGGTGGTGAGAAGAGCCCTCCGCGTCAGATCCTTCCTGTATGCCCGAAGTCTCATCCCCTTCGCACGCTTCCCTCGAGGTGGCTGTGGTGGGGAAGAGACGGTTGCCCACCTCCTTCTGGAATGTGTCTTTGCACAGCAGGTGTGGAAAGAGATGCAGTGGTTTTTGTCGAGGTTCATCCCAAGCAGCTCTGTAACGCAGGAGTCTGTGCTCTACGGGCTGTTCCCAGGGACGCACACCGAGACAAACATCAACTGCTGCTGGAGGACTATCAATTCGCTTGCAGCTTCTAAAAAATCTCCTGGAGAGAGAGAGAAATGAAACTTTGATGAGAACAAAACAAAGACTTTTTAAAATGAAAGACATAGCAAGATCCCAGGACTCCGTTTCTCTCTGTCACTCCCTAACATGGACAATCTCATTTACACATCTACCACTATAAAGTGGGAACAGATTTAAAATGCGAGAGGGGTTATTAGTTGCTGAGATCTTGCCCATTGTCATGTTAATCCAGGTACCATGGCTGCTTTGACCAGAGACATTCCAGGGAGCTGCTTTTTGATGATCTGTGAACTTATCTCTACAAGGTCATTGTTGAGAATATTTGCTGCATCTTTCAGCTAATCAACAGGAGGACAGTGACATGACCATGCCCCAGTCAGTCCAGAAGCTGATAAACTCTCTTTAAAACTGCCATTAAATGCTAATTCCTTATCATTGTCCCAGGATTTATCTTTACAAATCAGACCTTCAGGAAGGGTGTGAGAAGTGGGGGCTTCCCTACACAGGGTGGGAGTCACTAAACACTGGAGACCCCTAGAGCCTGTCTCTCCCTCTGTATTTAACCTGTCATTTTAATCTGTTTCTCGCCCTCTATTTCTCTCTGTGTTTCACCATCTGTTTATGCCAGATTCTGGGAGCTGGGCAGGGACAACACACTGGAGACCCCCAGATCCTGTGTCTCTTCACCCCCCATCTCTCTGTATTGCTGTCCCACTGTTTCCCTTACTCTCTCCTTTCTCTTTCCACTCCACTGTTTCCCTCATTGAGAAAAATGGAAAGTCACAGAGAGAGAGGGAAATCCACCATCAGAACCTCAGTGAAATGAATAAAATGGCTTCTGCACATTTCATTTAACCATCACAAGTTAATGAGCTCAAGTTAATGACTTTAATTTCAAGCCTGGGGACTGCTTTACAGTCAATGGATTAATTTTGAAAAGTATAGTCACTGTTGTTAAGTAGGGAATGCAGCTGGCAATTTGTGCACAGCAAGATCCCACAAACAGCAATGTGATCAAAGCCAGATACATTTTTTTCCCCAGTTGGAATTGATAAGACAAGGCAGGAATATATTGAAACAAAATATCACCATAAGAGCACAAGGTTCCCTCTCTCAGTTACACAGACTATCTCTCAGCAGCATTCAAATACAGATCATCCTTATAATGCAAAGTCTTAAAAGATTAGAACAGTCACCTGCACCTTATCTTTCTCTTTATCCCAGATGTAATCTTAATTGAAATGTGTTCTGAAATATTTCTGTCTGAGAATTTTTAAGAAATGAATTTAGATTGCTGTGTGCTTTTTAAAAATTCATTCATGGGATGTGGGCATCGCAGACTAGGCCAGCATTTATTACCCATCCCTAATTTCCCTTGAGAAGGTGGTGGTGAGCTGCCTTCTTGAACTGCTACAGTCCATGTGAGGTAGGTACACGCACAGTACTGTTAGGAAGGGAGTTCCAGGATTTTGACCCAGCGACAGTGAAGGACGGCAATATAGTTCCAAGTCAGGATGGTGCGTGACCTGGAGGGGAGCTGGCAGGTGATTGTGTTCCTATGCATTTGCTGCCCTTGTCTTTCTAGTTGGTAGAGGTCGTGGGTTTAGAAGGTCTTGTCTAAGAAGCCTTGGTGCGTTGCTGCAGTGCATCTTGTAGATGGTACACACTGCTGCCACTGTACATCGGTGGTGGAGGGAGTGAATGTTTGTGAATGGGGTGCCAATCAAGCGGGCTGCTTTGTCCTGGATGGTGTCGAGCTTCTTGAGTGTTGTTGGAGCTGCACCCATCCAAGCAAGTGGAAAGTATTCCATCACGCTCCTGACTTGTACTTTGTAGATGGTGGACAGGCTTTGGGGAGTCCGGAGGTGAGTTACTCGCCTCAGGATTCCGAGCCTCTGACCTGCTCTTGTAGCCACGGTATTTATATGGCTACTCCAGTTCAGTTTCTGGTCAATGGTAGTCCCTAGGATGTTGATAGTGGGGGATTCAGCGATCATAATGTCATTGAATGTCAAGGTGAGATGATTAGATTCTCTCTTGGAGATGGTCAGTGCCGCATGTTTTTTACGTATTAACGATTTTAAATCGAGAGTGTGAGAGCGTCTCCTCCAAAATTCAATGAGATCGTGGCTGATTTTCTAACTGTCACTATTCTCCTGCACTTTCAACATATTCTTAGATTTTTGGATATTAAGGGAATCAATCACTTTCTGTCTTCACTGTACCTCTGAGTTCGATCATTTCAATTCCGAGTGAAAATATTCTCCTGATCTCTGTTCTAAGTGGCTAAAACCTTATTCTAAGACTGTGACCTGGAGTTCCAGACTCCCGAGCCGGAGAAACAAGTTCCCATGATCTATCCTCTCAAGTGTCCGCAGTCCAGTGAGCCTTCCTTGCACTCCCCATAAGGCAAATAGATCCAAAGCTGTTATTAACCACATCCAGGCTCAACGATTGAAGAGCGCCTATGCAGTTGGGTTTCTGTATGAGTAGTTTGCTAATTTCATCTCAATTTGATCACGATCATTCTCTGCTCCCTAACCAGCTGTTTGAAATGCAGGGCTGCTACCCAGCATCCACCGCGCAAATGAAAGGGCCCGATTGACGATAGGAGCCCAGTGCGCATGCGCGTTGCTGGTCTACATCTGGAGCATGCGCATTGTCACTTTGATTAGAATTGTGCGAGTATTGGAGGCGCCTTTGCAGCGGGTGAGTGTCGACAGGGCGCAGGGAGGATTGTTGCCTGCGGATGGGCGGGGAGACTTCAGAAACACCTGGTGCAGACCACAAGGTCTGAACAAGAGCCTCCATGTCTCCCTTTAGCAGCTCCGAAGCGAACGGCCGTCATCTTGGACGCGCAGGGCGACTCCATCTTGGTGACGACAAAGTGGGCGGGGCTTCAAGATCCCAGTGATCAGGGGAGGAAACCATTGAGTCATTGATTTGATTCTCACTCTGCACACAGTGGCTGGAGAACTGAACCCAGTCAGAGTAGAGGGAGGGAGAAAACTGGCAGTGGAGGAAAGAGATGGTGCAATGGGTTTCGATTTCAGCACAGGAAGGAAGGAGGGAGAGTGTGTGGGACGGGGATTTACAACTTTGAGGGAACAAGAAAGAAAAAAATGTTCCATGAAACTAGAATTGTCTGTTCAGAATTTCTAACCAAAAGTGATGACTTTTGTAAAATCCTTTTACAGGGTTTTAGAAGGGAATATTTTACAGTCAAGAAACTCAAACCAAACATCGCATCATGATCTGACAGAGTGACTCGATTCATCAGGATCTGAATATCATTGGCCTTTGAATGTGAAAAGGGAAATGTTTGTTCTGTCTGTGGGAAAAGATTTCAAACATCAGTGTGACTGGAAAGCACCGAGACACACACACCTGAGTGAGAGTGTTCCAGTGCACTGACTGTGGAAAGAGCTTTAACCAGTTACACAGACTGAAAAAAATGACACCATTCACAGCGGAGGGAAAATGTACATGTGTGTGTGGACGAGGCTTCAACAGATTGTCCAACCTGGAGAGACACAAGGACACTTGCCCCACGGAGAAACTGTGGAAATGCAGGGACTGTGGGAAAGGTTTTAATTACCCATGCCTGCTGGAAACTCATCGACGCAGTCACACTGGGGAGAGGCCGTTTACCTGCTCCGTGTGTGAGAAGGGATTCACTCAGTCATCTGTCCTGCTGAGACACCAGCGAGTTCACACTGGGGAGAGGCCATTCACCTGCTCCGTGTGTGAGACGGGATTCATTCAGTCATCTGACTTGCTGAGACACCAGCGAGTTCACACAGGGGACAGACCATTCACCTGCTCCGTGTGTCAGAAGGGATTCACTCGGTCATCCCACCTGCTGAGACACCAGTGGGTTCACACAGGGGAGAGGCCATTCACCTGCTCCGTGTGTCAGAAGGGATTCATTCAGTCATCCCACCTGCTGAGACACCAGCGAGTTCACACTGGGGAGAGGCCGTTCACCTGCTCAGTGTGTCAGAAGGGATTCACGAAAGCATCCAACCTTTTGAGACACCAGCGAGTTCACACTGGGGAGAGGCCGTTCACCTGCTCCATTTGTGGAAAGGGATTTAATCAATCGTCCCACGTGCTGAGACACCAGCGAGTTCACACTGGGGAGAGGCCGTTCACCTGCTCAGTGTGTCAGAAGGGATTCACGAAAGCATCCAACCTTTTGAGACACCAGCGAGTTCACACTAGGGACAGGCCGTTCACTCGCTCCATTTGTGGAAAGGGATTTAATCATTCGTCCCACATACTGAGACACCAGCGAGTTCACAAGTGACTGCAGGGATTGCATTCTGCTGTTGTTGCTGCTGTTAATCACATCCAGAGCTGAACCTGTTCATTCTGATATTTGGGGTGGTTGATAACCCCCATAACTGGCCTGAAGTTTAATATTCTGGATAAATGTCAAACAAGTCTTGATTGTTTTCATGGGCGGGGAGATTAATTAATCAGTCAGGATCTAATTGAATGGTGCAGCAGGCTCGATGGGCTGAATGTCCCACTCCAGTTCCAATGTACTTTCTCCCCAGACTTCCCCAACTCTGTAACTCTGCTCAAGTGCTGGTTTCCTGTTGCACTGCCTTCTCTCCAGTTCTCCCATGACTTTCCATTCATCAGCTGTATTTGAGTCCAAGTTTATTAGGGACATTGGAACAGGAGTCGGCCATTTAGCCCCTCGAGCCTGTTCTGCCGTTCAATGAGATCATGGCTGATCTGTAACCTAACTCCGTGTACCCAGATATTATTTAAATACCAGCTTCCCCAGTCTGTTGTAATGTGATTTTAAAAACAACTGTCATCTACATTCAGTGGCGCAGTGGTTAGCACCGCAGCCTCACAGCTCCAGCGACCCGGGTTCAATTCTGGGTACTGCCTGTGTGGAGTTTGCAAGTTCTCCCTGTGTCTGTGTGGGTTTCCTCCGGGTGCTCCGGTTTCCTCCCACATGCCAAAAGACTTGCAGGTTGGTAGGTAAATTGGCCATTATAAATTGTCCCTAGTATAGGTAGGGATATATAGGGACAGGTGGGGATGTGGTAGAAATATGGGATTAGTGTAGGATTAGTATAAATGGGTGGTTGATGGTCGGCACAGACTCGCTGGGCCGAAGGGCCTGTTTCAGTGCTGTATCTCTAAACTAAACTAAACAGGAAAACATTGCACCTTTAAGTGAGGAAAGTGATTTGGGAGGAATAAAGACATTCAGTGACACTGGAGAGGAATGAGCGGTTGAAGATGAGGTGGTAGTTTATAAAGATAGAGGGCTTGAGGGTGGGGGTTTTGAGGAGGTGGGTGATAATCACAGTTTTAAAAGGGAGCAGGAAATAGCTGAGGAAAGGGAATTGTTTACAATGTCAGTTAGCACGAGAATCAGGAAGGGAAGTTGGTTGATCAGTTTAGTGGGAATGGGGGTGAGAGAGAAGGAGGTGGGTCTCATGGATAAGATGAGCTTAGAGAGGACATGATGGGAGAGAAACTAGACAAAGCCACAGGTTCAGGGTGAAGGAAGAGGGAATTAAAGGCCTGATCAGGTCGGGAAAAAGAACCCAATCCGAACCCGAGCAAAGCACAGCGGACCCAAACCCAACCTGGCCCGAGTCCCTCTGATTTTGCCCTGACTCAACTGTCCCTTTTCTTACTTTCCTGACACTGAACTTGAAGCAAGCTGCAGTGCATGCATGATGACATTATAGTGATGTCACTCGCTCGGTGCGCAGACTCAGTTTCGTCCCTGACTCTCAGCTCAGCTAAGTTTTTTAATTTCAATACTTACCAGCAGAGCACGTACCATGTGTGTCCGGCCCGACCCCGAAAGCTGGACCCGGATGAGAGGCCCGACCTGACCCGAACCCAACACGTGTCGCCGGGTCCCGTCGGGTTTGGGTCGGGTAGCAGTCCTTCAGAGGGAACCTCAGGGGGTGTTTGCCTTGGTGGAGAAGAGGAGGATGCAGCTGAATGGATGGTCTCAGTGTTAGTGACAAAGAAATCCATGAGCTCCTTATACGTGTTTGATCAGGTGAGAGAGGTTTAAGGAGACTGTGGTGGAGATATGAAGCTGGGGTTATCTTTGCTTTCAGGACGGATCCTGAAATAGTGAGCAGTTTTGACAGAAGAGAGCAGGGCCAGATAGAGCTTGATGTGTGGTGCAGCTGGCTCTGGTAATGAATGACTAAACAAGTCGTGGGCCAGATATGTTCAAATGTGAGTTCCTTAGACTTGAGGAAGTGAAGATGGGGGAGTGACAAGGGTGGGAGAGAGTCAGGGTTTTACTGAGGGTAAAGACATCAGAGGTTGAGGGAGTGATTGAGCAGATCGCCAGTTACAGAAGCATTGTAACAAATGGACGGCCAATGGTGAGACCGTTCAGAGTTTGAAAGAGCAGTTGTAAGTGACTTGGGGAAGTTTTTTCCAGGGTGGACACAGAAGGAAGGGAAATGTGAGTGGTGAGGGATACAAGGAAGTGAACAGAGATGGCCTTGCCTGTGAGAAGTACAAGGTCGAGGTGATACTTGGGGTTGATTTTCACCAATTATCCTGTGGTTTTGTTAAAGAAAAGAAGAACTGATGTATTTGAATAAACCCCAAGGTGGCCAAAATAAACACAGAAAATCATCAAAATTTAATACTGAAAATGTTACTGATACTCAACTGAGCCTGCAATCATTTTACCTTTTGTGTTTTTTCTCAATGTTGGTTTTAGCATTGTGGATATCATTAGGTGTATAACAGTGTGGCCTTCCATGAGGACTGAACATCAGATTTAGGAGATAGGAACTGGAACTTGACTGAAATAATTAGACACAGATCAATGGCATCAGTTGTACAGAATGAGGTTGCTTTAAAGGCAATAATGTTGCAGTTGTATCCAGCAGTAGTTGAATTGTCCTGTACACCACATCCAGACCTGGAGATTCTGCGGAATTTTCCACACAGGAAGACGTTCAGTCTGGGCACAAACTATTTACGAAGCTTAAAACATTGTGTAGACGTGGATGGAAGTGAGATTGTGCTGACGAGAGGAAACTCCAGGCCCGAGACTCAGACTGCACTCTGGAAATAAGCTGGGTATTTTTGTAACTCCATCACTGATGTCACTTCCAGCTTGTAAAGTGAGAATCAGAACCCACTGAACTGAAATCAAATGTTTTTAATGTAAGATTTGTTTTTTCTGCTTATTATTGGAGTGGTGAATGGTTGTGAATTGTGTACAGTCAAATATCAAATTGAACTGGTTTTCCTTTCATGTTAAAGTGACCAACTGGAAGTTAGAAGTAGTTTGTTGGTAGAAAAGAGAAGAATTCTGCAGGGGTCTCCTCTGGGACCCTGGTGTTTGTACAATTCATATCAAAAAGAGAAATACAGAACGAGGGTTTATAGTTATCTGAAATTTACTGATTGGAGCAAACTGGAGTGAGGGGACCAGCATAATGGGGGATCAGAGTGACTTAACCAGATAGATAAATTCATCTATGAACACACATTGAACAGTCAATGTGAAATATATATATACAAGAAAGAATTGAACTGAAGAAAAGATGGTTTAGGATCGGTCCGATCCCATTCTTTTACAAAATACACAGAGTTTCGACAGTCCTATCAGCCCTCAGATAATTTAACTGTGTTATGAACAGGTAATTACTTTTGAAAACAAATTCCTCTATATTTTCAACAACCTGTCCATAAGCAGATTGTGATTTTAATTTTTCCCTTTTTCAAAAAGAAATCCTGATGATGTATTTCTCCACTCCCTCAGTTTGTGAACCCTGACTTTTAAAGAACTGCAACAACACTGTTGTTAAAGTTTTTAAAAAAGGTATGGTTTATTAACACACACTCAAACTCGGGAGGGGGTTAACTTCACAACGCACCCTCACAAACATACAAGGAAGGGTAAAGACATCAAAAAGAGCAAGGACATTTACCAATTAGAAAATAGCTTAATTACAAACTGACGGGGATCCCAGTTGAAACCAGAGTCAATTTATTTTAGCTAACATAAAGTCCAAAGCTGGAATTAACTGACTGGAAATGCCGAGTGGAGTCGGAGGCCTAGGAAATCTCTTCTCTTAAACTTTCTTACGCACTTCAGGGATAAGCTGAGGCAGCTTAGTTTCTGATTTCACCCTTTTCGACAAGAGACAAACTGGCAGAGAGCAGAGATAGATTTTCTTCCTGCCTTTCAGATTGTAACTTTCCCTCTTCTTGCAGGCAGGCCCCCGGAGATGGTCAGGTGCACAGCTTCCAGGCAGCTGCTTTCCTGTACGAGCTGTTCCCTCGAACTGAAACTGTTTCAAAACCAGACAGGCTAAAAAGGGTGCCTTCTAAGTAATGTTACCGGACCCCTTCAAGTAGCTGTCCCACCTCCTGTTAATCTGAGAACATGTTAGAGTTGGTGAAGTGATCTCCCCCCTCCATTTTAAATAAGTTGAACACAGAAGTAAATCAACTTAACCAGCTGTGTATAATGGCAGCTGACAATAACACCCATGTGCACAAACAATACTCGAACTTACAGTAGGTTTTCATCCGATCATGACGTGTACGTATCACTACAAGTCTGTTTACAGGTTCTTCCAGAAGCTGAGGGCACTGAGGCTGCTTTTCTTACCAGTCTCCTATTCCCTGTTTTACCTGAGTCAGTCTCACCTTGCAGGTTTAGTCCACAGGCTCCACCAGTAAATGTACTGTCAATGTCCATCACCGATTGCAAACTCCATCTAAAATGAAAACTGGAGGAAAGAAATGGTACAGATGGTGTGATGAGTCTGGATTTCAGCACAGGGAGGAGGGAGAGTGTGTGGGATAGGATTTACAGCTTTGGGGAAACGAGAGGAAAAATATGTTCCATGGAAATTAGCATTGCCTGTACTTACCTGGAAGAGCGGAGCGGAGTGGACCTGGGAGGAATTGGCATCGGAGAGGGAGAGGATAAATCCAGCCTGAGGCTCGAGGCCCGCACTTACCTGGAGGAGCGGAGCGGACCTGGGAGGATAAACACAGACACAGTCCGTGACATTACAGGAAAGCTGCAAGGTGATTGGTGAGTAACTGCTGTTAGGGAATAGTTCTAAATAGCTGGCTTAGTAACTTAGGTAAGAAAGATCTACAGTTTATTTTCATATATAGTAAGTCGTGTTTTTTAGGGAGTTCTGTAGTAATGAGGACCAGGGAAGAAGGGCCCTAGAGTAATTGATATTATTTGATATTAAGCATCTTCCAAAAAGTTTAATTTAAAGGGTTAAGTCATGGCAGGAGAGCTGAAAGCCGTGGTGTGCTCCTCGTGCTCTATGCGGGAAGCCGGGAACAATTCCAGTGCCGGGGACCAGCGTGTGTGCAGGAAGCGTCTCCAGCTGCAGCTCCTGGAAGCCCAGGTTTCAGAGCTGGAGCACCAGCTGGGGACACCGTGGAGCATCCGCAGAGTATCGTGGATAACCCGTATAGAGAGGTGGTCACACCGCAGGCTCAGACTCCACAGGCAGGAAGGGAATGGGTGACCACCAGGCAGAGCAAGAGGACTAGGCAGGCAGTGCAGGAATCTCCTGTGGCTATTCCCCTGCAAAACAGATATACTGCTCTGGATACTGTTGGGGGGGGAATGGCCTCTCAGGGGAAAGCAGCAACAGCCCAATTCGTTGCACCATGGTTGGCTCTGCTGCACAGGGGAGGACTAAAAAGTGTGGGAATGCAATAGTTACAGGGGATTCAATTGTAAGGGGAATAGACAGGTGTTTCTGTGGCCGCAAACGAGACTCCAGGATGGTATGTTGCCTCCCTGGTGCTAGGGTCAAGGATGTCTCGGAGTGGTTACAGGACATTCTGAAGGGGGAGGGTGAACAGCCAGTGGTCGTGATACACATTTGTACAAACAACATAGGTAAACAAAAAAGGATGAGGCCTTAAAAGCAGAATATAGGGAGTTAGGAAGTAAGTTGAAAAGTAGGACCTCAAAGGTAGTGATCTCAGGATCACTACCAATGTCAGAGTAGAAATAGCAAGATATATGGATGCATGGCTGAAGAGATGATGTGAGGGGGAGGGTTTTAGATTCCTGGGACATTGGGACCGGTACTGGGGGAGGTGGGACCAGTACAGATTGGATCGGTTACACCTGGGTAGGACCGGGACTGATGTCCTAGGAGGAGCATTTGCTAGAGTGGTTGGGGAGGGTTTAAACTAATATGGCAGGGGGATGGGAACCTTTTGCAAGGAGTCAGAGGAGGGGGAATTAAAAACGAGAACAAAAGACAGTAAGGGGAATAAGAAAAAAGATAGGCAGAGAAATCAAGGGCCAGAATCAAACAGGGCCACAGTGAAAAATAGTGGGAATGGGCCAAGTAATGTTAAAATGACAAGCCTTATGGCTTTGTGCCTTAATGCACTGACCATTCGCAATAAAGTGGATGAATTAATCGGGCAAATAGATGTAAATGGGTATGATATAGTCGGGATTACGGAGACATGGCTGCAGGGTGACCAGGGATGGGAAATGAACATCCAGGGGTATTCAGTATTTAGGAAGGGCAGACAAAAAGTAAAAGGCGGTGGAGTTGCATTGCTGGTTAAACAGGAAATTAATGCAATAGTGAGGAAGGATATTAGCTCTGACAATGTGGAATCTGTATGGGTAGAGCTGAGAAACACGAAGGGGCAAAAAACGTTAGTGGGAGTTGTATACAGACCCCCAAACTGTAGTGGTGATGTTGGGAATGGCATTAAACAGGAAATTAGAGACACATGCGATAAAGGAACATCTGTAATTATGGGTGTCTTTAATCTGCATAGAGATGGGGCAAATCAAATTAGTCACAATACCATAGAGGAGGAATTCATGGGGATGGTTTTCTGGACTAATACGTTGAGGAAACAACTAGAGAACTGGCCATCCTAGACTGGGTATTGTGAAATGAGAGAGGAATAATTGACAATCCAGCTGTGCGAGACCCCTTGGGGATGAGCGACCATAATATGATAGAATTCTTCATCAAGATGGAGAGTGACATAGGTGATTCTGAGACAAGGGTCCTGAATCTTAATAAAGGAAACTAAGAAGGTATGAGGTGCAAGTTTGCTATGATGGATTGGGAAACGTTACTTAAAGGGATGACGATGGATAGGCAATGGAAAACATTCAAAGAGTGCATGGATGAACTGCAACCATTGTTTATCCCTGTCTGGCACAAAAGTAAAACGGGAAAGGTAGCCAAACCATGGCTTACAAGGGAAATTAGACATAGCATTAGATCCAAGGAAGGGGCATACAAATTTGCCAGGACAAACACAGACCTGAGGATTGGGAGCAATTTAGAATTCAGCAAAGGAGGACCAAGGAATTGATTAAGAAGGGGATGAGAGGAAGCTTGCAGGGAGCATAAAAACTGACTGTAAAAGTTTCTATAGGTATGTGTAGAGAAAAAGATTGGTGAATAACAATGGAGGTCCCTTCCAGTCAGAAACAGGGGAATTTATTATGGGAAACAAAGAAATGGCTGACCAACTAAATGCATACTTTGGTACTGTCTTCACCAAGGTGGACACAAATATCATACCAGAAATGTTGGGGAACACAGAGTTTAGTGAGAGGGAGGAACTGAAGGAAATCAGTATTAGTAGTGAAATGGTGTTGGGGAAATTGATGGAATTGAAGGCCGATAAATCCCCAGGGCCTGATGGTATGCATCCCAGAGTACTTCAGGAAGTGGCCCTAGAAATAGTGGATGCGTTGGTGGTCATCTTTCAAGATTCTATAGACTCTGGAACAGTTCCTACAGATTGGAGGGCAGCTAATGTAACCTAACTATTTAAAAAGGGAGGTAGAGAGAAAACAGGGAATTGTAGACCAGTCAACCTGACATCGGTAGTGGGGAAAATTCTTGAGTCCATTATCAAAGATTTTATAGCAGAGCACTTGGAGAACAGTGGTAGAATCGGGCAGAGTCAGCATGGATTTACGAAAGGGAAATCATGCTTGACAAATCTACAAGAATTCTTTGAGGATGTAACTAGTAGAGTTGATCAGGGGGAGCCAGTGGATGTGGTTTATTTGGACTTTCAGAAGGCTTTTGACAAAGTCCCACAAAAGAGATTAGTGCGTAAAATTAAAGCGCATGGGATTGGGGGTAGTGTATTGCGATGGACAGAAAGTTGGTTGGCAGACAGGAAACAAAGAGTAGGAATAAACGGGTCTTTTTCCGAATGGTAGGCAGTGACTAGTGGGGTACCGCAGGGATCAGTGCTAGGACCCCAGCTATTCACAATATTTCTTCATGATTTAGATGAGGGAACTATATGTAATATCTCCAAATTTGCAGATGACAAAAAACTGGGTGGGAGGGAGAGTTGTGAGGAGGATGCAGAGAGGCTTCTGGGTGATTTGGACAAGTTGAGTGAGTGGGCAAATGCATGGCAGATGCAGTATAATGTGGATAAATGTGAGGTTATCCACTTTGGTAACAAAAACAGGATGGCAGATTATTATCTGAATGGCTATAAACAGAGAGAGGGGAATATGCAACGAGACCTGGGTGTTCTCGTACACCAGTCGTTGAAGGTAAGCATGCAGGTGCAACAGGCAGTAAAAAAGGCAAATGGTATGTTGGCCTTCATAGCGAGAGGATTCAAGTACAGGAGCAGGAATGGCTTGCTGCAATTATACAGGGCCTTGGTGAGGCCACACCTGGAATATTGTGTGCAGTTTTGGTCTCCTTATCTGAGGATGGATGTTCTTGCTATAGAGGGAGTGCAGTGAAGGTTTACCAGTCTGATACCTGGGATGGCGGGACTGATGTATGAGGAGAGATTGAGTCGGTTAGGATTATATTCGCTGGAGTTCAGAAGAGTGAGGGGGGATCTCATAGAAACCTATAAAATTCTAACAGGACTTAACAGGGTAGATGCAGGAAGGATGTTCCCGATGGTGGGAGAGTCCGGAACCATGGGTCATAGTCCTGAAAGGTTTACCCCATATCCTTAGACTAAGATAAGGAGAAATTTCTTCACCCAGAGAGTGGTGAGCCTGTGGAATTTGCTACCACAGAAAGCAGTTGAGACCAAAACATTGTATGTTTTCAAGAAAGAGTTAGATCTTGCTCTTGGGTCTAAAGGGATCAAAGGGTATGGGGGGAAAGTGGGAACAGGCTACTGAGTTGGATGATCAGCCATGATCATAATGAATGGCGGAGCAGGCTCGAAGGGCTGAATGGCCTACTCCTGCTCCTCCTTTTTTTTATGTTTCTATCCTGTACTGACAGTGATGACTTTTCTGAACTCTTTTTAAAGGGTATTAGAAGGAAAGGATTTACAGACATTGATTTCATTCTCACTCTGCACACAGGGGTTTTCTCACCATCTCTCCTGAAGTTGCTAGTAAGTGCCGGGGATACTGTTTCCATCCCACTGAATTGTAACAGAAATGATCTGAAATTGTTGAACTCAGTGTTGAGTCTTGGATGAGGAAGCAGGAGGAGAGAATGTTGTGAATTTCTATCCTGGACTGACAGTGATGATTGTTATAAACTCCTTTTACAGGGGGTTAAAAGGGGAGGATTTACACATAGCATCACATCCAGATCTGACAGAGCCACTTAATTCAGCTTCAGTTACTCAGATAGATTGGAGAAGTTGGGACTGTTTTCCTTGGAGAAGAGAATGTTGACAGGAGTTTGATAAAAGTATTCAAAATCATGAGGGGTCTGGACAGAGTAAATAGAGAGAAACTGTTCCCATTGGGGGAAGGATTGAGAACCAGAGGGCACAGATTTAATAATAAGATTAAGATAATTAGCAAAATACGCAATGGCGAGATGATAAAAACTTCTTCACATGGCGGGTGGATTATTATTATTATTGTTAGAAGAATTTTTTTCTCTGAGGGTCGTGAGCCTTTGGAATTCTCTTCCTCAAAAGGCAGTGGAAACAGAGTCTTTGAATATTTTTAAGGCAGACGTAGAGAGATTCTTGATGTGCAAGGGGGTGGAAGGTTAACGGGGGTAGTTGGAAATGTGGAGTAATCTGTTCATCCATGAACTTATTGAGTGGCAGAGCAGGCTCGAGGGGTCAAGTGGCCTACTCCTGCTCCTAGTTCTTATGTTCGTATCTATGTTTCGTATGGTTAGGATCTGGAATGCACTGCTTGAGTGTGGAACGAGGAAACACATTACAGCCCTATACTCCAGCTCGATATTCGCAGGGGAAAGTCTGTTATCTCACACTTTGAGTGGAAAGAATAGAGAAAGATCCCAACTATAAGAAACCCTCGAATCATTTGTAAATATCTTTCAACAGGTTAGAACTGTCAGTTTCCATTACATTGAAGTCAATGGAAGATGAGAGAGTGGTTATGCTGGAACAGGAGACAACACTAGTTCAACCACAGCTACAGTACTGTATACAGTTCTGGTCACATTACAGGATCACAGTAGAGAGAGTACAGTGGAGATTTATGAGGATGTTGCCAAGACTGGAGAATTTTAGCCTCGAGGAAAGATTGGACAGGTTGGGGTTGTTTTCTTTGGAACAGAGGAGGCTGAGGGCAGATGGAATAGAGATGTATAAAATTATGAGGGGCCTAGGCAGAGTGGATAGGAAGGATCTATTTCCATTGTCAGAGGGGAGTAGAATTTCTAGAAGGATTAGAGGGGAGTTGATGAATTTTCTCATGCCACGGATGGTGGGGATCTGGAACTCACTGCCTGAAAGGGTCGGAGAGGTAGCAACCCTTATCATATTTGAAAAACAGCTGGATATGCACTTGGGGTACTGTAACCTACACCAACAGCTGGAACGTGGGATTAGACAATATAAATATTTTTCACTGGCACTGATGCAATGGGCAGAATGGCCTCCTTCAGTGCTGTAGATTTCTATGATTCTGTGATGACAAGTGTTTTATCCAAGACAGGCCTCAGCCCAGTCATTTGCTCCATTTTTTTCCTCTCTTGTTCCTTCGAAGCTGTAAATCCCCATCCTGCACACTCTCCCTCCTCCCTGTGCTGTAATCCAAAACAATGGCACCATTTCGTTCCTCCACTGCCAGTTTTCTCCCTCCCTCTACTCTGACTGGGTTCAATTCTCCAGCCCCTGTGTGCAGAGTGAGAATCAAATCAATGAGTCAAAGATTTTCTCTCCTGGTCACTGGGATCTTGAACCCCCGCCCACTCTCATCATCACCAAGATGGTCGCGCATGCGCTCTGCTCCCCGCTCAGCCAAGCGTTCACCTGGGCCTGTTCCTGGGGAAAAAGCTGCAAATGTGGGACCTGGTGGTTCTTATTCGGGGCTTATGGCCTACACCAGGTGTTTCTGAAGCCTCCCCGTCCACCCATCGGCTCTGTTCATTCCCTGCGCCCCGCCGAGTCTCACCCACTGCAAAAGTGTCTCCAGCACTCGCACAGCTCTGATCAAAGTGACACTGCGCAAGCTCCAGATACAGTCCAGCTCCACGCCTGTGCACAGGGCTCCCGTAGTGTGAATAAGGCACATTCACTTCCGCGGGGAATGATTAGACACATCCGCAGGATGGAAGACGGTCGCATACCCAAGGACCTTCTGTATGGTGAGGTGGCCGGGGCCAGAGGACCAGTGGGCGTCTAAAGCTCTGCTTCAAGGTTGCTTGCAAGTGTGACATGAAGGCTCTAAATGTCGACTATTGCAGCTCGGAGTCACTACTTGATGAAAGAGGGAAATGGTGACACATCCTGTGGGCTGGTTTGCACGACCACGATGACCAGTTGCTGCAGCAGCTTCACAACAGGCGTCAATATCAAAAACAACAACTCGCAGAGTCACTCGGCAGCTTCACCTGCAGCACTTGTGGCAGAATCTGCCTCTTAAGGATTGGCCTTCACAGCAACAGCGAAGGTGAACCAAGAGAAGACACCCTACTTAAATGGACTGTTTGCTGCGAGTCCATCATCTTTCAGTGGATGGAAGGATGTCAACCAACCTGCCATTGAAACATGGATAAGTGTGAGGTTATCCGTTTTGGTCGGAAGAATAGAAAGACAAATTATGATCTAAATGGAGGAAAACTTCAGAGTTTTTCGGTGCAGAGGGATCTGGGTGTCCTCGTGCATGAATCACAGAAAACTAGTGTGCAGGTGCAGCAGGTGATAAGGAAGGTAAATGGAATTTTGGCATTTATTGCTAAAGGAATAGAGTATAAAAGTAAGGAAATGTTGCTGCAACTGTACAAGGCATTGGTGAGACCGCACCTGGAGTATTGTGTACAGTTCTGGTCCCCTTACTTGAGGAGGGATGTAGTTGCATTGGAGGCAGTTCAGAGAAGGTTCACGAGATTGATTCCAGAGATGAGGGGTTTGTCTTATGAAGAGAGATTGAGCAGTTTAGGCCTTTACACTCTCGAGTTTAGAAGAACGAGAGGAGATCTAATTGATGTATATAAGATGATTAAGGGAATTGACAAAGTAGATGTGGAGAGGATGTTTCCTCTTGTGGGGCAATGTAGAACGAGAGGTCATAGTTTTAGGATAAGGGGTAGCAGATTTAAAACAGATGAGGAGAAATTACTTCTCTCAAAGGGTCGTGAGTCCGTGGATTTCACTACCCCAGAGTGCGGTGGATGCCGGGACATTGAGTAAATTTAAGGAGGAGAGTGACAGATTTTTAATCAGTAAAGGGTTAAAGGTTTATGGAGAACGGGCAGGAAAGTGGACTTGAGGCCAAGATGAGATCAGCCACGATCGTATTGAATGGCGGAGCAGGCTCGAGGGGTTGAATTGCTTACTCCTAGTTCTTATGAAAACCTCAAAGGCAGGTTCAGAGATTTCAGGCATCCTTGGAAGGAGAGACGAATGGGTACAAGTAAATCAACATTAAAATAAAAATATAACTGCATCATATTTCACCCGAAAAGATCTGAAAATAAGGTCCATCGCAGCTTGCAAAAGATAAATACTTTTTTTTTTGCAAAACAAGCAATATTGTGTAATGTCCTTTCCGAGAGTGACGTCCATCTTTCTCAGGGGCTGCGATGCTTCATTTCACCTGGTTTAATCGCGTTCGTGCAGATTTGCCCCGAACAAAGATGGCGACGATGGGGGCGGAGTTTCACATTTCTACCCGACCGGAGCAGCTGCGCGTGCGCGAATTGTGCGTGCAGCGAATGTCGGAGGCGCGCGGAGGATTTGTTTCGCTTCGAGAGGTTTGAGCGGGAACCGGTTAACGGTCGCCGGCGTTGCCATGGCTGCGGGGGCGGGGCTTGGTAACGGCGCGCGCCGGCACAGGTGGGCCATCGAGCGCGAGTTGAGCAGCAGCAGGTGAGCGGCCAGGAGCAAGGCCGCGGAGAGAGCCTGGGGCTCGAGTGGGAGGCGGCAGCCGGTAGGCCCCGGGCTGGCCCCTCTCCTGGGGAGGACACCACTCTGACTGGGGCCACCCAAAACACTGAAACACGGGGATTTTAGTGTCACAGCCTTTGAGGGGGAGGCAATGGGTGCGAGAAAACCTGGTTGATAATTACTGAGCTTGGATGGGTTTTGGTGTCTCCAGTGGGTGGGCTTCAGATTTTCCACCAGTCCTTTTGAGGAAAGGACTGGCTGCAAGTTTTTACTAATTCATTCTTGGGATGTGGGCATCGCTGGTAAAGCTGGTATTTATTACCCTGTGGAAAGAGAAGCAGAGTTAACGTTTCGGGTCAGTGACCTGAAGGGTCACTCTGCTTCTCTTTCCACGTTAACTCTGCTTCTCTTTCCACAGATGCTGCCAGACCTGCTGAGTGAATCCAGCATTTCTTGTTTTTGTTTCAGATTTCTAGCATCCGCAGTATTTTGCTTTTATTTATTACCCTGTCCCTAGTCACCCCTTGAGAAGGTGCTGGTGGTGGGCGGCCGCCTCCTTGAACCGGTTTCATACGACTGAGTGGCTCGTTCGGCCACTTCAGGGGCAGTTAATAGTCACCCATGTTAGTGTAAGACTTCAGTCACATATACAGGCCCAGAATGGGTAAGGACAGCAGGTTTCCATCACTCGAAGGGAATTAACAAAACAATTTTAAGCTAATTGCAAAAAGCGGACTATTTTATTTAGAGATATAGCACTGAAACAGGCCCTTCGGCCCACCGAAAATCTCTTTGCTGTTTGTGGGATCTTGCTGTGCACAGCTTGGGCTGCCCACGTTATCCTACATTACAAGAGTGAGTACACATTTTAAAGATGTTTAATTGGCTGAAAAGCACTTTGGAACAACTTGAGGTCAGGGAAGGTGCTGTATAAATGAATGTTCTTGGGCAATCCAGCAGCTTCATGGTCACTTCTACTGACAACCAGCTTTTTTATTTTCAGATTTTGACTTCCAATTCGCAAACTGCCATGGCAGGATTCGAACTCACGGCCTCTGGATTCATGTAACAGAACCACGACTGAGTGCTGTGTGACAGAGTGTTTAATTCGGGAATTTGGTAAGTGTGGGAATTTCGAGGGTTGATCTTTTTATAAAAATCTAGTCAAGTTTCCATTTAGCATTTAACTTTAACATTAAATTGGAGCTTCTTTCAGTCTTAGTCAATGGTAAACAAGCTGCCTGCTTGTGTCAGCTGCACAGTAGTTACTTCGGTATCTAGTTAGAATTGATTCCTTAGTCAGCAGGGCCTGACAGATCTGTGGAATTCTAGCTAGTATAAATACAGAAGGTTTTGCTGATACACAAAGATCGGCGTGACTGTGAGACAGAGAGCTGAACTGGGGAATTTGCTAACTGTGGGAATTTGATGCAGTGAGGGAGGTGGTGCTGTTCTGGTCTTTTACAGAACAAGCAGTGATCCAAGACAAGGAGCCGGAGACAGAGAGACCTGAGAGCTCATGCACAGAGGCATTAATTAGGGAGCAGGAGGGTGAATTAAATTTTTTTTTCTTTCTAAACTGGGTCAATAGTTTATACCGGTACTGGGGAGATATAAGTATTGTATTAAATTTGTAGGTTAACTAATTAGTTAGTATAACTGCAAATTCTCAATTATGTTTCTAAACCAAGCTTGATTAGTTAAATAAAACACAATGGTGATGACCAGGCAGGCGATGTGTTGCAGTTGTAGCATGTGGGAGCTGGTCGATGCCAGTGTAATCCACTGCAATCACAGTAAGTGTCTGCAGCTCGGAGTTGATGAGCTGGAGTCTGCGATTCAGACACTGCGACCTATCCAGGAGCGTGAAAGTCACCTGGACGCTTTGTTCCAGGAGGCAGTCACACCCCTTCGGCTAGGTACTTCAGATTTGGTCCGTGGTCAGGGGCAGGAGGGCGTGACTGTGAGCGAGGCAGGTATGGGGATCCAAAAGGGCGCACTGTAGAGCCTTAATTCCTGCAATTGTCCAGCGTGTTCGAGAGTCTTGCATGTGTGGATGTGAGCAGGGTGGCTGAGCAAACTGACCACAGCACCATGGTACAGGGGGCCATTCAAGTGGTGGGAGTGAAAAGGAATGCAGGTGGAGTAGAAACTGTATAGTTAGGGAGATAGATACTGCTCTCTGCAGCTGAGAGCATGAGTCCTGAAGGCTGTGTTGCCTGCTCAATACCAGGGTAAGGACATCTCCTCTGGGCTGGAAAGGAATTTGGAGTGGGAGGGGAAGGATCCAGTTGTCGTGGTCCATGTGGGTACCAACAACATAGATAGGACTGAGAAAGAGGTTCTGCGGAGTGAATATGAGCAGCTAGGGGATGAATTTAAAAAGCAGAGCCACAATGGTGGTAATCTCTGGATTACTACCTGAACCATGAGCAAATTGGCTTTGGGTAAATAAGTTCAGAGAGTTGAATGCGTGGCTGAAAGATTGATGTGGGAGAAATGGGTTTTGATTCAAGGGTCACTGGCACCTTCGCCTGAACCATGCTGGGACTAGTGTCCTGTTGAGTCGTATAGGTAGGGCTGTGGAGAGAGCCTTAAACTAAATAGTGAGATTGGGGAAAGGGAGCGTGGACTAACGTGAGGGGAGATTTGGAAATTTGAAGAGAAAGAACAAGGCAATAATGCAGGGTAACGATATGGTAAATGCAAACCAGAATGTGACTGGAAAGGACAGAGTGCACCAGCAGATATAGTCAGAGTTGGGAAAAATGGCTTTAAACTAACAGATGGGGAGGAGGGTTCAAGTGAAAGGAGATTTAGAAATCCAAAGATGAAAGTTGAGGCAAAAGAAAGTGTATCGATGCGGTTACAAGCTGAGCTGGACAGGAAGGACAGAGAGTTTAACGGTAATAATCCATCAGAGAATAAGGTCCATGCAGGAAATAGTAGTAAAAAAACAAATTGAAGTCACTTTATCTGAATGTGCAGGGCATCCACAGTAAGATAGATGAACTAGTGGTATAAATAGAGATAAATGGTTTAGATCTAATCAACATTACACTGGCATGGTTACAAGGTGACCAAGGTTGGGAAATAAATATTCCAGGATACACAATATTTCAAAAAGACAGAATGGAAAAGGAGAAGGAGTAGCCCTAATAGTAAAGGATGACATAAGGACATTAGTGAGAAGGGATCTTGGCTCAGAAAATTGGGAAGTAGAATCAGTATGGGTGGAGACTAGGAATAGCAAGGGTCAGAAAGCGCTGGTGGGAATAGTTTATAGGCCCCCTAACAGTAGTTATACTGTTGGACAGAGCATTAAACAATAAATTATTGTAGCTTGTAACCAAGTCAATGTAATGAGTTCAAGAAGGCAGTTCACTACCACCTTTTCAAGGACAATTAGGGATGTGCAATAAATGCTGGCGTAGCCAGTGATGCCCACATCACATGAATGAATAAAAAAGCGAGTGTGCAGGAACAGAGGGACCTGGGCGGTGCATGTGCATAAATCTTTGATGGTAGCAAGACAAACAGAGTGGTTAGTAAAGCATATGGGATCTTGGGCTTCATAAACAGAAGCATTGAGTACAAAAGCAGGGAAGTTATGCTGAACCTTTATAAACCTTTGACTATGCCCCAACTGGAGTATTACGTCCAGTTCTGGTCACTGCACTTCAGGAAGGCTGTGAGGGTCCTTTAGAGGGTGCAGAGGAGATTTATCAGAATGGTTCCAGGGATGGAAGAAGATTTTAGTTACAAGGCGAGGTTGTAAAAGCTGGGTTTGTTCTCCTGAGAACAAAGGAGATTGAGGGGAGATTTAATTGAAATGTACAAGATTATGACAAGGTTAGATAAGTCAGATTAGGAAAAACTTCCCATTAACAAATAGTACAAGATCTCGGGGCAACAGATTGAAAGTTTTGGGCAAAAGATGCAGGGGGAATATGAGGAAGCACTTTTTTATGCAGTGGGTTGTGATGACCTGGAACTCGCTGCCCACAAGGGTGGTGGAAGTAGAGACGATCGAAGACTTCAAAAGGAAGTTGGATGGCTACCTAAGAGAAATAGACTTGCAGGACCACGGGGATTGAGCCTGGGAGTGGGACTGACAGCATAATTCCAACGGAGAGCCGGCATGGACTCGATGGGCCGAATAGCCTGCTTCGGTGCAGTAAATGACGATCATATTGAATGACAGAGCAGGCTCAGTGGGCTGTATGGTCCAATCCTGCTGCTATTTCTTGGGTTCTTATGTGGGGTTAAGAACATTCCAGTCCTACGTTTTCACTGAGTGGGACGGCAGCTTTGGGGCTTCTCTGGTGACAGGCCTGGGTGAATGGCCGCTATCTTTAGCAGGGGCGATGTGCAGCAGGGTGCATGCGCGGCCATCCTGGGCCAGGAAGTAGGAGGAGAGAATGTTGCGAATTTCTATCCTGGACTGACCGTGAAGACTTTTGTAAACTCCTTTTACAGGGGCTTGGAAGGGGAGCATTTACAAACAGCATTCTCAAGCCAAGAGAAATGTTTGTCTCTTCTGAATTTCTATCCTGAACTGACAGTGATGGTTTTTGTAAATTGAGAAATTACAGCTGTCGGGAATTAATTGAATTAATTTAGAAAAGAGAAGACTTTTCAGGGCGGCACAGTGGCGCAGTTGTTAGCAGCCCCACGGCTCCAGCGACCCAGGTTCAATTCTGGGTACTGCCTGTGTGGAGTTTGCAAGTTCTCCCTGTGTCTGCCTGGGTTTCCTCCGGGTGCTCCGGTTTCCTCCCACATGCCAAAGACTTGCAGGTTGATAGGTTAATTGGCCATTATAAATTGCCCCTAGTATAGGTATTTGGTAGGGAAATATAGGGACAGATGGGGATGTGGTAGGAATATGGGATTAGTGTAGGATTAGTATAAATGGGTGGTTGATGGTCGGCACAGACTCGGTGGGCCGAAGGGCCTGTTTCAGTGTTGTATCTCTAAACTAAACTAAACTTAGCGAAGGCATCATAGAGGTCTTTAAAGTTATAAGTTGGTTGGACAGGGTACATAGAAAATTTACGGCACAGAAGGAGGCCATTCAGCCCGTGGTGTACATACCAGTCAAAAAAGAGCTGTACATCCTAATCCCACTTTCCAGCTCTTGGTCTGAAGCACTGTAGGTTACAGCATTTTGAGTGCATATCCAGGTATTTTTAAAATGTGATTAGGGTTTCTACCTCTACCACCCTTTCAAGCTGTCAGTTCCAGACCCCGATCGCCCTCTGGATGAAAACAATTCTCCCATTTCCTCTCTCATCCTTATGCTCATTATTTTAATCGATGCTCCTTGACTATTGACCTCTCTGCTAAGGGAAAAATACGTCCTTCCTATCCAGCCTATCATTCTATACATCTCAATTAAATCTCCCCTCAGCCCGCCCTGTTCCACAGAAAACAACCCCAGCCTATCCAATCTTTCCTCATAGCTGAAATTCTCTCTTGCTGGTACATCTTTGTAAATCTCCTCTCTACCCTCTCGCTGTCTCCTCTCTACCCTCTCTAGTGCAATCACATCCTTCCTGTCACGTGACCAGAACGTAACGCAGTTCTCCAACTGCAGTCTAATTGATGTTTTATACAGTTCTCGCTTGACCTCCCTGCTCTTATATTTTGTGCCTTGACTAATAGAGGCAAGTATCCCATATACATATGCCTTCTTAACCACCTTATCTACCTATCTTGCTACCTTCAGGGATCTGTGAACATGCACTCCAAGGTCCTTTTTTTCCTCTACACTTATCAGGATCCCACCATTTCTTTGCCTTCTTTGCCCTTCCCAAATACTTTACCTCACACTTCTCCGGATTGAACTCCATTTGCCACTTTCTGCCCACCTGACCAGTCCATTGATATCTTCCTGCTTTCTTCCACACTGTCAACCACACAGGCTGTTTTTGTATCATCAATAAACTTCTTAATCATCCCTTTATATTTAAATCTAAATCAATGATATATATCACAAAAAGCCCTGCTAAGCCCCACTGGAAACAGCCTCCAGTCACAAGACACCTGTGGACCATTATCCTCTGCTTCCTGACACTGAGCCAGTTTTACATCCAAATGGCCATTTGTCCTCGGATCCCGTGGGCTCTTACTTTTCTGACCAGTCTGCCAGGTGGCAACTTGTAGATGTGGAGAGAATGTTTCCACTTGTGGGACAATCCAAAACCAGGGGCCATAAATACAAGATAGTTACTGGTAAATCCAACAGGGGAATAAGGAGAAATGTGTTTACTCAGAGTGTTTAGAATGTGAAACTCGCTGCAGCAGCAAGTGCTTGTAGAAAAAAGCTGAGATACTTTCAAAAGGAAACTAGAGGAGTGGATGAGAGCAAAGGGAATAGAAAGATCTGCTGAGATGAGGTAGATGGAATGGGAGTAGAAACACCAGCACAGAGTAGTTGGGCTGAATGGCCTGTTTCTATGCTGTATATTATATGTAATTCTGTGTAAACTCCTTTTACAGGGTATTAGAACGGGAAGATTTGCAGATGGGAAGCTCAAACCAAATACTGCATCAAGATCTGACCATCACTCAATTCATCAGGACCTGAATATCATTGTTCTTTGAATGTAGAAGAAGAAATGTTTGTCTGTTTGGTCTGTGGGAAAAGATTTCAAACATCAGTTTGACAGGAAAAACACCGAGACACACACACCCAAGTGAGAGTGTTCCAGTGCACTGACTGTGGAAAGAGCTTTAACTAGTTACTCAGCCTGAAAAAACATCACACCATTCACAGCGAGGAGAAACTGCACGTTTTCTGTGTGCGGACGAGGCTTCAACTGATGATCCAAGCTGGAGATACGCAAAGACACCAGCACCAATGAAAAACCGTGGAAATGCGGTGACTGTGGGAAGGGATTCAATTACCCGTCCCAGCTGGAAACTCATCGGCGCAGACACACTGGGGAAAGGCCGTTCACCTGCTCCATGTGTGGGAAGGGATTCACAGTGTTATCCGGTCTCCATAAGCACATGCGAGTTCACAATGGGGAGAGACCATTCACCTGCTCCATGTGTGGGAAAGGATTCACAGAGTTATCCAATCTCCATACACACATGCGAGTTCATACTGAGGAGAGGCCGTTCACTTGCTCCACATGTGGGAAGGGATTCAAAGAGTTATCCAGTCTCCATAAGCACATACGAATTCACACTGGAGAGAAGCCCTTTCCCTGCTCCGTGTGTGGGAAGGAATTCACTCGGTCTTCCACCCTGCTGAAACACCAGAGAGTTCACACTGGGGAGAGGCCATTCACCTGCTCTGTGTGTGGGAAGGGATTCATTCAGTCATCATGTCTGGTGGAACATGAGCGAATTCACACCGGAGAGAGACCGTTCATCTGTTCCATTTGTGGGAAGGGATTTGTTCTAAAATCAAGCCTGCTGGCACACCAGAGAGTTCACACTGAGGAAAGGCCGTTCACCTGCTCCATCTGTGGGAAGGGATTCACTCATAAATCAAACCTGCTGGCACACCAACGGCTTCACACTGGGGAGCGGCCGTTCAGTTGTTCTATGTGTGGGAAGGAATTCACTCAAAAATCACACTTGCTGTCACACCAACGGCTTCACAGTGGGGAGAGGCCGTTCTCATGCTCCATGTGTGGGAAGGGATTCGCTCAGAAATCGAGCTTGCTGGCACACCAGCGAGGTCACAAGTGACTACATGGATTGCATTCTGCTGTTATTGCAGCTGTTGATCAATCCAGGACAGAACCATTTTCATTCTGACAGTTGGAGTTTGTTTCTGCTGATGATCACTCCAGTAACCAGGCTAGAGTTCAGTATTCTGGATAAATGTGAAATAAATCAGCTTTTGTTTTAAAAACATTGTTATAGATTTTTATCTTTCTCACCTGAGTGTTTAGCATCACGGGGCTGGAGCTTAGAAAGGACGGTCTCTGGGGAGGAACAGAACTTCAGCCTAGACATGTCTTCAGGGCCACACTGAGGGGCAAACAACTTGTCTCTTGTTTCTACTGAAAGCAAAATCCCCATGTGGGTTAATCTTGAGGCATGTAAGAAATGTGTCCGAGCTGTTCTTTTCCATGGTTTAGAGCTCCTAGGTATGGAACAGAATTGCATTTAGAGTCAGGAAGAACAACAGTGACTGCTGGAAACGTGCTGTTAAATCAGAGATTGGTGTAAAACTGTGATCTGTTCCTGACTGAATGTGAAATGGCAGATTTAAGTTTCCAGTCTGAAAATGACTGGTAATAATTCTATGAAGATTTAACGTGGTTATGTGACTGTCCTGAATCTACCAATTTATGATACGTGTTATTTCATTTAAAATAAACCTTTTGAAAATAAATTGCTTAAAGTCTGCATGAAAATAGAAGTGTAGGAGTTCACAGAAGCCTGTGAAGGTGTGGCAAACAGTGAGGATGATATGAACTGTCTGCAATAGGAGAATGGGCAGACAGGTGGCAGATGGAATTTAATACTGTCAAGTGAGAGATGATGCATTGGCAGAAGGTATAGGGAGAGGCAATATATACTTAATGGCACAGTTCTAAAGAATGCAGGAACAGAGGGACCTGGGGGCGGCATATGCATCAATCTTTGAAGGTGACAGAGCAAACTGAATGTATGGTTAGTAAAGCATGTGGGATCTTGGGCTTCATAAACAGAGGCATTGAGTAAAAAAGCAGGGAAGTTATGCTGAACCTTTCTAAAGCTCTGGTTAGGCCCCAACTGGAGTATTGCGTCCAGTTCTGTCCACCGCACTTCGGGAAGGATGTGAGGGTCCTTGAGAGGGTGCAGAGGAAATTTACCAGAATGGTTCCAGCGTGGAGGATTTTAGTTACAAGGTTAGGCTGGAAAAGCTGGGTTTGTTCTCCTGAGAACAAAGGAGAGTGAGGGGAGATTTATTTAAGTGTACAAGATTATTGCAGGCTTAGATAAGTTAGACAAGGAAAAGCTGTTCTCATTAACTAATGGTATGAGGACTAAGGGACACATTGAAGGTTTTGGCCAAGAGAAATGGGGATACGAGGAAGAACTTTGAACACAGCAGATGGTAATGACCTGGAACTTTCTGCCCACAAGGGTGGTGGAAGCAGAGACGATCACTGATTTGAAGAGGAAGTTGGATGGCCACTTGAGGGAAATGGACTTGCAGGGCTATGGGGATCAAGTGGAGGACTGAGACAGACTGGGTAGTTCTGTGAAGAGCTGGCATAGACTTGATGGGCTGAATGGCCTCCTGTGCCATAAATGACGCTGTGACTCTAATTGCTGGTACAATTATGCAACAGACATTTGATCTCCTGTTAAAGAACATGATTAAAGGATTTAAGAGGGTCGATAAAGATAAATTATTTCCTTTGTTGGGGGAGCCCAGAACAAGGTGGCACAACATTAAAACTGGAGGTTGGTCATTCAGGATGGGGCGACTGGGAGGTGATATTAAGGTCGAATTAAACTGAAATGTATGATTTTCATTAATTTTACAATGAAACTCAAAAGATGTTTCAGTACATTCTTTAACTCCTGTCTGAATTTACTCTTGAGTCAGTGCTAGTGTTCTATGTGCATTTTACTTTTTACTGATTTCTGTAGATGGACCCCTAAATCTCTGTCCCTCCACAGTTCCTAACTTTTAATCATTTAGAAAATACTCTGATCCATCTTCCTTAGATCTAACGTGAATGACCCTCACACTTCCCCACACTGAGCTCCTTCTGTTACAGTTTTGCCCACTCACTAAATCTATCAATGACCCTGAGAAACGTTTCTCTGTCATCTACGATAATCAATGCGCCATCTAACTTAATCTGGACAACAGACTTGGATATACGGCTCTCTATTCCTTCATCAAAGTCATTGATAAATATAGTGGAAAGCAGAGTCCTCAGTGCAGATCCCTGGGTGATACTGCTGGTCACATCTTGCCAACTGGAGTACCTACTCAATACCCTACTCCCTGTCCCCTACCTCCTAACCAATTCCATATCCAAGTCATAGGTTGCCTCTAATTTCAGGCACTTCCATGTTTTCTAACAGTCTCTTGTGTGGAAACTTATCGAATGCCTTCTTGAAGTCAATATAATTAACATCCATCGACATTCCCTTACTACTATGTTAGTGACCTCCTCAAAAATCCAACATGGTAAGTTAGATATGACTTAACCTTTTACAAATCCATCCTGTTTCTCTATGATCAGTTCATATTTGTTCAGGTGATAATGGAGTGAATGACACAGACCACACAGACCCTCTGAACCTCTCGGGACTGGAGATTTTCCCATTGATGAAACTATCATCCAACATAAGACGTAGAGTTAATCTCACTCTCTGTGTTCCCCTCCTGCACCATCTGGCTGTGTTTCTCTCTGTGTCTCTGTCTTCCTCTTCCTGTCCTTATCTTTCTGTCTCTCTCTCTCTCACTCCATTCTTCTGTCTTTTGTTTTGTCTCCTTTTGTGTCTCTCTTTCTCTGTATATATGTATATACATGTGTCTGTCTTTGTCTCTCGTTCTGTCATGCTCTCATTCACTCAGTCTCACTCTCATTCTGTGACATTGATTCTCCACTTCAGGCACAGTAGCTGCTATTCCAAAGTCACCGCAATACCCAGGGGAGGCAGTGGCATAGTGGTAATGTCACTTGGCTAGTAATCCAGAGGCCTAGGCTAATGCTTTGGAAACATGGGTTCGAATTGGCAGGTGGTGAAATTTGAATTCAGTTAATAAATCTGGAATTAAAAGCTAGTCTAATGGTGACTGTGAAAGCATTGTTGATTGTTGTAAAAACCCATCCGTTTACGAATGTTCCTTAGGGAAGGAAATCTGCTGTCCTTACCTGGTCTGACTCCAGACCCACAGCAATGTGGTTGACTCTTAAATGCCTTCTGAAATGGCCTAACAAGTCACTTAGTTGTCAAGGGCAATTAGGGATGGACAATAAATGATGGCCTAGCCAGCAACGCCCACATCCCATGAAAGAATTAAAACAAAACCCAAGATGAGTTCATAGTTGTGACTTCATACAGACACAATTGGATTAATGTTCCCAGTCATTTCCGATCAGGGTTCATGAAGCTGTTGGTGGATAAGAACAACATTAACCAGAGTGGAAGGAAATGGGACTCATCCTGGTGTGAGTCAGGCACTGTTCCGAAGAAGGGTCACTGACCTGAAACGTTAACTCTGCTTCTCTCTCCACAGATGCTGCCAGACCTGCTGAGTATTTACAGCATTTCTTGTTTTATTTCAGATTTCCAGCATCTGCAGTATTTTGCTTTTCTTATATTGACTTAAAGCCCCACTGATCTTCCCTTTTTGTGATATCACCATCTTTCTACGAGTGTTAGGAAAAGGTTGATTATTGTACAGCAAAAATGCTGATTTATCCAGATATGTAAAAATTGCCACAATATAAATCCCAATTTAATTTTAAACTGCTGACAGGTTTAGCTGTGGGTTTATAATGTTGGCACCTTCAGAGAGTCTCATCGACCTAAAGACTTCTGGTAAATACATTTCCTGAGTGAATTTAACTTTGAACTGGGTTTGCACGCGTGATGCTCTTCACACTCACATTGACGGTGAGAGAGATCGCAAGGCTCGGAGAGGCACTCTGGAAGATATGTGGAGCTGGGACTTGTCCATAAGAGTAACCAAAGGTATGAAAACTGAAATTATCTATAGTTAGAAAGGAGAAAAGGCCCAAAAATAGAACAGTAGGTAACAGAACATCTTGGAGAAATTAAGCACTGACACAGTATGCATTTGGAAAAAAAATCATTTGACCAATATCAGAATATTAAACTCCAACCTGGTTATTGGGGTCACTAACATCAGCAGAAATAAACCCCAACTATCAGAATGAACATGGTTCAGTTCTGGATGTGATTAGCAGCAGCAATAACAGCAGAATCCAATCCCTGCAGTCACTTATGAGTTTGCTGCTGTTTTTACAGTTTGGATGAATAAGTGAATCCCTTCCCACATCATCTTCTTTGTCCTCCTTGTCTCAAGAGACAATGGGTAAGCGCCTGGAGGTGGTCAGTGGTTTGTGGAGCAGTGCCTGGAGTGGCTATAAAGGCCAATTCTAGAGTGACAGACTCTTCCACAGGCGCTGCAGATAAAATTGGTTGTCGGGGCTGTTACACGGTTGGTTCTCTCCTTGCACCTCTGTCTTTTTTCCTGCCAACTGCTAAGTCTCTTTGACTCGCCACTCTTTAGTCCCACCTCTATGACTGTCCGCCAGCTCTGGCGATCTCTGGCAACTAACTCCCACGATTTGTGGTCAATGTCACAGGATTTCATGTCGTGTTTGCAGACATCTTTAAAGCGGAGACATGGATGGCCAATGGGTCTGATACCAGTGACGAGCTCGCTGTACAATGCATCCTTGGGGATTCTACCATCTTCCATGCGGCTCACATGGCCAAGCCATCTGAAGCACCGCTGGCTCAGTAGGGTGTTATGCTGGAGATGTTGGCCATCTCGAGGACTTCTGCGTTGGAGATATGGTCCTGCCACCTGATGCCAAGGATTCTCCAGAGGCAGCGAAGATGGAATGAATTGAGACGTCGCTCTTGGCTGACATACGTTGTCCAGGCCTCGCTGCCGTAGAGCAAGGTACTGAGGACACAGGCCTGATACACTCGGACTTTTGTGTTCCGTGTCAGTGCACCATTTTCCCACACCCTCTTGGCTAGTCTGGATATAGCAACGGACGCCTTTCCCATGCGCTTGTTGATTTCTGCATCGAGAGACAGGTTACTGGTGATAGTTGAGCCTAGGTAGGTGAACTCTTGAACCACTTCCAGAGTGTGGTCACTGATATTGATGGAGCATTTCAGACGTCCTGTCCCATGATGTTCATTTTCTTGAGGCTGATGGTTAGGCCAAATTCATTGCAGGCAGCCACAAATCTGTTGATGAGTCTCTGCAGACACTCTTCTGTGTGGGATGTTAATGCAGCATCGTCAGCAAAGAGGAGTTCCCTGATGAGGACTTTCCGTACTTTGGTCTTCGCTCTAAGATGGGCAAGGTTGAACAACCTGCCATCTGATCTTGTGTGGAGGAAAATTCCTTCTTCTGAAGTCTTGAATGCATGTGAGAGCAGCGACATACAGAACAAGTTAACAGTCTCTCCCCAGACTGAACAGCCTGGTATGTCAGAAGTTTGACTGACAGTGAATCCCTTCCCAAATTTGGAGCAGTGAATGGCCTCTCTCTAGTGTGAATTCGCTGATGTTTCTGGAGACTTGATGAGGTAATGAATCCCTTCCCACACACCGAGCAGGTGAATGGCCTCTCCCCACTGTGGCTGTGTCGATGAGTTTTCAGTTCAGGTGGGTAATTGAATCCCCTCCCACAGTCCCCATATTTCCACGGTTTCTCTGTGGTGCAGGTGTCCTTTGTCCAACCTGGAGAGACACATCAGTTGAACCCTCATCCACACACAAAATTCTTGTCTGACAAGTTGCATTTATATAGAGCCTCTAATGTAGTAAAAACATCCCAAAGCTCTTCACAGGAGAATTAACAGTTGCAACATTAACATTGATCATCCCAATGTGGCTGTGTTCATGTTTCCAATTTGGTCCCCAAAACACTGCTATAATTTCCATATAATAACAATTGAAATGCACATATTTTGCCAACATAAATCAGTGGCTCTGATAAATCGTCTGTTGCATCATGTAACACCTATGATTGTAAAACAGTAGATCTTCTAGCTCAGTGTAATCCTTGCCTTGGTGGATTTACTGGGAATACAATTTTTTTTTTTCTTTTGGGCCTCCTTATCTCGAGAGACAATAGATACGTGCCTGGAGGTGGTCAGTGGTTTGTGAAGCAGAGACTGGAGTGGCTATAAAGGCCAATTCTGGAGTGACAGGCTCTTCCACAGGTGCTGCAGAGAAATTTGTTTGTTGGGGCTGTTGCACAGTTGGCTCTCCCCTTGCGCCTCTGTCTTTTTTCCTGCCAACTACTAAGTCTCTTCGACTCGCCACAATTTAGCCCTGTCTTTATGGCTGCCCGCCAGCTCTGGCGAATGCTGGCAACTGACTCCCACGACTTGTGATCAATGTCACACGATTTCATGTCGCGTTTGCAGACGTCTTTATAACGGAGACATGGACGGCCGGTGGGTCTGATACCAGTGGCGAGCTCGCTGTACAATGTGTCTTTGGGGATCCTGCCATCTTCCATGCGGCTCACATGGCCAAGCCATCTCAAGCGCCGCTGACTCAGTAGTGTGTATAAGCTGGGGATGTTGTCCACTTCAAGGACTTCTGTGTTGGAGATATAGTCCTGCCACCTGATGCCAAGTATTCTCCGAAGGCAGCGAAGATGGAATGAATTGAGACGTCGCTCTTGGCTGGCATACGTTGTCCAGGCCTCGCTGCCGTAGAGCAAGGTACTGAGGACACAGGCCTGATACACTCGGACTTTTGTGTTCCGTGTCAGTGCGCCATTTTCCCACACTCTCTTGGCCAGTCTGAACATAGCAGTGGAAGCCTTACCCATGCGCTTGTTGATTTCTGCATCTAGAGACAGGTTACTGGTGATAGTTGAGCCTAGGTAGGTGAACTCTTGAACCACTTCCAGAGCGTGGTCGCCAATATTAATGGATGGAGGATTTCTGACATCCTGCCCCATGATGTTCGTTTTCTTGAGGCTGATGGTTAGGCCAAATTCATTGCAGGCAGACGCAAACCTGTCGATGAGACTCTGCAGGCATTCTTCAGTGTGAGATGTTAAAGCAGCATCGTCAGCAAAGAGGAGTTCTCTGATGAGGACTTTCCGTACTTTGGACTTCGCTCTTAGACGGGCAAGGTTGAACAACCTGCCCCCTGATCTTGTGTGGAGGAAAATTCCTTCTTCAGAGGATTTGAACGCATGTGAAAGCAGCAGGGAGAAGAAAATCCCAAAAAGTGTGGGTGCGAGAACACAGCCCTGTTTCACACCACTCAGGATAGGAAAGGGCTCTGATGAGGAGCCACCATGTTGAATTGTGCCTTTCATATTGTCATGGAATGAGGTGATGATACTTAGTAGCTTTGGTGGACATCCGATCTTTTCTAGTAGTCTGAAGAGACCACGTCTGCTGACAAGGTCAAAGGCTTTGGTGAGATCAATGAAAGCAATGTAGAGGGGCATCTGTTGTTCACGGCATTTCTCCTGTATCTGACGAAGGGAGAACAGCATGTCAACAGTCGATCTCTCTGCACGAAAGCCACACTGTGCCTCAGGGTAGATGCGCTCGGCCAGCTTCTGGAGCCTGTTCAGAGCGACTCGAGCAAAGACTTTCCCCACTATGCTGAGCAGGGAGATTCCACGGTAGTTGTTGCAGTCACCGCGGTCACCTTTGTTTTTATAGAGGGTGATGATGTTGGCATCGCGCATGTCCTGGGGTACTGCTCCCTCGTCCCAGCACAGGCTTAGCAGTTCATGTAGTGCTGAGAGTATAGCAGGCTTGGCACTCTTGATTATTTCAGGGGTAATGCTGTCCTTCCCAGGGGCTTTTCCGCTGGCTAGGGAATCAATGGCATCACTGAGTTCCGATTTGGTTGGCTGTATGTCCAGCTCATCCATGACTGGTAGAGGCTGGGCTGCATTGAGGGCAGTCTCAGTGACAGCATTCTCCCTGGAGTACAGTTCTAGGTAGTGCTCAACCCAGCGGTCCATCTGTTTGCGTTGGTCAGTGATTATGTCCCCCGATTTAGATTTGAGGGGGGTGATCTTCTTGATGGTTGGCCCAAGAGCTCTCTTCATGCCATCATACATTCCTCTGATGTTTCCGGTGTCTGAGGCCAGCTGAATATGACTGCATAGGTGTTGCCAGTAGTCGTTTGCGCAACGCCTAGCTGTTCTTTGTGCAGTACTTCTGGCTGCTTTAAGTGCTGCGGATGTTAAATCGCTGGGGGCTTTCTTGTAGTTCAAAAGTGCAATGCGCTTAGCGGCTATGACAGGTTCCAGCTCTTCATTATGAGATTGAAACCAGTCTGCATTTCTCTTCGCACTTTTGCCGTAGGTGGTCAAAGCTGACTCATAGATGGCGTCTCTGATGTGGGCCCACTTGGTCTCAGCATCCCCTGTGGGAGTGTTTTGAAGGGCTGTTACAAGTGAATTTAGAAATTTTTGTAACAGCTGTGGGTGAGAAATTCTGCTCGTGTTGATGCGCGGGTGGCCCTTCTGCTTGGAATGATGCAACTTCTTTGGTCTGAGTCTAACCTTGCTGCACACCAGGGAGTGCTCGGTGTCGCAGTCCGCACTGTGGAAGCTGCGTGTGATTTGAACACTGTTTAAGGCGGCTCGCCTTGTGACAATGAGGTCTAGCTGGTGCCAACGACGTGATCTTGGGTTCCTCCATGAAACCTGGTGACAGGGTTTAGTGTGAAAGAACGAGTTGGTGATGCAGAGGTTATGATAGGTACACAACTCAAGCAGTCTCTGCCCGTTCTCATTCATCCTTCCAACGCCATAGCGCCCAAGGCAGGAGGGCCATGAGTCATGGTCGGCCCCAACCCTGGCATTAAAGTCCCCCAGCAGGAATAGGTGTTCGGTGTTGGGGATGCTGCTAATGATGTTATGGAGTTGTTCATAGAACTGGTCTTTAGCTTCAGGTGCGGAACAGAGTGTTGGAGCATAGATGCTGAGTAGGTGTACTGGACCAGAGGTGGTGAGCAGTCGGATGGACAGTATGCGTTCCGAGCCATTTGAGGGAGGCTCTATCATGCTGAGCAAGGAGTTTCTGATGGCGAAGCCCACTCCATGCTGTCTTGGTTCTTCAGGATCCCTGCCCTGCCAGAAGAAGGTGTAGTCTTGCTCTGCTAGAGAGCCACTCGCGGGGAGGCGAGTCTCCTGAAGTGCTGCAATGTCCACATTGAGTCTACTGAGCTCGTTGTTAATGATGGCGGTCTTCCGAGAATCGTTGATTTGTGTAAGGTCTTCCGACAGGGCAGGACACATAGTTCTGACGTTCCAGCTTGCAAAGCGAAGGGCTGGTACCTTCTTTCCTTTTTTCATGTTGTTTGGTGCGGTGTATCAGTCCACCTTTCGGGCAATGACCCTGAGCTCCAAGCACCCATTGAAGCAGGCAGACTGTGGCGGGACAGAACCTTATTGACCGGGGGCTGCCCGGTTTGAGGCGGGTGGTAGCTGTCCAGTGAGGTGCAATGACCTCTCCCACCGACAAAGGCAACCCGTGGCGCCCAGTTTCTACGCCAATTTATCTGGACTTATAACCCGTAACTGCTGCCTTCCGTGTTGTTTCAGTCGCTGTGAGGCAACTATGGAGTGACCTCTCCATGGCGCATGCCTGGGCAAATTTATGGAGGTTGAGAGTTGCCCAGTCGTCAAAACCCCCCTCTCGGCCTTTCTGGTGGGGTCCAAAGGAGTGCAGGACACGACGTTTGGCACCAGTATGGCTGCAGGAACTGCCGGAAACATGCCAAAGGTGACACATGACCGCCTTCGGGGTTCCGCTCCGGATTTTCTGTTAGGGTTTACTCCCTTAGCCTTGGTCTCTCCCGAGACGCCCACAAGGCAGTGGGGTTGTTGGGGCCCCTACACAGGTGTAGGATGGTGCCGGTGGGAGGAGGGGATGCAAGGGGGAGGGGTAGAGGGAGGGGGTGGGGGGGGGTGCAGGGGAAGGGGGTGCGGGGTGAAGATGGGGCGGGCTGGGACGGGGTTGTGAGGGGGTGAGCTGAGAGGGTGGAGCAGGGAAGGGGACGGGGGTGGGGGGGGGTGGAAGGGGGGTAAAGGGGGGGGAGGGGGGGGGAATCTGGTGCAGGTAATAAGCCATTTCCTCAGTGCCCACCATCGACGTCCGGAAAGCTCATCCACGTCCTTCGGGAGGTGAAGCATCATTTGGCAGACTTAGAGGTGATTACATTTGTTAAGGGTTTTTTTTTTTTGCAGTGGAATACAATATATACTGTTACGAACATACGAATTAGGAGCAGAAGTAGGCCATTTGGCCCATCAAGCCTGCTCCGCCATTCAACAAGATCATGGCTGATCTGTTTGTGTCTCGAATTCCACACTCTCAATCTACCCCCAATAACCTTTGACTCCC
Source organism: Heterodontus francisci (assembly GCF_036365525.1). Taxonomy (NCBI): domain Eukaryota; kingdom Metazoa; phylum Chordata; class Chondrichthyes; order Heterodontiformes; family Heterodontidae; genus Heterodontus; species Heterodontus francisci. Next base: position 9,868,555 of record NC_090404.1, read on the forward strand.
TTGCCTAACAAGAATCTATCTACCTCCGCCTTAAAAATATTCAATGACCCTGTTCTCATGAAAGGACATTGACCTGAAATGTTAACTCCCATTCTATCTCCAGATGCTGCCTGACCTGCTGAATATTTTCAGCATCTTCTGTTTTTATTAATAACTAGGGTCCTTTGTTTCCCAGTTTTGTTTCTACTGTTGCTGCATTCAGCTGATCCCATTGTTTTTCCCTTGTATACTTTTTGCTTGTATTTTTCCTTATTTTTTTTCACTATACCTCGTCTTAATCCATTTCCTGTCTGCTTTGCATTTCTCTATCCTAAGTATTCAGACTTTGTTCCCAAAGTTGGTAAGGATGTAAGATGTGCCATGCAGCATGATATATAACACTATTTCAGGTGGTGGGGGGAGATTACTGAGTACAATGCAATATTTCCAACTGTTTAACATCAGAAAATTAAGCTGAGATCTCCTATGTTGCAGCAGGTATTAATTCTGAAGGAGTCCCACCTGAAATTATTAATTTATCTTTCTAAATGATGATTCACCTGCTGTGTATTTGCCCATTTTTGTGTTCTTTTCAGTTTCCCGGTATTCGTGAATTTTCTTTTTGTTTAATCTCTGCTAAAACATATTCTTCTTGTGATCCTGAAATCCAGAGGCTTTTAAGTTGGAAAAATACCCGAGTGCATGAAGGACTCAACTAGTCCTAACTATTTATGCTAGCAATAAACAAAAATCTCACGAGAGGTTTATACGAGGAAATGTTTTTCTCCAAGACCAGGGATGGCCAAACTATTTCCCGAAGTTCACAAAGTGCCCATGAGCATGGGCTATCAGGTCCACAACAAGAAGCACCATTACTGGCTGCTCCTCACTCCCTCAGCACAGCTCCTGACTTCTCCCTGCCCTTTAGTGCCTCCCCAAACCCCCAAACCATTGCTGGTCCCTGAATGCTGATGCTGCTGTATCAAATGATTAAACACAAATCCGCACCGTCTGCAGGAATTCCGTGCCACAGTGTGGAGTGACATTCAATCACTTAAAGCACATCAACAAGACAAAATGAAATAGTGGTGACATTGTAGGGGCAGGAGATGGAAGCCGTAGTGACAGCAGGAAAGTGCCAGAATGATATTGGAGGGAGGGGGAAGGAGAGTCAGAATGAAACTGGATGGAGTGGGGGAGTGTCAATATGAAATTTGAGGATGGGGAAGGATTGTCAGTATGACATTGGAGGGGAGGAGTGTCAGTATGATATTGGAGGGAGCAGGAAGGAGTGTCAGTATGAAATTGGAGGGAGGGGGAAGGAGTGTTAGTATGAAATTGGAGGGCGGGGAAGGAGTGTCAGTATGAAATTGGAGGGAAGGGGAAGGAGTGTCAGTATGAAATTGGAGGGCGGGGGAAGGAGTGTCAGTATGAAATTGGAGGGAGGGTGGAAGGAGTGTCAGTATGAAATTGGAGGGAGGGGGAAGGAGTGTCAGTATGAAATTGGAGGGAGGGGGAAGGATTGTCTGTATGAAATTGGAGGGAGGGGGAAGGATTGTCTGTATGAAATTGGAGGGAGGGGGAAGGAGTGTCAGTATGAAATTGGAGGGGGGGGAAGGATTGTCAGTATGAAATTGGAGGGAGGTGGAAGGATCCACCTTGAACTGGGGACAGAGGGTGAAGAAAAGGCAACGTTGGTCACAAGACTGCTGTGGTCACGGTACTTGTGAGTTGGAACCGTGATCTGAACAATGTCTCCTGAAGTTGACTCGGATTAATATTCCTGTCTTTTTCCATCTGAAAATCTCAGGATGTGTCACAGTTTTTCACAGCCTTACAGACACTTCAACTCCCAGTCACAGCTGACAGTTAGATTATCTGAGGGCTGAAAGGAATTTCGAAATTCTCTCACTGTGTATTGTTGTAAAAGAATGGGATCAGACCGATCCTAAACCATCTTTTCTTCAATTCAATTCTTTCTCATGTATATATTTCACATTGACTGTTCAATGTGTGTTAATAGATGAATTTATCCATCTGGTTAAGTCACTCTGATCCGCCCTTATGCTGGTCCCCTCACTCCAGTTTGCTCCAATCAGTAAATTTCAGATAACTAGAAGCCCCCTGTTCTGTATTTCTGTGTTTGACATGAATTGTACAAACACCAGGGTCCCAGACGAGACCCCTGCAGAATTCTTCTCTTTTCTATTAACAAACCACTTCTAACTTCCAGTTGGTCACTTTAACATTAAAAGAAAACCAGTTTGATCTGATATTTTAGTATAACCTATTCACAACCATTCACCACTCCAACACCAAGCTGGAAGTGACATCAGTGATGGAGTTACAAAAATACCCAGCTTATTTCCAGAGTGCAGTCTGAGACTCGGGCCTGGAGTTTCCTCTCGTCAGCACAATCTCACTTCCATCAAGTCTACACATTGTTTTAAGCTTCGTAAATTGTTTGTGCCCAGACTGCACGTCTCTCTCTGTGAAAATGCCGAGGAAACTCCGGGCCTGGATGTGGTGAACAGGACAGTTCAACTACTGCTGGATACAACTGCAATATTATTGCCTTTAAAGCAACCACATTCTGTACAACTGAGACCATTGATCTGTGTTCAATTATTTCAGTCAAGTTCCAGTTACTATCCTCCAGTCCTCATGGAAGGCCACACTGTTATACACCTAATGATATCCAGAATGCTGAAACCAATATTGAGAAAACAACACAAAGATAAAATGACTGCAGGCTCAGTTGAGTATCAGTAACATTTTCAGTATTAAACTTTGATCATTTTCAGTGTTTATTTTGGCCATGTTGGGGTTTATTCAAATACACCAGTTCTTCCTTTCTTTAACAAAACCAGAGGATACTTGGTGAAAAGCAGAAAACCCCAAGAATCACCTCAACCTTGTAATTCTGTTGATCACAGGCAAGGCCATCTCTGCTCACTTCCTTGTATCCCTCACCACTCACATTCTCCTTCCTTCTGTGTCCACCCTGGAAAAAACTTCCCCAAGTCACTTACAACTGCTCTTTCAAACTCTCAACTGTCTCACCATTGGCCGTCCATTTGTTACAATGCTTCTGTAACTGGCGATCTGCTCAATCACTCCCTCAACCTCTGATGTCTTTACCCTCAGTAAAACCCTGACTCTCTTCCACCCTTGTCACTCCCCCATCTTCACTGCCTCAAGTCTCAGGAACTCAGATTTGAACATATCTAGCCCACGACTGGTTTAGCCATTCATTACCAGAGCCAGCTGCACCACACATCAAGCTCTATCTGGCCCTGTTCTCGTCTGCCAAAACTGCTCACTATTTCAGGATCATTCCTGAAAGCAAAGATAACCCCAGCTTCATTTCTTCACCACCGTGTCCTTAAACCTCTCTCACTTGACCTCAAACAAGTTCAAGGAGCTCATGGATTTCTTTGTCACTAACACTGAGACCATCCATTCAGCTGCATCCTCCTCTTCTCCACCAAGTCAAATATCCCCCGAGGTTCCCTTTTCCCTCACCCTGAATCTGTGTCTTTGTCTAGTTTCTCTCTCATCATGTCCTCTCCAAGCTCATCTTATCCATGAAACCCACCTCGTCCTCTCTCACCCCCATTCCCACTAAACTGATCAATCAACTTCCCTTCCTGGTCCTCGTGCTAACTGACATTGTAAACAATTCCCTTTCCTCAGGTATTTCCTGCTCCCTTTTAAAACTGTCATCATCACCCACCTCCTCAAAACCCCCACCCTCAACCCCTCTATCTTTGTAAACTACCATCTCATCTTCAACCACTCATTCCTCTCCAGAGTCACTGAAAGTCTTTATTCCTCCTAAATCGCTTTCCTCACTTGTTTTTAAAATCACATTACAACAGACTGGGGAAGCTGGTATTAAAATAATATCTGGGTACACGGAGTTAGGTTGCAGATCAGCCATGATCTCATTGAATGGCAGAACAGGCTCGAGGGGCTAAATGGCCGACCCCTGTTCCAATGTCCCGAATAAACTTGGACTCAAACACAGCTGATGAATGGAAAGTCATGGGAGAACTGGGGAGAAGGCAGTGCAACAGGAAACCAGCACTTGAGTAGAGTTAGAGAGTTGGGGAAGTCTGGGGAGAAAGTACACTGGAACAAGAGTGGGACATTCAGCTCATCAAGCCTGCTGCACCATGTGATTAGATCATGGCTGATCAATTAATCTCCCTTCCTTAGATGACATATATCCAGAATATTAAACTTCAGCCCAGTTATAGGGGTTATTATCAGCAGAAACAAACACTAAATGTCAGAATGAACAGGTTCAGTCCTGGAAGTGATTAACAGCAACAATAACAGCAGAATCCAACCACTGCAGTCATTTGTGAACTCACTGATATCTCAGCAGCGGGGAGAATTGATTAAATCCCTTCCAACACACGGAACAGCTGAATGGCCTCTCCCCAGTGTGAACTCACTGACGTCTCAGTAGGTGGCATGATTTAGTGACTCTCCTCTTCCGCATGGAGCAGGTGAATGGCTTCCTCCCAGTTTGAACTCACTGGTGTGTCAGCAGGTTTAATGATCAATTAAATCCCTTCCCACACATGGAGCAGGTAACGGCCTCCTGCATGTGTAGATTTGCTGGTGTGTCAGCAGGTGGGACGATTTATTGAATCCCTTCCCGCAGTCCCCACATTTTCACTGTTTTTCCATGGTGCAGGTGTTCTTGTGCCTCTCCAGGTTGGATGATAAGTTGAAACCTCGTGCACACAGAACACGTGTACAGTTTCTCCCCGCTGAGCAGGGTGTGATGTTTTTTCAGGCTGTGTAACTGTTTAAAGCTCTTTCCACAGTCAGTGCACTGGAACACTCTCACTCAGGTGTGTGTGTCTCGGTGCTTTTCCAGTCACAATGATGTTTGAAATCTTTTCTCACAGACAAACATTTCTCCTTCCACATTCAAAGGTCAATGATATTCAGGACCTAATGAATCGAGTGACTTTGTCAGATCTTGACGTGATGTTTGGTTTGAGTTTCCCGTCTGGAAATCCTTTGCTTCTCATACCCTGTAAAAGGAGTTGACAAAAGCCATCACTGTGAGTACAGGATAGAAATTCTGAACAGACAATTCTAGTCTCTATGGAACATGTTTTCCTCTCTTGTTCCCCCAAAGCTGTAAATCCCCGTCCCACACACTCTCCCTCCTCCCTGTGCTGAAATCCAAACCCATCGGACCATCTGCACCATTTGTGAATAATGCAAATACAGGCTGAGATGGTGAAAACATGTTCTCCCCCCACCTGGGGGATTGAAAGACATGGAGACGCATAGAGCAAAAGACAAAGACACCTAGACCGAGAGTGATGGAGGACTAAACAGAGACAGACTGAGAGAAAGCAAGAGAGTTGCCTATTTGGCTCATTTTTGTTCCATTTGTGACTTCGAGTTTCACGAATTCTTGCAGCTAAATGGACGTGAGAAACCCCTCTCGCTGTTGGGCAGGGGAGGATGTGCTTCCTCACAACTGATAACTTGGTGGGCAAACATCTGGCAATTTTAGAAACAAGCAGGAGCATAGTCAGCAGGAATAGAACCTGTCCAGGAAACTCTAATGGATTTCCAATCCATCACCTTAACCACTCGGCCACGACTACTCCTGCTTAGTTCCTTGCAAAATTGTTTGTAGAAAATCATAAATAACCATTGATTTGGCTGGGCACTCAGTAAGAACATAAAAATATAGCAGCAGGATCAGGCCAAAGCTCCCTCAAGACTGCTCTGATATTTAATAAGATCATGGCTGATCCTCCACATCAACAACAATTTCCCACACAATCCCTAAAGCGCTTGATTCCCTTACAGTCCAAAAATCTCTCCATCTCAGCCTTCAATATACTCATCGACTGAGCATCCACAGCTCTGTGGGGGAGGCAATTCCAAAGATTCACAACCCTCTGACTGAACAAATGTCTCCTCATCTCAGACTGAAATGATGCTCCTGTAGGAGCAACAGGGTGGTGGTGATAGGAGATTTTAATTTTCCCAACATTGACTGGGATTCGCTTAATGTTAGAGGTCCAGATGGAGCAGAATTTGTAAGGAGCATCCAGGAGGATTTTCTAGAGCAGTATGTAAATAGTCCAACTCGGGAAGGGGCCATACTGGACCTGGTGTTGGGGAATGAGCCCGGCCAGGTTGTTGAAGTTTCAGTAGGGGACTACTTTGGGAATAGTGATCACAATTCCGTAAGCTTTAAAATACTCATGGACAAAGACGAGAGTGGTCCTAAAGGAAGAGTGCTAAATTGGGGGAAGGCCAACTATACCAAAATTCGGCAGGAGCTGGGAAATGTAGATTGGGAGCAGCTGTTTGAAGGTAAATCCACATGTGATATGTGGGAGGCTTTTAAAGAGAGGTTGATTAGCGTGCAGGAGAGACATGTTCCTGTGAAAATGAGGGATAGAAATGGCAAGATTAGGGAACCATGGATGACAGGTGAAATTGTGAGACTAGCTAAGAGGAAAAAGGAAGCATGCATAAGGTCTAGGCGGCTGATGAAAGACGAAGCTTTGAAAGAATATCGGGAATGTAGGACCAATCTGAAACGAGGAATTAAGAGGGCTAAAAGGGGTCATGAAATATCTTTAGCAAACAGGGTTAAGGAAAATCCCAAAGCCTTTTATTCATATATAAGGAGAAAGAGGGTAACTAGAGAAAGGATTGGCCCACTAAAGGACAAAGGAGGAATGTTATGCTTGGACTCAGTGAAAATGGGTGAGATTCTAAACGAGTACTTTGCATCGGTATTCACCGAGGAGAGGGACATGACGGATGTTGAGGTTAGGAACAGATGTTTGATTACTCTAGGTCAAGTCGGCATAAGGAGGGAGGAAGTGTTGGGTATTCTAAAGGGCATTAAGGTGGACAAGTCCCCAGGTCCGGATGGGATCTATCCCAGGTTACTGAGGGAAGCGAGAGAGGAAATAGCTGGGGCCTTAACAGATATCTTTGCAGCATCCTTAAACACGGGTGAGGTCCCGGAGGACTGGAGAATTGCTAATGTTGTCCCCTTGTTTAAGAAGGGTAGCAGGGATAATCCAGGTAATTATAGACCGGTGAGCCTGACGTCAGTGGTAGGGAAGCTGCTGGAGAAGATACTGAGGGATAGGATCTATTCCCATTTGGAAGAAAATGGGCTCATCAGTGATAGGCAACATGGTTTTGTGCAGGGAAGGTCATGTCTAACCAACTTAATAGAATTCTTTGAGGAAGTGACAAAGTTGATTGATGACGGAAGGGCTGTCGATGTCATATACATGGACCTCAGTAAGGCGTTTGATAAGGTTCCCCATGGCAGGCTGATGGAGAAAGTGAAGGCGCTTGGGGTCCAAGGTGTACTAGCTAGATGGATAAAGAACTGGCTGGGCAACAGGAGACAGAGAGTAGCAGTAGAAGGGAGTTTCTCAAAATGGAGACGTGTGACCAGTGGTGTTCCACAGGGATCCGTGCTGGGACCACTGTTGTTTGTGATATACATTAATGATTTGGAGGAAAGTATAGGTGGACTGATTAGCAAATTTGCAGACGACACTAAGATTGGTGGAGTAGCAGATAGTGAAGGGGACTGTCAGAGAATACAGCAGAATATAGATAGATTGGAGAGTTGGGCAGAGAAATGGCAGATGGAGTTCAATCAGGGCAAATGCGAGGTGATGCATTTTGGAAGATCCAATTCAAGAGTGAACTATACAGTAAATGGAAAAGTCCTGGGGAAAATTGATGTCCAGAGAGATTTGGGTGTTCAGGTCCACTGTTCCCTGAAGGTGGCAACGCAGGTAAATAGAGTGGTCAAGAAGGCATACGGCATGCTTTCCTTCATCGGACGGGGCATTGAGTACAAGAGTTGGCAGGTCATGTTACAGTTGTATAGGACTTTGGTTCGGCCACATTTGGAATACTGCGTACAGTTCTGGTCGCCACATTATCAAAAGGATGTGGATGCTTTGGAAAGGGTGCAGAGGAGGTTCACCAGGATGTTGCCTGGTATGGAGGGCGCTAGCTATGAAGAGAGGTTGAGTAGATTAGGATTATTTTCATTAGAAAGACGGAGGTTGAGGGGGGACCTGATTGAGGTGTACAAAATCATGAGAGGTATAGACAGGGTTGATAGCAAGAAGCTTTTTCCCAGAGTGGGGGTTTCAATTACTAGAGGACACGAGTTCAAAGTGAAAGGGGAAAAGTTTAGGGGGGATATGCGTGGAAAGTTCTTTACGCAGAGGGTGGTGGGCACCTGGAACGCATTGCCAGCGGAGGTGGTAGATGCGGGCACGATGGAGTCTTTTAAGATGTATCTAGACAGATACATGAATGGGCAGGAAGAAAAGAGATACAGAAGCTTAGAAAATAGGCGACATGTTTAGAGAGAGGATCTGGATCGGCGCAGGCTTGGAGGGCCGAAGGGCCTGTTCCTGTGCTGTAATTATCTTTGTTCTTCTTTGTTCTTATCCTGATACTCTTCCCTAGTTCTAGACTCTCCAGCCACGGGAAACAGAAAGCAGGAAACTACAGGCCAGTTAATCTAACATCTGTCATAGTGAAAATGCTGGAATCTATTATTAAGGGGGTTTATAGCAGGGCACTGAGTTCCATCACATTAACCATGTGACCTTGTCTGCTGTGCAGATAATGGTCAGCACCATGGGATTTCTGTTATCTCGGGATTGTTTCTCATTGTTTGTCTATCGGGTTTCCAATTCAATTTGTGTTGGATATTGAAGAGAATCTCATTTCAGGATGAGGGCACAATGTTAGGAAGAAATGCGAAGTAAAATGAATTGCAATGTTTGGAAGGAGGTGCAGCTAAGAAGTGGAAGATGTGATTGATGTTATTGATGATCGAATGGAATGCATGGCGGCGTCAGTCAATTTCCTTCTGCACCTTGGAATCCAGAATAAACTGAGGCACCAGGTGGAAACCAACAGTCATTTTGCTGTCATATAAGATATGGAGCAAGACCATTTCTGTGCCTGGCTAACTCAGTTGGCTGACTGTGACTGTTTTCAAAACGGAGTCGTTGGTTCGAGCCCCACACTGGGCGAGCTCAAGTTTAAACCTTTGCTGTTTTGCGGGTGAACCCAGCTCTCCATTCCTTTGGCACTTTCTCCGCGCTGAAACTGAATCTTTCTCCTACAGGCTTTTGCTAATATCGCAATTGCTGTTTTACCAGTGAAAACCGCCCTCCGCTGCACTGCAAGTGCGAGAGACGGGTTTGTCGGCGCAGCCTAATGGACAATGAATGATGACACTTTAAAAGTGCGAATTTCCAGTCAAACCCCTGTCCCAACAAAACTGCTCAGAGTCCTTTTCCTTTTGGGCCTCCTTATCTCGAGAGACAATGGATACGCGCCTGGAGGTGGTCAGTGGCAGTCACAGAATTAGAAATACCACTTCCTGGCGGACCGATAGTGGCGGGATCACATCGAAAGGGATCCCGATGGGAATAATCTGATTAATTAGATTAGGGGAGAATTTAGGGAACTCCTCCTGAACGCTCTTCACATCAAATTGAAGACTTTTTTCCTGTGTGATTTGTGGTGGTTTTATCAATGAAATGTTTACAACAGACAATGGAAGAGAAGGATTGAGATTTTCAGTGTGGGACAGAGGTAAGATGATTGAACAGAGAAGCAACACATTCCCAACAAGAGCCGATACAGATGACTGATCCAGAACAGGTCTATCATCTTTTCTTTTTTTTAATTGCTCCATTAATAAGGCCCTTTCTTGAATCGTCCTTTGTATATTGAAACAGTCTACTATCTGTCAAGGCATGAAGGATACATTCAGTATTTCACCTTCTTCCTCAACACTTTCTCTGAGCTGAGGCCAAGTGGTTAGATGTTTATGTAGCGTGGCTGATATCAGCTTCACCTGACACAGGAAAGGTCCCTCGGCACTTGGGAAACATTTCCTGCTGTGTGATATACGATGTTGTTGGTTTTATTAACTGCAGTGAACACAGTTGCTCCTCAATTGATAGATTAGCTGCTTTGTTAAAATACACTTTCTTAACTGGGAATCAAACCCAGGCTACAGTGGTAAAAGCACCGAATCCTAACCAGTAGACCACCAGCGAATGGGGGTTGAAGATTTTGCGGCAAATGTAGATATAATTGAAGGTATCGGTGTTAATTTGATTTTGACTTTTTGTGCTGGATGTAAATACATTTCATAACTCTGCTACTTACAAACCTATTTACATGTGTCTGTGTTCGTTGATTTTTCGTTTCAATCTGTCTTCATTCAGAAAGTACTTTCTGCCTATTTATTTCCCTCTTACTTTTCATTTACACCTAAATACATTTATATGCAAAACAGATACATACAAGTACATTCAGAAATAACACACACATTTATTCAGAACCAGCACACTTATACATGCACAATACATCTACAGTATAACAGTATCAATCATCAATATTTATATATTTAGAACCTGATGTATATTATAAAAAAATGTAAAATTGACAACTGACACACATACAAAGCATCACACTCAGAACATAAACACTCACAGTTTATACAGAAACATGACAGCCACATACACACACTCACAGTTTATATGGTACACGGTCCTGTTTGAAGTTCTGGGAAAAGTGTACACACCAAAAGTTGAATAGTTTTTCACAAGCTGCCCGTCCTATTGTGTATTTGGAGCAGTTTCTGGCTTTACTAGCCGTGATTTTGAGTGATGATTCTGGGACTCGGTGTGTGGAATTGGATTTGAAAGCGAAAGGAAATTCACTGCTCAGTGTTCAGCACTCAGTGACAATTCCACAGCCGCTTGCATCACCTGTTAGCAGTGGGATTGGAACAAATACAGCCAGGGACTCTGAGTTTACATCAACAGAGATGAAGTTATTTGATGTAGGTAAAACATCATTAAAATTGTCCACCGTGTTCAGAATTGTTTCTTCCAATACCAGCTGTACAATAGCCCTAAATAATTTCTATTCGTTCTTTTTGAAGCCAATAACTGAATATATTTCCCATGGGTGAGATGTAGGAACATGGCACATTTATTTGTTGTTTTTTCTCATTTTATTTCACATTAATATTCATGGAACGATTTATCTGGGAACTGACTGGATAAGAGCAGAGCTGGTAATGTTTCAGGAATAGGGCAGAGGGCAGGAGAGATCATATAACAAAGCTGTCATGGGACAAAGAGCAAAGGTCATGTTCATGCTTGTGGTGAAACACAAAGCATTAGTCCAGAGAAAGTGTTAAAGGCTGAATAATGAGCAGCTCTGTTCACATGAAAAAACAGGCAGCCAATCATGCTCTGAAGTTGAACTCAATGTTGAGTCCAGAAGGCTGTAGAGTGCCTAATTGAAAGATCAGGTGCGACTCCTCAAGCTTGCGTTGATGTTCACTGGAGCAGGCCAAGGACCGAAATATGGACATGAGAGCAGGGGCGAAGGGGTGGGGGGAGGGAGTGGTGGAGTGTTGAAATGACAAGAAAGCAGAAGCTCAGGGTCACGCTTTCAGACTGAGCAGAGGTGTTCCACAAAGCAGTCGCACAATCTGTGTTTGATCTCCCCAATGTAGAGGCGACTGCATTGTAAGCAGTGAATACAGTATATAGTGGTGCAGTGATTAGCACCGCAGCCTCACAGCTCCAGCAACCCGGGTTCAGTTCTGGTTACTGCCTGTGCGGAGTTTACAAGTTCTCCCTGTGATTGCGTGGCTTTCTGCCGGGTGCTCCGATTCCCTCCCACAGCCAAAGACTTGCAGGTTGGCCACTGCAAATTGTCCCTAGTGTAGGTAGGTGGTAGGAGAGTGGTGGGGATATGGTAGGGAATATGGGATTAATGTAGGATTAGTGTAAATGGGTGGTTGTTGGTCGGCACAGATTCGGTGGGCTGAAGGGCCTGTTTCAGTGCTGTATCTCGAAATAAATAAGTACAAGTAAATCGCTGCTTCACCTGGAAGGAATGTTTGGGGCCTTGGATGGTGAGGAGGTAAAAGAGCAGGCATTACATCTCCTGTGATTGCGTGGGAAGGGGTTGAGGTGTCAGAGGTAATGGAGAAATGGACCAGGGTGTCGCAGAGGGAACAATTCCTTTGGAATGCTGATGGGGGAGGGGAAGAGAAGATGTGTTTGGTGGTGGCATCACGTTGGAGGTGGTGGAAATGGCAGAGGATGATCCTTTGGATGTGGAGGCTGGTGGGGTGGAAAGTGAGGACAAGGGGAACCAAGTCGTGGTTGTGGGAGGGAGGGGAAGGGGTGAGGGTAGAAGTGTGGGAAATGGGTCAGACACAGTCGAGGGCCCTGTCAACCATAGTGCAGGGTAATCCTCGGTTGAGGAAAAAGGAAGACATGTCAGAAGCGCTGTTGTGGAAGGTAGCATCATCAGAGCAGATGCGGTGGAGACTGGGAGAATGGCATGGAGTCCTTACAGGAAGCAGGTTGTGAAAAAGTGTAGTCGAGGGAGCTGTGGGGAGTCGGGGGGCTTATAATGAATATTAGTGGACAGTCTATCACCAGAGATGGCGACAGAGCAGTCTAAAATAAAAGCAAAATAACGTGGATGCTGAAAATGTGAAATGAAAACAGCAAGTGCTGGAAATAGACAGAAATACACATGAAAGGTCACAGATCTGAAACGTTAACTCTGTTTCTTTCACCACAGATGCTGTCAGACTTCTTGTATATTTCCATCATTTTATGTTTTTATTACATATAAATCACTGTTTGGTTTCACCCCACAAAACCTTGAGCCCTAAGGGAGATACTTTATTTGAAGAGTAAAGGTTACAAAGTAAACAGATTGCCAGAATATTAAATTTCACCCCAGTTATAGAGATTATTAATATCAGCAGGTATAAAGCCCGACTGTCGGATTGAATATGGTTCAGTCCTGGATGTGTTTAACAGCAGAATCCAAACGCTGCAGTCACTTGTGAACTCGCTGGTATCTCAGCAGGTTTGAAGATCAATTAAATCCCTTTCCACACTCGGAGCAGGTGAACGGCCTCTCCTCAGTGTGAACTCGCTGGGGTTTCAGAAAATCCCATGTGATTTTAAAGCTCACCTCACAGTTGGAACATTTAAGCCATCTCAAATCAATGTGAACAAGTTGATGTAAAGCGAGTTTGCTGAACCAAGTAAATCTTTTCCCCCACACAGAGCAGGTGAACGAGCTCTCCTCAGTGTAAACCTGCTGGTGTCTCAGCAGAGGCTTTTAAAGCTCTTCTTACAGTGAAAACATTTAAATAGTCTCTTATCACTGTGAACTCACTGGTGTGACAGGAGATTTGATAAAGCATTAAATCAGTTCCCACATTCAATAAAGTGAACGGCCTCTCTCCATCTGAACTCACTGATGTATATAGAGACTGGATGACCGAGTGAATATCGTCCCACAAATGCAGCATGTGAATGGCCTGTCCCTAGTAGGACAGTGTCAATGAGTTTCTAGATGGGATGGGTAATTGAATCTCTTCCCACAGTATTCACATTACCGTGGTTTCTCTGTGGTGCGAGTGTCCTTGTGTCTCTCCAGGTTGGACGATCAGTTGAAGCCTCGGCCACATACAGAACACGGGTATAGTTTCTCCCTGCTGTGAATGGTGTGATGTTTTTTCAGGCTGTGTAACTGGTTAAAGATCTTTCCACAGTCATTTCACTGGAACACTGTCACTTGGTGTGTGTGTGTCTCGGTGCTTTTCCAGTCACGCTGATCATAGAGTCATAAAAAGTTTACGGTACAGAAAGAGGCCAATTGGCACAGCCTAATCGCACTTTCCAGCACCTGGTCCACATCCCTGCAGGTTACAGCACTTGAGGTGCATATCAAGACAACTTTTAAATGAGTTGAGGGTTTCTGCCACAACTACTCTTACCGGCAGTGAGTTACATCCTCTGGGTGAAAAGATATTTCCTCATTTCCCCTCTAATCTTTCTACCAATCACTTTAAATCTATGCCCCCTAGTTACTGACCTCTCTGCCAAGGTAAATAGGCCCTTCACATCAATTCTATCCAAGCCCCTCACAATTTTGTACATTTCAATCAAATCTCCCTTTACCTCCTCTGTTCCAAGGAGAACAACCCCAGCCTATCCAATCGTTCCTCATAGCTGCATTTTTCCAGTCCTGGCAACACCCTCGTAAATCTCCTCTGTTCCCTCTCTAGTGCAATTACATCCTTTCTGTAATGAGGTGACCAGAACAGCACACAGTACTCAAGTTGTGGCCTAACTAATGATTTATACAGTTCCAGCATAACCTCCCTGCTCTTATATTCTATAACTTGGCTAATAAAAGAAAGGATTCCATATGCATTCTTAATCACCTTATCAACCTGTCTTGCTACCTTCAGGGGTCTGTGGACATTCACTCCAAGCTCCCTCACTTCCTCTACATCTCTCAGTATTTTCCCATCAATCATATATTTCTTTGCCTTGTTTGACCTTTCCAAATGCATCACCTCACACTTCTCTGGGATGAATTCCATTTGCCACTTTTCTGCCCACCTGACCAGTCCATCGATATCTTCCTGCAGTCTACAGCTATCCTCGTTGCTATCAACCACAGGGCCATTTTTTTTGTTATCTGCAAACTTCTTGATCATGCCCCTGACATTTGCTCCAAAATCCTTTATATATAGCACAAAAAGCAGGAGACCTAGTACTGAGCCCTGAGGAACACCACTGGAACAGCCTTCCAGGCGCAAAAACATCCGTCAACAACTACTCTTTGTTTCCTGCCACTGAGCTAATTTTGTATCCTGCTTTGCTACATTTTCTGGATGCCAGGGGCTTTTATTTTGTATAACCAGTCTGATGGAGGATTTCACAGGAACCTGTTAACTGCTGGTGCAATTATACAACAGTTAGATAGGAAGGGAAGCGAGTGCGGGGACAGCAGAGGATTGAACCACGGGGAGGCGGCGCCACAGCACTTTAAACAGGGAGCGCGGCCTCAGGGCCACAATTAGAATGCTCAGCTGCTCACAGTGTTTGTACACCGGGGACGGGGGAGTGAGGCAGCTGGACCCCGACTTGCTGCAAATGGTTTAAATAAAGCTGATTTATTCGAGAGTTTGGATCTGTCTTTATTCTTGGGGAGTTGGACATCAGACTGTCTCCTGTCAATATAGAGCTGCACAATAGGCCTGCAGCATCTTTGAAAGAGCTGCCAATTAGTCCTACTCCCCAGAGCCTTGGAAACTCTTCATTTTAAATATTTATCGAATTCCCTTTGGTAAGTTATTATTGAATCTGCTTCCACCGTCCTTTCAGGCCGTGCATTCCAGATCACAGCAACTCACTGAGTGTTTTGCCAATTATTTTGAGGTGTTCATCTGTTGTTAAATACATTTGCTCAGGAGATTTATGTTTAAAGTTAAACCAGGTTTGCAGGTGTGATGCTCTATTCACACATCGAAGGTGAGAGAGATGCTGTGGGACACGGGCTAAGTCCAGTAGCTGAAAGTGATTAACAGACTGGGTTTTGTGTTTAGTGATCCCGGGTGTGTTACCGATACCTTCCCCGGATCCCAAGGCTCGGAGAGACACTCTGGAAGGTATGAGGAACTGTGCCATGTCCATGAGAGTAACTGAAGGTATGAGAACTGAAATAATCTAGAGTTATAAAGGAGAAAAAGCCCCAAAATGGAGCAGTCGGTAACAGGACATCAATGAGTCTCCTCCTGTCCTGGAGAAGTCAAGGACTAGACAAGTGTGTGCTTGAGACAATTCTGATTTATTTGGAAAATATCAAAATTAAACTCCAGCCCAGTTGTCGGGGTTATTGACATCAGCAGAAACAAACTCCACTTTCAGAATGAACATGGTTCAGTTCTGGAAGTGATTAACAGCAGAGTCCAATCACTGCAACAACAACAACTTGCTTTTAGATAGCATCTTCAGCATAATAAAACTTCCCAAGATGCTTTACATTGTGAAACAAAATATAACATTAAGAACGTCTAGTGTAATTGAAACAGATACATGATCTAGTGTAGTATAAACAGAGATAGGGTTTAGTGTAACATAAAGAGACAGGGCCGAGTGTAATATAAACAGAGACAGGGCCGAGCATGATATAAACAGAGACAGGGTCTAGTGTAATATAAACAGAGACAGGGCCGAGCATGATATAAACAGAGACAGGGTCTAGTGTAATATAAACAGAGACAGAACCTTAGAGTAACATAAACAGAGATGGCCCAGTGTAAAATAAAGAGAGACCTGGTCTATTACATTCTAATTGAGATTAAGCCGAATTTAATATTAGCAGAGACATGGTCTAACATAGTATTAACAAAGATAGGACCCGATGTAATATAAATAGAGGCATTGTCTGGTGTTATAACTGAGGCAGAACCTTGTGTAATACAGAGAGATGTTCTGCATTTCTAATTATCACAATTCCGACTGTAATATAAACAGAGACATGTCTCCAATAACAACAATAACAATCTGTATTTATAAAGAGCCTTTAACTCAATGAAATATCCCATCAGCAAGCTTGAATAATGAGCTTATTGAAACATCAACGATGCAGAGATTGATGTTACTAAGCACATAAGTCACCGTCTGCACTGTCAGAGTAGGGAAGATTATTGGTATCAATATTAATAATACTCAGATTACTGCACAGCTCTAGGTTAAGAGACCAAGTATCTT
Organism: Heterodontus francisci; assembly: GCF_036365525.1. NCBI lineage: Eukaryota > Metazoa > Chordata > Chondrichthyes > Heterodontiformes > Heterodontidae > Heterodontus > Heterodontus francisci. Next base: position 9,885,219 of record NC_090404.1, read on the forward strand.
TAGAAATAATCTGAAGGTGAAATAATGGTTGAATTTATTTCAATCCGCACTTCAGGGAGGATTTTAAGGCCTTGGAGAGGGTGCAGAGGGGACTTAATAGAATTGGACCAGGGATGAGGAAGTTCAGTTCTGTGGAGAGATTAGAGAAGCTGGGATCGTTTCTCTCAGAACAGAAGGGTTTTAAAGGGAGATTTAATTGATCTAATGGATTATGAATGATTTTGATAGTGTTGATAGTGAGATACTGTTTCCACTGGCAGGAATGTCGGTAACCAAAGGACACAGATTTAAGATAATTAGTAAATGAAGAAGGGGGGAGATGAGGAGATTTTTTATTTATGCTGTGAGTTGTTATGAGCTGGAATGAATTACCTGAAATGTCGGTGTAAACACATTCGATAGTAACCTTCAAAAGGGAATTATAGAGTCATAGTCGTACAACATAGAAACAGGCCCTTTGGCCCACCGCGTCCATGCCGACCATAATGCCTATCTATACTAATCCCACCTGCCTGCATTAATTCCATATCCCTCTATGCTTTGCTCATTCAAGTACCTGTCCAGATGCCTCTTAAATGTCGCTACCGTTTCTGCCTCCACCACCTCCTCAGGCAGCTCATTCCAGATACCCACTATTCTTTGTGTGAAAAATTTACCTCTTTGATCCCCTTTAAACCTCCTCCCTCTCACCTTAAATCTATGCCCTCTAGTTTTAGTCACCCCTACCACGGGAAACAGACTCTGGCTATCAACCCTATCTATGCCTCTCATAATTTTATATACCTCTATCATGTCCCCTCTCAGCCTCCTTCGCTCCAGGGAAAACATACCCAGCCTCTCCAATCTCTCTTCATAACTCAAGCCCTCCAAACCAGGCAACATCCTCGTGAATCTTTTCTGCACCCTTAATCGCACCTTTCCTGCAGTGTGGCGACCAGAACTGCACACAGTACTCCAAATGTGGCCTAACCAACGTCATGTACAACTGTAACATGACGTCCCAACTCTTGTACTCAATGCCTCGGCCAATGAAGGCAAGCATGCCATACGCCTTCTTCACCACCCTGCCTACCTGTGTTGCCACTTTCAGGGAACTATGTACTTGCACCCCAAGGTCTCTCTGCTCACTGTTGTTGCTATTACAGAGACTTGGTTGAGGGAAGGGCAGGATTGGCAGCTAAATGTTCCAGGATTTAGAAGCTTCAGGCGGGATAGAGGGGGATGTAAAAGGGGTGGGGGAGTTGCATTACTGGTTAAGGAGAATATCACAGCTGTACTGCGGGAGGACACCTCGGAGGGGTCATGCAGCGAGGCAATATGGGTGGAGCTCAGGAATAGGAAGGGTGCAGTCACGATATTGGGGGTTTTCTACAGGCCTCCCAACAGCCAGTGGGAGGTAGAGGAGCAGATATGTAGACAGATTTTGGAAAGATGTAAAGGTAACAGAGTTGTAGTGGTGGGTGAGTTTAACTTCCTCTATATTGACTGGGACTCACTTAGTGCTAGGGGCTTAGATGGGGCAGAATTTGTAAGGAGCATCCAGGAGGGTTTCTTGAAACAATATGTCGATAGTCCAACTAGGGATGGGGCCATACTGGACCTGGTATTGGGGAATGAGCACGGCCAGGTGGTCGAAGTTTCAGCAGGGGTGCATTTTGGGACCAATGACCATAATTCCATGAGTTTTAATGTACTTGTGGATAAGGATAAGAGTCATCCTCGGGTGAAGGTGCTAGATTGGGGCAAGGCTAATTATAACAATATTATGCAGGAACTGAAGAATTTAGATTGGGGGTGGCTGTTTCAAAGTAAATCAGCATCTGACATGTGGGAGTCTTTCAAACATCAGTTGATTAGAATCCAGGACCAGCATGTTCCTGTGAGGAAGAAGGATAGGTTTGGCAAGTTTTGGGAACGTTGGATAATGTGGGATATTGTGAGCCTGGTCAAAAAGAAAAAGGAAGCATTTGTAAGGGCTGGAAGGCTAGGAACAGACGAATCCCTTGAGGAATATAAAGACAGCAGGAAGGAACTTAAGCAAAGGAGTCAGGGGGGCTAAAAGGGGTCATGAAAAGTCATTGGCAAACAGGATTAAGGAAAATCCCAAGGCTGTTTATAAGCATATAAAGAGCAAGAGGGTAACTAGGGAAAGGGTTGGCCCACTCAAGGACAGAGAAGGGAATCGATGTGTGGAGCCAGAGGAAATGGGCGAGGTACTAAATGATTACTTTGCATCAGTATTCACCAAAGAGAAGGACTTGGTGGATGATGAGCTGAGGGAAGAGAGTGTAGATACTCTCAGTCATCTCATTATCAAAAAGGAGGAGGTGTTGGGTGTCTTGCAAAGCATTTAGGTAGATAAATCCCCAGGGCCTGATGGGATCTACTCCAGAATACTGAGGGAGGCAAGGGAAGGAATTTCTGGGGCCTTGACAGAAATCTTTGTATCCTCATTGGCTACATGTGAGGTCCCAGAGGATTGGAGAATAGCCAATGTTGTTCCTTTGTTTAAGAAGGGTAGCAAGGATAATCCAGGAAATTATAGGCCGGTGAGCCTTATGTCAGTGGTAGGGAAATTATTCGAGATGATTCTTCGGGGCAGGATTTACTCCCATTTGGAAACAAATGAACTTATTATCGAGAGACAGCATGGTTTTGTAAAGGGGAGGTCGTGTCTCACTATTTTGATTGAGTTTTTTGAGGAAGTGACGAAGATAATTGATGAAGGAAGGGCAGTGGATGTTGTCTATCTGGACTTCAGTAAAGCCTTTGACAAGGTCCCTCATGGCAGACTGGTACAAAAGGTGAAGTCACACGGGATCAGAGGTGAGCTGGCAAGATGGATACAAAAGTGGCTCGGTCATAGAAGACAGAGGGTAGCAGTGGAAGGGTGCTTTTCTGAATGGAGGGATGTGACTAGTAGTGTTCCACAGGGATCAGTGCTGGGACCTTTGCTGTTTGTAGTATATATAAATGATTTGGAGGAAAATATAGCTGGTCTGATTAGTAAGTTTGCGGACGACACAAAGGTTGGTGGAGTTGCGGATAGTGATGAGAATTGTCAGAGGATACAGCAGGATATAGATTGGTTGGAGACTTGGGTGGAGAAATGGCAGATGGAGTTTAATCTGGACAAATGTGAGGTAATGCACTTTGGAAGATCTAATGCAGGTGGGAAGTATACAGTAAATGGCAGAACCCTTAGGAGGCAGAGAGATCTGGGTGTACAGGTCCACAGGTCACTGAAAGTGGCAACACAGGTGGATAAGGTAGTCAAGAAGGCATACGGCATGCTTGCCTTCATCGGTCGTGGCATGCAGTATAAAAATTGGCAAGTCATGTTGCAGCTGTACAGAACCTTAGTTAGGGCACACTTAGAATATTGCGTGCAATTCTGGTCGCCACACTACCAGAAGGACGTGGAGGCTTTGGAGAGGGTACAGAAGAGGTTTACCAGGATGTTGCCTGGTCTGGAGAGCATTAGTTATGAGGGGAGGTTGGATAAACTCGGATTGTTTTCACTGGAACGACGGAGGTGGTGGGGCGACATGATCGAGGTTTACAAAGTTATGAGCGGCATGGACAGAGTGGATAGTCAGAAGATTTTTCCCAGGGTGGAAGAGTCAGTTACTAGGGGACATAGGTTTAAGGTGTGAGGGGCAAAGTTTAGAGGGGATGTGCGAGGCAAGTTTTTTACACAGAGGGTGGTGAGTGCCTGGAACATGCTGCCGGGGGAGGTGGTGGAAGCAGGTACGATAGCGACGTTTAAGAGGCATCTTGACAAATACATGAATAGGATGGGAATAGAGGGATACGGTCCCTGGAAGTGCAGAAGGTTTTAGTTCAGGCAGGCATCAAGATCGGAGCAGGCTTGGAGGGCCGAATGGCCTGTTCCTGTGCTCTACTGTTCTTTGTTCTTTGTTCAACAACACTCCCCAGGGCCCTGCCATTCACTGTATATGTCCTGCCCTGTTTTAACTTCCCAAAATGCATCATTTTGCACTTGTCTGCATTAAATTCCATTTGTCAATCCCTTGCCCACTTTCCCAGTTGGTCTATATCCTGTTGTAACCTTAGACAACCTTCTTCACTGTCCACAATACCACCAATTTTGGTGTCATCTGCAAACTTGCTAATCATGTCCCCTACATTCGCATCCAAGTCATTAGTATATATGACAAACAACAGAGGGCCCAGCACCGATCCCTGCAGCACACCACTGGTCACCAGCCTCCAATCTGAAAAACAACCCTCCACTACCACCCTCTGCCTCCTATCACGAAGCCAATTTTGTATCCAATTTGCTAGCTCACCCTGGATCCCATGTGTTCGAACCTTCTGGACCAGCCTACCATGCTGGACCTTGTCAAAGGCCTTGCTAAAGTCCATGTAGACAACGTCCATCGCCCTGCCCTCATCAATCCTCTTGGTCACATCCTTGAAAAATTCAATCAAATTCGTGAGACATGATTTCCCACGCACAAAGCCATGCTGATATCCCTAATCAGACCTTGCCTTTCCAAATGCATATAAATCCTGTCACTCAGAATCCCTTCCAATAACTTTCCCACCACTGATGCAAGGCTCCCAGGCCTGTAGTTCTCTGGCTTATCCCTCTGTCCTTCTTCAATAAAGGCACAACATTAGCTATCCTCCAGTCTTCCGGTACCTCACCCATGGCTAATGATGATACAAAAATCTCTGCCAGGACTCCAGCAGTCTCCACCTTTGCTTCCCAGAGCATCCTAGGATACACCTGGTCAGGCCCTGGGGATTTATCCACCTTAATGTGCTTCAAAGCCTCCAACACGTCCTCCTTTGTAATGTTGATATGCTCCAGGATATCGCTGTTCCCTCCCTTGAACTCACTAGCTTCCATGACCTTCTCAAAGGTAAATACAGATGCGAAGTATTCATTTAAGACCTCGCCCATTTCCTGTGGCTCCACACGTAGATTACCACACTGATCCGTAAGGGGACCTACTCTCTCCCTCGCTACCCTTTTACTCTTAATATACTTATAGAATCTTTTAGGATTCTTCTTTATGTTATCTGCTAGGGAAATCTCATGGCCCCTTTTCGCCCTCCTAATTTCCTTCTTAAGTGTAGTCCTACATCCCCTATACTCCTCGAGGGACTCGCTTGATCCCAGCTGCCTAGACCTGACATATGCCTCCTTCTTTGTCCTGACCAGACCCTCAATATCCCTTGTCAACCAAGGTTCCCTAAACTTGCCAGCCTTGCCCTTCCATACTGTGGATGCTGGAAATCTGAAATAAAAACAAGAAATGCTGGAACCACTCAGCAGGTCTGGCAGCATCTGTGAAAAGAGAAGCAGAGTTAACGTTTCGGGTCAGTGACCCTTCTTCGGAACTGACAAATATTAGAAAAGTCACAGATTATAAGCAAGTGAGGTGGGGGTGGGGCAAGAGATAACAAAGGAGAAGGTGTAGATTGGACACGGCCACATAGCTGACCAAAAGGTCATGAAGCAAAGGCAAACAATACGTTAATGGTGTGTTGAAAATGTTAACCAATGTAGATATAAAATGTCACCTGATCACCTTAACCATTTCAGTCGCAGCTTGGCTAAAGTAACTTGACTCTAATTTCAGAATCAGTAAATTGTGGATTCCACGTCAGCTTCAGAAACTGAATATATTAACCAGGCTTCCAATTGGTGCAGTGCTGAAAGGGCAATATCTTTCCAGGGACATTCTGAAACAATAATCTCTCCCCCACCCCTTTTCTGTTGAGTTGGACATTAAAGCTCCCATGATTCCACACAGTGTCCTGGTCAACATTCCTCCCTTGAACCAAGATCAACAAAAATACATTAACAGGAATTGAACCATTTTGCTCTATTCCTAATGTATCTATGCACAAATTGGCCATGTTCACCTGGAATTAGTTACACTTTAAACCCTTTGGTACCTTCCACAGAAGGTGATGAGCTGGTACATCACTGCAAGTTGTTTCTTGATACATTACTATCAGAAACAGTGACTAAATGCGAACTAAATCGACATTTTCACAATGGGAGCAATGACAATGTCTGGCCAGTAGATGGCAGTAAAAGACTAATTCTTGACACGAAACAGGCGCTGCCTCACCGCACTGGAGCCTCTCTGTATATGTTACACTTCGACCCTGTCTCTGTATATGTTACACTTAGACCCCATCTCTGTTTTTATTACACTAGACTCTGTCTCTGTTTATATTAAACTAGACCCCATCTCTGTTTTTATTACACTAGACTCTGTCTCTGTTTTTATTACACTGAACCCTGCCTCTGTTTATGTTAACCTAGACCCCATCTCTGTTTATATTATAATATACCCTCTCTCTGTTGATAATACACTGGACCCTATCTCTGTTTATATTAAACTAGACCCCATCTCTGTTTTTATTACACTAGACTCTGTCTCTGTTTGTATGACACTGGACCCTGTCTCTGTTTCTATTAAATTAGATCCTGTCTCTGTTTCTATTACTCTAGATCATGTTTCTGTTTGTGTTAGACTAGACCCTATCTCTGTTTAAATTACACTAGGTCCTGTCTCTTTTCATATTTCACTGAATCCTGTCCCTGTTTATATTAAACAAGACCCCATCTCATAGCAACATAGGCAATAGGAACAGGAGTAGGTCATGCAGCCTATCGAGGCTGCTCTGCCATTCAACTAATTCATGACTGATCTTCTACCTCAATGCCATTTCCCCCGCTCTATCACCATATCCCTGATATCTTCAATAACGAATAATCTATCAATCTCTGTCTTGAACTTACCCAGTGACTGAGCCTCCGCAGCCCTCTGGAGTGGAAAGTTCCAAAGATTCACCACCCTCTGAGCGAAGAAATTCCTCCTAATCTCAGTCCCAAATGGCCAACCACCTCCCATGCCATCCTAGCCCCCCGGAGAGCCAGGGGTAACATCTCTCCTGCATCTACACTGTTGAGTCCTGCAATAATTTTGTATGCTTCAATGAGGTCACCGCTTATTATTCTAAACTCTAGAGAATATAGACCCAGCCTCCTAAATCTCTCGTCACAGGACAATCCCGCCATCTCAGGGATCAGTCTGATGAATGTCCATGCACTCCCTCTAAGGCAAGTATATCCTTGCTTATTATTCTTGACCATGTCTCTGTTTATATTACACATGGCCTCCGCTCACTTCATATTGATATAACCATGTTTCTTTTTATATTGCACTAAGCCACCCCCAGCTCTCGTTTATATTACACTAGAACAAATCTAGATTTTTACTGGGCTAGACCATGTCTCTGTTTATTTTACAGTTGGCATTGTCTCAGTTGTTACTGCACAGACCCAGTCTCAAGCTAAATTACAAGCAACCCAGTCTCAGTCAAGAATGCAGTCTATCCTGTCTCTTTTTATATTAGATGAGGTCCTAACTTATTCATTAAAACATCTCTAAGATAGATACATAGGCAACTAGATAGCTAGCTAGCTAGATAGGCAGACAGACAGATAGATAGACAGATAAACAGACAGATAGATAGATAGATAGATGGATAGACAGATAGGTAGACAGATAGATCAATAGATGAGCAGACAGATAGATAGACAGACAGACAGATAGATGGATAGATAGATAGATAAGATAGATTGATCAACAGACAGATAGATAGACAGATAGATCAATCGATGAACAGATAGATAGACAGACAGACAGACAGACTGATAGATAGATAGATAGATAGACAGACAGATGGATAGATAGATAGATAGATAGACAGACAGACAGACAGACAGATAGATAGACATATAGATAGACAGACAGACAAAAAGATAGGTAGATAGCTAATATAGATAGACAGATTGATCAATAGACCAATAGATAGACAGATAAGCAGACAGATAGACAGGTAGATAGATAGAGAGATATCTAGACAGACAGATAGATCAATAGATAACTAGACAGATAGATAGATAGACAGAAAAACAGACAGCCAGATAGACAGACGGATAGATCGATAGATAGGAGCAGCATAAATGAAACATGCTCTTTCAGAGCATGACTGAGTACAGGAGCAAGGATGTCTTACTGCAGTTATACAGAGCTTTGGTGAGACCATGTCTGGAATATTGTGTGCAGTTTTGGTCTCCTTATCTGAGGAAGGATGTTCTTGCCATGGAGGGAGTGCAAAGAAGATTCATTGGGCTTATTCCTGGGATGGCAGGATTGACGTATGAGGACATATTGGGTCGACTAGGCCTATATTCACAATAGTTTTGAAGAATGAGAGGGGATCTCATAGAAACCTATAAAATTCTAACAGGACTAGACAGGCTAGATGCAGGGAGGATGTTCCCGATGGCTGGGGAGTCCAGAACCAGGTGTCACAGTCTCAGGATATGGGGTATGCCATTTAAAACCGAGATGAGGAGAAATTTCTTCACTCAGAAGGTGGTGAACTTGTGGAATTCTCTACTGCATAATGCAGTGGATGCCAAATCATTAAATATATTCAAGAAGGAGATCGATATATTTCTTAATGCCAAATGGATAAAGGGATATGGGGAGAAAGTGGGAATGGGTACTGAATTAGACGATGAGCCATGATCTTTTTTGAATGGTGGAGCAGGCCCGAAGGGCCAAATGGCCTACTCCTGCTCCTATTTTCTATGCTTTCTATGACTGGTCCTTTTTATTTTTATTTTATTTTATTTTGCTCCCTCTTTTTTTAACCGTGTGCCTTCCTACTCGTTTTTTCATGTGTGTGCTTTTAGCTAGGGCTGCTCATTATTCTGTCATTAACCCTCCCTTTGCACGAATGCTTTGTCTTTCATGGCACCCTCAGCGCACTCTCTTTACCTATGACCTATTACCTTGTCAGTTAATCTCTCTGGTCCACTGTCCCAGCACACATCTTCCCTTTTTTCCTCTTTCCCCTCCACCCCCACTTAACTTGTTTAAAACCTACTACATGTCTAACCTTTGCCAGTTCTGATTAAAGGTCACTGACCGGAAACGTTCACTCTGCTTCTCTCTCCACACATGCTGCCAGATGTACTGAGATTTTCCAGCACTTTTTGTTTGTATTTCAGATTTCCAGCATCTGCAGTATTTTGCTTTCATTTATTATTATGCAAATGCAGCATTTCTATTCAAGAAAGGGGGGTGACAGAAAGTAGGAAACCATTGGCAATTTAGCCTAACATTTGTCATTGGGAAAATACTAGAATCGATTATGAAGGAAGCAGTAGCAGGACATTTAGAAAATTATTTGTCAGACAGTGAGGATGACACCAATCAACTGCAGCAGGACACAGATAGGCGAGCAGAATGGGCAGGCAAGTGGCAGCTGGAAGTTAATATAGAGAAATGTGAGGTAATGCATTTTGGCAAAAGGGGTAAGGAGAGGCAATATAGACTAAATGATACAGTTCTAAAGAGGGCACAAGAGCAGAGAGACCTGAGGTTCATGTGCATAGATCTTTAAAAGTGGCAGGACACATTGAGAGTAGTTCGCAAAGCCTATGGGATCGTGGGCTTCAAAGATAAAGGTATTAAGTACAAAAGCAGGAAGGTTATGCTGAGTCTTTATAAAGCTTTGGTTAGGTTACAACTAAGGTATTGCTTCAAGTTCTGGTCACTGCACTTTTTAGAATTAGAATTAGAACATTACAGCGCAGTACAGGCCCTTCGGCCCTCGATGTTGCGCCGACCTGTGAAACCATCTGACCTACACTATTCCATTTTCATCCATATGTCTATCCAATGACCACTTAAATGCCCTTAAAGTTGGCGAGTCTACTACTGTTGCAGGCAGGGCGTTCCACGCCCCTACTACTCTCTGACTAAAGAAACTACCTCTGACATCTGTCCTATATCTATCACCCCTCAACTTAAAGCTATGTCCCCTCGTGTTTGCCATCACCATCCGAGGAAAAAGACTCTCACTATCCACCCTATCTAACCCTCTGATTATCTTATATGTCTCTATTAAGTCACCTCTCCTCCTCCTTCTCTCCAATGAAAAACAACCTCAAGTCCCTCAGCCTTTCCTCGTAAGACCTTCCCTCCATACCAGGCAACATCCTAGTAAATCTCCTCTGCACCCTTTCCATAGCTTCCACATCCTTCCTATAATGCGGTGACCAGAACTGCACGCAATACTCCAGGTGTGGTCTCACCAGAGTTTTGTACAGCTGCAGCATGACATCGTGGCTCCGAAACTCGATCCCCCTACTAATAAAAGCTAACACACCATATGCCTTCTTAACAGCCCTATTAACCTGGGTAGCACCTTCAGGGATTTATGCACCTGGACACCAAGATCTCTCTGTTCATCTACACTACCAAGAATCTTCCCATTAGCCCAGTACTCTGCATTCCTGTTACTCCTTCCAAAGTGAATCACCTCACACTTTTCCGCATTAAACTCCATTTGCCATCTCTCAGCCCAGCTCTGCAGCCTATCTATGTCCCTCTGTATCCATCCTTTAGGAAGGATTTGAAGGTGCAGAGGCGGATTTGCCAGAATGGTTCCAGAGATAAGGGATATTAGCTACAAGGTAATGAGAAGTTGTTCTCCTTGGAGCAAAGCAGATCGAAGGGAGATTTGATAGAGGTGTACATGATTATGACAGGTTTGGATAGAGTAGACAAAGAAATGCTGCTCCATTAGCTGATGGTACATGGACTAAGAGATACAGATTTAAGGTTTTGTGGAAGAGATGCAATGAGTATATGAGGAAGGACTTCTTTACACATCGAGTGGTAATGACCTGGAACTTGCTGCCTATGAGAGTGGTGGAAGCAGAGATGATGAATGATTTCAAAAGGGAAATACATTTTCAGGGCTACGGGGATAGAGCTGGTGAATGGGATTGATTGGATTTCTCTACAGAGCGCCAGTATGGACTCGGTGGGTTGAATGGCCTCCTTCTGTGCTGTTATGACTCTAGGACTCTATTAAGCAATCAGGCAGATTCAACATGGTTTATGAAAGGGAAATTGTATTTGACAGATTTATTACAATTCTTTGAGAATGTAACAAGCCGGGTGGATAAAAGGGAACCAGTAGATACCATGCATTTGGATTTCTAAAAGGCGTCCGATAAGGTGCCACATAAAAGGTTACTATACAAGATAAGAGCTCATGGTGTTGGGGATAATATTTTAGCATGCATGGAGGATTGGCTAACTATCAGGAAACAGAAAGTCAGGAGAAATGGGCATTTTCAGGTTGGCAAACCGTAACTAGTTGAGTGCCACAGGGATCAGTTCTGGGGCCTCAACTATTTACAATCTATAATACTGACTTGGATGCAGGGACCAATATTGTGGACAATACGAAGACAAGTTGGAAAGCAAATTGTAAGGAGGACACAACTGCCTGCAAAGAGATATAGATAGGTTAAGTGAGTGGGCAAAAATTTGGCAGATGGAGCATAATGTGGGAAAATGTGAAGTTGTCCACTTGGGCAGGAAGGATAGAAAAGCAGAACATTATTTACATGGAGAGAGACTGCAGAATGCTGTGATACAGAGAATTCTGGGCGTCCTCGTACATGAATCACAAAAAGTTATCCTGCATGTACAGCAAGTAATTAGGAAGGCAAATAGAATATTGGTGTTAATAAGGGAATGGAGTATAAATGTAAGGAAGTATTGCTACAACTATACAGGGCACTGGTGAGACCCCACCTAGAAAACTGCATACAGTTTTGGTCTCCTTACATAAGGAGGGATGTACTTGCATTGGAAGCAGTCCAGAGAAGTTTCACTAGGCTGATTCCTTGGATGAAGGGGTTGTCGTATGAGAAAAGGTTGAGCAGGTTAGGCCTATACTGATTAGAGTTCAGAAGAATGAGAAATGATCTTATTGAAACATATAAGATTCTGAAAGTATTTGAAAGGGTAGATGCTGAGAGGATGTTCCCCTCATGAGGGAATCTAGAACTAGGGGGCACAGTTTCAAAATAAGGGGTCTCCCATTTAATATGGAGGTGAAGAGGGATTTCTTCTCTCAGAGGGTCGTTAATGTTTGGAATTCTCTTCCCCCGAGGGTAGTGGAAGCTTGGTCCTTGAATATATTCAAAGCTGAGTTAGACAAATTTTTGATCTACAGGGGGGTCAAGAGTTATGGGCGGCAGGCAGGAAAGTGGAGTGAAGGCCAGGATCAGATCAGCCATAATCTAACTGAATGACAGAGCCAACTCGAGGGGCCGAATGGCCTTCTCCTGCTCCAATTTTTATGTTCTTATAGACAGATAGATAATTAGGTAGATGGATGGATAGATAGTTAGCTGGATAGATAGATCGATGGATATATAGATAGATAGAGAGATAGATAGATGGATGGGTGGATAGACAGACAGACAGACAGATAGATATATAGATGGATGGATGAAAGAATGCATTTAGTCTTGTGAATAACTATCAGCAGCTGTGTACAATTCTAATTGCTCCGGTATTATGTGGATAATATTTGTGTTGAAAGGATGGGGTGAATCTTGAAACAATCTCCCAGAGATGAACTGGGATTGAGGGACAGGACTCAAGGTGAGCAGTAGTTCACTGCACTTCACACTACTTAGTGACAAACTCTGTCGTGTTAAAAGTTTACTAATTTATGTTTGTGATGTACTGTGTTAAGGATTGTTTTTTTCCCTGTACGATTTTTCTATTTAACTTTCGCCTGACCCACTGCTTGTGTTGGACAGAATCCGGAACCGTGTCCTCACAGCATCACCAGATGGGCTGCCGTAGGGTCCTAATGACCACCCGATTACATCTCTCAACTGGTTCAGTGGTGCAACTGAAACCAGCTCACACAAAATTATTTCTATGCGTGTGTGTGTGTGTGTGTGTGTGTGGTGGCCGGGGGTGGTGGTGGGGGTTATGTGTGTGGGTGGGTGTTCTGTTGGTGGGTCTGTGTGTGAGGTATATGTGTGTGTGTGTGGTGTGTGTGTGTGTGCAGTGTGTGGGTACAGCATGCCACGAACACACAATTCTTTACGCTTGCAATGCATTGCACCAAGATAAGTGATTATGGCCACCAAGTGTTTTTCAACATTTTATTCAATTCCGATTTATTTAAAATGTAATAAAATTGCAAATCATTTAATAACAGTAACAATTATTCACAACCCATTCTGTTGGGTGACCTTGTTTAGAAAGCAAGCTCAAACTGACCAATCCGTTAGCAAGGCGAGAACATCTGTCACCGAACTCACTGAACCTCTCTCTCAGAATGCACCTAACACACTGATCCTCTCTCCAATGCTCAGAATGCACCGAACTCACTGAACCTCTCTCTCCAACTGCACCTAACACACTGATCCTCTCTCCTCTATCTCAGACTGAACACACTGAACCTCTCTCCTCTATCTCAGTGAACACACTGAACCTCTCTCCTCTCTCTCAGACTGAACTCACTGAACCTCTCTTCTATCCTCAGACTGAACTCACTGAACCTCTCTCCTCTATCTCAGACTGAACACACTGAACCTCTCTCCTCTCTCTCAGACTGAACTCACTGAACCTCTCTCCTCTCTCTCAGACTGAACTCACTGAACCTCTCTCCTCTCTCTCAGACTGAACTCACTGAACCTCTCTCCTCTCTCTCAGACTGAACTCACTGAACCTCTCTCCTATCCTCAGACTGAACTCACTGAACCTCTCTCCTCTCTCTCTCAGACTGAACTCACTGAACCTCTCTCCTCTCTCTCAGACTGAACTCACTGAACCTCTCTCCTCTCTCTCAGACTGAACTCACTGAACCTCTCTCCTCTCTCTCAGACTGAACTCACTGATCCTCTCTCCAATCCTCAGACTGAACACACTGATCCTCTCTCCTCTCTCTCAGACTGAACTCACTGAACCTCTCTCCTCTCTCTCTCAGACTGAACTCACTGAACCTCTCTCCTCTCTCTCTCAGACTGAACTCACTGAACCTCTCTCCTCTCTCTCTCAGACTGAACTCACTGAACCTCTCTCCTCTCTCTCTCAGACTGAACTCACTGAACCTCTCTCCTCTCTCTCTCAGACTGAACTCACTGAACCTCTCTCCTCTCTCTCTCAGACTGAACTCACTGAACCTCTCTCCTCTCTCTCTCAGACTGAACCCACTGAATCTCTCTCCTATCCTCAGACTGAACTCACTGAACCTCTCTCCTCTCTCTCAGACTGAACTCACTGAACCTCTCTCCTGTCCTCAGATTGCACCGAACCAATTGAACCTCTCTCCTCTCTCTCACACTGAACTCTCTCCTCTCTCTTCCCCCCAAACCCCACCCCCCCCCCACCCCCCCCACCACCCTCCGTCTTTCTCTCTCTCGCTTTCTCTCTCACTCAGGCAGAGCTTGACTCACTTAAAATCTTCTATTTTCAAATGATTCGCTTTGTTGAAAATTCATTTTGTTAATTTCCCCCAATTTCTCCCTGTGATTATCCTCAATCCAAATCTCCCTTCAGTGAATACATTAAAACCAAAACAAACCTCATGTGTTTTATTCTTTAAGATGAGAAGGGAGGTCAATGCAATGTTGATCCCAGAAACAATCTGTGTGCTGGTTCTTGATGCTGTCAGAGTGAATCCACCCTCACATGCAGGAGGACTGTTCATGGTGATAACATGAAACTGACAGCTGCTGTTTCATTCTCAGGCAACACAACTTCCTGTTTCTCTGCTGCCGGTTCCAAACCGCACATCTCACTTCTGAGCAGAAAATAAATCCAGGGGCCACAATCTGGTGGAAACATCTGCCAAGGTGGCCTATATCTGTCCACAGAGTCGGTGCAGAGTCACACAGATCACATTGTGGTGACATTTACAAATGAACCTGTTTGTGTTTCGCGTCTCCATGCCTGGACATTACTGGCGATGTCTGAGGATCAGTCACTGAGCTCGCTCTGCTCTCTGAAGCCGGGAGCTGGATGTTTTCTCCCTTTCAAGTTTATATCATTCTCGCTTTGTGTTCCTTGATTCCTCGACTTCTCAGCTTTTATCTCTATCGTGTTTCTGTCTTTTTAAAATCTCTCTCAGTCTTTATCTCATTCTCTCATATCTCCCGCCACCTGTATGTGTTCCTATTTGATGGTGGTGTTCAAAATAGTGAGGGATTTTTGATAGGTTATATGAGAAGAAACAGGGGTTGTCCTCCTTAGAGCAGAGAAAGTTAAGGGGAGATTTAATAGAAATGTGCAAAATCAGGAAGGATTTTTGATAGAATAGATATGGAGAAACTGTTTCCAATAGTAGGAGAGTTTGTAACCAGAGGACTCAGAGATTTAAGATATTTGGCAACAGAACCAGAGGGGGCGATGAGAAGAATTTTGTTTAAAACAGCGATTGATTGGTTGTGATCTAGAATGTACAGCCTGAAAGGGCGCTGGAAACAGATTGAATAGTTCAAAGGGAATTGGATAAATACCTGACAGGAAGCTAATTAGCAGCTTTATGAGGAATGGGACTAATTGGACAGCTCACTCAGTTTTGCAGTGCTCTGAACTTTCCTCTGGTGAGATTTAGAAATTTTATTTTTCAGTCATAATGTGCCTTAAACAGAAGTTTTTAAACATTGGTTTCTACAAACTGTCAATTCCAGCCTCTCTGTTTCTGTGTAACACGGCGACTGCAAAAAAGAAAAATAAAGATTTACATTCATATAGTGCCTTTAATGACCGCCGTACGTCTCAAAACGCTTTGCAGCCAATGAACCTTTGAAGTGCAGTCACTGTTTCAATGTCAGAAACACAGCAGACACTTTGCAAACAGCAAACTCCCACATACAGCAGTGTGACAATGATCAGATAATCTGCTATTGTGATGTCGATTAAGGGATAAATATTGGCCAAGACACAAGGGATAACTCCCTTGCTTACCTTCCAAACAGGGCCATGGGATCTTTTACATTCACCCAAACAAGCAGACAGGGCCTCAGTTGAACATCGCATGGGAAAGACAACACCTCTGCCACCTCAACAGTTCCTCAACAGTGCAGTGCAGGGTCACTCTTGATTTTCGTGCTCAAGCTCTGGAATGCGTCTTGAACATGGAAGCTTGTGACTCAGGGCTGAAAGTGTTGCCAACTGAGCCACAGCTGACAGCTGCAGAGGGATGAGAAGGAACAGATTATTTTCAGTTCCTCTGAGACATGCACTACTACACCTCAGATATCAGAAAACTCTGGAGTCCACCAAGACCTCAGTCAGCTCTTAGTCAGGAGGAGTCGGTCACACGTGCCTCTGTCATGATGGTTTCACTCTTATTTTATCACACAAGTCCCTGATTCACTCACCAGAACGCAGAAGCCTGCACTAGGCCCAAAATATCATTGTTTCGCCGCACCTTGTCATTCTATTGCAATCTGGTGTTTATTAGGCCACCTGCCCCCCTCAATGTAAGACTACCCATAGTAAAAACAGCTTCTGTTATTGATACACTGGATCCTGCCTCTGTGATTATTATTACAATACCAGGTCCCAGTCCTCCCCGGGCCCTGCAGTCATATTTCCCCACCCCCTTCACAAAAGCAAGGATGAAGAGATTTATTTACGAGTGTCCTGGGAAGGCCTGCCTTGCTGGACGGAGAAACTGTCCAGGATTGTTCTGTCTTCCATTCCCTTCACTTCTTCTGAGTCTAAGAAGTGAGCAAAAGGTCAGAAAGACTTGCAGTTAGTTTGGGAGGCAGTGACGCAGTGTTCATGTCACTGGACTAGTAATCCAGAACCCAGGCTAATGCTGTAGGGACACGGGTTCAAATCCCACCACTACAGATGGTGAAATGCGAATTCAGTTAATCAATCTGGAATTAAAAGCTAGTCTAATGATGACCATGAAATCATTCTCGATGGTTGTAAAAACCCATCTGGTTCACTAATAACCATTACAGAAAGAAATCTGCCGTCCTTACCTGGTCAGACCTACATGGCACTCCAGACCCACTCAGTTCAAATGCAATTAGGGATGGTAATAAATGCTGACGCCCACATCCCACAAACGAATTAAAAACAAAAAGGAGCATCGGCCTAGATTATGTTGTCGAGTCTCCGGAGTGGCATTTCAACACACAACCATCAGATTCAGGGGTGAGAGCATCACCAATTAGTCAATGCTGACATAATCTGTTCCCAGTTGCCATTATACCAGACAGTGTCTAGTGTAATATAAACAGAGACAGGGCCCAGTGGAGTATAAACAGAGACAGGGCCTAGTTTAATACAAAACAGAGACAGGGCCCAGTGGAGTATAAACAGAGACAGGGCCCAGTGGAGTATAAACATAGACAGGGCCTAGTGCTGTAAGTTCACAGATAGGATCCAGTGTAACATAAAAGAAAGATGATGCAGTCCAGTGATAAGTGAGACAGGCTCTAGTGTAATATAAACTGATACAGGTCTACTTAAGTATATACAGAGACCGGGTCTAGCCTAATATAAACAGGCAGGGCATAATGTAATGTAAAGAGAGTCGTGATCCAGTGCAGTAAGAACAGAGATAGGGTCCAATGTAAGATAAACAGACACAGGGTCTAATGTACTATAGATAGAGACAGGGTTTAGTGCAATATAAAGAGAGATGGAGTACAGTGTAATATAAACAGAGACAGAGTATAGTGTAATAGATACAGAGATATGGTCTAGTATAATATAAACAGAGACAGGGTAGAGTGTAATATATACAGAGATGGGGACTAGTGTAATATATATACAGAGACAAAGTATAGTGTAATAGATACAGAGATGTGTTCAAGTATAATATAAACAGACACAGGGTATATTGTAATATATCAAGGGATAAGGGAAGAAAGCAGGAACGGGGGTACTGAGTTTGGAAGATCAGCCATGATCGTATTGAATGGTGATGCAGGCTGCAAGGGCCGAATGGCCTACTCCTGCTCCTATTTTTCTATATTTCTAATATAAACAGAGATGGGATCTAGTGTAGTACAAACAGAGATGGGTCCAGTGTAATATAAGCAGATGCAGAGTATAGTGTAATATAAACAGATGCAGGGTACAGTGAAATATAAATTGAGAAGGGGTTCAGTGCAATATAAACAGAGATGGGGTCGAGTGTAATATAAATGGAGCAGGGTCTGGAGTAATATAAACAGAAACAGTGTATTGTGTAATATAAGATGAGATGGAGTCTAGTGTAATATGAACAGAGACAGAGTCTCGTGTAATATAAACATAGACATGGTCAATGTAATATAAAGAGAGACAGAGTCTGGTGTAATATAAACAGAGCTAGGGCCTTGTGTAATAACAATACAAACAAGGTCCAGTGTAATATGAACAGACAGAGAGAGAGAGAGAGAGAGATCCTAGTGCAATTTTGGCACAATATTAACGAAGAGAGAGGGCTTAGACATGTTCTAGTGGAGTAATAATAGGAACATCGTCCCGTGTAACATAAACGGAGACATTAACTGTCCAGAATTAATTGAAACTGGGTTTTTTATAGTATAAACAGACACAAGGTTTGGTGTAGCAAGAACTGAGACTTTGCCAAATTTAATACAATCAGAAACATGGTCCTGTGTAGTAACTGCTGAGATGGGGCCTGGTGTGGAAATAACTCAGACAGTGACTGGTGTAATATGATCAGAGATAGGCTCTGTTATAATGTAAAGAGAAACAGGATCTTGTGCAGAAAAACTGAGACAGGGCCTAGTGCAGCAATTATTGATGCAGGACCTACAGTAATATAAACCAACACTGGGTCTACTTTAGTAATTACTGAGACAGGGCCGGCAGCAGTAAAAACTGAGATTGCGTCTCGTGCATTGATAACAGGCACCATTTAGTGTAATCTAAACAGATACACGATCTAGTGTAATAGGAAGTGAGTCGACTGCAGTAATAATTGAGATGGAGTCTTGTGTAGTGTGTACAGGGACATGGTATAATGTATTCATAAGTGAAACAGGCTCTAGTATAATAAAAACTGAGACAAGACCCAGTGCAGTTTTCACTGATGGAGGACATTGTCCAATATAAACTGAGTCAGACCCTATTGCAGTATTTACTGATGCAGGACCTCGATTTATAGGAACTGAGACATGGAAAAGTGCAAGAAGAGGTGAGACAGGGTGCCCTGTAGGAGTAACGGAGAGATGGTTCAGTACAGTAATAACAGAGACAGGGCTTTGTGTGATAGAAACAGAACCGTGGTCTAGTGCAGGAATGACCTAGACAGAGTATTGTGTGATGCAAGTAGAAACATGGTCCAATATATAAACACCTGAGATTGGGCCAATGCAGAAATAACTGAGGCATGGACTGTTTTTATATGATCAGAGACAATGTTTGTTGGAATATAAATAGGAAAATGACCTTGTGAAATATAAAAAGAGACAGCATCTAGTATAATGTAGACTAAAGCAGGCTCTAGCATCATATAAACTGGGACAGAGCCTAGTGCACTATGTACAGAGACAAGGTCTAGTGTAATATAAACAGAGACAGGGTCGAGGGCAGTAATAACTAAGGCCGTGTCTTTTTCACATAAATGTGAACAATCTGGCTTTCACTGACACCTGGTGGTTGTGTTTGGCCGTTGCTCCTATTGTGAAAATGTCGATGTCAGTTACTTTTTCTGATATTAATACACCAAGAAACAAATTGCATTGAGATACCAGCTCATCATTTTCTCTAGGGTGTCCCGAAATTTGAGGTGCGACAAATTCCAGATGAACGTGGCCCATTTGTGCACAGAAACATCAGTAATGGAACAAAGTGGCCGAACTCCTTTAAATGTATTTTTGTTGATCTCGGTTGAAGGGGTTCCGGCACTTGTGGCAGAACCTGCCTCTCAAGGATTGACCTTAACTGGCAACAGCATAGAACATAGAACATAGAACATACAGCACAGAACAGGCCCTTCGGCCCACAATGTTGTGCCGATCCTTTGTCCTCTGTCAAGGACAATTTAATCTATACCCCATCATTCTCCTTTATCCATATACCTATCCAAAAGCCTTTTGAAAGTCCCTAAAGTTTCTGACTCAACAACTTCCCCGGGCAAGGCATTCCATGCCTCGACCACTCTCTGGGTAAAGAACCTTCCCCTGACATCCCCCTTATATCTCCCACCCTTCACCTTAAATTTATGACCCCTTGTAACGCTTTGCTCCACCCGGGGAAAAAGTTTCTGACTGTCTACCCTATCTATTCCCCTGATCATCTTATAAACCTCTATCATGTCACCCCTCATCCTTCTCCTTTCTAATGAGAAGAGGCCTAGAATGTTCAGCCTTTCCTCGTAAGACTTATTCTCCATTCCAGGCAACATCCTGGTAAATCTCCTCTGCACCCTCTCCAAGGCTTCCACATCCTTCCTAAAATGAGGCGACCAGAACTGCACACAGTACTCCAAATGAGGCCTTACCAAGGTCCTGTACAGCTGCATCATCACCTCACGGCTCTTAAATTCAATCCCTCTGCTAATGAACGCTAACACCCCATATGCCTTCTTCACAGCCCTATCCACCTGAGTTGCAACTTTCAATGATCTATGCACATAGACCCCAAGGTCTCTCTGCTCCTCCACATGCCCAAGAACCCTACCGTTAACCCAGTATTTTGCATTCATGTTTGTCCTTCCAAAATGGACGACCTCACACTTTTCAGGGTTAAACTCCATCTGCCACTTTTCAGCCCAGCACTGCAACCTATCCAAGTCCCTTTGCAGACGACAATAGCCCTCCTCGGTATCCACAACTCCACCAACCTTTGTATCATCTGCAAATTTACTGACCCACCCTTCGACTTCCTCATCCAAGTCGTTAATAAAAATCACAAACAGGAGAGGACCCAGAACTGATCCCTGCGGCACGCCACTGGTAACTGGGCTCCAGGCTGAGTATTTACCATCTAAGACCACTCTCTGCCTTCTATCAGTTAGCCAATTCTTAATCCAACTGGCCACATTCCCCACTATCCCATGCCTCCTGACTTTCTCCATAAGTCTACCATGGGGGACCTTATCAAATGCCTTACTAAAATCCATGTACACCACATCCACTGGTTTACCCTCATCCACTTGCTTGGTCACCTGCTCAAAGAATTCAATCAGGCTTGTGAGGCAAGACCTACCCCTCACAAAACCGTGCTGACTGTCCCGAATCAAGCAGTGTCTTTCCAGATGCTCAGAAATCCTATCCCTCAGCACCTTTTCCATCAACTTGCCTACCACCGAAGTAAGACTAACTGGCCTGTAATTCCCAGGGTTGTTCCTATTCCCTTTCTTGAACAGGGGCACAACATTTGCCACCCTCCAATCACCTGGTACCACCCCCGTCAGCAGAGAAGATGAAAAGATCATTGCCAGCGGCTCTGCAATTTCATCCCTTGCTTCCCATAACATCCTTGGATATACCCCGTCAGGCCCGGGAGACTTGTCTATCTTCAAGTTATTCAAAAACCCCAACACATCTTCCCTCCTAACGAGCACTTCCTCGAGCTTACCAGTCTGTTTCACACCGTCCTCTTCAGTAATACACCCCTTCTCATTCGTAAATACCGAAGAGAAGTACTCATTCAAAACCTCACTTATCTCTTCCGGCTCAACACACAGTCTCCCGCTATTGTCCTTGACCGGACCTATGGTCCCCCTAGTCATCCTCATATTTCTGACATACGCGTAAAAGGCCTTGGGGTTTTCTTTTATCCTACCCGCCAAGCATTTTTCATGCCCTCTCTTAGCTCTCCTAATCCCTTTCTTCAGATCCTTCCTGGCCATCTTGTATCCCTCCAGAGCTATGCCTGTGCCCTTTTTCCTCAACTTTATATACGCATCCTTCTTCTTCCTAACAAGACTCTCAACCTCTCTTGTCAACCACGGTTCCCTCACATGACCATCCCTTCCCTGTCTGACAGGGACATGCTTATCAATGGCCCCTACTATCTGCTCCTTGAAAAAGTTCCACATTTCGACCGTGCCCTTCCCTGCCAGCATATGCTCCCAACTTATGCTCCTCAGTTCCTGCCTGACAGCATCATATCTACCCTTCCCCCAATTGTAAACCTTGCCCTGTTGCACATACCTATCCCTCTCCATTACCACAGTGAATGCTACAGAATTGTGATCACTATCTCCAAAGTGCTCGCCCACCAACAGCTCTATCACTTGCCCTGGTTCATTACCTAGTACCAAATCCAATATTGCCTCCCCTCTGGTCGGGCAGTCTACATACTGAGTCAGAAAAGCTTCCTGGACATACTGCACAAACACTACCCCATCCAAACTATTCGATCTAAAGAGTTGCCAATCAATATTTGGGAAGTTGAAATCCCCCATAATTACTACCCTGTGACTTCTGCTCCTTTCCAAAATCTGTTTCCCAATCTGCTCTTCCACCTCCCTGCTGCTATTGGGGGGCCTATAGAAAACTCCCATCAAGGTGACTGCTCCTTTCCTGTTCCTGACCTCAACCCACAGTGCCTCAGTCGGCAGATCCTCCTCGAAAATTCTTTCAGCAGTTGTTACACTATTTCTAACTAACAATGCCACCCCCCCCCCACCTCTTTTACCACCATTCCTAATCTTATGAAAACATCTATAACCAGGTACCTCCAAAAACCATTCCTCCCCCTCACCTATCCACGTTTCAGTGATGGCCACAACATCGTAGTCCCAAGTGCCCATCCACGCCTTCAATTCACTCACCTTATTCCTGATGCTTCTTGCGTTGAAGTATACGCACTTTAACCCTTCTCCGTGCCCATCTGTCCTCTGTGACAGTGCTACCTTCCCCAATACCTCACTACACTCTTTGTCTTTCTGAGTGGACCCACTGGTCCCTGGATTACAAGTCCGGTTCCCAGCAAAGCTGCACCAAGAGAAGATACCCCTCCTAAATGGATTTTTTGCTTCGTGTCCATCATCTTTCGCAGATGGAAGGTTGTCAAACCATGGTTGAAGGGAGGATTGTTGACAAGGACAGTGTGGGGGCCATGGAAGCTTCAATGTCCACATCAACAGACAAGGAGAAGGGGAGCGATTATTGGTTCATGATATCACCTGAAAGACAGTGAGAGCGATTTCCCCCGATACTTTAAGTGCCACTGAGCCTCCAATGGAGCCAAGGTGGGATCTCAAGCTGAAGCATTGATTTATCCCGCGTTTAACGAAAGATACCATCTTGGTAAAAGAGTTGATGCTTGTGCTCGGATCAGTCACCCGGAGGATCATTCAGCTGCTGATTGTCACTGAAATCGCCTGTTCACGCTCATCAAAGAGGCTACGCTTCATTTTGGTAACGAGCACTTGACCGATCCTCTCTATACACAACAACCAGCTTATTGGTATAAACATGGTGTTGCAGAGTTTTTCTGCTCTACTTAAAGGTACATTGCCTTTTACTGTCCGCTTACTACAGGAAGAGGAATTTTGAAACCCATCAAGAGAATTTCTGCGACACTTTATCGACTTTGCCAACACCCTATAAACACTTATTCTTGGAATTGTCTGAGGGCCTCATCCAAAAAGTATAAGAACTGTGCAACTTGACCTGATAGGAGTCACTGAAGAAAAGAAGCGCTTTGTGATCGGCATCTTGCTGGCTGGATGAAAAGGGTGAGGACATGAGACCATGCAGAGCAGCAGCTGCTGCAGGATAGTGAGACAGGAGGGTGAGGTGGTGTCCTTCCCCATTGCTGATACAGGACATCCCAGCTCCCCGGATCTCCTCCAGCAAGACCTACAATGCTGTGTCTGAGAATCTGTGCACCCACTCAATTAGTTCCTGAGTCACCCTGTAACCTGTCACCGTGTGGCAGTAAAGCCACCCACACTTATAGTAGAAGTGGGTGCATGGAGCCCACATATACTGCTTCAAGAAAATTATGGTTAATTATCTGAGTGTTAAATCTGCAGGTCTCCAGCTTAGCTCCTCACGCAAGTTCAATCACGGTAATTAGCAATTGTGATCAAAATTGTGTGCCAGACATTCAAATCGAAGTGTTTCATTAGCACAGTGCCCATTTAGCCATTGTTTTCACTCTTTCACCAAAATAACCCCCAAAGTGTTTGTTATATATGCGGGTGTGTATGTGTACAAAATACATCAGGCTGTTTACATTTCCACAAATATAACTAGTTGTCTTCACCAATTTTTTGAACCATTTATTTAATTCAAAATATAATTGCAGACCGAGGGTGATGTGCAGCTACCTAACAGTCTCTGTGTTTTATTGTTAAGTGATCACCTCACCATCACACAGAAGCTGCTGGTATGTACCTCGTGTGTGTGATGATTTATGGAAGTGATGATAAAATGAAACTACCTGCACCTGGCGTGAAGTTCAAAAAACTGTAAATGACTGATTTATGACTTCCCCACTTTCCATAGGAACTGTAAAATGTTTAAAGAATTTGATGGTTTCTTTACAATCGGTGCTGTTGAGGGATTCAGCTACTGATTGATGTGATTTGATGTTTATTTGCTGATGAGACTGTGTGTCTGGGCTACTTTAAATGTCTAACTGTTGTTAAACCTTTTGAAGTTTCTACCATGTTTAATCTCTGTGACATCTAGTTGCTGCAGGTTTTCTGATCTAATACAAGCAATATGTGTTTAAATACGTTTGAAATAAAATTGTATGCAGAATGCTTCATTGGTTAAAAATAGCCTTACGATATTTTGATTTATTTTTATTTGTGGCAATTAAATTGCCATCTATCAATCTACTGCTCACGAATGCTCATTTGTAATACAATAAATTTTGATGTGATTAAGAACGACATGAATAACAAATTTGAAGCTTTGCTCAGATTTATATTAATATAACCTCACTCATTATCATGCAGTGAAAACAGACAATATCAATGAAAGATGCTGTGGTATGAATATCAATTTACTAAACATGCACTCTATACTGACAATTCTGCTGCCATGATTTTATATTTCTGGTAATTCAGAGACAGGCAGGCTCGGTGGATTCTGTATTGAGATTTTTTTACAATGTTGCATTTGATTCTGCTGAAATGTTTGTGGAATTCAGCTGCTGCTCCATGAAACATACTGAGGTGGGGTTCAGCCCCTCAGTGATGTGAGTTAGTGTTTATCTGCTGAGGAGAATCAGTCTCTATGTTCCAAAGTAAAATTTGTGAAACTGTTTGGCGTTTCTGCTTTGTTGAAGCTCGGTGACATGGAGCGGCTGCAGGTATTCTGATCAAATAGAAACATTCTACGTGTTTAAAACTGTTTGAAAGACGACTGTAGCCGGAAAACTGGCAGGTTTCAGAAATGAGAAAAAAAAACATTCAAAGATATTTCAAAACATTTTTTTAAAACTTCAGTGATAATTGCAGATTAAACTATAAAGCCGTGGTTTGCGACGCTCATTCAGAACGTGAAATGTTATTGCAATTACAAACTGCAAAATTAGCAAGTTTGCAGATTGTTGAGTTAAGTTAATGTAATTCAAACAATTATAATGCGGCAATATCTCCTCATTTGAAACAAATATGCTTTAATATTACCATCGATTCATTATTCATTAATCACCTTTCGCAATTCTGGTGTGCCGTGCGCACAATTATCGTGACCAGAAAATTTCATGGGCTGGAGACAATTTTTAATTATGCTTGAAATTATTTCAATAAGAGGGCACTTATTCCAGCTCTCTGTTCATTTTGATGAGCGCTTTTGAATTAATTGCTATATTCCTGATTAAAACAGATGAATGACTGCTTGTATTTACTAATAACTTAAATAGGAGTTGGAAATTGCAGTTTGTCAGTGTAATATATCTGTCCGGTTATTACATTCTTTGCGTGCAGCCCAAACCATGTTCTTCCATCAATGTCATTTGTTGTTGGATAGTGAGATAATTATCACTAATCTAATATTAACCATTTTCCCGAGACAAGAAGTCGCTGGCAGTCAAAAAATTGTTCATATGGTTTTATTTAAATTGAAGAAACTTGCAGACTGTGTAAGGCGAGAGGCAGTGAAATAACACCTTGAAATTAAAGCAGATACAATTAATTGCAAAGTTTAATGTGAGTTTTTAATTCACTAACAACTTCCTGTCACCCACAGCTGTGCTTCACACAGGATAGAATTATAGACGAAGAACAGATTATACCTGAGTTATGCTCAATTCTTATTAAATAATAAATTGATCAACAAAATCTCGGCTACATTTGCTCATGAAGTTTCAAATGTCGCAGATGATCTGGAAGAATTAGTCTCGTCCAATTTTACAGTGATCATTTTGGAGCTTCTTTTAATAAAAAACACAATATATTTAACAACTAATTTACAGGGATTGTGTGAATCACGGGAGTAAAATATAAAAACATTGTCTGATTAAACAGCGGCAGCACAGTTACTGATCGCAAACTGTCCAAATATTTTTAATTTTTTCTTTATATAGTTAAGATTTAGACAACATTTAAACAGGAGAGTACTGCTTTCACAAACAGGCGATGTTACAGCCCATCGACAGTTAGTGAGATGTGACCCCGGCCAGGCTATTTAAAATAGTCCACTCTTAAATCAACCATGTGAAATACTCGTTGAGAATAGACGGAGTTTATGATATATCAACACATTCAGATACATGTTTAGAGGTTTGTGGATAGAAAGCAAGGCAGAAGTAGAAATTATTGTTCATTTTAAATTATTGAACTGTGATTCGACTAAAGTAAGTCATATATTTGTCAATATATCATCTATTAATATGACGTTTATTATTTAATATTGGTGAAGTGTCATAATAATTTAATTAAAACCCCAAGGTGCCAGGGAGAAACTGGTCTTGAATTAATATTGACTAATGTTTAAAATACAGTATAAAATCAGCATACATGAATATTAACCTAGAATATAATAGTGCCAATTCATTAAACATAAATGACATCCCACAATTGAGTAGTATACTTGCCAGGATTCCAATGAGTGCAAAATCTCAAGGGTCGGAGAGAATTTTGAATTATGTCAAAAAATAATTGAGAGAACAATACATTTCTTACACAGATGTTCTTAGCTCGATAAGGTGTCACCGCAGATTTTAATGAATTAACTTTGCGTATTGTTTCACTTATTTTTTTGGTAACTTTTAATTCTGAAAGTGTATCAAACCAGTGGGTAACCGGTTTGCAAGGTAAATGTCTCATGCTTTTCTGAATTCTTACTCTGTCACTGATTTCCAGTTACGGACATCAAATTTTCCTTAAGGCAAATTGTTTTGATGCACTGATTTTAAGGGAAACTATATCTTACATGTTTTTAAGATTGCAAACAGACAGGGAGAAACAGTTGGCGGTCGAAGGGAGCTTTTGAAATGAATATCATTTTAATTTCAAAGAGTTTATATACTTGGAGTGCTCACAATTTGACAATTGATCAATTAGAATCAAACAGCTTAACTGAAATTGACAGATTGAACAGATCTATCTACTGAAATGGTTGCACCGTTTGTGTCTGTTCTGTTTCTGTGCGCCTGCTCACTGTGTCGGGCTGAGGAGTTCCCCCAGCTAGTTGTAAACAGTCTGGTTCGCTCTACTGCATTTGAAGGAGTACAACTTAATCCATTTATTTAAGAAACTTGTACCGTTGAGAAACCTAAAAGTTTGACTTTAAGTTTGATGAGGTGCCTCAGCAATGAGATCAGTATTCCAGTCTGTGACAATCAGAAATAACAGTTCAGGGACACGACAGACAGACTGTAGAAGGAGTATTGGTCAGTTTGTCATCAGTAATGTACCTCCTTTGGGAGTGTTAGATTCGACAATGTAGAGGAAGCGTGACTGCATATTTACTCCATACTGTAACTGTGCTGGGACCGTTTGCATGTGGGAAGTGTGGAGGGAGGAATCACTCTGCATCTGTACCGCGGTGAACCTATACTGCATGTATTTGATGGGACAGCATAGAGGGAACTTGATTTTATATTAAACTAGTGCTATACCCGACCCAGAGTGACAGTGCAGTGTAGAGGTGGCTTTCCACAGACTATAACACTTGCAATGTCTGACCTTACAGCTCATGACAGCACCGTACAAGCGGGTCTTTACTCAATAGCTTAACTTTCCTGTACCTGACCTGAGAGTGTTTGCCCCGCAGTCTTCAAGCAACCTTAATCTGCATCTAACTCATAAGCTGTGAGTTCTCGACCCAGAGATATGAAAATAAATTATTCCATTGCCCAGTTGAAACAACGCACATAAATTGATTTGAACATTCGTTCATTGCCATTTTTATAATGAATGAATAATAATTAAAATGTTAAATATTAGATAATCATTGAATGAGATTGACCTGATTTTGAGCGCACTTTCAGAACAAACAGTTTCAGGAAGTGGCTGCAACGATCCAGAGAGCGGCGTCTGTTCTGATCTGATGGGAGGTTGGAAGTTCTTTTGGCGATTTAAGCTGAGAAAATCGAGACTCCCGCTCCCAATAACCATCATGATAATCTCATGTTTGAAGCCAGTATTTCGTGCAAGTATTTTCAAAAGGTAACAGGCAGTGATAAACTCTGGTGAGATGCAGTCATTGGACTGGGTCACAGCAGAAGGCACAAAGCCACTGAAGTAAGCTTTTGTGAAACTTTTGAAGTGATAGAGTTAGTCTGCAATCAACACCAATCACAATAAGCATTAAGTCTCCGACAGTATCTGATTGACTTATTTGTATTAAATCCCTCAGATCCTCTTATTTTTAAAAATCCCGTTTCATTATAACAAACTATAAAAATATATGTCACAGAAATGTTCAAATTTATGAAGCCTTTCCTCCCATTAAATTGCGAAGAACTTATTCTACTGAGCCGGGTAGATCAAATAAGCTTAGAGCATGCAATGTGACTATTCGGCCTGTCATGCCTGTGTTGGCTCTCAAGAGCTCTCCAATTTAATTGTACAAGCCAGCGTTTTCCTCATAACCATGCAAATTCGTCCCATTCGAGGACATGTCCAGTTGCCTTGTGCACTCCAGATGCGCCTGCAGAGAGCCTGCACGAACACGATGGACCGAATGGCCTTTTTTGGTGCTGTAACCAGTCTATAGTTATATGAAAACACTCTCTGTCTGGAAAGAAACCTCCTTCCGCAACCAACACCCGCCCACGTTCCATTTTTTTTTTTGCCAATTATTTGTTTGGTTGCTGACCCATTTGCCAGAGGAAACAGTTTCTCCCTATATGCTATATTAAAACATCCCATAATTTTGAATATACCTATTCGGTAACCATCTAAGGAGAACAATTCGGCTTGTATAATCTCTCTGCATAACTGAACTCCCTCATTTCTGATATCATCCTGGTAAACTCCCTCTACACTCCCACCAACAACCTTACTAAAGTGTGATGGCCAGAAATGTGCAAAAAATACTCCAGCCTAATCAGTGATTTGTAAAACTTTAACATGACTTCCATGTTTTTTTGTATTCGATACTTCATTTTACAGGACCAAGTATTCCATTCGCTTTCGTAAGGGCCTTCAAAACATTGTGAATATGCACCTCAGATCCCTGTACTTTTATACCCCTTCAAAATAGTACCATTAATATTACGTTAACTTTGCATGTTATTCTTCAAGAAGTGCAACACTTCACATTGAACCGGATTAAATTGCATTTGCTATGTCCCTGAACATTTCACCAGTCTGTCGATGTCATCCTGAACTCTGTTACCATCCTGCTCATTATTTGCTTTGTCTCATCCTCGAACTTCGAAATTCTACTTCCCATCCCCAAGTCCACGTCATTATATTTATGAAAAAAAGAAGCAATGACCATACGACCGACCAAAGGGCGATCACAATACTTTATTGTTTCCAGTAAGAAAAGCATTGGTTCACCATTACTCTATGCTTCTTTTAAAAAACTATAGAACAGTCGAAAATTAAGGCACAGAAGGAGGCCATTCAGCTCGTCGGGCCTGTGCTGGCTGAAAAAACCAGCCGCCCAATCTAATCCCACCTTCCAGCACCTGGTCCATAGCCTTGCCGGTTAGAGCATTTCAGGCACATGTCCAGGTACATTTTAAAAGAATTGAGGGTTTTTTCCTCCACCACCGTTCCTGGCAGTGAATTCCAGACACCCACCAGCCCTGGGTGAAAATGTTTTTCCTCATGTTCCCTCTAATCCTTCTACCAATCAGCTTAAATCTGTGTCCCCTGGTAATTGACCTCTCGGCTATGGGAAACAGGTCCTTCCTGTCTACTCTATCTAGGCTCCTCATAATTTTGCACACCTCAATTAGGTCACCCTTCAGCATCATCTGTTCGTAGGCAAATAACCCTAGCCTATCCAATCTTTCCTGATAGCTGCAACTTTCGAGCCCTGTCAACATTTTTGTAAATCTCTTCTGTACTCTCTCCAGAGCAATTCTGTCCTTTCTGTAATGTGGTGACCAGAACTGTGTGCAATACTCCAACTTGGCCTAACCAGCATTTTATACAGTTCCAGCATTACATCCCTGCTTTTGAATTCTATATCTCGGCCAATAAAGGAAAGCATTCATATGCCTTCTTCACCATTCTATCTATCTGTCCTGCCACCTTCAGGGACCTGTGGACATGCATTCCAAGGTCTCTCACTTCTTCAGTCCCTCTCAATATCCTATCATTTATTGTGTATTCCCTCGCTTTATTTATCCTCCCCAAATGCATTACCTCACACATATTTGGATTGGATTCCATTTGCCACTTTTCCGCCCACTCAACCAAACCATTGCTATCATTCTGGAGTCTATGGCTATCCTCTTCACTATTGACTACATGGCCAATTTTTGTGTCATTTGCAGATTTCCCAATCATGCCTCCCACATTTAAGTCCAATCATTAATATATCCCACAAATAGCAAGAGACCTATACCTTAGCAGGTTACCGCCATCCCTTTAATCCATGCGCTTCTATTTTCTGAACGTTCTCTTATGTGTTCTATTCTCTAATGTCATTTTAAAGCCCATATGTCCAATCTTTGCGCCACCAACATCGACAATTTCTCGGTGACCGAGCTTTCAATATCTAACCAATAAGCCTCAGGTGTTTGAATTGCTCACATAAGCCAGAAGTGAGAGTTGACCATGTCAGCAATAACATTGCAGGAACTTTTGTTCTTCCTTGCATGGAGCCTACTGATATTCACTCGATGTCTAATGTGTAAGTGGTGGCAATATCGGATATTTATAGCGGAAACCTGTCCTGATGTGCACATTATGGTCGGTGCAAGAAGCAACAACAGCGACTCTAACACAATCAGCAAAACCAGTTCTCACTGGTGAGAGGTGGAAAGATACTTTGGAAAATTAAATGGACCATTTAAAGAACATTGTTCCAGATGTCCGATTTAGGAATCAAATTTAATTCGGATTATTAAGTTATTTGGAGGGAGAAGCAAACTCGGGAGAGATCCATTCAGTAGAATAATATAGAACACAAATCACAATCCTCTCGCACTGAGAAGGAAAGTGATAGCCAAGAATCAATTCCGAGTCATCTAAAATTTTAATTCCAGAAACTCGGTTGTGTAAAAATTCTCCTTTGAAATCTGTGCACTAAATGATTCAGCCCATAATTTAAAGAAGAATTCAACTATTTATTGGAAAAGTTCTTTATTGTCATGGGGACATAGAAGATTAAAATGAAGTCTGGTAGAGGTGTTTTGAAGAATGAATGGTTTTATACTGAAATTCCAAAACCAATTTGCCCAGATCAGTGTACTGGGCTGCAGAGGGCACTGATTTAAAATGAGCGTCAAAAGAATGAAGAAAGAGGGTATGAATCTACTTTTCTACACAGGGGGTTGCTAGGATCTGGGATGTCCGATCAGAAAGAGGGCTGTAAACAGAATCAAAAATAGCTGGATAAAATGGAACTTTTGAAAAGAAGATTTGGAATTGGAAGGTCAGCGGGATCGCTGGAGTGATCTTTCACAGGCTTGATGGACCGAATGGCCTCCTTCTCTGCAATCATTTTTATTATTTTATAATCCTGGATCATTAACATGCCAGGATTTGTTGTTGATTTTTATGGGAAAATAATGGAATTACTGTGCCTGGTGGTCAAGTTATGAATTTTAAGATCATTTTATTAGCACGCATTATGATGGCACGTGT
Source organism: Heterodontus francisci (assembly GCF_036365525.1). Lineage (NCBI taxonomy): Eukaryota > Metazoa > Chordata > Chondrichthyes > Heterodontiformes > Heterodontidae > Heterodontus > Heterodontus francisci. The sequence continues at coordinate 9,917,280 of NC_090404.1, forward strand.
TAAGAGTAGTCGCTATTTGAGGCAGGGGGTGCGGGGTGGGGGTGGGGGTGCGGGGTGCGGGGTGGGGGTGGGGGGGAGGGGTTGGAGGGGTGGGAGAACCCAGCAGTATATTTGCAGAAAGCAAATTTCCAAAAACTGCAATTAATAAATGCTGAGTGTTTTATTTTTTGACAAAGTGCTGTTGGTTTAGAAATAAATACTGGCCGATAAAGCAGGGCAACACCTCTTCCAGTTTAATCCAATGAAAGGTACTTTATTGAGATGACTTCAAAATGCTCTTACTTTTGTAATGTGACAGCCCCTGTCAGACAGGTGTGTTCCTGACCAGGAGACCGACAGGTGATGATCACCAAATGATGGAACTGATAGAAGCTCAAATGGGGATGAAGGTTTTAATCGAAAAATAGTGGAATCAGTTTCTAGCTAGAGTCAAATTCCCAGTTGTCTGGTTACTTAATCATGAATCACAGAGTCTAACTTGTTCAATCTGCCATTCTTTCGCAGCGACACCGTCTCCCGCAATACTTTACGGCCTGTGCTCCTGTGAACAAACCAACACCGACGGCTCCTTGGCCTACGGCTGTTTGGCGATGGACTACAGCCCCGAAATCACCAGCATTACCTGGAAGAAAGATAAAGAGCCGATCACCACTGGATTGAAGATTTACCCATCTGTGCTGAACAAGAAGGGAACCTACACCCGGAGCAGCCAGTTAACCATCACCGAGTCAGAGGTGGGAAGCAGCAAAATCTACTGCGAGGTTCGACGCGGAGAGTCGCTCTGGATCAAGGAAATTCTAGGTTAGTGTTGTGGAAACTGTGAAAAACAGAAAAGCGTGAATAGAGCTTTTGCTATATCACATTTAGAGCATTGTGCAAAGTTGTGATCCCTGGAAACCCCAGTTAGTGTCTACTTGACAGCAAAGAACCTGTTAAAATATAGGTCCAGTTTTCATCAGTTATTAATTTCTTCTAAAAAATGTCTAACATGTTTTTCTTCAAGATTGCAAAGGTGTCATCGTCCATCCAACTGTCATCCTCACCCAGAGTTCCAGTGAAGAAATCACAAGCAGCAGATTTGCAACTGTCTTGTGTTCAATCATCGATTTCCAGCCAGAGTCAATAACCGTGAGTTGGTTGAAGGATGGACAACCCATGGATTCGGGCTTCGTCACCTCTCCCGCCTGTGAAGTGAACGGGAACTTCTCGGCGACCAGTCGGCTGACAGTCCCCGCTGGGGAATGGTTCACCAACACGGTCTATACCTGCCAGGTCTCCCATCAAGAGGTCACCCAAAGCCGAAACATCACCGGATCTCAGGGTAAGAGACACAAACCGAGGAAGCTTCGGACCATTCTATGCTCCGATGATAATCTAATTCAACAATTTATTGGAATTAGTACAAAGTACAGATTAATTTTCCAATTCGTCATCATGAGGTTTTTTGGTTCATTCCGCTGTGAGTGCTGAATTAGGATTGCTCACAGTTCAACATGTCATCAGTTCACCAAAGAATGGTTCTTTCTGCTTTGATGTCATTTCGTGAGTGAGGTGGCCTTGATCTCAGGTTTATCATGAGTTGGCTGATCCTATTCGGAGCGGTAATTGGTGTCTGGAACCCTTTACTAGTCACACCACCGGATCAAGTGCCAGAAAGAGCATCTTCCCTATTTCGAAAACTGTGTTGAATTCTGAACTCATGAGCTCAGGAAGAATATATTGGCCTTGGGAGTAGTGCAACACAATTAGACTGGAATGATAGCGGGGCTAAACGGGTTAAATTAAGAGGACAGGTTTCACAGATGAAACTGCTATCACTTTGAGTATAGTACGTTAAAGCGTGAGCTAGTTGAGGTGTTTAAGATGTTTATTGGAATTGATGGAGTAGATGGAGGAAAATATTTCCTCTGGTGAGCAGTCCAGAGCAAAGGGGCATAACTTCCAAATTAGACCAAGTTCATTCCGGGATGATATCAGGAAATCTATTCACACAGTGGGGAGCGGAAATCTGGAATTATCTCCCTCAACTCTCTCTAGAAGTCGGGCATCAATGAAAAATTTTCATGTTGAGATTGATGGATTGAAGTTAGACAAGAGTAGAAAGGGTTACATATCGGGAGACGGTATTAAGATACAGATCAGCCATTGTCTAATTGAATGGCGAAACAAGCTCGAGGGGCTGTTTCTATTACTGCCCTCTGGTCAGATCGCCATCTGACTCCAGACTGACACATGAGGAGTTGTCACTCGTGACAGATATCAGCAAACTGCCTGACACCGTTATTGAAAATTATTCTCCACCACTAAAAGACTCCTTGAAACTGCATTTTCCCGACCTTTCACCCTTCCTCCGCTTGGTTCCTCCTTAATTTCATCTCCTCAAATGTCGTGACAAAGCGCCAGAAAATTAACTTTGTTTCCTGTTGGACCTAAAATTCAGAATTTCATTTGACACTCGTTTTGAGCCAGTGTGAATTCTATATAGCTCGTGTCCCTGGGTAACAGAGCCATTATAATCAGCGGAGATGTGATCCGGTGCAAGGATCGATAGATGGGAGGAAATGCGAACATACGAATTCGGAGCAGGAGCAGACCACTCGGCCCCTCGAGCTTGCTCCCGCAGGGATTTCGGGAAGAACGTTATTCAGTGTGTAACACAATTTCTCCGGCACTTATTCGATTTTTAGGCCGGGTACTTGCTTCATAGCCCATTACAGACTTCGGTGGGTGCAAGTACACCGTATATGTTAAGGCATCTCCCGGATGCTTTTTCATGTTGTTTTCCTTCCAATAAACAATATTATTTAAAGAACAGCTTGAGGTTGATATCTCGAAATCGATTTATTTTCATATAGACAGTG